>NC_139896.1:8156433-8756433 GCF_905171665.1 Trachurus trachurus
TTTAGGAGTAAAATATATGTGGAGGAGACTTACCCCAACTGCACTGACACTTTATGCACACTTTCTAAATAGTGCATCATTTTTTATATCACCTATTGTCATTTTCTTCTCTGCTGTCTTGTTGTTGTTAGTGTTTTATACAGTCTATGGTTTTTACTTTCTGAATGTCTCCTCTTTTTCATAACATCAACCCGCTAATGGACAACAGATGGAAATCAGCCTGGCATTATTTACATTCAAATGTCCATAAATATGAATTGTCCTTTCCTTTCAAAATAAATAAATTGAAATTGAGACATGGAATGTAGCTCAGTGAATAGTTTGCAGGTATGCTAGCTATTAAGACACCAGGCAAGACAGGTATGAGGTCAGAAAACTGTATGTTATTTATAATCACAGTTTCTCTCTCTCTCTTTTTTGGTAATTTATTAGTCTCTGTCGTTTTGTGTTTGTCCACATTTGCCTGGAGACTTCTGCCTGATTATGGCTTTTTAAAAATATGTTCAACTTTACAAATATTTATTCAAATTAAAATTATTGTTGTAATATCTTAATGTTAATGTTTTGATAATGTGATGGATTGCTAAAAATGTTTTTCCCTGTTATGCTGCCTGCATGTTCAACAGTTATTGAAGCTATTTAACCTAATTGCCACCTCCTGTTTACAAGCAACGTGCTGTCAAAATGCCTAAAGGAAGATCTTTCGGATCGAAACGTTTAAACGTTGCCTGCTAAATAATTAAAAATCACAGGGAGCCCCTGCAGTGTGCAGATTTCTTGCCCAATTTTTTTTTTATTTTTTTGTAAATTTGCACCTGCACACAGCTCTATTTGGATGTGTGCGTACTCTTTGCCCTTTTTATGAACCAAAGACAAGACGTCAACGTAACTTTGGCGTTAATACAGCTAAATGTTGTTTATACTTGATTCATGGTAATTAAAAAAAAGTCTTGTGTGTTTTCAACCAACAGTGGCGTCAATGTGAGCCGTTTTAGCCGTTAGCTTAGCAACAACAAACTGGTTTAACTCGGAAAGAAAGTAAAAGTAAAGGTTTGTTTTGTTTTTACACGTTGACAGATACAGTACCTTTTAAAGGAAGAAACTTTCCTCACAGTGGTCTCTCTCTCTCCCTCTCTCTGCTCTTTGCCTGGAGGCGACAAATCTCTTTAGCACCGGGGCTGAAAACTAAAAAAAAAAAAAAAAAAAAGAAAACCGGCAGAGGGCGATAGGACTACTTCCGCTTTCCTCTTCGCGAACCGACCAATGAGGTTCGAGAACACTGGAGCGGTGGGCGGGACTAGACGGAACGCGAACATGGCGGCGTCCTTAGATGATGATTTCGAGCTAAATAACCAGGACTATTACTCTCTACTCAACGTCAGGAAAGAGGTACGATGGTTTCTGTGTTTTGCACAAAGGGCCTTTTGGTCGTGATTGTCGGGTGGACCTTTTTTTGTGTTATTTGGTAATAATCTGCAATCGGTGCATGCATCACCGTAGACTTGACTAGCGGTGTTCTCCATCAGCACCATCATCCCGTGGATTTTGCTGTGACCGGCCGGCTGGTGCTGCAGAGAAGAGACGTGGGCATGAAGGCTATTTTCAAGTGTTTTAAGTAATGCATTCAATGTACTTCAGATTGCACGCAGCATAGATGCCACATCTGCACACTGAGAGACTAATCTGTAGGCCTGACTAGGACATGCACTGCTGTATGGTCGTCTGGATGTGTTGTGTGTTAGCTCTCAGGAATAGGGGATGAAATTGTTAATTAACCAAGCGAGAAATTAATCTTCAACACTTTTGATCATCAAAAAATAAAACAGAAATAGCTCTAGCCTCTAATGTGGAGACTTCCTGCATTAATTATATGGTAATGAACTGGTTTTGTCTGTTGTTTGGACATTACTAATAAATACAAAGTCCTCACCTTTTATGACACTTTATAAACCAAGCAATTATGACAGTAATTGCTAGTTGCAGCCTAGCTCAGGAGAGAAATCTGTCCTTTTCTGTAATTACAGGCTACATTGGATGAGCTGAAGGCGTCATATCGGAGGCTATGTATGCTCTACCATCCTGACAAACACAGAGACCCAGATCTGAAAAGACAAGCTGAGCAGCTCTTCAATCAGGTGCATCAGGCGTATGAAGGTAAAGGGAATTTAAACTATTTTTATATCACTTTTCAACTAACACCGATACATAAACTTAACAGCGTCTTCTCTCTCCCCTCTCAGTGCTGAGTGATGCTCACTCTAGAGCCATCTATGACATCTTTGGGAAGAAAGGCCTGGAGGTGGAAGGCTGGGAGGTGTGTATACTGTCTGATGTATCCTCCCTCCTGCGGTTTTTTGCAGCCTTGTTATACATACAATATTAATTTTACCACTCTGTTATGTGGATGACGGTGTCTAGGTGGTGGAGAGGAAGAGAACTCCAGCAGAAATACGAGAGGAGTACGAAAGGCTGCAAAAGGAAAGAGAGGAGAGGAGACTGCAGCAAAGAACTAACCCCAAGGTTTTGTCAATCACAGCTTCATCACATTTATTTGTCAGCCTCACCACTTATCACTGTATTTCTAAAGTGGGCCATTACTTTTCTGCAGATGTTATTAAATACCCACAACTTAATTCTGACTGTGGACGGTTTCCACATTCATTTCATTACGTTCGCTCACCTTCATCCTTCTTTGTTAATTAATTCTGTCAGTCTCGCTCCTTCACACCCTCATTATTCAGGGCACCATCAGTGTTGGTGTAGATGCAACAGACCTGTTTGATCGCTATGATGAGGACTTTGAAGAGATGCCAGGAGGAGGCTTTCCTCATATTGAAATCAACAAGATGCACATTTCCCAGTCCATTGAGGTATAACAACACACACACACACACACACACACACAGTCACTCAGCATTTACCTTCCACTCAGCTGCCTACCTGAACCGGGATCACACTCATTTTCTGTGTTTTTTCAGGCTCCTCTGACAAACACTGACACAGCAGTGCTGTCTGGTTCGCTCTCCACTCACAACGGGAACGGAGGGGGAAACATTAACATGACTGTACGAAGGGTTACGTCGGCCAAGGGCTGGGGAGAGGTACGCACATAGTATATGCAAGATATAAAGCACAAATGTAAACTACAACTTGTAGAAGCATTTATGAAGAGGCTTTATTTCCTTTTATAGATGTTAGGATGGAAAATAATACAGATTTGTAGTGACATGTTTCTGTACATTTGTCTCTGCAGGTGGAGTTGGGTGCAGGAGATATACTGGGGCCGCTCATCGGGTTAAAGGTGTTTCGCAATGTCACTCCTCGGTGGTAAGGCCCAACTGTTTGACATGAGGAACAGCGTCACACACTGAATAAATAAGAACGACACACTCTTCCTTCTTTTTTGTAAATTGAGTCTTTTTTTCTAAAAATCTCCTCCCTGTCTTCTCTCTGTCCAGTTTCTTGACAGCTCAGTGCGGTTTGCAGTTCTCTCCGCGAGGTTTGCGACCCAGCTGCTCCCTGATGACAGCGCGCCACCTGGACCAGAACACCATGGGCTATCTGCAGTGGCGCTGGGGGCCCAACAGCGCCATGACGACCAGCTTGGTCCGAGACACAAAGAGCAGCCACTTCACTCTGGCTCTGCAGGTACAGACACATACAGACACATTCACTACCAGATTCTGGCAGGAATCTATTTGCCCTGGCACTTGTCGTTGTTATTATGATGAATAAGCATTGGAATTTGCTTAAAGGGATAGTTCAACATTTTGGGAAATTGGCCCATTGCCATAATCCCTATAGTCTTAAGAGTAGGTTCGTTACCTTTAATTGTCAGTGCAAGCTATTTTTAGAATGGCGGAGCAGAGCCGCGAACTGCTCAGAGCTACGCTACGGAGGCTCATGGGATTTCTTGGTTTAATTCATCAAATTCATCAAATACACAATCCAACAACTCCAAAATGCTCTGGTGGACAAGTTGTGACCTGCACATTCACCACGCTATGAGATAATAACATAACGTTACGAGACAGAGTCGTTTTCGAGGTAAATTCATGCAAAACCACTGATGCGCGTTCCCTTCAGGGGCAGTTTTTCAGCAAGCAGTCTCTGCATTTACCTCTAAAACAACTCTGTCTCGTAACATTCTGTTATTATCTCATAGTGTGGTGAATGTGCAGGTCACAACTTGTCCACCAGAGCGTTTTGGAGTTGTTGGATTGTGTATTTGATGAGTTTGATGAGGGAAACCAAGATATCCCATGAGCCTCCGTAGTGTAGCTCTGAGCAGCTCACGGCTCTGCTCCGCCGTTCTAAAAATAGCTTGCAACGACAAATAAAGGTAACGAACCTTATGGCAATGGGCCACTTTGCCAAAATGTTGAACTATCCCTTTAACTGACATTTTTCTTCTTCTGGCCTCTCCACCCCACCCTCCTCCAGCTGGGCGTGCCTCACTCTTACCTGATGATGAGCTACCAGTACAAGTTCCAGGACGAAGACCAGACTAAAGTTAAAGGCTCTGTCAAGTACGTCTGTTGAACTAAGGACTTAAGTATTTAAATCAAACCAACTAGTCTAACGAGAAACTGCAAAGAATAATTAACAAAACCATACAAATCCACAAAAAACACATCCTGCCAATCAGCTGATTAGCAACTTCCACATCAGTGCATTTTAAAGGGAACTTGAACACAAGCTGGAAAATCTTGTTTTTGTAGACCCCCAGTAGAAGTGTGCTTCACAGTGTGTCAGGACACTGTTGTCAGGTCACATTACTACTGAATGCACCTCTTGGTTTTTCTGCCTGGTGTTCAAGTGTCCTTGCTTTTGCAAAAAAAAAAAAAAAAAAAGTAAATATTTTGCTAATTCATGATTTCCAGGAATCAGTTTGTCTTTTCAAATCAAATCCAAGTTGTTGTGTGATCATTAACACATTAATAAAACACAAGAATGTAGTCTTTACATTTAAAAAAGAAAGAAAGAAAACCTATATAAATCATTTAATCACCCCCTAAAAAAATCCTTATTTCAGATTCAGATTAACTTATTAAGGACTGCGCATTTCTTTCACTTGGAGCTTTTCAGGCTAAAATACACAGCAAATTTTACAGAGGCATGAAAATAAAAGACAATGACAAAACAAAAGCAGCATTGAAGGAGCTGCAGGGGGTGAAAATCACTAAGCATGAAAAGAACATCATCATAAAATGAAACGCAAGTAAACCCACCCAATATATAAATACAAAGATTTATTTAAAAAGCAGTTTAACTACTGTATAAAAGAAAGAAAATATATAAGATGTAAAAATGACAGTTAAACACACAATTGCAATCCAGTTTAATGTATTTTTTTCTGCCCATGTTATTGTGTCGAGCTCCAGCCCTGTTAACAGTCTCTCTTCCTTTCTGTGTCCCTGCCCCTCCAGGACAGGCTGGTTTGGCACCGTGGTGGAATATGGAGCAGAGAGGAAGATCAGCCGACACAGTGTCCTGTCAGCCACTGTCAGCATCGGCGTCCCACAGGGAGTCACACTCAAGATCAAGTACTGGCCGACCGAGAATATGACCTCATTCTTCTTGTGGGTCCCTTAATCCCTCTGCATGATGATCTAATGTATGCGCCCGCCTGTTTGTTTGTTTTTTGTGTGTGTGTGTGTCCGTCCGTTCGTGCGTGCGTGCAGGTTGGCCCGGGCCAGTCAGACGTACCTGTTCCCGGTCCACCTGACGGATCAGCTGCTGCCCAGCGCCGTGTTCTACGCCACTGTGGGACCCCTGCTGTTCTATTTGGCCGTGCACAGACTGGTCATCATCCCGTATACACATGCACAGAAGCAGCAGTCAGTAACACTTCCTCAGTCTTACAGTATACCTCCTTCTTAGCGCTGCGCTTGGTTGTCATTTATAATAAAAATCCACCACTCTTAAAGGGATAGTAGCATTTTTTTAAAGTGGGGTTGTATGATCTACAAATAGCCCCTAAGTACTTTAATTGCAGTAGAAGACTCTCTGCACTCCTCCCGTTAGCAACGCCAGCCCATAGCCCTGCCCAGAGATTTACAACATACATTGTTGTGAATGGACCCAAAGAAATGGCCTATTTTCGCGGCCTAAAAGAGGTTTTACATGAAAAAAAAATACACAGTTCCATTGTTCGCTATAATATCATTTTTTCCAGCCCTTCAAAGTGCAAGAAAAACAGTTTTTATTTGGACCTAACCAACTCACGTATCCCTCCGCCCAGGGTTAGCGCCCGCCGATCAGCAGTTGGTTAGGTCCAAATAAAAACGGTGTTTTTCCTGCACTTTGAAGGGCTGGAAAAAATTATATTATAGCGAACAATGGAACTGTGTTTTTTTTTTTCAGGTAAAACCTCTTTTAGGCCGTGAAAATAGGCCGTTTCTTTGGGTCCATTCACAACAATGTATGTTGTAAATCTCTGGGCAGGGCTATGGGCTGGCGTTGCTAACGGGAGGAGTGCAGAGAGTCTTCTACTGCAATTAAAGTACTTAGGGGCTATTTGTAGATCATATAACCCCACTTTAAAAAAAAATGCTACTATCCCTTTAAGGGTGATTTTCGTCTTCTAACATAATTTGTGCATACGTAATGATAAATAGTAAAAGCGTGAAAGTGTCCCTCATCTGAAGGCAGCTCCACACACACACACACACCCCTGCTGTAGGCAAGAAGTGCAGCTCTTCAGTTGCGGCTTGTCATTAATACTGGAGGGGAGTCTTTCATGCCTCCACAGTGAATCCCAGCGGGCGATTGTTTGTTGATGTCTGCTTTTGTCTGTCTGTGCCTCTCAGAGAGCTGGAGCTGCAGAGGAAGAGCTCCGCCACAGACATCGCCAAGAAGAAGCAGGAGGCAGAGTCTGCTGTGAGCGGCTCGCACACACACTCACACAATAATAACACATGCAAACACACCGTTATTCATTGTGTTATATGTGTGTGGATGTGTGTGTGTGTGGATCATTGATCATTGTTTCTAGGTTCAGCTCTCTTCATCTCGCCTGAAAACCTCTCTCCTCCTCCTCTATCTATCTATCCTGCTCTGTTTCGCTCTCCTCCTCCTCCTCCTCCTCCTCCTCCTCCTCCTCCTCCTCCTCCTCTTTCTCCCTCGGCTCCTCTGCAGGTTCTGCTGATGCAGGAGTCTGTGAGGAGAATCATAGAAGCAGAAGAATCCAAGATGGGTAAGGGAAGACACACACACACACACACACACACACACACACATACACAGTCTCTCTCCTGCATACACATACACTCCCAGACATTACACCAGGGTGAGAAACTGAGAACATTTTTTTTTTTTTTTTTTTTTTGTAATTTGCAGCCAGTCAGAACTTGGTAAAAATCCAAATGTGTAATTCAAACGCATTTCTCATGGTCGCTGTCGACGGCGTAATATACCGCTGCTCCAGGAGCCTGTTTAGCTAAAAGTCTGACTTCCATCATCTCTCCGCTACGAGGCGGGAGATGATGATGTAGCCCATCTCCATGCTGCAGTGTTTACATAGGTGGAGCTTGTAAATCTGTGCACAGAGCGGCAGAGTGCACACTCAAATAAATCCAAACTGTGATGTCATGTCAGTGTGCTAATGGATTTTCTGTTATATTTATGTAGAGAGAGCGTGTGATTATTTGAAGAGCCACTCTGTGGGATGTGTTCATAGCACCTTCTAGATGCTCTGTGTAATGAGTATGGCCACACTTTGCTGCATATTACTGATATCAAAGCCAACACATGAAGCAGGGACCGACTGTCATTTGCATTCTGTAGGAGGCTTTCACACTTGTAAAATATTCAGTATTCTGTACGTTATCGCTGCATAACTTCACGTTTAAACTGTTGTTTAAAGGCCTGATCATCCTGAACGCCTGGTACGGGAAGTTTGTGTCCGACACCAGCCAGAAGCAGGAGAAAGCAAAGGTCATCGACGTCACTGTGCCTCTGCAGTGCCTGGTCAAAGACTCCAAACTCATCCTCACAGAGGCCTCCAAGGTGTGTGTGTGTGTGTTTACAAGAGATAAGCTTTTTTAAAGGGATAGTTCAACATTTTGGCAAATTGTCCCATTGCCATAATCCCTATAGTCTTAGCAGTAGGTTCGTTAACTTTATTTGTTGGTGCAAGCTATTTTTAGAACGGTGGAGCAGAGCCGCGAGCTGCTCAGAGCTACGCTACGGAGGCTAATGGGATTTCTTGGGTTTCCCTCATCAAACTCATCAAATACACAATCCAACAACTCCAAAACGCTCTGGTGGACAAGTTGTGACCTGCACATTCACCATGCTATGAGATAATAACGAGGCAAATGCAGAGACTGCTTGCTGAAAAACTGCCCCCGACGGGAACGCGCATCAGTGGTTTTGCAAGAATTTACCTCTAAAACAACTCTGTCTGGTAACGTTCTGTTATTATCTCATAGCGTGGTGAATGTCCAGGTCACAACTTGTCCACCAGAGCGTTTTGGAGTTGTTGGATTGTGTATTTGATGAGTTTGATGAGGGAAACCAAGAAATCCCATTAGCCTCCGTAGCATAGCTCTGAGCAGCTCGCGGCTCTGCTCCGCCGTTCTAAAAAATAGCTTGCACCGACAATTAAAGGTAACAAACCTACTGCTAAAACTATAGGGGTTATAGCAATGGGTCAATTTGCCAAAAATGTTGAACCATCCCTTTAAATGTGGATGTATTGTGTATGCTCATGAATGTGTCCCTCTGTGTGCAGGCGGGGTTGCCGGGCTTCTATGACCCTTGCGTAGGAGAGGAGAAGAGTCTTAAATTACTGTACCAGTTCAGAGGAGTGATGCACCAAGTCATCTCCGCAGACGCCGAGGCTCTACGGATACCCAAGCAATGTCAGTACGACTACGCCACGCACACGCAGCCACGCAGCCACCCAAGTGTTATTGTCCCCGTCGCTGGACTCTCATTACACCTTCGCTAAAGCCTACATTCATGCATGTAATGAAATAATTTTCCGTCTTTTCAGCTCACAGAATCGAGGCCGAGTCCTAGGAGCTCGCCGCTGTCGGAGCGCCAGAGGGCAGATGCAGATAAAAACAGACTTTGTGTACACAGAAGAAGAAGAAGAAAAAGAAGAAGAACCCATGAATGGAGAGAGGACGCGTCAAAAAATAAGTCAGTTTCTCTTCCCTCCAGTCCTCTTCTGTCATGGTATTAGTGAATCCGTTTATCGACTTCCTCCACTCCTCCCTTCCTTTTTTCTTTTTTTTTTTCCTTTCCCGTGGGCCGTCTCCCAGGTACAGCAAAATACAGGAGTCAGCTCAGAGTTTCTTTGAGTGTCTGGTCGACTCTATCTGACAGGCCTTGCTCAAATATCTGCCTGCTGCAGGACACCAGAACATAGTTTTATATATATATAAATATATATATATATATATATGCACTACACAAGAGGGACGTAGTCAGTCACTGCGGACGTGGTGATCGCCGTTCCCTTCGGTGATGAGCTAAAAACATGCACAGATGGAAAAAAGAAAAAAGAAAAAAGAAAAAAAAATCTTGACATTTGCTTTGTCAAGTGTGTACAAACAAGCTGTGCTGTAACTACTTTACCCCTGATGATCATTGTTAGTCTTAAGTCTTTCTATGTGTTTCACACCCTGGTACTGTAGTCTTGATGATGAATCCAATAATGTATTAACTTACCACAGGTTTCATTAACTTTAATTCATTAATGAACATGTTTATTTAGAGCAACACTATGCAGGATCATGTCTCTCACGTCGCCTGTGACCCCTGAGGCGTCGGGCCATCGGTCAGCCCAAAGGACTGAGGAATGGTTTGTGTGACTGTGTGTTTTACGTCCTAATAATAATAATAATGTGTCATGCCTTTCGGAGGCGTGTCTGCTCGCTGCTCGTTGAGGTGTCAGTCAGCAAGCAGGTGCAAACTGGTGCTCAAAATTCATCTCATATCATTGACGGTTGAGATATGAAAGGATGAAAGAGGGAGGGGGGGGGATCCTAACGAAAAGAGACAGGCTTCAGTTTCCAGCACAGATTTTTTTTTTTTTTTTTTAACATCTCGGGTTAGACTGCGATTTTAAAAAGGCAGAAAGTCCACATGGATTTGCAATGCGTCAGAGTGTATCGATTATCTCTGTGCAGTTGCAGCCAAAACTTTATTTTTTAACCATGTGATTTTATTCTATTTTTTTTTAACACAGTGAAGGCTACAGTCCATACTGTACATCGCTGCTGGTGTACATCTACATCTGGCAGCGATCGCAAAATTGACCCTATGAATGAAGTCTGAGTCTTTTTTTTTTTCTTCCTGGTTTTCTGGGATCTGATCAGTCGAGGGGCCGGGATGGATCGATACCGTTCCTCCTGTAGGTCGTGTTTGTTTGCTGCTCAGTCTGTCGTTAATGATGACAGACAATCACCTGCTACTGGAGTCGACTGACCCTGAGCCAAAAATTTGACTGATTCTGGCACATTTACACGGTTGAACGTGTCCACCACCACGCCCGTGCCATAACTTTTAATTTGATTTTGTTCTCCGTCCATTTGTTTTTTTTGTTTTTATTTATTTATTTAAAATTCCTCAATTTAATTTAATCAATCTTCAATGCAATATCACTTCTTCTACGAAATATTATATAATACTGTAACTACATCCAGTAACTTGACCATTGGCAGGTGTTTTCTGATCAATGTGTTGAGGTCGACATGTGAAAATCTGATAATCCTGTGATGCACTTTTCTGTTGAGATGAGGATGTTGTAGCACAAAAGTCCCAGAGTTTAATCCTTAAAGGGATAGTTCACCCAAAATTCAAATTTCACTCATTATCTACTCACCCTCATGTCGACTAAGGGCTGGGAGAAGTTTCAGAGTCCTCCGTGCCTTCTCGGAGTTACGGGGGGGGGGGGGGGTCCGCGCAGCAGTATTTGTCCATATAATGGTTGTGAATGGTGCTCACTTTTCTTTGTCCAAAAAGACACACCAAAAAACATCCAAATACCTCCATGCTGCTCGTCTGTAATGTCCCTCTTGTATTGAAGCCACGACATGAGAAATTGTTCCGCCGGTTATTTGCACTGACACAGGAAGAGCAGTGAACTGAGACACTGGGAGCTTCCGCTACAAACAAACTTAAAATATAGACTTATTTAATTTTTTTCGGAACAATTTCTCATGTCGGGGCTTCAATACAAGAGGGGCATTACAGACGAGCAGTATGGAGGTATTTGGATGTTTTTTGGTGTGTCTTTTTGGACGAAGAAAAGTGAGCACCATTCACAACCATTATATGGACAAATACTGCTGCGCGGACCCCCCCGTAACTCAGAGAAGGCACGGAGGACTCTGAAAATTCTCACAGCTCTTAGTCGACATGAGGGTGAGTAGATAATGAGTGAAATTTGAATTTTGGGTGAACTATCCCTTTAAACTGAGTCAGTCATCTTTGATCACACTACTGTAGGATACAAAACTGTATTTTACTGGAAACAAAGTAATATTTTGCACAAGTCGTACAGTGTTTAAAGCTCAATTAAAGCTCAAACTAGTCGATATAATATGAAGCTGGTGCTGAGGCCTCAATAGTAGCTGCTCTACACTTGACAGCATAGAGTGCATCGAAGAAATAGTGATTGATTCTGATTTTGGCATCCGTGATGAGTTCGAGGGACGTCTGTCGCTGCACATCTCTACGGTGACATGATGGTTTTGGCTTGAAGGAGGAAGGAGGGGGAGGAAAAGGGAGGGGGGGTCACAATTACAGCAGCCATTTTGCACTGACTCTTGTTTGTAGTATTTGTCTCCTGTCTTTAGTTGGACGTGTGCTGTAAAGTCTTTCTGACAGGTCAGCTGGTGGTCATCTCTGCTCGAGTGCCACCGCGAGGCCGGCGGAAAGACTGCTCCCTGCTGTTCCACTCGACCCATCGTCCACACTGACCCACATTATGTATACATGTACTCGGTGGTTGAGGAGCGTGTGTTTTATGTCCTGTAAAGACTACAATAAATATGAACAACAAAAAAGCAGATGTGGCGTCTGATTTTAAGAGGGTTTTACAGTCCTGGCAAAAAAATATTGGCCCCCTGGCACTTTTTTTTTTTCAAATAATGCCCCATTTCCCCCTGAAAATCATTGCAAATACAAATGTTTTGGTGTTAGGAGTATTTCTTTGGTTTGCATTGGAACAACACACCAGGAAATAAGTAAAATATCAGAACCAGAACTGTTTTATTGCCAAGAGCAGTAAAGGTCAGTTTACAGCACGAGGAACTTGTCTTGGTGTCAAGTGCAAACATAAAAGTACAAAAAATAGAATAAAATAAGAAAATTAAGAATTTAAATAATATAAAATAAAAAAGAATGAATTAAAATATACTAGTGCAAAAGATATGCATATACTATATACAAAAAGGAAATATGCATATACTCTAAATACACATATACTATATAAAAGAATAGTATTAAAGGAGCTCAGTCTGATACTAGAGCTACTGAGGTTTCTAACTCCGGAATAACCTGGTTGACACGCCTCACCTTGGCCTCCGTCCTCATACCGCATTGAATGAATGTCCACGCTGTTCCTTGAGTTGCAAACACAGGTTTATTGCTGTGCATTGTCCATAAACAAAGAAAATAGGCAAAACAAACAAATCGGCGGCATGAAGCGCCTCCGCGCCACAGCGGTCAAAAACCATTTGCCCTTCCGGGTCAAAACCTGACAAAGAGAGTGAACAATGCCACCTATATGCACCTGAGCTCCCCAGGTGACAGCACAGCGACCCCACACACACACGGAGTGAATTACACCAGAAACCTTAGAACACAACCAAACACATTCAGCTCCTATACACCGGCCCCTAATTGTTAATGGCAGACCGACATAACAATTTAAATACAACAAGACAGGAGCAAATAATGTGTTGATACAGTTACATTAAAGTACAGTACAGATAAATCTATATTCCATGTACCAAACAAAGTTTTGTCACTGGCCTTTCAATAATGCTGGCCCTTGTCTGCAACCTCACAGAACGCACAAGCCCTTGCTTATCAGGGAAACCCTCCAAAACCCTGCCAAGCGGCCATGAACCACGTGGAGCTGAAGAATCCATGATCACCACAATATCTCCAGCTTTCAAACTCCTCTTCTTTTCGTTCCACTTCTGCCTCTCTTGGAACGGCAAATACTCCCGTATCCATCTCTTCCAGAAAAGGTCTGAGAGATACTGTACTTGCCTCCAGCGCCTTCTCACATACAGATCATGGGGTTCAAATGCTCCAGGTGGCAAAGCTGGTTTTCCCTTTAAGAGAAGAAGATGGTTAGGCGTGAGAGGTTCCAGGTCGTTAGCATCCTCTGAGAGCTTGGTGATAGGACGGTCGTTTAAAATGGCCTCCGCTTCACAGATCACTGTATGGAGTCCATCATCATCCAACTTCTGCTGATGCAGAACAGAACTGAGCACTCTTCTCACGAGGCGGATCATCCGCTCCCACACACCACCATGGTGTGAGCCTGCTGGCGGATTAAAGTTCCACTGAATGCCAACCTGTGCCAGCGCTCCTTGAATCCTGTCCTGATTCACAGCAGCAAGCGCCTCCTTCAGCTCTCTGTCTGCTCCAATGAAGTTAGTGCCATTGTCTGATGTTAGACTCGTCACCTGCCCTCTTCTGCTGATAAAACGCCGCAGAGCATTGATGCATGCATCGGTGTCCAATGAAACAGCCACCTCCAGATGGACAGCCCTGCTCGCCATACAGGTAAATATAACACCATATCGCTTACAGGTTGATCTTCCTCTCCTCACCTCAACTGGACCAAAATAATCCACCCCTGTGTTGGTAAATGGCGGAAGATCAGGAAGGATTCTCATCTTTGGCAGGTCAGCCATTTTTTGTTCCAGTGCTCTTCCATTATATCGCCTACAAAAGCTGCAATCACCAATTACTTTCCTGACGGCTGCATTGGCGTTTGTAATCCAAAATCTCCTCCTCACCTTGGACAGTGTGTGAGTCCGCCCACCATGGCCGAGATTCTGGTGTACATGTCTGAGGATGAGTGTGGAAACGTGCTGCTCCTTGGAGAGAATGAGTGGATGCTTGGCTTCCTCGGGCATTGCTCCTCTGCTCAGTCTTCCTCCAACTCTCAGAAATCCATTCTCCAAAACTGGGTCCAGCCGGTATATGGGACTCTGTCGACTCACTGACGCTTTCCCAGATGACAAAGCAGACATTTCTTCACCAAACCTCTGTCGCTGACAATAGCGAATTATGGCACCCTCTGCTCCCAGCAAATCATCCATCGTCAGAGTGCCACTCATGTATGTTGATGTGACTCTTTTTCTTTCAGTCCTCCTTGAGCTGCCACGACCTCCTTTCTCCTGACAATTAGCCACAGAAGCCTCCAACTGTTTCTTCCTGCGACTCTGTGCCAACAACATGACCTTCAACCTTAGGATCCAGGCAACAGCTGTCTTAAGCCTCTTCCAGTCAGAAAAGAAGGAAATGAGCTGGTCCGTAGGACTGCAGATGTCACACACACTGATGTTATTCACTATTACCTCCTTTCTGACCTCCTGGTCATCAGAGTCCACTGAGACGTCCAACACAGTTCTAGGCCAGTCCTCCTCAGGTTTCCAAAGAAATGCAGGACCTTCCAGCCACCTGTTTTTGTTCAGAAACTCAGCGACCTTCATTCCCCTTGAAGCATCGTCAGCTGGATTATCTTTGGTACCTACATGTCTCCATTGTGAGGGTTCAGATGTTTCTCTGATGGTCGAGATTCTGTTGGCCACGAATGTGTGAAAGCGCCTGTCTTCATTGTTAAGGTACTTCAAAACTGACGTACTGTCAGTCCAAAAGACTGAATCCTCCACCTGGACGTCCAGCTCTGCCTTTAACAATGAATCCACTCTGACTGCGAGGACCGCTGCTGTCAACTCCAGTCGGGGAATAGTCACAGCCTTCAGGGGTGTCACCCTGGCTTTGCCGAGCAGGAAGGTGACCTGGATGTTGTTTTCCTGATTTAACATACGGATGTATGTTACAGTCCCGTATCCACCTTCACTGGCATCGGCAAAGTGATGTAACTGGGCATGCTTGATCCCTCCAAACTCCACCGGCTTGATGCACCTTCCCACTTTGAAAGCAGACAGCTGGCCCAGGTCCTCCAACCACCTTTTCCAACGAGGTAAGATGTCCTTGGGCAGATCATCATCCCATCCACAGCCTCTCCTGCAGAGCTCCTGTTGCATCATTTTGGCAGGCAAGGTGACTGGGGCCAGAAAACCCAACGGATCATACACCGAGCTGGTGACTGACAGCATACCACGTCTGGTGAGAGCCTGTTTTTTCATCTCCATCTTAAACCTGAAAGAGTCAGTCTCCACACACCACAGTAGACCCAAAGCCCTTTCCACTGGCAGGTTGTCTCGGTCCAAATCTAACTCCTTCAGGTCCTTGGTCCTTTGCTCCTCGGCGATGGCTTGCAACACCACACGACTGTTGCTTATCCATTTCTCCAAGATGAAGCTCCCCTTCTGACACAGAGCAGTTAAATCATTTATCATTTGGATCGCTTCTTCTTCGGTGGCTGAGCTCTTTAAACAGTCGTCAACGTAGAAATTCTGCTTCACAGACTGCACCACCTCATCCACAAACTCAGGCCGGTTGTCATCCGCAGTTTTCCTCAGCGCATAGCTCGCACAGCTAGGAGATGACACGGCGCCAAACAGGTGTACAGTCATCCGATACTCCCTGAGGTCCTGAGTGATGTCACCATCTGGCCACCAAAGAAAGCGAAGAAAATCTCTGTCCTCCTCAGCAACTTTCACTTGGTGAAACATGGCTTGAATGTCGCCCATGAATGCCACCACTTCATTCCTGAAACGAAGAAGAACTCCAAGCAATGAGCTGGTGAGGTTGGGACCTGGTAACAATTCACCGTTCAAAGATGCTCCTTGAAATGTGGCTCCACAATCAAACACTACACGGAGAGATCCTTTCTTCGGATGGTGAACACCATGGTGAGGGATATACCACACCTTACCCCTTTCACCATGCAGCTGTTGCTGCGGCACTTGCTCGGCATAGTTTTTACTGATGAGCGTGTTCATGTACCCAGCATATTCCTGATGCAAGTGTTTGTTGTTCAGGAATCTTCTCCTCAAACCCTGTATCCTTTGCTTAGCCACTGCAAAGTTATTAGGTAGACAGACCTCTTTGTTCTTATATGGAAGCTTCAGACAATACCTTCCCTCCTTAAGTACTGCTGAGTGCTCCATGATTTCCAGAAACCTATGGTCTTCTCTGGACATTTCCTTCTCCTTTGTGGTCTTCTCATTGAACTCATGGCTGTACTGCTTGACCAGCATTTCTTCAAGCTTACATACAGAGATCCTGTTCACCATCGCCAAGGGCAGCTCCACCTCTGAAGCCCCACTGTTTCCATTCAGTGGTCCGTTAACAACCCACCCAAGCACTGTCTTTATAGCATATGGGCCATTCCCGCTACTGTTAATGACCTCCCAAGGTTCCAATATCTTGGGAGCGTTGGTTCCAATTAACAGGTCGACATTTGCTTTTATGTTTGGGATGTTCACCTTGGACAAATATGGCCACTTTGCCAGTTCTTCAGATGTTACCATGTTATTAACATTAACTGGCATTTTTTCTTGTGTGAGAACCTCTGGGAGAATATGAAAGTCATTGCTGTCCAGATTAGATACCTCCAAACCACTTAAAGAGTATGCTGGAACCACTGTTTTCTGTCCCATCGTGCTCAACAGGAAGTTGGTTTTTCTCCCTGTGACGTTCAACTTCCGCATTAGATGTTCTGAGCAGAATGTAGCCGAACTTCCTGGGTCCAAAAAGGCATAGGTTTTTATTATGTGGTTTCCCTTTGCACTTTTGACCTTCACAGGCAGGATGGATAACACACACCGGTCCTTACCGGCCCCTGTATGTCCACATGTTTTAAGTGAAGTTGCCTGGTGAGATGTTTCAAACTGTTCCGGGGCTCGTTGCCTTTTAATATGAAGCACAGTGGGATGGGTTTGACTACATATTTTACATGTCAAGCGGCTTTCACACTCACGGCTCATGTGTCCCACACATAAACATGCAAAACAAACCCCCTTTCTCCTCAGAATCTCAATCTTTTCCTTGTGCTTCTTTCCCTTGAACTGTTTGCAGTCCTCCAAAGAGTGGCCACGAGCACAACAAAGGCATTCAGCTTTTTCTGGACCAGAGGTAGGCTCTTTAATTTTCTCAGGCACTTCCATAGATGTTACCGTGGTGGCCACAACATTTCCTTTCATTTTGTTTCTAGGTTGTGCTTTAAACCCAGTGACAGTCTTTATCCCAGCAACACCAGATGACTCCTGTATCTCCCCAAACAAAGGGTCAGACAGAATCCTGACACGACGCTCAATAAACATGACCATATTAATGAAGCAAGCTGGTTGGTTGGTTGTCTCCATTATGTCATGAGCTTTAGTCCTCCATTGTTCCCTCATTTTGAATGGCAGTTTGGACACAATGGCTCTTATATTTACTGGCATATCCAGTTCCTGCATGTAATGAAGCTCTTCCATTACATTGCAGCATCCACGTAGAAATAAGGCATAGGCTTGCAATGATTTCACGTCCTCAGATTTGATTGTTTGCCAGCCCAAAGCCTTTTCCATATAAGCACTTGCGATTTTGTACTGATTTCCAAAATGTTTCTGGAGAAGTTCCTTTGCCACTGCGTAGCCACGCTCTGGAGCCATATGTTGACAGCTGCGCACCAATTTACGTGGCTGTCCTCTTGTGAACTGTTCCAGATAGTACAAACAATCCGCTTTTCCTGCCTTTTCCTCGACTCCTTGCTCAAAGGCTTTGATGAATGCCCTGTAATGGAGAGGGTCCCCTTCAAATGTGGGAATATCTCGTGGTGGCAGTGACATCATATGCTGTTGCTGTACCAGAGCTGCTGTTATTTCATTTTGCCTTTGCATGATGGTAAGTATGTCAGGTGGCCTTTGGTTGCTGTGGTGATGGTATGTAGGTGGAGTAGTTGATGACTGATGTTGAAAATGCAGTGAAGTTCCAGATATATTTACATGTTGCTGTTCATTTTGGCTGTGCTGATGTATTGAAGCAGCTTGAACCCATTGTTCAGTTTCCTTGGGTCGCACATCCTTTAATAGGGTTTTGTTGGGTGGTAGTGACCATTTGACTCATTTTGTTGTGTTGATTTCCATGCAACAGGATGGTACTCTTTTGCCATAGGGTTTAATGCGTTGGCAGACCTTTCCAGTCGTTTGTTTTTCTCCTTCTCCAAATAGGAATTCATCCCATTGCTGTGTGCTTGAGAACAACTTCTCCGCTCTGAAGCCTGTAAAACGGCCAGCTTAGCAGCAGACGCAGCTATTTCAGCTTCCAGATCAAGCTGCTCTCTTTTCCTCTTCAGCTGCTGTTCCTGTTCCTCCAAGGCGTGCTTTTCCTTTAAAGCTGCAGCTAGAGCAACAAGTGCTGCCCTTTCTGCCTCTGCCTTTATTGCTGCAGAGGATGCAGTACTTGACCTTGCACTGTTACGGCTCCTATGGCTTGAGCGTTTACTAATATTTGAAACACTGTCATTTGGATTGATGTCATCCACAACATTACCATTTTGGTTTGCATTACCTTCATCACATGATACCCACATTTTTGTGTTTGCAATACACTCATTAATAGGCAACATTTTTGCCTTAAACCATATTTCATGTTTTTTCTTTTCCTCATGTGGCAACAAACCCAACAAATTGTTATGCATATTTTTTACTTCATAACAGACTTCAAACAATTCATCAAGAGCATCCTGTACGTTTGTTTTATCATTCTTTAACATCAAACTTTGTATTGAATTTCTTATGGTGGCTGCTTTATTTAATTTAGATTTTCTGATAGATTGTAACTTGTCTAATTCATTGGCAAGCGCCTTTGCAGTGAGTTTAACCACTCGTTTTTGAGTTTGTATTTCAACACCGCCAGCCACACTACTGGATTTATTAACTGTTTGCACATTAGACCCGGCAACATTAATTATGTCCGACGTAGCGTCGCGCTTCTCCATCATGAATAGTCAGTTGATTAACAGTCCGCAGCAAAACAAAAGAACCGACGCAAAGTTTATTGTTCGTTCCCCCCGCTTCGGCGACCAATGCATTGGGTTTATGCCCGGCTATGTGTGCACACAATTTGAATGGCCATTTACCGGTGTAGCGCTACACATACCTCTGCTCCGTGCGTTGGGCGCCGTGCGGTGATCCCGTGCTCCGGTGGTCCGGTGATCCCGTGCTCCGGTGGTCCGGTGATCCCGTGCTCCGGTGCTCCGGTGGTCCGATGCTCCACAACAGCCAGCTCCGCCTCAGCACCGCGGCTCCAGCGGCTCCAGCGTCTCCACGTCCACGGTAGACGCTCTCCAAACCCCCTCGATGTCCAAACCGCTTCCAGAAGCTCCACTCGTCTTGCGCTCTGGCTCCGGTTCGTACCAAACGTGCCGGACTGTCCCACAAAGTTCCAACTGGTGCAGGTTTTTGACTAATATTAAAGGAGCTCAGTCTGATACTAGAGCTACTGAGGTTTCTAACTCCGGAATAACCTGGTTGACACGCCTCACCTTGGCCTCCGTCCTCATACCGCATTGAATGAATGTCCACGCTGTTCCTTGAGTTGCAAACACAGGTTTATTGCTGTGCATTGTCCATAAACAAAGAAAATAGGCAAAACAAACAAATCGGCGGCATGAAGCGCCTCCGCGCCACAGCGGTCAAAAACCATTTGCCCTTCCGGGTCAAAACCTGACAAAGAGAGTGAACAATGCCACCTATATGCACCTGAGCTCCCCAGGTGACAGCACAGCGACCCCACACACACACGGAGTGAATTACACCAGAAACCTTAGAACACAACCAAACACATTCAGCTCCTATAAATAGAATAAAGATGTATACAAAGTACAAACTAAATAAGTTATTGTGCAAAATGTTGCAGTGCAGAGTGACTGTCCATAGGTATCACGTTTTATACACTAAACTCTAAAAATGGACTGGAGAAAATGACTGGCACCTTTTCAAAACTGAAGAAAATCATTAGATTTCAAGCATGTGATGCTCCTTTAATTTGTGTTTTAACAATAACAATATAGGAATCACACTTACAGCCAATAATTTAGCTTTTTCTAAGTTAGTTTTGTGTTGTTCCACTGCAAAACAAAGAAATACACTACTACAATACTGAAACATTTGTATATGCAACAATTTTCAGGAAGAAATATTGAGGTGTGAATACTTTTGGCCGTGACTATAAATGCACTGTGATATAATGAAAAGGCAGGAAGCAACACGTTAAAATGGTAACTCTTTATTTACAATAGTTTACAATAGTTTCACAGAAACAGTTTGCACCACAGTACAGACAACGCTTTCTCAATAAGGGGGGGTGGGACAACCCTGGATCAGAATACACGAGCTGTATCACAATGAGCATTGTTAACAAACATTAATTACACTGATGTCTTTTAAGACGCAGACTCAACGTTGGTGAATTTTGTGCCTGAAGGCGGCTTCAGGTTCTCTTCAAGACAAGAACGTCCTGAGAAACAGCAAAAAAAAAAATTTTTAGGTCTTAAAACGTCTTAAAAACATCACGACCTTGGGGTGGGGAAGGGGGGGATTGCCGAGTACGAACCAGTTAGCCAAACATTGGTAAATAGCAAAACACAGAGTGCAGATATGAGCTTAACCATTTCACACTCTTGTAAAAATCTTGTGTTCTTTTTGAAACCCAAACATTCATTGTGTGTGTGTGTGTGTTTGTTAGTCATTGATTCTGCATTGTAAAACCCTTTTCATCCTGGACTAATATCCAAGGTCCTAAAAATCTGTCACTCTACACTACAGTATGGCTTTTTGTAATAATCAGAAACAACATGTAGCCTACACAGACAGGCCCAACAGCAGATGGCACATGAACAAAGCTTAAAATCTTTTTTTTTATTATTATTTTTAAATCCAAATTGCAGCAAGGTTTAAGGAAGGAAAGAAGAAGTGAAAAAACAAAACTTTTCTTCTTTTTTTTCCATTAAACCTCCTGCACATGGAAGTAACTGAATACTGCTGTGAAAACGTTAGCAAGAGGAGATAAGAGACTGAGATCTGTTCTTCTGATTTGACCCTTCAGAGACAAACAAAACAAACCGACCCTGCACACAGTACGATGCAGATATCCATTTCTCCATCTTACACAACCCCATCCCCTGTAAAAAGTAAAAAAAAAAAAAAAATCATGGGAGCATGGTTGAGACAACTCATAGCAGCTCATGCAACACCCTCACGCAGTGTTAACCATTCAAACAAACACACTCACATGCATAATTTCAACTGGACTCTCGAGTGGATCTCTCCAATGCTTCCAGTTGAGATAGCGTTTTTATTTTTATCTGTCGATACCTAAACAGGACGGCCACAGGATTTCCCTTCTATAAATATATTTGTCTCTGAAAACTTTCGTCTTGAGCATGAAACGGCTGAAAACTAAAGGAAACTTTAAATAACGGTTTGTATAATAAAAAAGCACTGTGAACAATACAACTCTTCCAACTTTGTAATGAAATGAGGCAAAAAGCGAAATCCTGCTCAGCACAGGCAACTGAAAACAAAGGAAATAGTCGTGTTTCCTGAATCTTGTCAATTATCTGTTTTGTTTTTTCTTCTTCAGAACGGTTAAGTTACCTCTGGTGAAATAATAATATTAAAAACCCTTTTTGAACACTTTTTTTTGGAAAAAACAGCATATGAACGCTCCATGTGTGGCAGCGTAACATCTTGATTCAGATGAGTAGCCGAGGCTGGAAGACAGCTTGTGAAGTGGAGGGGAAGGGGGGGTGGTGGTGGGGGGCAAGCGCTTGGTTTCGGCTGTACAGGCTGTAAAGCCTCAGTGATATTCTCTCACAGTGTCTCTTGGATAACAAATCAGACCAACAAGCAGATGAAGCAGATGCAGACTTCTAGTCTCTTATCCTACATCTTTGTTCTATTGGATTATACCTCAGCTTAATACTATAGCACCATCTGAAGCAATTAACACAAGGCTTAACTTATTTTTTTTTTTTTTTTTTCTTTAAACGGTTAATTGTGTAACATTAATAGAGGCATCTTCGAGAGATCAAATCCAGTTTAATCAGAAAGACACACCTGTCTCTAGAACAGAAAAGGTCAGATGGTTGTTTTTTTTTTAAACTAAGAAAAAAGTGAAAAAGTGCAAACAGTCTTTCCCACAAATCCCAGCATGCACCATAGTGGGTGGCAGTTGTGAGGGTTTTCTCTCTCTATATATATGGCAGTTCAAATGTTTCCAGTGTTCACGAGACACCAAGTCCCAACAGTAGCGGTTTGCTGCTATGCTAATGTCATCTACAGACACACATCCATTCAGTGATTGCCTTACGCACAGAGTCTGTAGGGAAGCAGAAACAAACCTCGGTAAATCTAAAATAGCACTCAAACTGTTCTCAAATGGAATAAGGGCTTGGGATAGGTCCATCAAAGTGTTCATAGAAAATGTGGGTCATGGCAGAACCAGTAGGGGACAGAGACTGGAGGGTCTAAAAGACCTGAATTTGAGGAGGGGTCAGTCCAGCAGGTGGGGGGAGAGAGGGGAGGAGGCAGAAAGGGAGAGGGGGAAAGGGGTCAGAGTTCACGGTTCAGCTCGGGGTCAGTCCAGCAGGTGTTTGCGCGGGCCTACGCGCGAGCGGTGGGAGCGGCGGGCATCGGCGGTGCCGTCCATCTCTCGGCAGCTCTGGCAGACGTATGACTCTGGCACGTGGCTCTTGCGGATCTTAGCGCACGACAGGTGGATCCAGGTGTTACACTTGTTGCACTCGATCATGGCCCGTCCCGCAAAAGGCTTCATGCAGAAACACGTGACCAGGTCCCACGAGTCGTCATCTGAGGAGACGAGAGAGAGACAGAGACAGAGAGAGGATCCACTGAGTCAGATATGGACGTTTTGTTAAACTTGTAACACAGAAACTCTATGGTGGAAGGTCCAATGCTACACTGCACATGGCAATGCATTAAAGTTACTACATTTTATAATACAATACATGCGACACACTGACTAAAATCATGGATACACCGATTCCATTAGATCCAGGACTGTCTTTTAGGAAATGTAACAAACTTGAAACAAAGTCAGAGTTCCAGTAAATTTATTGACATAGCTTTTACTGTTAGATTCCTAATGGTGACCTGTTTACCCTGAGAGAAGATCATCTGTGTCATGAGAAATAGATATGACACCTCATCTGGCAACCTTTTATTGAATATATAGAAACATTACCCCTAACAGCTGTGGACTGTAAGCCTTGAACTGGTTCAATCACGTCACAATGTTTCATTTTTCGTCATTTTTTATTTTATTGTATTTATTTTTTTAATTATTTTATTTTATCATTATTATTATTTATTCCACTTTGTCTGTGGGAATGAGTTGTACTGTTTTTGCATAACTGAAAACCTCAAAATGAAGTATTCCAAAAGAAACTCTATGGTGTATGTAGATTAGATCCTTACTATGGGGTGTAGGAATCGTTCTCAGACACTGGGAATCAAAAAATATTATCCCATTTAATGAGTGGTTTGGAGAAATTACCAAAATAACCAGCTATGAACAATTGATGTTCAGGCTGAACAATAGGGAGGAGGAATTTATGAAATTATGGGATGGGGTCCCTACATAAATCATGTAATCATGTAAACAATAAGTCACGTCTTGACTGTGAGAAAAGTCTGATAAGTTGTGAGGTGGTGACTGTGAGTAGAGAGAGATTCTGGAAATTATATTAACCTTGTGCATGTAGATACATGTGTAATTATTTTTGTGTTCGGATTCGTTTAGTTTACACAAGTCTTTGTGAGTGTGGGAAGGAATTATCTTGTCATTGTTCACATTCATATACACATATATGTTGGTCCTTTTGTTGCGCTGTTAAAAAGCAACAAAAAGTGAATTACAAACTTGTAACAAAGTGTTAATCACACGAAACCTCACCTGAATCGACCATGATGTCCTCGTCCTCTCCCGATCCGTCCTCGTCTCTGAACACCACCTGCTTCCCCTGGCGAAACACCGTCCTGCTTCCTGCGAGGCCCTCCACCTTCTGCACCTTCACCACTCCTTCCTCAAGATCTCGTCCGTCCCAGTATCGACGCTCCTCCTTGGGCTCCTCCTTGCAGGGGGAGGGGCTCGGCAGCCGCTCGGGGTGGAGGGGAATGCTGATTTCATCCTCGGGCTCCTCTTTGATCATCCGGCCACCGAAGGAGTCGGGGTACTGCAGCTCCTCTGAGACGGACGAGTGGGGTTGCTGCTGAGCCTCGCTCTCCTCGCCCTCCTGATGCTCCCTCTCCTTTCTCCTCTTCTTCTTCTTCAGCTTGTCAGCTTTCCTGCGGTCGTCCGGGTGCAGGGAGGCGATTGTGTGCTGCAGAAGAGGAAAAAATAGGAAGAAAAAAAAAAAAAGCACACATATGTCAGAAGGGATGAAGACGAACATATGTTAAAGGGATAGTTCACTCAAAATTGAAATTTCACTCATTATCTACTCACCCTCATGTCGACTAAGGGTTGGGAGAAGTTTCAGAGTCCTCCGTGCCTTCTCTGAGTTACAGCGGGGCTCGGCGCAGCACTGAATGTCCATATGACGGTAGCGAACAGGGCTCACTTTTCTTCGCGCAAAAAGACACACCAAAAAACATCCAAATACCTCCATAGTGCTCGTCTGTAATGTCCCTCTTGTATTGAAGCCCCAACATGAGAAATTGTTCCGAAAAAAAATTAAATAAGTCTATATTTTAAGCTTGTTTGTATCGGAAGCTCCCAGTGTCTCAGTTCACTGCTCTGCCGGAATCTCGTGCGATTTGCGGAGCTGTGAACTGGGTGTCGCGTGATTTGCACAGACACAGGAAGAGCAGTGAACCGAGACACTGGGAGCTTCCGCTACAAACAAGCTTAAAATATAGACTTATTTAATTTTTTTCGGAACAATTTCTCATGTTGGGGCTTCAATACAAGACGGACATTACAGAGAGACACAGTGTGGAGGTATTTGGATGTTTTTTGGTGTGTCTTTTTGGACGAAGTTCGCAACCGTCATATGGACATGCAGTGCTGCGCCGAGCCCCCCTGTAACTCAGAGAAGCCACGGAGGACTCTGAAACTTCTCCCAGCCCTTAGTCGACATGAGGGTGAGTAGATAATGAGTGAAATTTGAATTTTGAGTGAACTATCCCTTTAAAAAAAATAAAGGTGTGAAAGTGCCGGTGAGACATCATCAGTTCAACTCACTTCTTTCTTGGGGTGGCTGGACAGCGTGGCTCCTGGCTGTGGACGTTTGCGGCTCCTGTCCTGCTGGACCTTGGGTGGGCGCTGGGGGCAGGGGCCCGGGGGTCCCGGGGTCCAGCCATCACTGTCAGCTGTGCTGCCTGTACTGTTGGGTGGGCTGGAACTACTTCGCAGTGGAGAGTCCTGTGGCAATAAAGTAGAGTTCAGTCAGTGAGATTAAAAAGAGTCAAAAACACAGAACAGACCCAAACAGAGTCTATAGGAATTAAAACAATGTCCAAACATAAAACAGTTTAAAGTAAAGTATAAAGAGCACGTCTTTATAAAGGTACAGGGAAGAAATGGGGGTACTGCTATTGTTATTTATGTCTTAATCTATTATGGCTTCTCATTTTTTGTTGTACACGTGTGTATGTGTGTGTGAAAAAAGGTTTCGGACACCCTTAAAATTTTACACAATTCCTTGCACATGCGGATCAGGAAGCGTTCATTTGGTTTGTCTTCCAAGCTGTTGGTTCGTCTGTATTTCTGCAGAGTGTATCCAGCTGCTGAAGGACTGCATCTGCACTTCCTGGCTATCTGGCAGCAGCTGGACTCTTCCTGGCTGAGAATCTGTATCTTCAGGCCTGTTTCCAGCGGTAGGTTCCTTGTGTTTTAGCCATTTTTTGTCTCTGAGGAACTTTCAAATATGCTGGCTTTATATAGACACAAAGCACGGCAACAAAGATTGTGTCTTTTAATAAAAAAGTACAATCTTCATTAGTGGATCACTGGTACCAAAATGACCCAATACACAATTTCTTATGTATTTTTATGGGACCAATCTATTTCACAGCCAAAATACTAAACAAATTCTAAAAAAGCTATTAAAAACTTAAAATTGATTGGTTCCATAAAAAATACATAGGAAATTTTGAGTATTGGGTCATTTTGGTACCAGTGATCCACTGATGAAGGTCAAAGATCTGGGTGTCTGAGGAAATGTGAACAATTTTAAGGGTGTCCGAAAAACTTTTTTCCACCAATGTATATATATTATCATACTGTTGTTACTATTTTATAACTTATTATAGTATATATTGGAATTAACATAGGGAGAAGGGGTGGGATTTAATAAGCTTTGGCTTCTTCCCACTCCTTTTGAACATAAATAATTAAGTTTCATTGTTGTTTTATTTTTGTTGCTCTTTTATTATGTGTTCAAATAAACTTTCATTCATTAGTTCATATTATATATTACATTACCAAGACCTTTATATAGTTCAGAGGGCTATATCTGGGCACGGAGCAGCTTCAGACTACTGAGATCTCTTCTACCTTTAATGACAAGTTTTAAGTGCCAGAAATTCAGCTGTATAACAATATAACACAGTTGGGTGTCAAACAGCCACCGTTAATGAGAGTGTGGGCACTGTTAAAGTACTGTCATGACAGCTTGAATGTCCCACTATTGTTGCTATTACATTTTCAGTTTAAACCTTAATCTTACATGACTATACTTGCTGTATTTGCATTATCAAGTTGGCACAGAGCCCATCAGCAGCAGCACGCATCAACAAATGATAAGACAGCCCTTACAACATGTGACACAATATGCACACAGGACGGGGGCGGAAATGAAAACAAAGATAGCACGTGTTAGAGAAAAACAGAAGAGCGACATGGTGAGAAAAAAACCTTCGAAGGAACAACCACAACTCGAGTGAAATGAGTCATAACTTAGAAACCACTGTGGCTGACGGGGAGGAAAAGGAAGTAAATTTGTCAATCACAGGTCGTGTGAAGAGGAATTGTGCTCATACACAGTCACATTATTGCATATTTTTGGTTTCAAGTGAAATTATTTACTTGAGACATGCACTTCTCATGAAATGTTAAGCCATAGTATAGAAACTACTCATTTCACTGACGCTATCAAGGGTGTGACGACCTAACTAGAATTAACTGCTGTGGTTAAGGTTTGTTTCAGGGTGTGTTAACACTGACACAGACCCTTGAAGCCTGGGAGACGACCGAGACAAAAGAATCTGTTTAAGATAATGTCACTGTTTGCATATTCCCTCCCGTTCCCCAAACAGAAGCTGCAGCTCAGTGAGCCCCAGAAACCGCAACGTCTTGTATACAATGTGCTGAGTCAACACAGTTTAAGATTTAACAGATAACATTCAAATCAAAAAAACTATTTTTTATTTTGATCCTTGTAATCATATTAATCAATGCATTTATATCTTTATCTGACATTTCTTTTATTCTAGTTGTTTTTCCACTTTAACAACTATATATTTGACTTTAGCTCATTCACATAAGTTAATGTGATGCAACATAAAGAAACAGTCTTCAGGCTTGGTGGTAGCAAAGCTGACGAATGCATCCACATCAAAAGAAAAAACACCAGTTGAGCCTAAAATTACAGATGCTTGAGTGAAGATGAGTGTACATGCGTCGTTGTTTAACTCACCTCTTGGGGATATGGGATATAACCGGCATAGGCCAAGACGAAAGTGCAAAACTTGTTAAAATCCTCCACCGTCCTCCTCCTCCTGTATGGCGGACTGAAACCCTGAAACACAGGCACACCACTGAAACATTTGCTTTACAGCATCACTGAACATTTACTTGATTAGTTCATTGTTAATCACTTCAAACACAGGTTCTCCGGTGGTGACCACAGAAATGTCACTTGTTGCTGCTTTTCAGTCTGAACCCTCAGAGTTAGGTCAACTTTCTAACTTCACCATCTTAAATTTGCATCAGATAAGAAACCACAAATAAAAGTCTGACTGAGACAAAAGACTATGTTAAATTTGACATCAAATAACAAGCATCTTTGCTAAGTAATGTATGTAAACGTGCAGCAAAACCTCATAACACAACAGGAGTGTTGTTGTAGTGGTGATTAAAAATAAGGCTTGTTTGGTCATCAATATTGCACAATAATTTGGATAAAGGTACATCAAGCCTGCCTACACATCCCGACATGGTGTTGACGTTTAACAAGTACTGATCGTCATACAGACAGCCAGCCATACTAGTCTGCAGATTGTGACACTCGACGTAAACAAATGGAAAAGAAAAAGTAACGCAACAATAACATGTTGACTAACACGAGCTAAAGTTAGATTAACTGCATGGACATTTAACCCCCCTGCTCATCCCCTCCAGCGACCCCAGAAATGTCACTTGTTTGCTTCTTTTCCCTTTTCTCTTTAGCATTTCTAAGACCCTTTAATGTTAGCCCTTAACGCAAGTCGAACAAAAGCCTAACGTTAACTGAAAATAAAGACAATGTAAACGTGCAGCAAAACCTAATAACACAACATAAGACTTGCTGTTCTAGTGGTGATTAAAAAATAACACGATTTTGTTTGGTTTATTACATATTACAACATAAAAACGTGCATCGAGGCTGCCTAGTTACACATCCCGACATGGCGTTGACGTTTAACAAGTACTGATCGCCATACACACACACACACACACAGCCATACTAGTCTGCAGGCTGTGACACTCGACGTAAACAAACGGAAAATGAAATGAAACAATAACATGTTGACTAACACGAGCTAAAGTTGAATTAACTCCATTCGACCACCCCCCAACCGAGTAACTAGCACCAACTAAAAAAAAACGACAGCTAATGTTAGCTCGGTCGGCTAGCAACAGCTGAGGCTAGCTGCTTCTGGCTCGTGATAGTGGATAGTAGAGTTAAGCTGTCAAACAAAACTATGAAAGCATACAAGCATTTTGTATCAAAGAGTCACTATAAGCCATAAATTAACTAACAATAAGGACAAGATGTCGTTAAAAATGATGATCGATTTAGCCGGTGTTGATGTTAGCATGCTCAGCACTAAAGGAATGTTTTCTTTTCGATGAGGCTAATGCTAATGCTAACTCAAACCGACAGACAACATCGCTCACTCTCACTCTCACAAAAGTGACATCGATGACTCGTTTACAATTTTTAAATGTCAGATTTTTAGCAGTAGAGTGGTGAAAGTTGGCAGTGTAGTGTAAAAAGCTTGTCCGAGTGTGTGTCAGTGTGTGTGTGTAACTTATCTGTAAGCTACTACTAGCACTAGTGAGCTAACGCTACCTAATCAGCAGCTGCTTCATCGTGTGGTGGTGACAAGTTGACATCTGCTAACGCGCTATTCGTCGTTAAATAAAGCTAAATGAATAAATAAATTTAAAAAACACACTTACCTCCGACTGAAATGCATGAGATGTCGATGGGTCCAAGTCACCCATCTTTCCTCCGACCACCTGGCGTTTTGTCGATAACGTTGACAGTACAGCAACGGGTTATCTACCTACCTACCTACCAAGCTAACACCACCTAACGTTATATTTATTACACCGCTACAACGTCAGCGTTAGCGATGCTCAACTCGAAGCAGCAGTCACTCAGTTCTCCATAAACGATGATAAAATAATATTAATAACATGACTTATTGGGACCAGCGCCCAGAAGAACAATCAAACAAACAGACAAGAAGCTAACAGCGTTAACAACCAGTCAGATTCAAAGTTGTGAAAACAAAAAAAAAGAAAAAAAAGAAACGTAACTCTCGTGAACTGAACGTTACTTCGGTGTTTCTTCCACCGACCGACCGACCGACCTGTCCGGTAACGTCTCCGTTTTAATCCAGTTTACTGACTGACTGACTGACTGCTGCTATTGGGGGAGCGGTTCACTTCTTGGCTGTCACCCGTTGCCTGCTGTCCCCCCCTCCTCTCCTCCTCTCTCCCTCCTCCTCCTCCCCCTCTTCTTCTTTTTTTTGTGCTCATGGCAGCTCGTGGACCCAACGATGCATTAGCGCCCTCCTTTTTTTGGTTTATCCAAGAAGGATATGTTTAATAAACATAAAATGTGACAGATTACACTTTGGTTAACACTTTTGTGTTTACAACATAACTAAAAGAATAAAGAATAGATTCAAACATAGATAGATAGAAAGCTATAAACAGGATTGAATAATTGGGTGTTGATTGCAACTGTAATGCTGTTAAATTATTTATTTATGTTACTTTTTTGGCTACACTTGTTAATTATTGACTCTGATTGCAACTGTATACTGCTTACTGTAATAAAAAGCCTCATGTGTTCAGCAACCTGCTGTCTGAAATGGATATACCATATTCTTTTTTTACAGTCTATGGGGTATGGACTAAATTCATGTGTGACCTTTGAGATTCAGCACTGGATGCATGGTGTGTGCATGTGATTGGTGTGTGGAGCCTGCTGAACGTCATGGTTTATCACACATGTTATAATTATCTATTTTTTTTATTTTGGGCTACATTTGTTACTTATTGGATACTTGAACTTTCTATGACTCTGAAATCATGAAGAGCTATAATGGAAAATTGAATTAAAGGGTAGGCATCTATAAGCTAGATAGCTTCAGCCTACACCTTTTTGATCTATTTATGAACTAGTAGTTGAACTCTATAGGCCTATGTGTTCCTTCAAAGTTTTAATGTCTCCAGTATGAATTTTAATTGTAGAGAGTGATTAAAAAAAAGAAAAGAAAAAAAGAATTGAATGAGAATGTTTGTCCAAACTTTTGACATGGTAGTGTGTGTGTGTGTGTGTGTGTGTGTGTGTGTGTGTGTGTGTGTGTGTGTGTGTGTGTGTGTGTGTGTGTGTGTGTGTGTGTGTGTATACCAGCTCTGGAAAAAAAATAAGAGACCACTCCCAAAATGATCAGTTTCATGGTTTTACTATTTATAGTTAGGCTATGTGTTTGAGTAAAATTAAATTTTAAAAAATGTGTTTTATTCTATCAACTACCAACAACATTTATCCCAAAATTGAAATTAAAATATTGTCATTTAGAGCTTTTATTGGCTGAAAATGACAACTAGTCAAAATAACAAAAAATATCAAATCTTTTCAGACCTTGAATAATAATAATACAAAAATAAAAACCCCAAAAACCAAAACATGTTTTATTCCTTCCTAAACAAAACAGCAAGAATATATCAGTTTTTGTGGGATAATGTCAGTGTTTAATCCCAGCTGTGGTTTTTATATAAAATCAGATGTGGTTCAGGTGATGACCTCATCAGTGTCTCATTAAGTAGACTGAGTTGTGTTTGTGTTGGTGTTTAAAAAGGAAAATGAAAGAAAGACTGTCATACATGTAGAGATGCTTTTAAGAAACATTTGTGAAAGTGGTCTCTTTTTTCTTTTTTTGCAGAAAAACTCTTCTTGAAATCTCAATAATCATAAATTCATGTTTTAAACATCTGTGTTTCCCTGTTGAAAATCTATTGGCTCCTGTGAAAACAAGCATCACTCCTCCTATCCCCCTGCTTCTTTTCATGATGTTTTACTTTATGGAGTTATTGATGAAAGCTGGATTCACTACTGGGCAAAGCAGGCAGTTGCACCTCTCAGTGGCCTCTGAACTTAGACTTAGAGATACTTTATTGATCCCAAAGGAAATTCAAGTATCAAGTATCCAGTAGCACAGACATATACTGAAAATATAAGGGCATAGAAAAGCAATATAACACAGAAAAGTAAGAAGAAGAAAAAAATACACTATACACATCCTTATGAAACTATATGTTATGAATAAAAGACTCAAATAGAATAACTCTAAATGCCTCACAGTCACTGTATTTATTTCTGCATCACTACAACACAAGATCATCTGAAGTGATAAGGCCAGTCGGAGGCTTATCTTGTTGAGAAGCAGTGTGTTGAAATTACACAGAAACAGTTTTGGTTTCTATGAGGGGGGAAACTGGCATGCATGGGCAAAAAGAAGCCTATAATTCATTTATCTGGCCAAGGCATCAAGCCAATCTTTTCTTAGATCATTGATTATACATCCATGCCAACACAATATCTAAAGCTTCCTCTGCTTTAATTATCTAATAGTGCTGATTTGGTGGTAACAACACAACAGTCAAAGCAAAATTGGGAAATTCTATAGTGTGGATGGATGTCCAAATTCAGATATGGCCAACACTTGGAATGACTGCTTCAGATAATAATCACTCAACGTACAGCCAACTCTTCTCTTCAATCCACTTACGTAATTAAACATAAAATATGTGGTCTGCTAATCCTTTTTGTTAAAATAAAACTGCAGAGAAGTGCAGTTACAACATGCCTGTAAGAAATCTGTATAAAATTAAGAAAAAGAAAAGAAGAAGAAATCAATTTAAAAACATAGATTTATCAGAGAATATTATTTAAAAAAAAAGATAACTTTAATTTGTTTTTTTCTCAGCCTGTATATATCATACTATAAAATGTGAACACGTGGATGATTTAGTTTGTATTTATCTATCTCTACCCTACACTTGTTTTTATTTTAATTTATATTTATCTGCATGCTAGTATGTTAGATAAATACATAATTGGTTGTTATGATATGGTACTGAAGATCGTTGAAATCACTGAATGGCTAATTATCTATGATTTGTGCAGCTACAGTATGTGTGTGTGTGAATATTTTTTTCCCCTCTTTATTTAAGTGTTCAAAGTGTACAAAAAGTGTCAAACACTAACACATAACACAACACGAGAGCTGTTTCACATTCAGAAAGACAATGAATGAAATAAATAAATACAGCAAGAATCTCATTCAAATAAGTAGAAAATGAAGAACAAAAACAAAACAGAAATAAATAAATACTGTCATGTCAATACATAGGTGTGTAATAATCACTGTTAACATAAATTCCATTAAATGCCAGCAAGTACATCAAATATCTTTTCATAGTTTTCTTTAAAAAAAGTTGTGTGTGTGAATTTCTTAGCGTCCTGCAGGGGGCGATGATGTAATGAGCAACGACTAAATTTCCCACCGGAAGTGTCCGTTCTCTTCTTCCGGTTTCTGTTTTGTTTTGAAGGCTGTTCGCGGGGTTTCTTGGTTTCTTGCTTCTTTTTGAATGAGAGTCAAACTCAAACATTTGATTTAAACCTTATTGGTGTTTAACATGTCGAAAACCACAACTTGTCAGAGCTTTATAACCGCGACCATTAAGATATTTGGAGAAGCTGAAGCTATGATTGTTGAGGCTTCAGTTGGGTTGCTGCAGAAAGGTTTCCCCTCTGGTGCTGTTCAGTTTGGTGTCCAAGTTAAACATGTTATGAAGAGAGCTGCGGCACTTAAAGAGGACTAAGATTAAATAAATACATTTAATTCTTATTCCTCTTTGAGAAATAATATGGAGGCTTACTGTAAGGAAAACAAATGTCAGGGAAACATTTGTCATATGGAAACTTGCTTAAAGAACACCCAGAGTAGGAAAAAAAATGAAGAGCAAACTGACAGTAGGACTATCTTCTGTGCCACCGACCAGAGCCAGAAGTGAAGAAAGCACAAGCAAAAGGTAGGAAGCACAAAAACACAAGACTTCACTGTCAAAGGTAAGTTGACAAATCAGACTTGGTGCGTTCCAGTTGTAACAGAACATAGTTTACTGCAAACAAAGTTTCTTTAGTGACCTCAGGATTGTCAGTTATTTGCAGTTTTCCTTTTCTCTTGAGCATTGAAAAACATAGTTACACATGGGTGAATAAATATAGTCTACTAATTGACAGTAAAGTAATGATACAGCAACTAATGTGTAATTTAAACTCATGATGGTGCAATTATTGGCGTCCTGCACAAATGGATACAGGTTTATGTCACTGTTCATCTCTGTCTTTGGGAAAACATGGACATTGTAAGTCTCAGCAATGACTTCCAAAGGTCAGTCTGAACCTACAGTCTATGGTCTGAACCCTCACCGTTAAGTGAGTATTCTTACGGTTACCCTAACATCTTAAATTTGCCTGACTGAACAAAATATAAGGAGATGTTTCTGCTCTTTTTAGTCTATCATTAAAACAAGTGCATGTTAAAGAATTGCTAAATTAGACATCAAATATCAAGCATCATTTCCAAGTTTTTTTTACAATGTAAACGTGCTGCAAAGCCTATTAACACAACAAGCGATGAACCATTGAACACACTTTTTAGGAAGGAACTAGGAATTATCTCTTCTAATGCATCCATGTTTCTTGACCAAACAAACCTTATTCTTTTGGTCTTCATATTTTCTAGTTTTGTTCATCAGGCTACAACATAGACATATTCTAATAATAATAGTCTAATTGACTGTAAACTAACAGTACAGCAACTAATGCTTAATTTTATTAAGCTCACATTGAAGTAGTGCTGTGTTGTGCAATTATTCCAAATTTGTGAAGAGTTTCTCTGATTTTGTAGAGTGGTTGTGTTTTTCAGTGTGTTTTCTTTAATTGCAGTGTTGAGCCCTTTAGGACCAACATTAATGTTCACCATGGATCTATTATAAAAAATATAAAAATTTAATATAATACATCCATCATGTAAAAACACCAGTAAGGCAAAGTGATAGCCTAGACAGAATAAAGTTGAAAGTCAATGCAGTCCCTTTTGGCTATAACTTATAACGGAACTAGTATTCTGCTCCTTTTCATGTGTGTAATGGGGTCCGGCAAAGAGGCATTTTATCTCCTTTTCTTTTTAATATACAGTATGACAGTGACATCCGTCGTCAGTGCTGTAAAAATATATGCACAGGCCAATATGCTGTTAAGAAAATGTTCTGTATGTTCTATTGATGTTAAATGTGCACTGTTCAGGGCCTATGTCACCCCCTTATATACAGCTCATCTCTGGTCTTCTTAGAGAATGAAAAGTATGCAGGGGCTAAAAGTGGCTTATAATGAAGGCATGAGGTCGTTGTTACGTGTTCCTAGATGAGACAGTGCCAGCCAGTTATTTGTATCTTCTAATGTACCAACATGTCCGGCATTGTTGCGCAAGCTGATGTTCAATTTTATGTGTTGTTTGGACTTACCTGATAACTGCATTATTAAGGCCTTAACCTGACCCATGATGGGACATCCAGGCTTCGTAAGCACTGGCACAATAGTTTGCACCGTTTCTTTTAAACTAACGGTGACAAATTACTGTATTTCATTTTATTTTATTTTTTGTTTGTTTGCTTTGTCTTGTATGTTAAGTGTGTATGTGTATGAGAGTGGACCACTTTTTCGAGTCCATAATAATGATTATTATTAATTATTAATTAATCTTTTCTTTTTAGAATAATAATGTATGTGTGTTTTTTTTAACAGAATTAACAATTTGGTACAAAGTTCAGTTTTTATTACAGTCAGAACTCAGGGGTAATGAAAAATGTTGATTGCTTTGCCAGTTGTGGAGGTAGAGGAGCCTCCTGCCGGGGGCGCTGTGTGATGTCAATGCGCCGCAGCACCGAGCAGCAGCTCCTCTCGTTGGTTCATGTCCTTCATGTCACATGACGTGGAGAGTGGTTGTGTTTTTCACAGCTGGATCAAAAAAAAAAAAAAAACAGAGAGAGAGAGAGAGAAGAGAGAAACGCTTTGTCATGTTTCACACTCTTTACCCGTCTGTGTATGCGCGCGCGCACGTGTGTGTATGACAGCTAACATTAGTCAGCAGGCCAGAGGACACATTTATTAAGTCACACTTTGTCCCGTGGAGTTTGCAGATTAACCGGATGCAGTTGTTTTGAAATTATCAGCTCCGTTTGCTCTTGTCTCGCTGTCTCGCGCTCGGTTCTCTGCTCTGCGCGTGGCTTCACAGCTCCGCTTTTATTTGTTTTCCTCCTCCACACATCGCCGCCTCTGATTTAGTTTTTGTTTCTTTTGATTTTGATTTTTTTTCTCATCCATTTGGTGACAATGGGTGTAAATAAAACCTACATCAGTATCGGCTACGCGTCGTTCGGTGTGCTCATGGGCTTCTCTGCTTTCCTGGTGTGGAACATCGTGTACAGTCAGCCGTGGACTGCAGCCATGGGAGGACTGTCAGGTAAACACACACAGAGACACACACACAACACAAACACACTCACACTGCCTCTGTCTGTGCTGCAACTATAAATCTGATGTGTTTTTCTGTCCATGTGTGTGTGCGTGTCTATTTCAGTCTGTGACCCCCCTCCTGGTGTCCTGTTTAGGGTCACAGCAGGTTTCACTTGTTGAAGGGCAGAAGTGTCAACTGTCAAATCAGATTATTTTATAAATCTTAACAGCTGAACATATTTGAAATAATGTTTTCTTTTTTTACACTTAAAATTAAAGAATACTTGTTGGGAAAAATTGAAACATACAGGTACATTGTAGTTCAAAAGGATGTCAAAATAGCTAAAAATGTGCAATAAAGGTGCCGAAATATTTAAAAGAATGGTGGCCCTGAAGGCTCAACACACTGCAACTGAAGAAAACACATTCAACAACACAACATTCATTAACTAACGTGATGCAATTTCAGAAATTTACATCAATTTCACAACACAAACACTGCAAAAACTCATACAACAAGTTGCAGTGTGTTGACCCCCCCAGGGCCACCGTAGAAATTTAGGCCCCTAACTATATAATAAAGTGGTTTAATAAGGTTAATAAGGCAGTGTCCCTGAGTTATAAAGTGTTAAGCTTGTAAGCGCTGTAAAGTACAGTGTCAATGTTTTTGCTTGTTCATAGTCAAAACCACTTTTATTTTCTTTTAAATCATGTTTGTTATACTGAAACATAAATCTCCACTATTTTGAGTTTCCACGTAGATAAGAAGAAATCGTTGTTTTCTTGGATGGCATGTAAACACTATGAAACAGTATTGCACGAAAATGACAAAAGTTAGACCCACTGACTATGTGTTTAACCTGATTTGCATTGGACACAGATTTGCAAATTCTCGAAAATGATTAAATAGCTGGCCTCATGCACGGACAGTTATGCAAAGTTGCTGTATCCATGGTTACAACCTTTGAGCAGCTGCTCAGGTCTGCAAGTTCATATCGATAAACTCTGCTCTCATCCGCTCACAGGATGTACCATTATCAGTTTAGAGCTTGTTAAACACACCAGTTCAGCTCAGACTGTCTCGTCTGGACTCTCTCCTGATCTCAATCAAAAGTGAAAAAAAAGACCTAATCATACAATATTAGGTTCAGAATGTTTGTAGCCTATTCTTTCTCAAATAGGCTACTAAAATTACTCACATACATGAAGTAAACACAGCTCTCTGACAACTTTACAGACAATATGAAACATTACAGAAACTTTTATTCATTTTATCATTCAGTCTTTATTCTTATTCAAGAATACACTGAGTTGGAGGTATCTTTTTATAATGAGGCCGAGCAAAGGATAAATTAAAAGGTCAGACACACACAAGATACATCAATGTTGAGCAGTGCTAAGAAATAAAACAACAATAAAAGCCACAAAAACATCAATAATAATGTAACAGAACTAAAATATTAAAATAAAGGTATACAGATCAGCTAAGAGAGGTGCATCTAGAAGTAAAGTGTGATGTAATTAAGTGCACTAAGGATGAAAAAGAAGAAAGTCTTAGATTATTCTGCATGTTGCAGCTGCACAGTAAGAAAAACTGGATCCTCCGAAAGTTAAGAGCAGATATTAAATGAAAGCAGAGAAGTAACGTCAGGTTGTAAAAGACCAATTAGAGCCGTATAAATGAATAAAACCCAGTGTCTTTCAGGACCTTTCAGAGAGAGAGAGAGAGGGGGCCACTATACCCTGACACACTACAGGCCTCAGTGTGCTGCTGTGTGTTTTATAACTGTCTCCACTAATTAATCTTTAATGACAGAAGAGTGAGGCCGGGGGCTTCGGGGTCACAGCTGAGGTTTGCAGGTATAAAAATCTCGCCATAGTCCAACAACACACTGACTTTACAAGTGATGGTTAGAGAGGTTTAGATTGCATCACTCGTTACTGTACAACCACGATGCACCAGGCGCTCACTGAAGCAGAAGCTGCTGTCAGGCCGCTGCAGTTCAACTCTCCCTCTGTCACAATATAAGTTTGTTGGAAAAACCGAGTCTGAGCCTGAGTTGTGGCACAGCTTCGTAATCTTCCTGCTGCTGCTGCTGCTCCGGTGAATTCACACAAAAAAGGGGAACATGAATAAAGAAGTGCGACGTATTGAGTCAGCAGTTGGCAACATGCTGTGTCATGATGTGTCTGCTGCTGCTGAAAAATGCACACTCACGTCTCAGACCTGAAGTTTATGATCATACAAAATGCAGGTCGACGTCAGCAGTTTTTATTTTTGCCATTTTTAAATGTAATGGTCGCACCAAACTTCCAGTCAGCTGCTGCTGGCAGTGGTTTCCATCACTTCAGTTTTGCACGATGAAAGCATGATGCAGCATTTATGGTGATCTCCAGAAACTGTAACATCAATTATCTGACCTGAGAGAAACTCCACCTTCTCCTGCAACAAGGTGATACGAATGCTAAGAATGTGCCACTGATCCATAATAATGGATTAGTATCAGAGTCCATGCTGAGTATCAACCAGACACAACCCATCCCCATGAAATGCAGACCATGCTTCAATGTCACAGAGTTTCACAAACTCATTTTGAATCTGGGGAAAAAAACTTGTTTGCAATTTGCAATCAGAGTCTCCAAGATGTACCCGGGGGTCAGATGTGACCCAAATGTTAATTTTTATTTCCCAAAAAGCAAACAAATGTTGCTGTTAATAATGTGTACTGTTATTTTTGTGCACAATGGAGATGTGCCAAGGTCAGATACAAGCTAAGTGTTTGTTTATTTTATTTCTTCAAAAGTGGGAAAAGGTATTAATGCTATAGATTCTGTTCAGTTTTAGCTCCTTTATTGTGTTTTATGCATTGGGAGACCATGTATAAACTAGGGCTGCAACTAACGATTAGGCTATTTTCATTATTGATTAATCGATTAGTTGTTTGGTCAATAAAATGTTAAAATTTTTTGAAAAATGTTGAAAAATGTCAATCAGTGTTTCCCAAACCATAAGATGACGTCCTAGATGTCTTGTTTTGTCCACAAAGAGATACTCAGTTTATTGTCATAAAGGAACAAAGAAACCAGAAATATTCACATTTAAGAAGCTGAAATCAGAGAATTTGGACATTTTTTCTTAAAAAAACAATTATTCGATGATCAAAATAGTTGACGATTCATTTAATAATCGATTATAGTGCGATTAATTGTTGCAGCTCTAGTATAAACATTCGTTTTTCAACACATTCAAGTTGTGTTGGTTGAAATTAGTTATACTACTGAGCTCCAAAACATACTGTATTTAGCCCAGCAAAATATATTGGTTTGAAAACTGAATTTGTTCCCAAGTGACCCTGCTGTGGGGTTTATTGTTGTTATGAGAGGATACAATAGCTTTTGAATGCTTTGAGTCCCGTATTTCAACTGCGTTACAATGCAACAATAACATGGTAAAAAAAAAAATTCAGGATGTGGCTTTTGAGAATGTTGAATACTGATTAACAAACGTATAAAATCATCCTCATGTCGTCTGTGTGTGTGTGTTCGTCCCTCAGGTGTGCTGGCGCTTTGGGCCCTGATCACTCACGTCATGTACCTGCAGGACTACTGGAGGACCTGGCTGAAGGGCCTCAAGTTCTTCCTCTTCGTCGGCGTCTTCTTCTCCGTGCTGGCGGTCGTAGCCTTCATCACCTTCCTGACCGTCGCCATCAGGAACAAAGAGAGTAAGTTCCTCCTCTCCATCGCTTTCCTGTTTTCAAACAATGATGAATTTAGTTTTGCAGCAAAGTAATGAATGAAACGCTGAGCAGAAACACTAATGGTTAAAGGTCAAGTGGATGATGTGATGAAACAGAAAACAAACAGTGATGAACAGAGTGAGTTTCCCTCGTTGAGAGAGAGAGAGAGGGGAATATCACATTTTCAAGGCCACAATCGACGTGGAAACATTTTTTGCTACAAAGATATTTTTTGCCCTTTTGTAAATGTTGTAAATCAGATCAAGGCCACCTCTGAGCCGAGCGCTTCGGTTACAATGAAGGGAACAAACAAAAGACACAGTGTGCTTCAAACTTTGTGGGCTATAATTTTAAAGGAAGGCCGTTTCCTGTCTCCTTCCTCACAAAGGACAGAAACCGTTTTACCGCCTGAGGTGTGGATCTTTGGGATCGAACAGCAGCAAATCAGTGCTTATATTATCAGACTGCTGGAACTAAAGGAAAGATAGAAAACATTCACTTTTATCTGTTATTTTATTTAAGAGATGAGTGGCTGCACCTGCAAAGACAAATATATTCTGTTTTGAAATGCCATATTGAATAAAAATAAGTCGGCTGAACCAAAGAATGAAGCATAATAAACCTGTCATAATGTTCCCCTTCTGTCTTTTTCATGCTCTCGTTGGTTTTTCTTTTTGAGCCCCATTCCTTTTTATTCAATTTAATTTTCCATCCACAGTTCATACATTATACATTTAAAACTGTTAATTTTACATGCTAATTGTTAGTGTAGAGACATTAGTATTACAAATAAAAGAAAAATGCAAATCACACTCAGTGATATCTGAAAAATGTAAGGATTTTTTTATACGATGTTTTTCTAATACGATGTTGAAGTTGTAAATCTTTATCTCTGATTGACATTTCCTTCTTCGTGCACACACGTTATCAGTCGCTGGAGAGTTGCTGTCAAAGGTTACTCACTTCTGCTGTCAAGTCAGTCAGTCGCTCTATAAACCTAATTCTCCTTTTCCGTCGCTCTCGGCAAACAACTCCGTCACTCCTCCTCGGTTGAACCTTTTAGAGCGATCTTCTTCTTCAGCCAGGATTGTTAGAGGTTTGTGTCCAACCTCAACAATTTTCCTGTGGCTGAGTGCAAGAAAATCTCTGGAGACTTTGTCACAACACTTTGAGGAAAGCCTCAAGAAAAGTTGTGGAAGTTGCAGATGAGCAGTTTATACTGTTCAATTTTTATCCAGTGTTTTTGATCAGGTTAGTGCATGAACACAGAGAAATACACCACTCTGGTACCGCTGAGCTCAAAATGCTGCAGTCAGGTCCAAGTCCAACCCAACAGGTGGTCACATATTTTAACCACTTTATCCTCGTTGCACTCGCTTTATAATGACAAAGCTTTCAGTTTGCTCAGAATTGAGCTGCACGACTTGCACGTCGATGCTCAATGAGAAGCGATGTCAATTTAATGCATGAAAAGCTGTCATGGCTAAAGTTGGACCAAAGACTAAAATGTAACCTTGATTTATATAGAACATCTGGACTTTACACAGACCAAAAAGCCAGTATTCACAGCTACAAATGGCCATTGACAGACATCATCATAACACTAGACAGGCCTTCAAAGGTCATTTCACTTTACCTCAGCTAAAATCCAATGCACTTTAAAATACAATTTTAGAGCTATATCATATTTGAACAGACTCCCTGTTTATCTTATTGGTATTGATAATAAATCAAAATTCAAAAAGACACTCAAGAAACGTGTCATGCATAAAGAAATCATATTTTGAGCAACTTATTACCCGCTTTTAATAAGATTGTATTTAATAGATTTTAAAGGTTTTTATCCTACTTGTTGTACTAATTATAAGTGATAAGTTGTTGATATGTGCAATTTTGTGTTGTAGTTTGACCTAATTGTTTAACTATTTTGACTGTCTTGTGATTTAAAGTTCGGCACCAAGGTGACGACTAATGGGGATACATGTACAAATAAATAAATAAATAAAAGCCAGATGCCACAACACTTAAGTGACCTTCTCCACCACCTATAGCAGAGGCTGAACCCTGAGCTCTTCCACGCAGGTTCTTCTCAGTTTTCTTCAGACTCATTTCAAGACTTAGGGAGGTCACTCGTTCCAGTGCACAACCACTAAACTCTAAAACAGTGTCTGAACAAGTCTAAAGATCCCTGGACTCTGAAAACCTTCCTGGTGTTTACTGTGATTTAATCCTGTTTCCCTTTTGTATATTTATCTGGTGTTTTATTTTATTTGGATTATAAAACACTTGATAAAACACTTGGTGAAATTAAGGCCCAGTCCCATTTCTTCTCCTTTAACACTAGCAATTGGTTTTCAAGTGGCCTCCAAAGGGAGATACCCCTTGATGATAAAGTGAGAAGTGTTAGAAGTAGAGATCTAACCCTATGAAATGGGAAGCCACTTAGCCAAGCCGACGTGTTCACCTACGTTAACGCGTAGGGACGGCGTTGGCGCCACAACCTGTTGTGGGTTTCATTCAGGTTTGTGAATGCTGGCTCCAGCGGTTGTGTTACCTGTTGCGTGGGCTTTGATGATCTTTCTTCATTTGAGAAGAAATGCAGAAAACAGAAGACGCCTTTGCTGCTTTTCATCTTGCACTACGTTCAAAGTCTGCACCTTTCCTCCCTCTGATTTAAGGGCTGGTTTTAAGGGTTTTATTTTTTTGGGAATTGGGACACCCTACCTTTACATGAGAACGTGCAAAACCGAGTGGAAGTGGTTAACTTAAAATGGGACAGGGCCGAAACTTAACTCGTGTGTCTTTGTCTCCCACAGCCCTGACCAACCCGGCCAGCCTCTACCTGTCCTGTGTGTGGAGCTTCATGAGCCTGAAGTGGTCCTTCGTGCTCGCGCTGTCCGCCCACCGCTACCGCAAAGAGTTCGCAGACATCAGCATCCTCAGTGACTTCTAAGGGCTTCGTTCGGACCTGCAGCAGTCGGACGAGTCGGACTCTAAACAGTACAATACACTCACTGTGCAGAGAGGAGGAGGAGGAGGAGGAGGAGGACATCTCCACCGTTGTGTTGTGGATGATCCTCTCCGCTTCCTCCACCTGTATTTACCCGTGCAGGATTTGTTGTTGACTCAGCAGCTTTAAAAGACAATAATCGTGCTCTCTTTTATATGATAGATTTTATACTCTCTTACATTTTCTCCTCCTCAGCATCTCTCTCTCAGTCTTTCTGGTCTTTCTGGTTTTTATTATTATTTTTTTTAGCCGTGACACAGTGAAGGGAACTGTTATTTCTTATCAGTTGCAGTTTCATGCTGCAGCCACTAGAGGGAGTCACTCTTCCAACAATTTAAACACATGTACAGTTTGTGTGTTTCTGTGTGTTTCTGTGTGTGTGTGTGTGTGTGTGTGTGTGTGTGTGTGTGTCACATCCCAGCTCTATGATATTATACAAATGTGTCTTTTCTTTATCTTTTCTTTTTTTTCTGTAGCAGTGGATGATGAAACAACCTCACACACACAGTCGCACGTTGCACATCCAGATGTAAATGTGATAATGATGATGATGAATATCTATATTATAAGTGATGATGCTTTAATGTTGATGCACTTTATAACAGAGTGCGTCAGGGTCTTGCAAACAGGGCAGGTCCCCACAAAATCCTGCAACATCAAAGTGAAAGAATTCATGTGCGATTCTAAATAGGCACCACATGTCCTGATTCAACACATTAATGAACAATGAAGGGGCTTTTTTTTTAATGTAAAGAATGATTTTTGTATTTTCTTTTTATCATTGTGACTAAAAACACTCAGCGACATCAGATCTCGTCAATGTGACAACGACTTCCCTAACAACAACAACAACAACGATGCCACTGATGTGCACACTCATGTTTTCATGTTGTTTCATGACACGGCATCTTTTACAGTATCTGTTCTTTCCTAAATGAGATTATTTTTTGACTGTATTTCTGTATAGCCACCTGTATCACTTTGGCTGAATGTGGGAGAGTGTGTGTGTGTGTGTGTGTTTGTGTGTGTGTCTGTTTGTACAGGAGTGTGTGTCTGAGAGTCAAGTTAATAAAATGTGTGTTTTTTTTTGACATCCTCTCCTCTGTGAACTGGTGTGTTTTTGCAGCAAAGTCTTAAAATAGCAGTGAAATCCGTTCCTCTTTTATAAGAAACAGCGTGTCGACATCTTTCTTTTTCTTTTTTTTCACAGTTTCTGTTCCCTTAAATCTTTTAAATTCCTCAAAGGAAAATGCAGCATCAAAAAAAAAAGAGAAAGAAAAATATATGAGTTGTCATTTTTCTTCATAAAGCTTGTGACTTCTTCCACGTCATTGGAGGGGGGGGAAAGTGGAAGTGTCATGGAAGCAGAGTGAAGGTGCTGCACCCTCCTCCTCCTCTTCCTCCTTCTCCTCCTCCTCCTCTTTTCCCTCAGCCTGGGTCACGAGGGTCAGTGTTTTGGGGGCATTAAAGTGGGATTTGCGCCATGAGAGGAATGAACCACGTTTCCCACCCACTCCGAGCCACGTTTATGATGAAAAAACACCCCACAGCATCGCAATCGCAACCAGCAAATGCAGACCAATAACCTGCACTTTGAAGTCTGGCAATTATTCCATCCATCCACATTTTTATTTTATCCCCTCAAAGGGAAGGTGGTGGGGTGGGGGGAAGGGGAGTTTTTTTTTTTTTTTTTTTTCGGGGTATGATTTTGTTGAAGTAGCCGCCGCCGCCGCCGCCTGATAGAGAGACTTTGAAGTTGATGTGGAAAAATGTGTGACTGCATTATTAGTGAGCTATCAGTGTTTGGTGCGTTATTATAACTTATTAAGTGGTTAATTTCTCTGGTGAAAAGAAGAAGTCTCTTAAGTTCATCATCCTTAAGGAGATGTTAAGGAGAAACTCTACTGCTATGCAAAGAAGAAGCAGAGTGAGGAAAAGCGAATCTGGCAACAGAGCTTCATTATTTACTAGAAAGATCAGTAACTTTGATCCTTTAAGGAGCCACTATCATTATTTCACTTTTTTTTTGTAGCTTTCCTGCATCCTTCCTCTTGCGTTTTAAGGACATTTTTTTGGTGGTACTTATATGTTAATTGCGTTACACTGGTTTGTTTGTAAGCCCCCAGAGTCTCATTGCATCAAGGTAATTGCAATGTTGTGGTTAAATCGCCATGGCAACATTTTTTATCTGGCCGTTATAAACTTCGACATTAAGAAACTGAAAAACAATCCGGCTCACTTTCCACTGAGCAAGCTGGGGGCTTTGGAAACCAAATGCGTCCTATTAAGTTTATACACCATCCTGTAAAACGTGTGTGTGTGTGTGTGCGTGTTAGTGTGTTAGTGTGTGTGTGAATGAGTGTGTGTGTGTGTGTGTGTGGTATGTAAAGAGAGGGAGGGCTCTTGTTTTATTCAATTATGGGACTCCTTTCTACTCAAATCAAGGGAGGAAGTTGTCTCAAGTGTTGACTGGCAGTCTGGCAGAGTGCGGCGAGACTGGAAACAATAGTTCAAACATCCAAACAACACAAATATCCTAAACATCCTGTACAGTTTGGACGCTAAAGAGCAGCTGAATCTAAACTCGTTACAAACAAAACTATACAACAAGGTGGGGGGGGGGGGTCTGCAACACATGACCTCAGACTCCAAGTATCTGAAAATGTTCACGGACACAAACACACCGCAAAACATCCACCTGTGCACGTTCATTAAAACGAGCAGTTACAGTACAGCAGGTTGTTAACCGTTTATCATATATATATATATATATTCATATTACACACAGGTGGAGGAGGAAGTAGTGATGTAATGCACTTAACATTCATAGATATATACACATGTATATATCTATGCTTAACATTTACAGTTTACATGATGACGCTGCCTTTCATTCATAATTTTCCTCAAACACATGTACAAAATGTCCAGTGGTTCAGTAAATGCAACTCCAAAACATTTCAATTAAAACTTAAAATGCTATAGTTACCAGATGCTTTTCATATTATAATATTTTATATATTCATTTTTAATCTATGTTGTCGTATTGTTATACATTATACAACCTGAATTGAATATGAAGTATAGTTATAGCCTCATTTTCTCCACCTCGACCACCTGCAGCACTGACTCACTCACTTCCAACATGCATGAATAATAATGATCCACTAATATCATTAGTTTTAGATGCAGCATTTATAAATTATAATTTATTAATTTCATAATCACTCAACAGATTTGAACGGTTCCTTTACAACAGCTGTAAACGCTCTGTCTGCTATTTGCAGTTTTATCATCAGCTTATAAATAGACAGTGGTGGATAAACAGTCAAACTATGTTTTATTTCTGTCAAAATAGCAACGCTGTACTTATAAAATTATGAACTACATATAAAACCACAAAAAGTAAAATAACTCGTTGTGCAGCAGAGTGTATTATCTTGCACTACATTATTATTGTCATGAATGGTGCTTTATTCTAAAAGCACTTGTGGTTCATTTAACAGCTTTATAAAAGGTTAAGTAGTTAAATATAATGTATTGTCACATGTTTTATATGTAAAATCTAAATCTCCAATGAAACTGAAGGTGGATGAAGTGGATTTAAAAAGTAAAAATCAACCTCTAATGCATCACAAAATGGAAAAACGCATTTTGGTTCTTTTGACTGTTGATAAAAAACTGAGCGTGGATTCACAGCAGCTCTGTGTCTGCGGTGCGTGCTGGCCGACGTATGCGATTGCGAAATGTGAACATTGGTATTAATAAGACAAAAATGAAACATTTGATCTAAAAAAAGAAGCGTCAGGAGGAGTGGAGTGAAAGAAGAAAAAAAAAAAGCTAAATGAAAAGCAAACATCTTGAATTGGTCGAGAACCAGATGGTCTCTTTGACGTTAAGAAGCCGCTTTGGCATTTTAAGAAGGCAGTCCCAGAATGATTTCCGAGGAACTTCCGCAAAGCGTGGTACAAAGCCCACAGATATTTAAGCAATATCCATAGCAATTTACTGTTTTATTTACAAACTGAAACATATGTTTCTAGACCTTTGCAGCCCCCCCCCTCCTCCTTCCCATCCATCTCTCCTATTACCACACTGATTTACTGCTGCAGCTTTCCTCCCACACTATTTGCTCTTTTCTTCTCCCCTGTTTCTCTGCATCTCTGTATCATCATCATCTCCCATCAGTCATCAGTCAGTCAGACGCTGCTGCCTGTTGACAGCGCACACAGTAGACGCTCTACCTTTGCACTCAGCCGTTTGGTTTCCCCCCCTCCCTTTCTCTCTCTCTTTCTGTGATTGTTGCCATTTCTCTCTTTGTGTGTGTATATGTGTGTGTGTGTGTTGCGATGCTGTCTGAGCCTCTGGGACCACTGCGAGCTCGCATCTGAAACATTTTAGAGAGACACATATTTGCTGTTTTAGAGCACAAAGGGATATGCCACGGCACAGGCTGTTTGAAGTGGCTTCACAGGGGGAACCAGAACCAGAGCGAGGGATTTGAGAAACCATAAAGAAACGTTAGCGCAATGTAACTTTGGTAAGGTCATCTAATCTAATGGAAGTGGGGATTGATTCAATGTGAAGGCGTAGCCCTTTGAAGACGGCTGTGCTGATGTTTCTAATGCAGCAGCTCTGTTGTAGAAATGCAGCTCTGCTCTCTGCTCTGCTCTCTGCTGCACTGAGCTGCTGCCGCTCTGTCCGTTTGACAGGACCGCGCTGCGTGACAGCGTCCAATCCTGCAGATCTCAGGTTTGACACCGCTGCAGTAGCCGGCAGCACTTTAAAGTGTGATGTTGTTGTGTGGAGACAGGGGAGTTTGACTGTCTGCCAGTGCTTCTTATGTACAGAAAGTGATTTTTTTTCTCATGCAACAAGCCAAAAAGTCTCATTTAAGTGTTTTTTTTTTACTGTACAGATATTCAGATTAATAACAGAGGAGAGTGTGCAGAGGTCAACCACACACTGATGTTTGGTTTCCCTTGTTAAAAACATATATATGTGTGTTTAACCTCTTGCGACCTCTTGCTGAGGACAAGTTCAATTGCATGTGGCTTCAGAGTACAGAGCCTGGATTAAATCAGCTTCATAAGGACACACAGGTGCCTCAGTTGTTTAAGACGACTTTTTGATGTAGGACATGTTTTGTCGTCCTATCTCAAGAATCAGTGATATCATCTTCACCATCATCGTCAACGTTGTCGTCGTCGTCATCGTTTCAGGTGCGTTGTTGGTCTTTCTGAAAGCTCAGCAGTCGTCTGAGCTTTCAGGACTTTTCCACGTGGTCGTCTTCTGATGTGCTGACTCACCGGGTCTTATTAGTGTTTACAAAGACAAGTAAACTCAACACGTCGACTCAGAGCCGCTGACTCAGCCAGTTCTCAGCCTTTATGACTTTCATGTGATGATTTTGCTATAAATAGAGCTGGATAACATCACTGTCTTTGTGCCGTGGCTGATTGGACCCATGCAAGCAGGATGAACTTTCACTATTTTATAGAGAAGATTCAGATAAACATGCAAAGGTCGAAGCTTTTATCTGACATTCCTGCTTTGAATTTAAAATATATGTTTACTTCTTAAATCTGAAAATAGGGAAACCACTTTTATAAAGAGTTCATACGTTGTGGGCAGACTAATGGCTGTATTAAAGGTTAATAAATAATTTACTGCCACTTTATGAACACATGATTTTCAATAAAAAGAACATTTTGTCAGGTTGTGAGGGATATTAATTTGACATGTTTACTTTTATAATGACGTTATCACCCAAATTAAAGAGTAAACATCAGACATTTTGATTAATAACATTTAAAGATGTAGTTTTAAGCTGCAATAAATGTTTATTAACGTATCTATTTGCGACTATGACCTCAACTGTGGCTGGTGAACTAAACATCATATATCACAATGATTCAAAATATGAGATCTAGGCCTAATGGTCATTAATGATACTTTTATGTGTTTACAGCAACATTACAGACCATTTTATGTACAGCTTTTAAATGCTACGCAGGGGGGACTTTAAAGCAAGATGTAATGTTTAGGAGGTAGTAATTATTCTTATTAATGATTTAAAATCAGTGAAATAGCGAAACACAGCAGCCATAAGAGTCTTCATCCAGTCCAACCTGCTGCTCAGAGTACGCCAGCCCAGCACGCCATCCCTCCAGCTCAGCTGTGAGCACCACTGGGACTGGTTTGTAATGTGCCATGGACGGACCTCAGCACTTAAACACTGTAATCAGAGCCAGAGCAGGATATTGGCTAAATTACACATGAAAGCAGGGACATTCGAAGGAAGCTCGAGCGCTAAATATTATGATAAATTACGGCCTAATACGAGAAGATAAATCACAGCTAAACAAGAATAAAACAGGCGTGCATGCAGCGGGGGGAAGGAAGTGTTTTATAATACAAGGATTACGTGTGTTGAAGGCATTTCTAAGTCTATGTGAAAAGACTGATGCTGATAAGGCTTTCGATTATATCACATGATCTTCATCAGCATCACTTCATCAGATCAGAGCAGAGGAGTAGATGTTCAGATTTTCTTTTTGTATAGCCAGTTAAAACCCATCAAAACAAAACAAAAAAAACTTGCAACCTGTTGAATTACATTTTTACAAACATGTTGATGAAGAAGCTGTTAATCACTGGTTTCCATTCCAAACCAGTCAGAGCAACAGAGACAAAAAGAGCGCAGACAGACGTCATCACAACTGCGCTGATACTCCTCAGAGCCTTTAAGGTAATCTCGATCATTTATGGTATCAGTCAAATAATATAAACTAAAGTATCTTATAAATTATATTTTCCTCTGTACACTCTTTGTATTTAAATGGGAAATGTCTTATTCTGAAAAATCTAAATATTCATTTTGTTTAGAGCTGGATGAGAAGATTTTTGCGGCTTTCGCATTTGTACCGTAGCCTAAATGTAAATGCTAGCAGTTGGCTAATTAGCATTAGAGGAGCACAGAGCCACTCTGGAGGAGCAGACAGGTGAGTGAGTGAGTGAGTGAGTGATGTAAAAGTGTAAAATGGTCATTTTCACACTTTTATTAAGAAATTGTATCATGTTTTAGTAGTTAAACTAAAATATTGTGCAGGTAAGTGGACTTTGTTACCGTATTAGCCAGGCTAACTCCCATATGTTTCCAGTCTTTATGCTAATCTAAGCTAACCAGCTGTTAGCTGTAGCTTAGCAAACAAGCTCCAAAGTGACGTAAATCTTCTCATATATAACGTGGACAATTCAAATTGTTCAACAATTCAAATCTTTAACTTTTCCTTTAATCAGTGTTGTGCGTGAACATATTCATTGAATTTGTTAATATCTTTTATGAACATAGTTAACGAGTGATGAATGTCTCACCAGTTACTCCAAGTTGCATGACGTCTACACACAGACCATAGGCCCGGCAGCAACAGTAGCCTAGATGCGGTTTTATGTATAAACAAGTGACAAACAAACAAATGTGGCCTAAAAACACATTTTTATGCAAAATGTGCCACCATAGCTAACCACTGCCTTGTGCGCGATTTTATTTGCTCTGCAAGCCAGCCTGTAAACCTTGGACCCAATTTTTCCCTCAACAAGCGAGCAAATCACAGATCCGGGGAGGGGGAAGCGAGACGATAACGACACATCGATAGTTTGTCGATCCAACATGGCGGCAGACGCTTTACCTTTCAATGCAGCGTTAGAAAGTGTTTTAAGTAGTTTAGACCGCAAGTTTATTTGGAAAAAAGAGCAACATTTAGCGTTAAACTATTTCATCATCTAACCCTCGCTCTACATACGTCATCGGCGGGTATGATTGATACGATTGGCTATAAGCTACGTGCAGACGCATTTGATAGACATTCGTAGTGCCAAATGAACAGCTCTGGGCTTTCAGGTGGTTCCCAGACCGAATCTCAATCTACATTGAGATGAGATATTGGATATCGCGTCGCCACACCGTATTCTCCCGAAGTAGAAAATAATTTATTAGAGGGTTGCATGACAAAAGGACTTGTTTTGAGCGTTTTGCTCTTCCTGTCAGTTTTTTTCCCCTGTTGCCTTCCTGGACTCAGCGCCTGGCTACATTTTGGATGTGCGTGAGTAAAACCTTAACTACATCTTGTTTTTCCTCTCAGAATAGCCTACGACACACTGTTCAGGTGAAAAAAACAGCAACAAAAAACATTTTCAATCTCAATATGGTTCTTGTTTTGAGTGTTAGATCTAACTCATGTCTGTGTGGTTCAATAATTGACTTAGTTTGGGAGTGTCAGTGATTTGGTGCTGGTAGATCATCAAGAACGACAGCGATTTAAAATACATTTTTTTTACTTTTTTTTTTTTTTTAATCTATGAACTTCTTTAAAAAATCTGAAGTGGCTCAAACGCTGCCTTTAATCCTAACTGCTCATCAACCAGGTGAAGATTTGATCCTGTTCTTTAGTTTGCATGAAGCAGCCCCTCCTCCCCCTCCTCCCTCCCCATCCCCAGTCCTCCCTCTCAGTCTCACCCCACTCAGTCCCATCCCCACTCACTCACTCCCTCACCCCCACCTAGCCTGCACCTTCACCCCTCAGCTACCCCCCTCCCTACTCTCCCACCTCCCCACTCCCCCCCCATCCCACTCCTCCCGAGCCCCTCTAAGTGGATACCCCACAGGAAGGGCTTCTCCAGGGGGGAAATGGGTCCCAGATGTCGGCCTTTGTGCCACTACAGGCTCCTCGGGAGGGATGGAGCGGCGGTAGGATGGGTACGACAGAGGAGGAGGAGGAGGAGGAGGTAGAGGAGGGAGGTGGAGGTGGGTGTAGTGTGCTGTGTGCAAACATTAATAACGGCAGCAGCCAGAGGAGGGGTGAAGAAAAACTCCCAGGGTGAAGGTGAGGAGGAATTTAATGATTGGCTCCTTTTTGGGTCGAGGCCGGTGTGGATTTCCCAAAACACATCAGTTGCGATTGGTCGTCCCGCTGCGCTCCTATACACCAGCTGAGTACGTCACCGCGGCGCTCCGACCTTTTGGTGCGTGACGGTAATTGAAGTGACTGCATTACGAACTTAGAGAAACTTCAAAAACTTTCAACATGGCCGCCCCCTTTCAGTGCTGCATTTCAAGCACAAGTCAGGACCAAACCATATGGCGCAGAGACAGAAATAGACAATACAATCGCTCGTCTTTGATATCCAACCTCCAACCCCCCCCCCCATATGTGTGTGTGTATATATGTGTGTGTGTGCAAGCCTATATATATATATTGATATATATTGATATGTGTATGATCTGTTTTCAGCTCCACAGAGGGTAAATTATGACCCCCGTGGAAATAAAACGAAGACGAGAGCAGGACCTGAGTGTTTAGTGAAACATTATGTCAAGACTCTGACAAGGAAATGAAATGTGCAACATCAATCAGCTTATGAGGACAGAGATCAAACGAGCCTCCACACTCCTGCATCTGGTTCTGTTTGGACAGCCTCACTTTTTCCCCCCCTTTTCACCCTCTCCTTTCTTCTCCTTTTCTTTTCCCCTTTTCCCATTCTTCTCCCATTCTCTCTCTCTCTCTCTTTCTCTTTCTTTCTCTTTCTCTTTCTTCTCCCCTTCTGTTCTCCTATGTGCCACGACATTCCTGTTGGCCAACTCGCTTCGTTAGCTCATTTTTTCCATGATGGTGGCACGCGGCCACGCTCTCTCTAAAAAGGTAAGCGGCAGCTCCCGAGATTAGCCGCACGGCAACAATGACTTTCCTGTCCCTCCACCAGAGCTCCCAGTAAGCCCTGCCTGCTTCTAATACCAGTTAATCCTGGAGTTGACTTGGCTTGTTATGTAAATACAACCTCGTATAATTCATTGTCTCTGTCCACGGGCTCGCTTTGATGGCCAGATGAATTTTTTTTTTTCTTCCTCTTCTCCTTCTTCTGACTTGATTGAACCCAACTGGGATCAAGCTACTTTCCGTTCAACGTCGCTCTCTGAATGAAATGTAAACCAGTGCAATCACGAGGCTCATCAAAAATCTTCTGAACCGCTCTCCGCACATACGGGCCCCCCCCCACCCCCTCCTCCTTCAAATGCCGCCGCAATCACACCCAAATTGTCGGCTAGAAGCTGTCAAAGCGGCCAGCGTGGAGTATATATGTAGGGAACGAGATGAGATTTGGTTTCACTTCATGAAGGCTTTGTTGGTAAATAACACCGGTTTTCTTCGTCTTCATGTAATGACTTGGATTTTGGAAAACACGAAAGATGTGACGACTCTTCCACCCCAAGATGTGTTTGGAAGATATTGAAACTAACCACGCTGTCATCACACAAAAAAAAAAAAGTACAAGATTTCTGTAGCCATGAGCATGAGCAGCGGAAAACTCCCCACAAGATTTCTCTGCAGTGATCCACACATGAGTCACGCATGTGTTGTGACGCATGAAGATATAAATGGACCCAATTTTGGGAAACCGATTGGGATCCAAGGGGAGATTTATGCAACTCCTCAATTTGCTCAATTGGTGGATTCTTCCACCTTTGTTGTCCGAGCTCCGATTAAGCAAAACATGACGATGAGGTCGACCCCCTCACCACCCCCCCAATGGTTGTTGTCGTTGTGTTTTTCCCATGAGGAACCTGCTGCTGTGTCACGACTGCAAACGTGTAGAAAATGTGTTTTAAGTGGCTGCAGACCCAGATGTGTTCACCGTGCGAAGGTGGAACATGTGTCGGCTCTGCCTCCGGGCCATGGATGGCACAATTAGGTGCTCCCTCACCTCTGCAGACCGAGGTCACTGGGCCACTGGGGTCAGGGGTGATTCAGGGTCTGTCCTGTCTGTCCCGATCCAGAGGAGAGAGGACAGGACAGGAGAGGGACCGCCGCTGACGTCAGCACTGATGCACGAACCTGTTTGTTCATTCCTTAAAAGAGCGGGTTTTTTTTTTATTTTACAGAAGAAACTCTTGGTCTTTTTGGTAATTCGTCGTATCAGGGTGATGTGTCAGGATCTTGTGAAATTCTTTCCAGGATTCATGCTTTCACAATCTCACATTTTCTCTCAGATCTAAAGCGACTGCAGCCAAACAGATTTATGAACCATCCACCATCCTTTTTCTTCTTCTTCTTCGTCTTCTTTTTTTTTTTTTTTTTTTTACATTTTATTTCCAGGACTTCACCATCTGTCATGGCAAAATGTATAATTTATACCATTGCTAAACATAAATTCCACACCAGTAGGTGCAAAATACCACCCATAAATCCTCCCCCAGGGTTTTTAATCTGCAGTGTTTTCAACGACTTGGTCAGATTAGTTTTCATAATGTCTGGTTATCAGCTTGGTGAAGATCTAATGTTAATGTGAACTCATGTTAAAGGAGAAAATGAAAATGGTTTAGCACCACATCAGCTCCTGTGATTTATGTTGTGCATTTGCTGTGAGAAGAAAAAAGAGAAGGTTGTCTTTTTTTTTTTAGAAACTGTGGTCATGAAAATCTCACAAAAGAAGAAGCTAATACTCGTAGCTGTTGGAAATAAAAAGGCTCTGACTGGTTTCTGTCCTGATAACGAATTGATGAACGAGAATGCAGACACGAGGCTGCATGCGGACTGACGCTCCAGCCCCAAATCTGGAACCCATAAAGCCTCAGACATCTCTGCAACATTAGACACGGCCCTTCCCATTGGCTGAGAGCGCCACTTACCCCCTTACTCCATCGCCCGCCCTTATAACATTCACTTCCTGCTTTTCCTGCCTGTCCCGGGCCGGACCACGCCCTCTGGACGTCCGCGGAGCCAATGAGGAGCGGTCGCAGGCCCCGGGTGAGTGTTTGGGTATAAAAGAAGTGGAGGTGGACCTGCCTGTCAGATGGTTTGTTGTTGTTCTGTCTGCCAGGTTGAGAGAGAGGGGGGAATGTGAAAGTGAGAAATTTTAACTAGGTGACGAGGAAACAGGAGCGACGTCCAATCCGATGGAGCCTCAGCAGCCGTAACTTTGTTTGACGGAGGGGAAGACTTTTTGTTGCACAAGCTTGTCAAGCTCGGGTTCGGGTGAAGCTGTCAGCCGCCGGGGTAAAACAGTCGTGTGAGAGCCGCCGCACAGCCAGCCGTGCAGTGGAGCGTGGGAAGTCTTTGGTGGACGGTACTACTACGATGAGAGAAGAGGTGTCCTGCACCAACTCCCCCGAAGGAGGGCTGGGGGCCAGCGAGGAAGAGCTGGAGAGGGGATCGAAGAAGAGCCTACAAACGGGTGGCCGAAAACGCTCCCCTTACCCCAAGAAGGACGGGCTGGGCCAGGCGGAGGAGAGCAGCACCGGCGGCAGCCCCACCAGCCTGCTGCCGGCCGGGCCCAAGCGGCCGAAGAAGAGCCCGACGACGGTGGTGTCGTTGGCCCCGACGTCGCTGGGGCCCCGGCCGGACCAGCAGGGGCCGTTCGAGGACCTCCACTCCCAGCGCGTCATCGCCAACGTGCGGGAGCGCCAACGCACCCAGTCGCTGAACGACGCCTTCGCCTCCCTGCGCAAGATCATCCCCACGCTACCGTCGGACAAGCTGAGCAAGATCCAGATCCTGAAGCTGGCCTCGCGCTACATCGACTTCCTCTACCAGGTGCTGCAGAGCGACGAGATGGACGCCAAGCTGGCCAGCTGCAACTACCTGGCCCACGAAAGACTCAGCTACGCCTTCTCCGTGTGGAGGATGGAGGGCGCCTGGGCCATGTCCACCAGCCACTAGGATCCCTCAAACTCTCCTCCTAAATCTCCTCTCGTGTCCACATCTCCAACCCCAACTAACTGTGCCTTCTGTCTGTGTTTTTTTGCGCCCACTTCCTGACCTCTGAACCTCTTGAACCTCTTGACTTCCACCTTCCTCTGGTCTGGTCTGACCTGACCTCAATCTTTTCCGTCTCAAACCTCTTGCATTCGTTTCTCACTCTTCATGCTCTGCGTTTCTCTGTTGTGCTTCCGTAGTAACATTTTCACTCCACTAACATCCATTTCAGTTTGGATCATGTGCGACTAAAAAAACCCCCCCCCCCCCAAAAAAAACCCTGTTTCCAAACTTCACCCTCCTTTGTTTCCACTCTTCTCCACTGTCGGTCCCAGTTTAGTCCAGTGCAACCAGATGCTTCACTGCAGCCCCTCAGGTATGGATACAACTTTAACACACACGACTTAAACACACACACAAAATACACAATGGTGCACAGATACAGATACATGCAAGAACAGAAACAGAAATCATACACTCAAACACACACTTCTGTTTCGCTATATACCAGCACATGGACGTCAACAACACGTTTCATCTGTGTCGTCGCTTTATTTTCATGTTCTGAAAACTTGTCAGTCGATTATTTTGCATCAGACTTTTAGCTCATTGAATAAATAACGATAAAAACTGCAAAGAACCAGATAAAAAGCTGGAAATCCCCAAACAACGGGATCTAACATAAAATAGATTAAAAGCACTACAACGTCTACGCAATAACACTTTTTATAATCTTAATTTGGACTCAACAGGGAAAGGAAAACGTTAAAATTAAATTGAAGTGAAATGTCTTTATGAACAAATTGTAAAGTAATTATAAGAAACTCCATAGAAATACAAAGGAATTTAATCTTTTTTGCTTTTGTTTTTTAAAAATTCAAAAATTTCTTTTCCATTATGAAAAACTTGCTCAGGCTATTTCGTGATATTTTATCTAAAAAACTAAAATAAATTATGTTTCAGTTGATTGAATGTAAATGGATTAGTCCAGTTCACATCTTGACTCCTGCAGAAAAAGTTCAACAAGTTCACGAAACAAAATTATTTTCAATTTCCGCTGTTTTTTTTTCTTTTTAATTCTGTAAAGTGTAACATGTTGTTAATTGTTGATGTTTAGTTGTTACTTTTAACTCCATAAATAATCAGAAATAAACATAAACGCCATAAATGAAGTGCTGGGTCTGAGTCACCTGGTTGAAATTAATTCTGCCATTTTGGGAGGGACAAGGAAAGAGAAGAAGTTGATCAATGTGTTGTCAGATAAAAATCAGTGAAGCTTTATATTCAGAAGGAGGAAAAAGACTCTGTTAATGTCAAGCTAAACAAAACATGTCACATGAAATTTAAAAAAATGAATAAAAATGTTAAGAAATGAGAAATACATCATTAAAAAACCAGAAAGCAAAGTATTAAAACATCAGTAAAGAGACATAAACAAAAGCACCTTTATAAAATGTTTATCTCTATCACTCTGATCAACTGGAGCGACTCGTCTACTATAAATATATATATATATACGTTTGATTAAAAGCTCGAAGCCACAACATGAAACATGAAGAACAGGACTTGGCTCCGCTCTGAGGCCCAATCAAAGGTGGAGCTGCTCACAGTGTTGTTTCACTTTATTAACTGAAATGAACTAACAGCACATTATCATGGAAATCTAAGCGGAGAGCTGCTCCACTGTTTGACAGACCTCTGATGTATTTAAGACAAATGTTTTCCTCCAGAATCTGGTGGGATCGACTTCACACGGCCCCCTCTCTCTCTGGCTTTTTTCAAGCCGCTTTTAACAGACACCAGATTCCTGCAGCACAGGTACAGCATGAAAGGAGGGAAAGGAAGAAAGAAAGGAAGAAAGAGAGAGAGAGAGGGAGGAAAAGAGGGAGGGAGGGTGAAAAAAAAGAAAGTGTGGGCACATCTCTCCCTCTCTCTCTCTCTCCCTCTCTCCCTGCAGCCTTGCCCTCTCTCCTCAGGATCTTGTATCGTGCAATCAGGCCCCGCCGGGGCCCAGACAAGCAGGAACCTTTAGATTGGAAACAGTTGTGAGGTATTAGGAAGGTGTGTGTAGCAGGGTTAGGGTCAGGCACATGGGCCTGTGTGTGTGTGTGTGTGTGTGTACATGTGCACTGGTGTGTATTTGTGCATGTGTTTGCAGTAGGGTTTAATTAGCTTGTGTATGTAAGTCTCTCTCTCTCTGTGTGTGTATATATGTGTGTGTGTGTGTGCATCTGAACACATCTGTAAACAGGAATATGCTGCGTACAGATGTTGTCTCAGTGGTTTTTATCTCACTCACTCATCTGCTGCTGCTGCTGCTGCTGCTGCTGCTTTTATTTTGATAAGACTTAGAGTTACATTTCATATGCAAAGAGGCAGCCAGGAAGTCTTTCAAAATAAAACGTGACAACATGTACGATAAGTGTTCAACACAACAAGGAGACTGGGTGTGTGTGTATGTGTGTGTGATATGAGTGTGTGCTTGACACACTGCAGGGAATACACACCTTTAATCAGCAGGATGACAGGTCAAGGTAAACACATGACAAACAGACACACACACTCATACTCTGACACAGATTACAAGCCCATTACACACTGTGCAGGAATCAGTGAATCACACATAAAAACTTACCAGTACAACATCCTATACATTACACTGTCCAGACACACACACACACACATACACACACATACACACACACACACATGCACTCATGCAGCCGTGGGCCATGTGCACACTCCAGGTGTTCCCCTCTGTGTTATTATCAAACCTCCAGCGGCCTCCACTCTGCAGAGCTGTGGATGGAGAAAGCCAAGGCCCCCAGCACGTGGAGCCGAATGTCCTTGAACGCAGCGCGGTAGTTATTACCCACCACTTTGCCTGCTCTGCCTGTTGTCATCAGCTCTGCAGGAGCTGCCGCGGAAAGTGCCAGAAACCCGAGGCCCCTGGTTCTGACCTGAACGTCCAATTTTTTTTTTTTTTTTTTTTTTTTAAAGGAGGAGATGAGGCTAGAGAGAGAAAGAGAGAGAGAGAGTCAGGAAAACTTCAAAGACACAGAGTGTGTGTGTGTGCATGTGTGTGTGAGTGAGTGGGGTTTTTTTATTTTATTTTTTAAAGAGCGTGCATGTATAAGAGGGTATATGAACTTTTCACAGTCTGTCACTTCTACATGTGCAACATATCAGGGACGTCAAGGATGAAAATTTTATGAGTTACAACTTAAAAAACTCCACGATCATGAAAACACTTCAAAATAAGAGTCAGTTTTTTTCTTGGTTTCTTTTGAAAAACCAAGTCTGATTTATTGCAGTGGTTATTTTTTAAGGCTGTGATTTGTGTCGATGAATTGGATGGCAGTAAATTGTAAAAAAAAAAATAAAAAAAAATCTTCCTGTTATTTTTCCCATCACTTCATAATTGGTTTGACCTGACTTCAGGGGAAAAGCAACAAGTTTCCTCTTTATTCATTTATTTTTTGCACTTTTTCAGTAACATGCACCCACACATATGGATGATATGAGTGAGTGTGCACTGTGTGACACTTGTGAGCATTATTTTTTTTTTTTTTGATGAGTATGATTTCATGACATGTGGGTGTCTGGCTCAGTGTGAGACTTTTAGAGTGAGAGGATTGTTTTGTTTGAGTTGGAGGAAGAAAAAAAAAACACACACACATACACAATAGTCTCTCTTCTGTTTATACTATAATCAAAATGCCTGTCACTGCTCTTTCCTCTGCCGGAACCTCTGGCTCTGCTGCGTCCATGTGTGTGTATATGTGTGTGTGTGTTTTACAGTTTGGACTGACCAGCTGTTGGACGCTCTTCTGTGCATATTAAATCTTTGGCTTTCACTCAGGACTGATTTGGGACCAGATGTAAAGTCTCTGTGGCTCATCTGCGTTTTTAAAAGCCTCATCCAGAAGTTGTGGCTTCTGATAGTCATCTTTATTTTTAGAGAGCCAAGCTATGAGCTGCATGGGCGCAGGTGGGAGGGTTTGTGTGTATGTGTGTGTATATGTGAGTGTATATGTGTGCATTTAACTACTGCATGCATATGTGCTTGTTTGTATGTGTTGGCCTTTCTCAGGCAGCTGCAGGGACACAGAGCCAGAGGAGAGGAGAGGAGGAGAGGAGGGGAAGGGGGGAGAAATTTATACTTCTGGTTTGACACGTAGGCAACAAAATGCCACAAAAGTAAAGTTCAAAATGCATCAGGGTCTGTCGAACGTTCACGCGCAAGAAACAAAACAAAACAAACCCGAGACGGCTTTGTGATTTTAAATAAAAGATGATTATCAAAGTGTAAAATAAAAACTTTTTTTAAAAAGTGTCGCTCATAGGTGGACGATCAGAGTCCAGGGCAGAACTCTTAACGATAAATATAAAAACTAGCACCTAGATTTAACAAAATTTTCACATTTCAGAAGCTGTAACCTTCATTTTCTTTGCATTTTAGTTTTGAATTTCTCAAATGATTTAACTAGTTATCAAAATATTTTCAGATAAGGAAAAATAAAATGAAAGATTTGCTGCTTTTCTCTTCTCCACATCTTCCTAAACTCAATATTTTGGCAGGATTGGATCACACTGTGGTGCTCTGGGAGATTAAAGTGTATACAGTATAGGATTACAGTGGCCACTTAAGGTTATGGTTAATTTAAAGGGGGATGAATAGAAGTCCTTTAAGGGAAATAAAAAGAAAGTATAGCAAGAACAAAGTCTATTCAAATATAGAGAGGATGGCACAGATTGTGACTTTAAATATCACCTGAAACTTTGTGTAAAAAAAATAGAAAAAAAAAGAACGAAAAAGCAGCGGAAAGCAACTCAAAAACCAGATTTATCAAATATGTAACACATACCTTTGTGCTGGTTTTACTACATAATAAAGCCATGTGATGGGACGACGCCCACAAACACTGGTTTAGCCGGGCTCAGAGAAACAACATGGTGTCATTAAGCAGCAGTGAGAGCGGCCAGATGAAATGTTGTGCTTGTTAAAACGAGAGACGTCGAGGAGCTGAAGGGATTTTGTTGGATTTTGTTAGATTTTTTTGTTTGTTTTGTTTTGTTCCACTTTCCAGGAGACAGAAGTGTTTGTTTGTTTGTGCACAGATGTTTTTACAGCGTCAACAACACAACTGAGCAGACGTTCACTCACTCATTCACTGATAAAACGGCCTCTTATCTGACTGATGTTAACTCATCTGTGTTTCTCATCTCTGCAGAAAACCCACAAAATGGAAAAACCTCGACACTCAAAGTAGAAATCTGTTCCTGCTTCACCAGACGTCCCCACTTCTTTTTTTAAAATCTTTAATCTTTTATTTTTTAATCTTTTTTTATTTTTCTCTTCTCTCTCTCCGGACACGTGCTCGACTCAGTGACACTGAGATGTTTTCACGACTCTGAACTGGGTTTTTTTTCGCGCCGAGTTGTTTCTGAAACACAGAGAGGCGAGGAGCCCGGTCACAGTGCTGAACATTTTAAAGAAAAAACAAAGAAACAAAGAAACAAAGATACAAAAGAAACAAACAGCTGGCCTGCGGTGACAATGAAACAAAATGGCTGCTGGTTCGAGTGCCTTGGGTAACAACAACCATGATAACCATCAGCATCCAGCGGGATGATGACTCAGTGCCAGACAGACGTTTAACGATGACTAATGATAATGGCACAGTGATGGTTAGAGGGCGGTCACAGCCAATGAATGTTTACAGCTAAAATGCTAATAAGCTAATCGCTCTGGCTCTCAAAGCCCCCGTCGTGTGGGAAAAAAGAAAAAAGAAGAGCAGGAGGAATCTGACGCAGATCTTCATCTTCTTCTTTGTCGTTGTTGTGCTGTAGTAACTGGATAGCTTTCTGTGTATTTGGGATTTTTTTTAATTTTTTTTTTTTATGAGTGTATCTGTTTGTGAACTTGGTGAATGGACACTGTAACTCTGCTCATGCAATAGGTACACTTGGCTTTACGTAATGGGGAAAAAAACAAACTAAATGTCCATGGGAAAATGACTCAAACCACTTTTAAATCAGTTTCTCTGTTACAAAAGTTGTATTTTTAAGAAAAAAAGCAAAAAATCATTGTTTGTCTGTCTGCTGTTTCCTGTAGCTTTTTTTAAAAAAACATAGTGATTACAGCCACAGTATAGAGGATTCATTTGTAACCATAACTAGTCTTAATTGCTGTTCGCTTATGTTTCTTCTGTATTTGCTTTTGATCAGCTCCTGTGGACAATAAATGTTTTTCTTTGTGCTGTACATATATATACTGTATATGAAGTGCAATATTTTGGTAATCAATCAATCGATTGATAACACATCACACAGAAAGGTTTGAGAAATGAGATATAATATGAAAAGGAAGCTGTGGTGGATTTGCTGCAATAAAATAATCAAAGATTCAAACAAAGAAAGTTCAAAAGAGCATGGCATTGGGAATAAATCAATCGATACATCGTATTCAAATGTATATAATTAACCTTTATTAAGGCTTGTTTTGGAGACAAAAATAGTAGAAAAGACAAAACGACAACAAAATAAAGTAATTATGTACACTGTACAGAAATAAATCAGACAGTCAGTTCTGATCAAACTGGACTTGGCCTGCAGTTTTAATTAAGGTCCAGTTTGTCGATGCTACTTCACACAGGTTGTTGGTCGGCGTGATACTTCGAGGCACACGGGCTCATGGTTTGGTCTCTGCGTACTGGACGCGTGGGATTCATTCTTAAGATCAGATACAAAACAAAAAAAAACGAACAAACGAACAAAAAAAATGGTCGTTAAGACAAAGGATGAGACACAAGACGTGTCAGGTCACTGTCATCGTGATGACGCTACGTGAAGGCGACACTGAGGGACTGAACTGTAGACGGTGTCATGTGTTTTTCACATTTTCACGTTAGACTAACGAAAAGATCTGAGTTGCGTTCAACGTCACGCAACGTAAAGAAATAAAGAAAAACAGCAAACATGCTGTGTTTAAAAACAAAAAAAATCTATAGCACCATCAAAACTGTGTTACACATGCAAAGAGCACTTCAAAGACAGGATCTGTAAGTATAAATAGAAGCCATGTAGGTTTTTTTTCCTTTCTTTTTTTTTTTTTTTGAGAAATGAATTTGTTTATATATCCATCCTGTGCTTTTTGGTGCTGCTCAACTGTTTGGACAGAAAAAAAAAGAAAAAAGAAAGAAAGAAACATTCACAAACTCTTCACAAAGTCTTTGAAGTTCTTTAAGCCATGCCAGTCCAGGGACGGCACATTGTTCTCATAAACTTTGGTTGCGCTTAACCTGTGTCCAATTGCATTGTGTTGGATACTCGACTATCTCAGTATTACTTGCTTCGCCATTCTCACTGCTAAAACGTCCCTGTTTGGTCCAGGCGGCAAAGAAAGAAAGAAAGAAAAAAAAAAAAACACATCCCGGCATCCCACTGACGATAAACAGAACAGCGCAATTCAAAAAAAAAAAAAAAAGACGAACAAAGGACATTTCGCTTTATCCCTGTTACAAAAGAAAGAAACGTATAAAAGGAATTTTCTTTTTTTTTTTACAAAATACAGCAGGAATGCTCGTCCACAGGTAGAAACACTGGTCCACTACACAAACATGATCAAAGTTCAGAGTTTAAGACCAAAAGTCGTCCTGCCCCTCCCCTCCCGCCCCGCTCTGTCCTCGGGGCAGTTTAAGTGCACTTTGTGTGTGTGTGTGTGTGTGTTTGTGATTGTCATAAAGCCCATGTGGCTTTGGATGTGAGTCTCCATCCAGGAACGTCTGCCACCAACCCCCTGACGGAGGAGACGTGATCTGCATTTTAATTTTTTTACAATCATTTCTGAGTGGTCAAGCTGCACCGAGGCATCATGGGTGATTCGTTTTTTGCTGACGTCGTTTGTGTAGATATATATAATTAAAAAAAAAACTCTGCCCTGATGGTGATGCTCCAGTGATTAGAGGTTATTAGCTCATCATGGTGACTAAAAGGCCACTGATACACAACAGATACAGTATGTCCTGTACGGTTTAAGATGCACCTCTGACGTGTCCTTCTCCTTCTTCTTCTTCTCCTTCCTCTATCTGTCCGCGAGCCATAACAATAACTGCAGCCGTCTGAAGTCTCGCCGCATGTGCTCGCCTGACAGGCCGAGAGGAGAAGAAAAGATTTAAGAAAATATGTGGACATACAAAACAATATGAAACATATGTATCTCAGCCTTCACTGTAGCTTCACTCTGGATTACTGGTTCGTAAACAAAAAAAAAAGAAGAGAAAAACTCATGCTGACTGACATTCACAAAAAATGTGAGTCATAGGTCAAATTTATGAATATGCAAATTAATTAAAAATATTAGCAAATGAGATGTTTGTCAACATCAGTCTTCTCCTCCATGTCGTCCAGTTCACATTACACAACGGTACAGTGCAACAAAACAAAAAAAAGAAAATTGCTAAGAGAAGATGTTTCCTTCATTGGATCTTTGTCAGCTGCAGATAGATGACATCATCAGAGCAGGACACGTTTTTAAGTGCGGCGCGGACGTATCTGTTCTCCCTCACAGACACGTCCTGCGGGGACGACTCTTTTCCGCTCAGAGCGTTTGGCTCCGCTAGGACGAGGCGACCTCTGGCCCCCGGCGCCGCGCTTCAAGGCCACAGTCCGAATGTTTAGAAAAAAGTCACAGAGCTGCTGCGTCATGTTGGCAGCTCCGAATGCTACGAGAAGTTGAACATCCTTCATTATTAGTCTCAGGTCTCTCTGGTGTCTTTATACCCCAAACGCGTCGTCCAGTGACTGACTGACTGACGATGAGTCCGCGGAGGCGTCACGAGAGTTACGAACGACGACGTCCAGGTGTCTGAATCAGAGCGGTCAGACTGCAGCCAGTAGTAATGATGCAGGTGGAGGAGTTTCTGTGAGGCGATGAATACAGTGGTTGAACTGAGGAGGACATCTGGTTCCACTGATGGTCCAAAATGCATAGCTCTGCATGTGTGTGTGTGTCTGTAAGTGTGTGTGTGTGTGTGTGTGTGTGTGTGTCTGTTGAGGCAGCTGTCAAGCGACCGTTTCTTCAGAGAGAATCCTCTTTCTCCGTCAGCTTCTCCGGCTGCTTCCTTAAGTAACGAAGAGAGAGAAGAGAGGAGAAAGAAGAAATATTTAATGTCATCATGTTACGTTAAAGTGTTTTAAGTTTGTTATTCGATACGTTAACTCGATGCAACGCCGCCGCCGTCCTCACCTGTCGGACATGAGAGATCCCATCGACAGCGCGGCGATGGCGCTGACGGCCTCGCTGTCCGAGTCCCGTCTGAGCCGCCGCCTCTGGGCCTGCAGGTAGGACAGATCCAGCGTGGCGGCCGAGTCCTTCACACTCTGCCAGTACTCACCTGCCAGGGAGGAAAGGAAAGGAGGAAAAGGAGGGAGGAAGGTGGAGGAGAAGAGAGAGGGAGAGGAGGAAGGAAACAGGAGAGAGGAAGATTAATGGCCTCGGTCGTTGGCATTTCAGCGTTGTTTTCATCCTGAATGGTTCCTTCAGGGAAAGTGCCTGCGCCGCATTAATAAAAAAGGCACTACTTGGTGTTTGATCGAGCAGAGTTGTATCTGTTTGATCTGAATATAAGCACTGACTGTGATGTAAACAGCCCGTGGTCTAAATATCCATGTTGATAATTTGAAAAAAAAATAAAAATAAACTCGAATCCAATCTGTCCTCTCGAGGTCTCCAGGCCCCGAAGTCCTGTGACACACAGTGGAAGTAAAAAATCAATCAGTGTTTGCAAATCTACGAGCATGTGTGTGTTCTGGCTGTGCACGCAACTCACACATATTTCACCCCGGGTCTAAATTATGGGCTTAACATTCTTGTGGCTTTGCAAATATTTTTAATTAATCTAATTTGGTTGGGATAACATTTGTGTGCAATCAGGAGGGGATGTTGCGAAGGTCGTGTGCCAGAGAAGTGTTTGAAGATAATTGGAGCCAGGGCGGGACGTACGTGTGGGAGTGAGTGTGTGTTGCGTGTGTGCGAGTGTGAGTGTGTGTGAGGCGGTCTGTGTGTGGGACGGCTCGAGGGAGGGATGAATGGATGGATGGATGGATGGATGGATGGATGGAGGGATGTGAAGGAGGAGAGGTGGCCAGAGAGCAGGACAGATGAGGAGACAGAGGAGAGAAATAAAATAAACTCAAGTTGTAAAGAAGAAAAATGTGACGACGACACAGAGAAAGAGAGGAAGAAATCGCTTCTCATCGACGAATGTGACAAATGATCAATACGTGGGCGTTTTGATGCAAAACAAAACAATTAAAATCTCTGTACAACACTGTTGTAATTCTACAGCACTCAAGAGTTTCTCCCCCGTCTGGAGTGAGGAGACAGAAAACGTGTTTATTGTTCAGACTGAACTAATTGTTTTGGGCGAAATCGATATAAAATTGACTTGTGTTGAGATTTTTTTCCCCACATAGTATACGGTATCAAACACGCCGGTATTTGTTTCTAGCTGGAGCAACAGCAACAGGTGGATTTCCTCTCAAATAAAAACTTCAGCCAAAACCAAAAAGCGCATAACTACTTGGCCGATTCAGATCACTTCCTGAAAAACAATAAATTCCTGTTGTTTTGTATTGAAAACCTATTTATCTATGTGACCGGCTGATGTTAAATATTTTTACATTTACATCACATATTTAAGTGAGACGGTCGAAAAAACTGTACAGTATGTATGAGACTTTTTGCACCTGAACGAGCGAGTGAGTGAGTGAATAGGAGGCGAATAAGAGAAAAAGAAAAGATCAGAAACAGAGACAGAAACAGAAACAGACGTTTATAGAAAAGAAAAATGTTTGAGTGTGTGTTTTTTCTGGCTGTGTTGTTGTGTTCAGGAGTCGACTCACTCACCTTGAACCTGTATGACCCTCTGCAGCGACTGCACAGCGTTATCACAGGGCTTCTGGTCCAGGATGGACTGAGACAGCGGCTCCACCTGGGACACACAACCCATAATAAGACAGAGTTAGAGGACTGAACACACTGTGTAACTGTGTAACTGTGTAACAAACACACAAACACACACACCAAATATCTCACCTCCATGCCCAACAAGGCGCTGACGCAGGCCTCGGAGGCGTCGCAGATGGCTTTGAGGTCGTGTCCCCCCTCCAGAGCCAGAACCACCCGACCCCCGGCCAGCGACATGAGCTGACGGGTGAGGAAGCCGAAACCTAGAAACAAAAAAAAATCCCAAACAAAACAAACACAAAGACAGAAAAGTTGAGCCGGATATCGACTGGTCAGGAAAAGTTTATCTGTTATCTGATACAATCAATGAGAATCTTTATTTTCCATTTCAGAGTGATGACTCCTCCTGCCTTAAAGACACAACTCAGATCGACTCAATTAGATTTAAGATGTTATCCACATCTTTTAAGATTTGAAACTCCTTTCCAGTGTTTTCCTCAAGAAGTTTGGTTTGTTTTCACCAGAATTTATCAACAGACACCTGATGCTCATGTGAATACTAAAGAGTTTGTCCACCTGAAATCACTCTGTGAGGAGTAACTAAGCTTTAGGAGCGCACAGTTTGTCTCATAAATTAAAAATAAAGATGAACATAAAGGTTAAAATGAAGATATTATAAGGATATAAGATGGAAAAGGGAAACAGGTTGCACTTTTTCCACCATCAGAGGACACGTGTAAGTGAAGACATGTGATGAGATGCTGTATGTAAATGAGTTAACTGAGCACTTACACTTGGCCGTGACCTTGTAGCCTCCCAGTGACGACGAGTGTCCCTCGACGGCATCGAACCCGGCCGACACCAGCACCACGTCAGGGGAAAACTCGTGGGCAATGGGCATCACCACGGCTCTAAGGAGGAGGAAGACAAGAGAGAGAGAGAAAGAGGGGGGGAAACCAACGCTGTCAATGTTATGTTGAGTTAATTCCCGCTGTGTGGGGCCGAGGCTGAATGTAAGATATCATGTTTTTCAACAGGTGTTTATGATTTGTGCGTTTAATATAATAATGTGAGAGAGGAAGTCATTGCACAACAAATATAACATCAGAAAAGATTTATTATTGCACAGAAGAGAATTTAAAGTTTGCATGTTAAGTTCGGAAAAAATAAACCGATGCACTGCACTGTATAGCTAAGGTGATTGATTTGCAACTGGAACATGTGTATGAAGTTGGATTTTTTTTTTTCGGGGATTGTTAACTGCAAACATTTACTTCATTGTAAACTCCCTCCGTTTGAAAAATGATGAAAGATAAATTATCTACGGCCACGTTCCAAGTGCTTGATCTCTGTTCTTGATTCCTCTCCTGCTCCTTGGTCAGTAGCCAACACTAGAAGGTGGAGTCGCTCCCAGGTGTGAATGTGTGCAAAAAAAAAAAAAAAAAAAAAGAAAGAAAGAAAGAGAAAAGAGAGAGAGGGAGAGAGCTGTACAAATGTCTCCTGGATACATGAAGATCAAAAACACTTTCTGTTTTGTTTTGTTTTTGCAAAAAAGTGACACCAGCAGATAAAAATGAGACCTGAGACGCCCACATACTGTATACACTCCACTAGTTCACTTTCCTCTATGCGTCTTATATGCTCTCCTCCTCACTTCCTCTCGTCTCCTGCTGCCAGTTATTTAGCAAGAGCGCATGGCCCATGCCGCGTTTGATTCTCTCTCTCCCTCCCTCTCCCTCTCTCTCTCTCAGCGGCAGTTCAAAGGAGCTTGTGTGGGTCTGGTTCCTATTAGGAGCTCGTCCCTCTTCTCACGTCACTGACAGCCAGCCATCTGGGATCCATTGGGCCTAATTACGCCGCCTTTGGATTCCCTAACAATGCACCCCCCACTTCTTGTCCTCTCTTCTGCTGCTCTGCTCTGCTCTCCTCTGCTCTGCTCTGCTCTGTTGCATTCTCCTCTCCTCCATATTCTGTCATTTGTCAGTAGCCACCTTGAAACACGCATGAAAATATGAGCACGCACCCACGCATGCTGCACAATGTTAAGGCCAATAATATACAGTATATCCTTTGAAAGTGGATGTAAGGCACATGCGTATGTATGTATGTGTGTGTATGTGTGTGTGTGCGCTGTGCTACCGGTGATTACATTGACCTTAAGTTCTGACCACCTCAGTAATCCTCCACACATAGAGAGAGACACTCACACACTACGTCATGACACTTAATCTGAACACAGCTGAGCTTTCTCTTGATTGTACTGGAGTCCCACCACACCGCTCTCAACCACAATATTTCCCCCTTTCTTTCTTTTTTTTTGACTAACACACCCCAACAACAGCAGAGAGAGACTCACATCATCAGCAGCAACAACAGCGAGCGACACAGCACAGCACAGCACAGGCCCCCCGAGTCCTTCTCCTCTTCCATCCCGAGGAGAAAACACACAGTCTGCTGGATCAGTCTGCTGCTGTCTAAATCATGTATTCAAATTGAATTACACAACTGGCACCAGACTAGATACTTAATTGTATAAACATGAATTCACGATGCATTAAATTTTTTGCCTGTATGGCGTGTTATGCATTTATTCGTACCAGTTAATCCGCAGAATGGTGGCAGCGTTTACTGAAAACACATTTTTTAAAAACCCTCACGTCTCGTTGCAGTCTAGCACAACTCCACATGACATTTTTTTTTTTTTTTTTTTGAATTCTTCATTAGTTAGTTGACAGTGGCAGTAAATGAGCGGTTGTTCCACACGGTAACGCACGACAAAGAAGGGTCACTGGCCCGGATATGCACCCCGGATATCACAGCTACACGGTATGTGCCTCAAAACCACCGGACCACCGGGACGCTCCTTCGCCACAACGCTTTGATATGGGGAGAAGTTCCGAGGAGAAACACACAATTCGGTACAGTACTACAGTGTGGTTAACTGAGGAAGTTTTACACATGAAAACACTTGCCATTTCCCCAAACTGGATGAAAAAAAATACCAAAACCAGACGCCTGCTCAGGAAAAGGACCCGTTGTCTCTTAATTAGCATTCAGGGCTCCAGTAAACACTGGACTTAGTGTTTCCGAGCCGGGCCTACTGGGTCTATGGTTTTTTTTTTTTTTTTTTACCAGTATGGGTTAGCTCATTAGCATGTTTCCTTTGACGAGGGGGCCCACCCACTGTGTGTGCTGCGTGCAGCACCGTGTCGAGCTCACATACTGTTTAATCATTTGGTGGTGAGCCAGTGTTGCTGACAGAAACACTCCCGAGTTCATTACAGTGCAGAGCAAAACCAAACTGTATTCATTCAGGAAAAAAAAAAAAAAAAAAAAAAATCAGCTTGAATGAAATGAAAAGTGCGGCGAGCGCGAAAGGTGTGTTTCACAAACACGCCGGCGAAAAACTGTCAATCACATTTTACCCTGATGACTGCCACGCAAGTCAGGAGGCAGGTTTGAAACCCACAGTACTACAGTAGAGATGCTGAACATGAGACAAGAGTGCAGGCAGAGAGTGCAAGAAGTGTAAGAAAAAACAAAGTGTTGTATTCAAGTGCAGATGGGAAGTTACGAGCCACAAAATTTGAGAGTGGGCTTAAAGCAGGAACAGAAAAATAATGACTTACTGTTTATCCACTTGGCGCACACACACACTTGTCATTCACATGGTGGAAAAAACCCGCATTTTCCTCCTCATCGTGAAAATAATGCTTTTGTGTTTTTTTGTTTTTTTTTGTTTTACTTGACCTGGCTATAATCTCTGTTTATTCTAAAATCTACTTGTTTTATTAGTTGAACTGATATAAATAACCGCTCTGACAGAAGCGTAACTCATTTGTTTTACAGGCGACTGTTGAATAATCGCCAAGAAGGTCACCTACATAAAGCTGGAAGTCTGATTTGTTATACTGCAATAATGACACTGAAAACTGTCAACAGTGATGTATGTGAGTGTATATAAAGTGCTTGAATGTACTAATTAAACCAGTGGGGATCTTGAATTTTTAGATTTTGATTTGTTAAACACTAAACTATAATAAGAACAGAGACACAGAGAGGAGCTGAGTGTGAGTGTTTACCTGAATGCAGCCAGGTACTCAGCATCTCCCATAGGAGGACTCAGACCTCCCGTCCACCCGACATTCACGTTGAAGCCTTCTCCTGCACCTGCACCCACCTGAGAGAGGAGGACGAGGAGGAGGAGGAGGAGGGAGAGCAAAAAGAGAGACAGAGAGAGAGAGAAAAAAAGCCTCTGTGAATGTCAAGAAAGTTAATGAGTCCCAGTGAAAGTTGAGAAACTGTGCGACGATGACAGATTTGTGTCAAGTGTTCACAAAATCAGCGCGCCCCGTTGCAAAACTCGCAGCAATCGAGGGGGAAAGTGACTGCATCTCTTCAAGGCAACACCAGGGAGTGATTATGATTCCTAAATGAAAGACGGATGGCTGTTAATTCAACACCCCTGTCTCTCCATTTTGATTTTGATACAATTTGTCAAATGGCCTTATAAATCAGTCGGAGCCACAACACAGTTACACCCGTTTATGGTTCCCAAGCTTTAGGCTAAAAAGCTATATATACTGGAAAAAAAATATTTCACATTCAGGGAATCTGCTGCCGATATGTACCGCGTGCTGTAAAATCTCCTATTTACATGTCAAAAAATGTATATATTTGTATATCGCATGTCATATAAAACTCACAAGCCGTCCTTCTCCACACTACTGATCCACATGTACAGTATATATATATATGATTTCAGCGAGTTCTTATCTGCACCGAGTTTGGCGTCTGCTCTCAAAATGCCAAGCAGAAGTCGACGCAGCTTTGACCTCACATACTTGGGGCAGAGTGAACCGAGGCCCGGGTCTTGGAGGGAGGATTCCTGCCTCTCTCTTTGTAGTCCTGCTAGCAGCCATTTAGCTGTTTCTCTGAGCCTTTCACCATCAGTCAATGTGTCAGTTTGAGGGGAGAATGAGGAGGGTGATTGACACGCTCTTGGCAACAAGGCGTGGTAATTTCCTTTGTGTGTGTGTGTGTGTACGTGTGTGTGCGTGTGTGTGCATGTGTGTGCATGTGTGTGCGTATGGGTGTGAGAGGATGTTTGAAAGAGAAAGAATGCTGATGAGCATCACAGAGCGTCTGTCTCCATTCTTCTCTCAGTGGACGGGATGTTCACAGGGCAAACGAAAAACACATGAGGCCTCCTGTCCTCTGCCAACTGGTAATGTACCCGCATGAACGCGCAAACGTGCACACGGCTACACACACACATGGCCGCCGCGCACAAACACACAATTTCTGCTATTGCTCCGAGTCTCTTGTGCTCCTCTGTCCTCTTTCTCCCTTTCATGTTTTGAGCGTTGCTGGACTGGATTAGGCCTCCGCTGGTTTTCTGTGTGGTACGCGTTACACTCCGCTCTGTTATAGCGATGACATCACGCTCCTACCCCATGGTGCGTTATATACCTACACGGGGGACAGCGAGACTCCAGAGGTTTACCACACAGCTCCACAGAGGTTGAGGGGCCACTTTAGGCAAAGCCACATCCAAGCCAGCTGAGCGTTTTATGTACCGTCCCTCATCAGGGGATTTTATGGGAAAACATTGACTATTTTATCCTCTTATTATTGCGGAGGAGGATGGGAGCACGAGGAGGGGATGTGGTGGTGGGGAGGGGGGGGGGGGGGGGGGGGCTGGATGGGTGGTTAACACCATGGTGGCTTGGGGTCAATTCATCTGAATGGAGATAGTCATCACACTTGGTTTCTGGTAAGACCACAGGCAGAATTCATAGGCATTTTCAGTTTCCTGTATGCAAACAAAAGCATGCAATTCCACAGTACACATCCTGTTGTGAGGCTCCGACATCCAAAACCGTACAGTTTTTTTTTTCAAGTTTTTTTCAAACAATCCAGGGAATCGTAGATCAAAAATGTATCTGGCTGACAAACACAATGTAACAGTGACAATGCACAAAGCTAAACAAGCTGATGTGATACATCTAAATCGTTCGGATTAACTTCGCGAGAGGCTTAAATCCTGATTTATATTGTAAATCATCTTAAATTACCGGATCACATTGTTTAGATTCCAGTGGTACAAAGTATAAAATGTGTTTGTTCTAATCATGGCAGTTCTGACTGGTCTGAGGTCCAGTTGGAGGGGGAGATATTTTTAATCCTCCAGCAGCCCCCTTGTACAGTGTCTACGTATATAGTAACCTATCACATTTTCTCTCCAGACTGTGATCATGAAAATCCATCATCACGAGCACATTTAGGTCTTAATTGGGGGTTTAAATTATGTCGACAATTTCTGGATTTATTGTTACAATCATTCTTCCTGTTTGACAAGTAAATGCTGCAGCACAAGGCTCCTGAGCTCCCTAACGTCCGACTGGAATCACATAATTATCAAATATTCATATCAATCTTCACATGAGACACGGATTATAACTCTGAACTAAAAACTGGACAAGTGGTTGTTTTATTATCTGTCCTGAGAACCTGTCTAATGAGTATTAAAGTTTCTCATGTGTTGTTTTTTTTAAAGGGATAGTTCAACATTTCGGCAAATTGGCACATTACCATAATCCCTATAGTTTTAGGAGTAGGGTCATTACCTTTAATTGTCGGTGCAAGCTATTTTTAGAACGGCGGAGCAGAGCCGCGAGCTGCTCAGAGCTACGCTACGGAGGCTAACGGGATTTCTTGGTTTCCCTCATCAAACTCATCAAATACACAATCCAACAACTCCAAAACGCTCTGGTGGACAAGTTGTGACCTGCACATTCACCACGCTATGAGATAATAACAGAACGTTACAAGACAGAGTTGTTTTCAAGGTAAATTCATGCAAAACCGCTGATGTGCGTTCCCGTCGGGGGCAGTTTTTCAGAAAGCAGTCTCTGCATTTGCCTTGAAAACAACTCTGTCTGGTAACGTTCTGTTATTATCTCATAGCGTGGTGAATGTGCAGGTCACAACTTGTCCACCAGAGCGTTTTGGCTCGCGGCTCTGCTCCGCCGTTCTAAAAATAGCTTGCACCGACAATTAAAGGTAACAAACCTACTCCTAAAACTATAGGGATTATGGCAATGGGCCAATTTGCCAAAATGTTGAACTATCCCTTTAAGTTATTGCGTAAACAAGAACTTAGGCACATGCACTCACACACAGACATCACCATGACGACATAAACAAAAAGCAGAAAAACAATCGCCTCCTGCTTTGGGAGGACTTTTGTAACTTTTGTAACTACCTCACTGGGATGTCCACTACCGGGGAAGAAGTTGCCGTCGTCATAGCGATGTAGAGAGATGTACAGCACACTGGGGTCGTTGTAGAAAGCCTCCTGGGTGCCGTTGCCATGGTGAACATCCTGGACAATGATTGCATGACAGATTAATAAAAACCACCAGAGCCTTTTCCCCTGTCAATGGCAAAACTCGTTTTTTTCTTAAAATCTTAAAGCTTTTGATGAAACAGGTTGTAATTAGCGTTTGATGGGAGTCGCAGTGTGTGTGCGGACATGTTGCAGGCCTGCGCACACAGACACACACACACGTGGTGAACAGAGACAATCACCTGGCTATGGATCAATAACTCCACATGTGTGTTCATATGACTGTGTGTGTGTGTGTGTGTGTGTGAGTCTGTGTCTCCTCTAAGCGTACGTGACAGTTCAGATCACACATGGAGAACAGAGATAACGGCGTCTCTCAATGAAAAAAAAAAAAGATATATAGCAGCGCTACTGTACGGAGCTGCTCTCTGCTTCTGAGACCGCGCGTTTGTGTTGTGTTGTGTGCCCCGTGATATATTTATGTGCCTGTGTGCATGTGTGTTTATTCCTGTCCATGTGGGGACCAGGGGTGCGGATCGTGCGGTGGGTCCTTCCTCACCCAGTCCACGATGAGGATCTTGCTGACGTTGAGTTTGTGTTGGAGTTGCTTGGCAGCGATGGCCACGGAGTTGAAGAAACAGAAGCCCCTGTGGACAAACAGACAGGAACAAAGGCGACCAACATGTGTTTAGCGGGACATCCTCACTAAATTAATATCACTGAATCACCATATGGACCTTAGGAGCCTCAAAGACATGGCTCCAGTCATCTGGCGTCATATGGTGGCGGATGGATACTGAGTTCAGCTTGTGACAAGTCGCCGCCGCTGCCGCCGTTGTGCAAGAAGTTGTACATAGAAGGGGGGGGGGGGGGGGGGGGGGGAACTCCTGCCACGTAAACATTTACTGCAAATATTTGAAAAATGAGGATGTTTCATCTGAACTTGTTTTGTATTCTATCTTTCTCTGCTGACAAAGAAAAATGTCTCTTCGTATTACAACATTGTGCTGAGTCTGAAATCCTGCATGCTGGAATGCAGAAACCACAAATTTTGTGACAAACAGAAAACCGAGCTTATCATAAAATTCATCCCACGTTCCAAATGATAACACAGTGTGAATTGCTGGCAGAGACGGGGGGGGGATGGAGGGGATGGAGTGGGGGCTGAGATGATTTCAGAGAAAATGAACTCACGACTTGGCACGGCGGCTCTCTCACTCACTGTCTACAGTAAAAGGTATGCAAAAAAAAAAAGTGTTGATGTATGAAAAACAATGGAGGAATGTTGGAAGTGGCAGTGTCAGCATGGGTCGTAAACTGTGGATGCCTTTGTCTGTGTGTCTGTGTGTATGTGTGTGTGAGTGTGTGTGTGTATATGTGTGTGTGTGTGGACGGTATATCATGCATACTGCTCATACTCATCAAGAAGAAGAAGAAAAAAAAGTCATTATCATCCCATAAATAACCAGTGTCAGGCAGTGCTGAGCACACACAGCCACACAGCTGAGTGTGGTTACTTGGCTAATGCCTCCTATCAAAGACCGATACAAAACCGTGCGTGCACACAACAACACAAGTACACACATCCAAGCAAACACACACACACACACATACAGTACAGTAGACACACGCACACACAGACACATACACTCACTCACACAAGTTCTTTCAAGGTGCTTTTACTCTGTGTCCTGAAAGCTTGAAAGAAATTGAGCGGAGGAGGTAGGTTGCCCCAGGCATCAGGCAGGTAGCACACATCTCAGACACACACACACACACACACACACACACACACACACACACACACACACACACACACACACACACACACACACACACACACACACACACACACACACACACACACACACACACACACACACACACACACACACACACACACACACACACACACACACACACACACACACACACACACACACACACACACACACACACACACACACACACACACACTTACACACAGACACACACACACTCACACACACACATTAAGAGAGAGAGAGAGACATAGGGCCCCCCTCTCTCTCTCTCTCTCTCTCTCTCTCTCTCTCTCTCTCGCTCAGAAGTGTAGCTGATCTGTAATAAATCCTTTGAAACACTTTGCTGAGACCTCCTGGCTCCTGGTATGTGTGTGTATGCGTCTATGTGTGTGTCTCTGTGTGTGTGTGTGTCTGTGTGTGTGTGCATGCTGCTGTACTTACTGAGGGGAGGAGTGGGTTGCATGGTGTCCAGGGGGCCTCACCACAGCAAAGCCATTCTGTGAGAGGAGAGCAAAAGCCTCAACACCTTGCTGCCGTCATAAATCAAAACGGTTGTTTGCATGTTTACCGCCGTTGTAAATAGATTTAAATTACAGTCAACGGGCTGAAATATCCGAGGGGAAAGGTACCAAAGAACACTGTGTATTATTGTGTTTACCCCACAAACGGTTACAAAGCACACTGAGAGAAAACACTCACTTTGTCAGAGGTGATTAAGTACATGGTGGTACAAGGAAAAGGCGTATGCACACATTACACACCTTCAGCTCTCCTTGTGCGACTTTCAGAGCCAGGTCTGTGACGCATCCCGCCGCGATACGGGAAGCTGCTGATGTGTGAAGTTCGTTCCAGACTGTATCGACATCTACCTGTCAGGGAAAACCAGTGACGAGACGAGTAGAGTCAGTTCAAAAGACAGCCGCAGATGTTGCATTGGAGATGCGGTTAAAATGAGCTGTGTTTAAAAAGGTTGAAAGGAAAGTTGCTGCATATTTAGTTTCAGACTCATTGCCCTGTTTGGTTTTAACTTTATGAAATCCAGTGAGACCAGTTTGCAGTTTTTTATTTATTTATTTTTACTAAACAGTCTACAGCGTAAACTCTCAGTCAGCAGGTTTACTTCATTTCATCTAGTTTCAACTGCTGATATATGGAAATGAATTTTGCAATAATAAATCAAACAAGGGAATTTTTCTCACAGTGCGGTGTAAAAACGTTTAAATGTGCAGCAGCTGAGTGCAACTTCTGCGGAGAAACGTTGTTTTTCCCACATCCACCTTCTGTTTGTTGCATCTACGTATTCTCAGTGTAAAAACCTGTCTTGTGTTCCCCTCGTGTTGCTCCACGCTCCGAGACTCATATTTCTGGTGGTGTGCCGTGGTGGAACAATGAAATCAGAGGAATTTCTTTTATCACAGACTTTGCCATCTTGTTCCAATCACCCCTCTTCACCAGACCAGCCGAGGGCCGGAAATCCAGGCAGATCAGTCGTCTTATCAACTGACACCCAGCCCCCTTCTTCTTTTCCTACCTCCTCTCCTCTCCATACTTTATCTGCCTCCTCTCTTCTCTTTGTACTTCACAAGGCGTCTTGAGGCCATTATTATCTGTGTTTTGTCATATGACAAAAGGGAAAACACCTTTTGGCCTTTTCTAGCCTCTCATATTTTTCCTTCTCTCATTGTCCATTGTTAAATACACTCTATTTAGCTACCTTCCCATTTTATTGTTTGCTTCTTCTTTCAACAACACTCCCTGTTTTGCCCAGAACCATTCCCTCTAAATAAAATCCAGTTTCACTGGCACGCACCCCTCCAAGCTGCAGTCTCTGTGCATGCCCTCTTTCTTCCCCTCTTCTATTTCAATTTCTCCCACATCTCACCTTTGTGCAGCCTTTGATTTCTGATTGGGGTTCAAAGTCATCTTCGCCAAAAACAATAGCATTAGCAATTTGTAGCATTATTAGCTTAATTGTGTAATGAGGCATAATCAGCCGTGTAATGTTTGCTGTTCAGTAATGCAATTAGATAAGTGGAAAGATTCCCACATGACTGGTTTTAAAGGGGTGTGTGATGTGTGTATGTGCGTAACTGTCTTTGTATGGTTGTGTGGGCAAATTTTAGTTTGAAACCGTCGTCATGCGGGAATTTTAGTGGCTCCTCACATCAGTTGGTCTGGGTTTAGTTGAGACAGTTAAAGTTAAGTAAATGCAAGTGTCATTGCAACTATAGAAGAATCTATGTAGACGGATGGATGGATGGATGGATGGATGGATGGATGGATAGATGGATAGATGGATGGATAGCTCACCCCAACTCCTCCACATGGTAACATCACAAAAATCCGTTGAGCCAAGATTCCTGCAGGAAATAATTCATGTCATGAATGTAATATCAGAAATTAATGAACTAATTTCATCATTATTATAATTATTATTATTGTTATTATTATTATCATCATCATTATCATTGATTTTTACCAGCCAGCTTGCGGTTGTCCAGCTTGAGGCGGTTGAGAGGGTTGGTGCCAAACAGAAGCACATGTTTCTCTGAATGGACCGACTGCAGCTCCTCTAGAGTGGCCTTCCTACTGCGGATACGCTACACAAAAACACACACACGTATATGTATAATATTCAATATAACACAACATATAGTATGTGTAGTGTACATGTAAGTGTGTACATGTGTGGACATCCCAGCCTGTTGGGGTTAGGCATTATTAGTGATGGATAAGTATGTGTGTAAGTGTGTATAAGTGTGTGTAAGTGTGTAACATACCTCACACTGGTTCCTGAGGCCTCTTTCCAGCAGTCTGGACCAGATGCTCTGGACCCTCCCAGCATGCTCAGGGTGGCGGCTGTTGTCACCACAGGTACACTGGTGCTTCTGCATCTGGGCGTCATAAACCAGCCCTAGACACACACACACAAACACTTAATAATCTAATCGCAGGTGAACTGTTTCCAAAATACCTCAGCAGGTACAGTATTAACATTCATGGCCTTTTTTTCTCTTTTTTTCCCCTCCACATTTTCAAAAACGTGCCGCTCACCGGTGGTGAAGCGTAGCTGGACGTCTGTGGTGGGGCTGGACAGTGAAAGAGAAGATATGCTGCTGGGTGGATGTGGAGGAGGCAGCGAGGTGGAGGCCGGGGAGGACCGGGTCCGAAGCAGCGGCTGGTGAGGCCAAATTAGGGCAGGCATGCTCATGGGGTCCAGCTGGAGACCTTGTCTAAGGATCACCTGCCTCTGCGGTTCCCAGAGGAGAACAAGGAATGTAGGAGCATTTTAAAAAACAAGCAGCACATGGCAAAGACTTAAACTTCAGTAAATTCCACAGACTCTCCAAGCTCCAGTTTCTCTCTCCAGTACATTGCAAGTAGTCATTATTTGGTCAATTTAAATACTGCTTGTCTAGAACGAGCAACTGATAAAGAAAATGCAGCTCTGCCAAACACGCGGCCGCAAAGTTATAACTCTCTGTGTTTTCATAATGTATAAATGAAGCTACAGCGCCCTCTGTTGTCAGCAGCATTGCTCAAACAAGAAAATTCATGTACAGTACATGAACACTGGGAGTACAAATTATACACATTTAACACAGTTTTGATGTTTTCTTTATCATTAATATGACATTAGTTATACATTTTTAATTAAAGACTAAATGCTAAATATCACATCTGTTCTAAAATTATACTGAAAGAGCTTTAAAAGAGGGAATAATATGCACATGCTGCTAATCCTGGTGATGGATACTCATCAGAAACCACTGAGTTAAGATACTGAGGTCATTAAATAAGATAAAGTCAACATACTTTTTCTTCCCAAAATACATTAAAACACAAGGGAGATTATCTATTATGGGACAGTAAGACTCTATATAAAACTCGGCTAAGACGCGTCAGTGAATTTTTATTCGTACCTGATTCAGTGGATGTGAGGACTCGATCAAACTCTCCCGTGAGGAGGTTGTGGACTCTGTGCCATAAACTGAGTCGGTGCTCGCTGTGCTCTGTCTCCTGCGATGGCCGTCCTCGCACCCCGAGCCCGTCTCCGAGCCGCACACGGACCCTGGCCCCGAACCCGATCCTGATCCGATCTCCTCCAGGTCCATGTCCTCCGATGGGATCTGTGTCAGACGAGGCTTCTCAATGGACTTGCTTGTTGTCTAATATAAGAGAGGTTTTTCATGCTTCACAACTTGCTATTAACAAATTAAACTCTTTGTATATCAGGTAAATATAATAAAAACACTTGTATTACACCTAACTAGTCTAGTTTGTTTTTTATTGTCTGTGCCTGGTTCCTCTCACCTTGCTCAGGTGTGAATTCTGCTTGAACCTCTCCAGCTTGTTGTATTGCTGAAGCAGCTGGTGCTGAGTGTGTGAGAGCTGGCTGCCGTGCAGAGTGAAGGGCGAGTGGCTGTAAGGTGGTGGCTCCGAGCGTGTTCGCTCCACAGGCCTGTGCGAGGGCAAGTTGACTGAGCCCTCTCTTCTGGAGGGAGAGGACAGGTGAGGTTGCTGCTGCTGCTGGTGCTGCTGCAGAGGAACAGAGCTCAAACCATGAACTGCAAAGAGAAGGAGAGAGTAATTGGTTACAACCGGGGATAAAGATGAGTGAAGGCAGATTGACAGGAGAACAGGACCGAGGGAAAAAAAATAGAGCTGCAATGGAAAAACTGAAATAAACGTAACAAATTAGAGGCTGAAAAGATCATCTAAAAGGAAGGAGGAGGAAAGTAAGATGGAAAAAGGGATCAATGAGGCATAAGGGACTGTGTGATAGGAATAGGAAAACACTCCTCTATAGAAAATACTTTAGTTTTACTGGAGAACTCACAGAAGACAATGCTGATTACATTTACAGCATGTCTCTGTGTTATCAGTTAAACTGCATCACCACCTACAGCCTGATGGAGGGCGCTCTTGTGCTGTTGATTATACTGAGTCAAAAGAAATGATGAACAAGATAAAGGGCATTGTTGTTCCTTCATTCTGATTAAAGACCTGGCTTTGGTATTAACATTTACAAGCGAGCAGCTCTGAGTACGTCAGTTCACACCTGGCAGTGAAACGCATCTTCAAATGTGTCTCAAGTGACCACTAGTTCTCACTTCCCTGCTCATTTCTGTTCGTGAAAACCAAATGAGTGGCTGTTTTTAGCCAGTGCGAGAATGACAGATACCGTAGGTCTGTTTATGATACGTGCGTGAGAAAGACGGAGGGAGCCAGGACGAGATGAGAATGAGCTCATCAATGCACTTGCTTACAGCTTCACAAAAATGAAAGTGTGGCGGGAGACAGCAGTTGAGTAGGCGTCCACACTGCTGTCCACTTGTGATCAGATCACTCGAGACACATATTGATGCCAGATCTGAACGGATACACATATTATTAGGACACTGAGTTTGAATATCTAAATGGAGTGGCACTGATGGTTTCCTGCTAAAATGTGAAAAACTGTGCTGTGAAAAAAGTCTGTGAGTGAGTATTAATATATGGTGGTTTGTGGCGACTGGAAGGCAAAACCATGAAACTGAAACAAACAAAAAAAGAAAATACATAAAAACTATTAACCAACGTGTTTATCGATTAAATCTAATTAAGTCCCTTGATCTTTTATGGTTGTTGCGCGCCACAGTCCTGCGTTCCTGTTTCTGCTTTACAAAAATATTTGCAGTTGCACAACTACTCACAAGAGACAAACTGGGAGTGCACCAGTCCAGTATGTGGTTCCAGTATGAGCACAGGCTGCAGGCGCTGAGCCAGGGCTTGACTGTTTCCTTCCACAGGCAAGTAGACCTGATGCAGAGCCGACACTGCCAATCGCCTGGCTACTTGCATGTCAGCCTGGGAAGAAGGACGGGGAGAGGTAGAAGAGAAGAGAAGACAAGAGTGGAGAGGTCATGTTAAGAAATGCTATATGGGCCGGTAAGAAGAAGGGCTTGGCTTGGCTTAGTGAAATGAACAATATGTGGAATTAGTCCACAGGGCGAGGGCTTAATGGGCGGCTCATAATGTACAGAGAGACTCATCATGACTAATTCAAAAGACACGAAAGCACCACAGAAATCAAGAGGGAAGTGAAAGCGTGAATACACCACATGTTTCTATAAGTGTCCTAGTGTACAGGCTCTATCTATAAACCCTCAGTCTCAGATACACTCTGGTGGTATGAATCTATCTGCATATCGTTGTCATCTGAAAATGTATTTAAATTGATGCATGATTCATGAGGTTAGTTTGAGCTTTTCTTGGCAGATGAACCCTCAACAATTTAAATAGTGACTCTGAGGGGAACCCTTAAAGGGATAGTTCAACATTTTGGCAAATTAGCCCATTGCCATAATCTCTATAGTTTTAGGAGAAGGTTTGTTACCTTTAATTGTCGGTGCAAGCTGTGTAAGTGTAGCAGAGCTGTGAGCTGCTCAGAGCTACGCTACGGAGGCTCATGGGATTTCTTGGTTTCCCTCATGAAACTCATCAAATACACACTCCAACGACTCAAAAACGCTCTGGTGGACAAGTTGTGACCTGCACATTCACCACACTATGAGATAATAACAGAACGTAAAGAGACAGAGTTGTTTTAGAGGTAAATACATGCAAAACCACTGATGCGCATTCGCGTCGGGGGCAGTTTATCGACAAGCAGTCTCTGTATTTACCTTGAAAACGACTCTGTCTCGTAACGTTCTGTTATTATCTCATAGCGTGGTGAATGTGCAGGTCACAACTTGTCCACCAGAGTGTTTTGGAGTTGTTGGATTGTGTATTTGATGAGTTTGATGAGGGAAACCGAGAAATCCCATGAGCCTCCGTAGCGTAGCTCTGAGCAGCTCGCGGCTCTGCTCCACCGTTCTAAAAATAGCTTGCACTGACAATTAAAGGTAACGAACCTACTCCTAAAACTATAGGGATTATGGCAATGGGCCAATTTGCCAAAATGTTGAACCATCCCTTTAAAGAAACCATTGCTCACCTGAGCTGGGAGTCCAGCGGTGATGTTGGGCATGGCAGTGGGGCTGGGAGGCAACGTGAAATGGGCCAAATTACCGTCCTTCAGCAGCAACCTCTGGGCCTGAATGAGATTAAAACTGTCATTACTCTGGTTTTCTCTACAGACAAAACAAATGATCAGATCCATTTTGAACATAAACATCAAATTAAATCGACTTTCGAAAAGAAAATTTTATAATGTTAATAAGATGTTAACCAGGAAAATGTGGTAATGTGTAAATAAAAATCTTTCCATGATAAAATTACTATTCTGTATGAACAAGTTAACATCCAAGTTGTTAGTGGTTGTACAATCACCTGAAAGACTCATTTTCAAGTGATAAGCATTGCACAACTCTGTGTTGTCATTTCAACTGTAAGTTTGGCTATAAGTTGTTAAAACAAACAAACAGAAAGTAAAGTCTTTCTAGGAAATACTTCATGAATTAATCCAAGAGAAGATCAAATAGAGATCCCTGTAGATGAATTTCAAAGACTTCTGGCATCATGTGTACTGTTGATGTGATGCGTGTTTTAAGCACCGAACCTTAACCTGTGCAGCTGTGATGCCAGATGCCGGTGTGGATGAGAAAGCTATAATTTTTAAAATAAAAGAAACACTGACCTCATGAGCCACAGGAAGGGCCCCATTGTCTGAATGGAGGCTGTCGTTGGGCGAGCTGCACCCTGATGCTGGGTTGCTGCTGCTGCTGGGGGAGGAGTCTGGATGACAGCACGGAGAGAGACATCCATAAACTCATGACAGCCAACGACAGAGATGCGTTTATACAGAAAAAAATGATGCACATACTGTAACAAAGTGAAAAATTAATTAATCAAACTGTGAAGGTACAGAATGTGTTGGGATCACATGATGTGTGTTTCTAAAAACACGTTTCAAATCTGTCATGCTGTTAAAATGAAGTATGAAATGAACTCAGTGCAAATAAAACCGAAGAATAAAATGATGAGAGCGATTTGAGTTACCCAGAGTTTCTGTCCTGTGCTTGACAGCAGGAGGGGCACTGATCTTACGCTGCAGTGGGTTTGGCCTTGTACTGATCAGCTTCTTTAACTTCCACTTCAGTGTGGGCTCGGAGACTGCACACACACAAATACACACAAATTAATACACAAAGAGGCACATACATACATAGAGAGACATAATTATCCCTTTGGATCCATATGGAAACACATGTACTGTACTGTATATTTATATGTCACTTGATGACAATAACATCTTACAGAGTGCGTGAGCAGGAATACAGTGCGGTGATACTGATGCACTCATTTTCATAACAAAACAAAGTTAAAGCAATATGCAGCACAGCTGAACCGAGCAAATGCCTCAGTCCTGGTCAATAGCATGAAAAAGTTCCATGTTTACATTGGTCAGGCTCCAATAAGCTCAAACAAAACAATCAATCAGTGGCCTGCTGAGAGCAGATAAAAGGCAGCTATGTATTGTCACCGAGCCAAAAACAACACTGGAGGGTGTGTGTGTGTGTGTGTGTGCACGCTGGCACCTAAGGGTTCTGTGGCAATGCAAATAAATAGCAGCTTTTTGAATGGTTGGTGTACTTGAAGAGACGAAACCACTCCCACTCTCATTCACACGGTGAGGGAGACCTGCTCGAGACTCTCACGCAGTTCATTTTACACATACCTATGTAGATGTTATGTAACTGTTTCGGTCTTTGTGTCTCACTGTTGCTATTGTTTTTATCGCCGTTCGGTCTCTCTCTGGCCCTGCAGGCCTGTTGCTTTATGACTTTCTTTAGTCTCACTAGAAAGAGCTCTACACTGTGAAAGTTCACTCTATCCTCATCTTTCCCATTCTCTCTAGCCCAGAATGCATAATGCAATATGTACTGTACAGTTTGCCGAGACACCGAGATATGTAGTCAGATGACTGAGTCAGACTCAGATTTCACAAAGCGCACCAGAAGAAGAGCAGAACGTGAAGTGGAAAATCACCGGTGACCTTCAACAGCAGCTTTCACACCTCAGGTTGGGAAACCCCATCACAGACACAAACAGCTGGAGGCATCTCACCTGTCCTGCGCAGGGCGAGGTCCTTACGCTGGTCGCAGGGTGAAGGCTGGGCCTTGGGTGACATGTCTGGAACTGGTAGCCTTAGTAACCAAAACAATATGAATGGGAATGAGGAGATTTGTATTTGCATTGTATTTGAATAATTAAAATCTGAAAAAGAGTCATGGATTATCATGAATAAATGAATGGTTATAAACACAAATTTTGACATTTGTGCATGTTTGTGCATCTCACCTGTATCCTGGTGAAGGACTGGTGTGGTTGGGAGTAACCCTATCATGGGTCGGATGGTTCTTCATTATTATATGTTCCCGGAGTTTCTGCCTTACCAGGGGACTGGCTACAGCACCTGTTAGTCAATAAAAATAAGACAATGAATTGGATCATGCACGGCCTTGCAGCTGATAGTCCTGCAGCCAAGGGTGGGGTTGATAATATAAAAATACAGATAAAATGTGTTGATGTTGAAATCTGAACAGTTTCTTTTCCCCCCACTTTGGACTCTAAGCTCTTGTTGTATCAATAAGCAGTCAAGAGACTTCAAAACTACAGCCCAAAGACATTTGTCAAGTTCAACTCTCTGTTCTCTTCATTTCCTCTATGTGAAAAAAAATTTAAAAACAGCACAAAGTGTTTCCTGAAACAAGTGTTTGTTTGACTTTGGTTTGATATGAGGAGAAATTTCCTTGGAATCTGAGAATACATCACCGCACTGTTGGAAATCCCCTCCTTCTTCATTGAAACGTACCGTGTGCTGTGACTCATATCAAAACCACGTCAACAACCTTATGGTCTTTCAGGGAACCTATGAAAAGACATTACAGTCTGATACGGTACAGTATGCCCGATAAGTGTGATACTCACTCTGCTCGTTTTTATTCTTGCGTATCAGCTGTTGCAGCTCCTCTCTTTTCTCCTCCTCCATCTCTCTTTGCCTTTGTTCAGTGTTATACTGCAGGAAGGAAAACATGAAGACATGTTAACACTGTGCAGCCTCATCTGCTTTATCTGTACATGTAAGATTTATACAGAAAAAGCAACATTGCCACATTTAGTCGCTGATAAATATGTCTATTACTGAATCTAGCCACAGGATTTGCATATTGATAAAAGCCTTTATCTTGACAAAGGCATCTTTCAGTTGCAGCATTAATCGGTTCATCCATGGCACACATCACTCAGAATCAAATGCTGAGAAGCTTGTTTGTTTATAGTAACCTGACCTACTTCTTACTCATTTCTGCCAAGCATTTAACCTGGGTGACAGTGTGTGGCAAAGGCAATTGGCTTGTCCCAGTGGTTGCTGTGGTAGGACGTCCTGTACACTAAATAAAATGTAGATGCAGATGTGCTAATGCTGCAGGATGTGGTGAGACACAAGGCTTAAAATTCATGGGGTGTACTCCCAGGCTTCTGAGAAGAAACATTAAGGAGCTGATTTTTTAGTTTTGGTGACGCTGAGAGATGAGGAGGGCCCTGCTGATACTTACTCTACTGATACAGATGTTTTTCCTCACCTGCAATCCCTGCTGGGAAAACTGGGGGCAATGCTGAGCAGGGAGGGGTCCCAGGAAGAAAGGAGGGCGGGGGGCCAGCATGGCCGAATCTGGGCCTGGATGCAACAACCTCTGAGTGACACTTAGGTCCATGGGCTGCTCCCCACTTTTGGATAATGAAAGCCGACTGTTGATGATCACATCCACTGCAGAGAGAGGGATAAAGAGAGAATAACACATTATTTGTGAATGGAGGATAATAACACTTGTCCATGTTTATCCTGGTCATGAGGGAATTATTTTGGAGGTGAACAATGAGTTTGTTTCTCTAGAGGATCTGTTATTGCATAAATCATAGCCTACATTTGACCTTTTTTGTTTTTTATAAGTGCCCTCCATGCTGCGCAGACAGATCACCATCATAAATGAGGAGCACCAAGAATAGAGCAAATATTTTATGTTGAGTGTGTAAGACAAAAGGTCGCCGGAGGAAGAATGTTTTTAACTGATATTCACAAAAACTCAGAGAACAATTTGAGCGTCATTTACTGTTTATACTTTACATAAACACGATCAAGAGTGCACTCAGTTTATTTGGCATAAGTATGTGCCCAGATGTGTACTTGTACTTGAACTCTGCACATTCACCAGTCATATTTCATTTCATTCAAGTCTTCCTGCCTCAAGTGAACTGGCCATTGTCCAACACTGCATTCAGCAAAGAAAAGGAGAGGGGTGTTTGTGTATGTTGGGGTTGGAGGGGCACAAAAGAATGAAAAAAAAAGAAGCAAAAAAAAAAAAGCACGGATTTGTCGGATCTGAACATTGTGTGGTCAAGGCATTTGGGTCAGGTACATCAATCTGTCATCCACCTTCCAGGTTTTTACTGAAATGAAAGAAATAAAAAGCTAAATTTAGCACAAGTCAGACAAGTGGACCAAGCTTAACTAAAGACAGATGTCTTTTTATAGGTGCAGGGGAGTGAGAAAAGGTTTTGATCCATTCATGCAATCCAGCGGCCCATTGTAAATATGTCAGAGTAACCCCACTTTTTTCATCGCAATTGATTTAACTATAGCGTGAATGGCACAATGGGGTCCTGATGGTAACACGCCGACTGGTGACTTAGGAAACAACTTTAAGTTATTTTCAACTTTTATGATGCGTCACATCAACAAGGCAAAAACATATGGCAGCTCACACGTCACTTGACACATGAAACCAATAAAGATGGTGAGGAATGTTTTGGTACTGATACAAAGGCACAGACAGATAAAGTACGGAAGGAGACACCTTGCTCCCTCTGGGGTAAAAGGGACAGCGGGAGGGAGGAAAGGAGGGAGGGAAGGATGTGGAAATTTACTGAATTCATACGCCTGAGTGACTGCAACCCAGAATATTACTCAACATTACTCACATAATTCCTGTAAGAGGACATTTCTTTACTGGCATACCCTGTTGTTGTGGACAGCACTGTATCGCAGTAACAACTCTGCAGTGAAAACATTACCTCTCACACACACATACACCGCAGTATTTTACATACCTAACTCTACTTGGATTACAATTATTCACTTGCTTTGGGAGTTATCTACAAGTTAACAAATAATAGATTACACTATCAAACCAACTACATCAATACAGGTAAAGCGCACAGAAAGCAGAATCCAAAAACACACAGATAAGTCAAGCGGAGGGTGTTTCTAGAGGTTAAGTCACCAATGTCTAACAGAAGCTTCAGCAAAAAATAGTCTTAAATGAAGCCTGCAACACTTTTATAAGTCGAAGAGACTATCAGATCAAATTTTCAGCAGTGCAACAAAACAGCCCAAAAACAAACCTCCACATAAAGGCTGCACCCAAATGCCACAAAACTTCCCTCCTGCCTGAGCCAGACAGTTAGCCTTACAGACCCAGGCAGCGCTGTTTGGCCCTCGTTCCCAACAGCAAGACTGACTCATAGAGAGAAACAATAATGTCTGTCTAAGAGGAAAACACTTCCATGCTCTCATTACTGCAGGTCAATTGAGACTTACATGCAACCGAACAAAACAAGAAGTGCTGAAGTTAATAATGACCGGAATAAAAGATAATGCAGTTTAGGTCAAGTATATTTAAACCTGCTGCCCTGCTTGATAAGAGTTCATAATAATAATAATAATAACACCATCTGCTCATAAGTGTTGCGTTTTCATGTTTTCTGTGAAACGGAGCAAGTGGCAGACACATTTACATAGGTTTTTTGTGAGAACTAAAATTCTGACTATCATTGTTTGCACAACTCATCACAGCTCATCACAGCCAGAGATGATAAGTCTATTGTTAGCATTACAGTACACCGCTGTTTTACATTCTTCAAGGCAGGAATCCTACCTGACCAGCTAACCCACAGACCAACAGATGTCAGGCCAAACTGTATGTCAGAGACTCAGACTTTCAGATGATTTATACCTCTGCTTCCAGGGTTTGTTTCTTTAAACTTTTAAAACTTTTTTTAAGTGGCTGAAAAAAAAAAACAGGAAGTACCAGAGGCAGCAGAACAGTATATTATTGAAGAATGTCAGTGTGCTTTTGCAAAGGAAATCAGACAATCACTAGAAGAGCAGGATGGTGGTGGTAGCAGCGGTGGTGGTGGTGGTGGGGACTCAAATAATCTGCATACACTCTACTGAGTAACACACACACACATACACACATATACACATTATTACCGAACAAGTGAGCTCCCCTGAGAGAGAGGAAATGATCAGGAAGTCAGTCTCACTCCTATTCTAAACAGAAAAGAAACACCTGTGGTGTATTTTTACCCTGAAAATATTGTTGAGCACCAGACTGCATCAACATGAAACTGAAGTCGACTCATTTTAAACAATGTGACATTAAGGACACCTGACCTAACACCCACTGAATTTCTCCATCTTTCTACAATTTTAAAGAGAAAAAAAAAGAAGAAGCTAATTATATGTTTGGTTGAGTTTTACCGACACTGAACCTGTGACTTGAGGCAAACTCAGCAGGTGACTCATTATATGACTGGACACAAAACCAGCTCAGTCACTGCATTGTGCTTCCAAAGAGCCAACTAAACAGTTAAGGTTTCCTCCTTCCACCTAGACCCTAAAGGGTTTCAAAAGGCTGCTGATTACTTTCTATCATATTACCAAGAGCTCGCCACAGGAGCAGAAGACTTACACGTACACACACTTTATTCAGCATTAAATTCCAAAAGAGTAGCGCAATTGTAAGTGCTCAGCATGGGCCGGCTATTCATCAACTGTGTGCTAAAAATACAAGATACATATTTTAAAATGGAAAAGAAACACTATTCATGAGATAAAATCTGGAACATTTGAAAAATTAGAGAAGTGTATATAGATAAGATCTGTGTGCGTGCTTCTCTGTCTCTCATTTGTGCGTTGTGCTGCTAAAAATAGGCAGGAGACAAACTTCTGGTTTCTGTAATAGCATATTCGTTTCACAACCATCATCCTCATTCTGTGGGCCCTCTCTGCAGCAACACACCGAAGCACTAACACATGCATACACACAACACACACACACACACACAATACATGTACACACACACGCACCTGCACACATGCATAGGCTTTACTGCTGTGCACACACAGACACTCACACTCACACAGAAACAGTGACTTCCTGTTTCTAAAGTTAGCCTGCACCATAACATCCTCTTGGTTCATTTAGGCAAGCAGAAGCTGCTATTTTGGTTGAATGGCTTCACTGGTTCATTTTTGCAGCTTGAGAGGGTTACAGATGTCCTTCAGCAAAGTATTTATATCCACAGTGTGGCCCTAAAATGTGCTTTTGTTTATTGTGGGGCTGGAGCGAACTCCACACACACACAGTGGTATTGAATGGAGTTAAGTCTGGGAAGTCACACATCAGGTTAAATGCTAGTTACTATTTGTATACATAAAGACAGGCAGCGGGCTTGAGGTCGGTGCCTGGTTACAGAGAGAAAAAAAAAAAACAAGAACTCAGGGATGAAATGTCATCTGAGATATAAACAAATAAGATTAACATTGTTTCTAGAACAATATCAAGCACGCAAATTGGTTCCTGGTTCAAATGTGTGTTACTGAATGCATTCTCACGTACAAAAACAACTTTTGTCTCCGCCGTACTGCCCACCACCTATCGCTCTGTCCGTCCTTTCCTCTGTCCCTACCCCCGTCCTTACGTTTATAGGAATCCACAGCTGCTGGGGACATTCTGTCCCTCTGCTTCCGAGCAGCTGGAGTATCAATCTCTGAGTGACTGACTGTGTGCATCAATGTGTGCATGTGTGTGCGCTTGTATGTGTCCATCCTAAACACGCCAAGATATTAATAGCTTGCAGTTGTTTCTTTTGAGTGTACATAGCAGGTTTTTGTGTTTGCATAAGTAGGATCTGCTTGTGCAACAGTTGATCGCTGTGTGTACACATGCATCAGAGCATCAGGGCTCGTCGTGTGTGTGTCTGTGTGTGTGTCGGTGCCAGTGTATTAATAGTGCCCATTTGTTTCTGCTGAAGGATCACTGTGGCTCTTTGTGCAAGTTTCGGTGTATGTAACCGAGGCCATTTATTTTTAGTGTCACCTGCCAGTCAACACTTGTGTTATTGTATGTAATCATGCTGCACACATGCGACTGGACACTGAAGTTTGTCCGTTGCCGTTTCTTCTACATATTAATAGCGCAAAAAACCACGTGTTTTGATGAGTGTGTGGCATGTGTGTGTTTGTGCTTGTAAGTGTATTAATAGCTTTACCAATTGCGCACACATGTCTCTGCATGCGTGTGGCGTGTGTGCAAGTGGTTGTCAATAACTTCAACCTCATATACATCAGGTTTCCTGCACAAGGATGAGAATAGAAAATAAGTTCCCTACGACCAACCACATTGAGTGGAGTGCTGATACTGGAAGATACTGGTTTACACCAGTATTAGCACATATTTTGACAATAATTGCAGTTTCACTGAGGTCTACTTTATGAAATGTAGTGTACCAGGGCTGCAGCAAAGTTATTCTGAAAAATGCTTATTTGTTAGGCTGTTTTCTTTTGTAATGGTTGTTAAATGTAATGTCAAAATATCTACGGGAGTTTTCCAGAGCCCAAGACGATTATTTTGTCCAAGCAACCGCCCTTAACCTAAATCTTCTCAGTTTACAACTATCAGAAAACAGAGAGAAACAGTAAATCCTCCTATTAGTGAGGCTGGAACCAGAGACGGACCGGATTTTACACTTTGAAAATGATTGATCAGATCATTTGATCATTAAAAAAATACTTAAAACGGATTCACTTTGTTGATTCACTTACTAATTAATCAACCAATTCTTGTAGATCTAAAAATAAACACTGCCCAATCTATCATTGTCAGATGTTTGGCACATGTTTACCCTCGCAGTTCAAGTGTATGAAGCATACCGAACAGCTCATTTCCTTTTCCCCCCCAAGGCATATGAAGTAACAAGTTATTATGCCACGACATAAGACTACTACATTCCTATACTTGACTGTCAGCAGGAAAAAAAAGCACAAGCAGATACGCAGATTCCTCTTTTGTGTAGTCTTTTCTTTCTTTCGCTCCTAGTCATCAGTACTGTTTTGTACTGTCCCTACTGCTCTCTTAAACCAAAAGATCAGAGGTCAGACCCTTATGAGACTTCTCTTGATCTTCAGTTCCCTGAGGCGGCTCGGGAAAAAGGTGAGGGGTCGCCAGCTCACTGTAGAGTTGTGTGTATATGAGAAAGAGTGTCACAAGCCGGCATGCTCTTCAGTGAGATCCACCAGATTGATTTCTCACAGCCAAAACAGACTCACAATTGTTGAAATTGTTTCATTATTTCTCCTTTGGGTCTCAGGAGGTCAATTTTTTTTTTTTTTTTTTTTTGGAGGGGGAACCAAAATTTGGCCCAGGGTGCAGTCATAAGGTTGGCATGAGACTGAAACTTGGTTCTTGCCTGAGAACTTCTGCAACATGTGTTACCGCTGTTGAGAGTTGACAATGATTCCTTCTTTCGTGATATGGCAGGTGCTTCTCGTTCACAATGGAGGGAAGTAATACAGAATATTAGCACTAATACGCCCCTTAATTTAGAAATATCAAACACACACACAGACACACACAAATTAACTTGAACCTCAATTATGCAAATCAAGACATCAGTTACAATTTGACCTGACGGGAACGCCGGCTTACTTCCTTTTTATACTTCAAAAGAAAACAGCGACCGATCATCTGAGCATTGCACCGATCCGGGTCAGTGGTCTGCACAGCTCATCTCAACCCACAAAACATCCACCTCTGCACTGTGATCATCCTGACATTAACAGATGCTGTTGTTGAGGAAATGTGGCCCTCACACGCCCACAGAAAGAAAAACATATGACCGTGTATTTATTTTTTTACATGTAAAACCCAACGGCCGGCACAGGAGTGATTTGACTGAGAGAACAGGTTCTCATGCCCACTTCCTACTATAAGTCGTCCATGTGTGTCTGTATATTGTGTGTATCACAGTCTGTTATTGCACACTAGGTTAGAAGGCTATGTACACAGAGGAGCTTCTTTGTTTCAAATACACCCTGCAGTCAGTAAGAATAAGGTTACTGTCTTGTGGCTCTAGTCTGCTTTTACTGCTGGTTTTGATAAAAAAGTTACTGTCTTTGTTTGAACTTTCTTGATTTCCCTAATACTCTCCATCTTTCTGTCCTCTCTCTCTTACACACACACACGCACACACACACACTTACGCTCACATGATACACGAGCAGCGGAGTAATGGTCCTGTTGCTGCGATTTTGAGGAGTAAAGTGTATCAGTAGTCAGCTGAGTTGATCTTGAATCAGGAACAGGAAATGTGATCTGGAGCGCTGGCTGGTCCAGAACACTGTCCCTATTGTCAGTGCACTGCTGTGGCTGACACTGGGAAAACACTGGGGACTTTTAAAGGTTATCTTCCTTGGGAAAAGGTTGATATTCACTCTCACAACCAGACGGCCACCCAAAATGGATACCTGGTGAAGACCTGATCACTAAATATGTCCCCTAGTCTCTTAGTTGTGGTTCTTATTTACATAAAGGGCCAATTTGAGGTCAAGAGAAGTGTCACAAAAAGAAGTTAATCCAACACATGCGCTGTCATTATTTCTCAACACAGGGAACGATAAGTGATTGATTCACCGGTTGCGGAAGATCCCTTACTGCTCATCTTAGTCATCCATGAGGTTTGCAAAGTGAAAACAAAACAATCTCCTGAACTTAAAAATACACTGTGAACGGATTTCCCATCTACAGCTGAAAACATAAATTGATCAATTGCTTAGATGTTCAACGGAAAATCAACTGAGAAGCTTTTTTAATAACCAACTCAACTCCAGCACATCTTCCTAACTATGACTCTTGGTCTTCTTTGGATTTTGCGCAATTTATCAGTGACAACAAAGTTGAAGGTTGTGGTATTTTTCCACATTTTTCACAATTAATTAATCAATCAATCCATATAAATCAATCTAGAATTAAAATCAACTGATATTTAACTAATTTTTCAAAGTCAGTATAATTGAAAATCACCTTGGGCTCTTTTGAGTTATAATTGACGGGTCTGCCCTATTTGAAAGTTGATATACAAAATGATGAATGGCTTATTTAAGAAATAAAAGATTTAGTGAATTCTTATTGCACTTATATTTACAAACTATGAGACTAATATTTAAAAAAAAAGCAGGATCCAATGCAGATAAGCTTTCATGATTTCCAATTTTGGGCATATTGAATCCTAATAATTCAACCCCAAGGACAAAGAAAAGTTAACACATTCATCTGTGTATGTTTTAAATCACTGAATTTCTATGAGGTTGATATGCATTGCCGTATGCAAAATGAAACTCAGCAACCTCGAGGGCATGTGAAAAAAACAACAACAAAAAACCCCTGGAGGCTGGCAACCGCAATCCCAGCACATTTATCTCTGATACAAATTATATGAATTGCAAACTGTTGCACCAATTACCTTTTACAACCAATAAGGTCAGAGGCGGAGCACACAACTCGCTGATGCCAGCTGTAGGATGAAAAAGCTGATAGCCTATGTCTTATGTTTAAGAATGTGGAAAAACAAAAACAAATAAAAAGGAATTTGTTTGCTCTCCATGATGACGGTGGCTAGGTTTCATCTGAAGCCATGTGAGGCCCGCGATCATTGTTGATGACTGTGACAAAGCCGAACCCACGGGCTGTCACAACTTGTGCAGCAAAGGGGCCTTTGTGATCGGAACAGTTCAGGTAAGACGACACTGATCGTGTAACATGAAGTTGGTTGGTTGTTATGATCAAAGCCCTAATACACTGATACTCTTTTGTAAACACACACACACAGCCCCTGGATTCAGTATTTCCATCCTGTACAGACAGTCATGCATGCACAGTGGGTCGACATTTACCTATTCAAAGCAATAATGATCTCTGCTGCTGCTGGTTATCTGAGATGATGATGAGGGGGAAAACATGATGAAGCAGCGAGGGAGCGATGTAAACGGCGAGAGAAAGGGGGCAGAGGAGTGTAGGTGGTGTCGATTCCTTTGGCACGGCCCATATGAAACTAATGTAACTGTATCCCCACAACAGCACCGAGGCTATGACCTCATCCTGTCCAGTGAGGGAACCTGGACACATGAGAACATTATTCCACGCATGGCTGGCTGCTGCATGTGTGTGTGTGTTTGGGCAAGTTGTGCATATAATGTGTGTGTTTTCATTTTCTAAGGGGGCTCGGGTGGGATCTAACAATTTTTACAACTTCTGTCATAATACAACACACACACATACATACATACATACATACATACATACACACACACTCAAACACAGCTGCCCACCCCACGGGGCTATCGCACAACCAAGCATTTGTTGCCTAGCAGTGAATGAGTCAAACTTTTCAATGACGTTATGGGCAGAAATACATTTAGCAGGAAACTTTACACTTTTCTCTCACAATGAGGCCTTAATGCTATAATTACACCATTATTCGGCCCTATTTAATCACCTTAAAATAGTCCTCACCCCTGTCAGATTAGTATAATTAACCAGGGCACCTTGAGTTACACAGTCAATTAGTTCAGACAGGTAATTAGGTATTTACCACTCACACCTGAGCATCTGACACTGGACCTCATAGCATACTCTTTAACGTTACTCTGATTTGTAAATGAATATAGGTAGGCTAATTATTTTTTCTAAATGAAAAACAACATTGACAATGTCAGTCTTTACTTTATGCCTGCTCAGCTTCACAACATTAGTTGTATTAGTAGCAGCGTTCATCATGGCAGACAGGTGACATTTTAGCTCACATTTATATGCACCAAAATAAAGTTTTAAGCATTTCCATGACGTGAATTTATAAAAAGGCAGCAGTCAAGACACAACTTCTGAGTCAAGAAGATGTTGTAAAGGTGTTACGTTTTAAACAGTGAACGTACATCTGACACTGGACCTCACAACATAGCCTACTCTTTACTCTGATTTGTAAATGAATATAGGTAGGCTAATTGATTTTCTAAATGAAAAACAACATTGACAACGTCAGACTTTTACTTTACACCTGCTCAGCTTCACAACATTAGTTGTAGCAGTGTTCATCATGGCAGACAGGTGACATTTTAGCTCACATTTATATGCACCAAAATAAAGTTTTAAGCATTTCCATGACATGAATTTATAAAAAAAAAGCAGGAGTCAAGACACAACTTCTGAGCTAAGATGTTGTCAAAATGTTTGCTAACTTACGTTTTAAACAGTGAACGTAAACAGCGACGTAAACAGTTAAGTTAAACGTTAGCTAAATAAAATCGCCTACCTTTGTTTTGTTTTGGGTCAAAAGCGACGGATTTTCACTTTCATTCGACGGACGGACGGTCAGTTTTGAAGAAACAACAAACAATCAGCGAGTCAGACAAAAGAGAGGTCGGTCGGTCGGATGAAAACTTGGTCCAGAAGCCGCCTGCTGTTCCTCTCATGGTGCCAACCTCAACCTGAACCTCCTCCTCTTCTCCTCTGTCTCTTTCTCTTTCCAGTTACCGTAACAACACAACCGTTTCGAATCCAACGGTCAGCAGCACGCGCCGCTGTCACAGAGTTCCATACAGAACACACGCGCAGCCCCGAAGTTCCACGAACGTTAAGTTACGGTAATAGTTTAGTTTTCTGACACACACACAAAAAAAGCCCGTCTCTCTTTTCGTCTGAAGGCGGCTCTCCTCCTCACCGAGTGGTGGTGGTGAAACTGCTGATAAATCTGCTGGGAGTCTCACTTTCATCCGTGTGTGTATGTGTGTGTGTGCTGCTAGTGTGAGGGCTCCATCTGCTGCACTCCGCCGGGTACAGAGGAGGATGCTCTGAGTGTGTGTGTGTGTGTGTGTGTGTGTGTGTGTGTGTGTGTGTGTGTGTGTGTGTGTGTGTGTGTGTGTGTGAGTGAGTGAGTGAGTGTGTGTTTGTTCCAGGTATTACTGCGGTTGTGGGGACCTTTGGTTTTTTACCACGGTTAGGCTATATGGGGACCTGGGGACAAAAAGGACATCCCCCATCCACACACACGCTAACATTTTTTTTTTGCACTGTTTTGCTTGTTTGTAGCCTATGTTTTTGAACACAATTGAACAACATGGGTCATGCTCACACACTGGCTTGGACCCAGAACAACCTTTGTGGACACAAAACTTAAAGTAAGAATATGTAACTTGAACACATCAAAATGACAAAAAGAGAAAAGAAAAAAAAGGTGGGGTAATGTTATAGGCTATAGGTAGCTATATAGCTAGCTATCCTTTTAAGTTGTGTTTGTGCATTAGCTATCTCAAAATTTTTAAAGGTCCACTGTGTAAAATAAGGGGAAAACACTGACATCTAGCGTTCCGATTTTATTTATCTATTAAATAATTCTATTATGAAACTCTGGCGACGCAAGATGCGACACTCTCTAAGCAAGACCCTTAAAAGGAGTATGGGCCTAAGGCTATGAAAACCAAACAGATTTTATAGCAATTATACACTTATACAAATATATTCAGGTAGTACTATATTCAGATTTTGCCAATAAACCTTGACAAATATTACACACTGTCCCTTTAAATAAATGCTTTGTGATTGTGATCTCTGCCTTAGATGAGTTTTATTTGCTCTCTCTGCATCTACCTGAGGAAGGTCCAAGACCGAAATGTTGTTTAATATAATAATGTTGCAAGTGTAGACAGTGTGCAGGTGTTTTTCCTCCTTTTTTAAAAATAATTTATTTAAAAATCTAGAGAAATCCATTATTTTATTTTATCTTTTTGTTTCATGCTGCTATTTCATCGTCAAGTAAAATATGTACAAAACATAAACTGTTTTTGGTCGTTATTTGAAAACAATTTTCATAGGTTATGATGGTGACAACAATACCCATGATTCCATGCTCTTTTTACGCCATCATCAAAACACATCTTTTGTTATTGTTTTGATTAACACTCTAGTGGATGAAATCACATACTGTTCATTTAACAAGCATTTATAATCAAACATTGGGAAAAAATTAGGCTAAGGTTAAGATTAAGATGAAAGTTTATGTTTGGGCAGAGGTGGAAAGGTTAACAACCTAGAGGCAGGAATACGCAGGATTTAGTGTTGTCACTGTAGTGTGTCATTCTAATTTATTGGGAGATGTTTCTAAGATTAACGCAGAAGTAATCTTTTGAGTTTTACTTTCTCTATATTTGATATTTCATGTGTTTAGTGACAGTTCAAAGCATGTGGACAAGTGATATATTTGCATACGAGGTCATAAATACTCCTTTGAGTTTATGGAGAATAGTGATTTGTAGGGTAAGTCCAGTTTTATTAGATACTTAACACTGCCAAGCGAACATGTAGCTTGTTTTGTGCCAGTGTGAAGCCTGTGGACTGGTCTAGTCTAGTCTTGTCTTGTCCTGTACACATGTTAATCCAAGCCAACTGAGAGTATTTGTACAGTAGCCTACAGTGCTGTCTGCTCTAACTGTGCTTGAACTTTCACTGTCTTTTTATCCTGCCTCAGGTTAAATCCACTCTTTGCTAACATAGAAGTCCTCATCATTGGGTCAATCAAGATAAAGCAATCTGATCAAAACAAGAACTCAAAGATTTTGAGCTTAACCAGACTTTTATTTCATGTGACCCCGATCGGTCCTGCTCCTATGAGTCAATGTTTTCTGTTGTTCAGTTAAATGATGAACCTAAGGGGATTTCTTTTTTAAAGAAAAAAACTTAGAGTTAAAAAAATAACCATCAATAACACTCAGTCTAATTTCAACAACAGTTTGTCTTTTCCTCTGTGCTCCTGGCCACGGCTTGACAGTCCATCCCCCAGTCACGGGGCTGACTGTGCTCTGAATAATTTGAGATACGTACAAGCAAATTGAATTTCATAGCAGCTCTTCCAATTTTGAAACAGCACATGCTCGGGACAGACCTTCCTCTATTTGCAGATGTGGCCAGAGCCTGGTGGTGGTGGTGGTTTCTTCCTTAGTTATAATTTCCCTATATTTAGCTCATTTTATCAACTGTTTACGTTTCTGGCATCATATATCACTTTTTTTTTTTGGTTTATTTACTGATTTGGTGTGGGCTCTGCAAGTAATTTCATGAGTCAATATCCCCCATGTCATTATCCCCGTAAACCACGTCATATAAAACATGTCAGATACTAAATTTCCATGAAATTGAAAACACTGTGTAATACAATGACGCTATTGGCCAGTTTATTAGCTGGACTGATGAAGACCAGATGGATGTTTGTGTTTCCCTCAAGCACGTCATCATCCGGTGTCAATATAGAGCTCTCCCTTCTTATCTCTCCCCCTCACACCATTGCTACACTGGCTCTGATGTCACACTGAAAGGGCAGTGTCGCCGCTGTGTAGCATGTGATTTGTGTGTACGTAGGTAGGTGTGTCTGTCAGATGACCTGTTTGCATGAGTGTATGAGTGAGACGCACTTCACAGAGATTTTTCAAACACTTAAATAAAAAAAAGAAGCCAGAACAGTGAAGAACTGGAAAGACACATATGGCATACATGGGTAGGACTCCAAGGTGGAGTTTTGTGGCCAGTAGGGCTCACTCCTCTTCCAGTCACAGGAAGCCAGTAGGAATGAGAGGAATGCAGTCAGGCAATACGGTGATGGAGGGAGCAGCACTTGCAGGGCAGATTGCCAAGAAGAATGAAAGAAAAGTAAGGGAGCCAAGGAAAGATAGGAGGAGTGAGAAAGTGATTAGAGAGTGGAAAAGGCCCGGGACAGGAATAATTAAGATGCACAATCAGGCAAAAGCCAACAGTGGCGTGCCTCCAGAGCTGCACAGACTCACACACTCACACACTCACGAAAACAAAAACGGCCCCGGGAGCGGCTTTTGTAGCTGCATGTGGTGCATGTGTGATTGTTCTCTCTGTTATTGACAGTTTGATGTGGATAATGTGTAATGTGTAATATCACAGGCATTGCTACAGTATTGTGAACTGCAAGACCGTGTGTAGTTATCAGTCAGACAGATTTCCTGGTAGCGGGGGGGGGGGGGGGGGGGGGGGGGGGCTGGGGGTCGACAAACAAAGAATTTGTTTTTGTGCTATCTAGGGGGTCATCCTACCGTACGTACACACACACAGACAGACACGCACACACCCACACACAGATATGCACTGACGATCACACAGAACCAAACTCGGATACACACAACACAGGCAACTCTATCTCTCTTACTCTTTCTTTGTTCTTATTTGTGTTTCTTGCCAAGTCAAATAAAGATATATTGCGGATTGAGAATTACAAATGTGATTATGATTCTGGATCCCTTTTTTCCATTCACAAATCTCTTCAGCAAGAAAAGAAGGGAAGAGAAACACAACAGATGCACCAGGACGTCTCTGGGACCAACAGAGCTGTGGTGTGTACACAGTGGAAGCATAATTAGTAGTGGGAATAGTAGAAGTGAACTAATCGAATCAGCTGCACTAATCAAAATTTTCTTACTGAAACGGATCAAAATACTGTGATCTGTGAAATGGGTCATGTGATGAACTCGGAGAGGAGAATCAGTTCAGCTCCTCAGCTGCTCCCTCTCCATCTACAGTATGTCTATTGCTTCTTATTGCTTTTGTTAAAAAAGCAATGATAAATCCACTCAGCAGCAATAACAAAGAAAATGTTAATACATTAATGTTGTGTTTACGGTTTTGCTACTATAAGTAACGTCTTAACAGGGCTTTAAATCACAACTCCTTCATTCATTCACTCATTTAAAACCACAAGTCAAAACTCAAATAAAAAAAAAAGAAGTAGCTGCAGAGAGGCAGACTTCTTTCATTTCTCACAAACTCTTTATGATAAAGGCCAATGCACGTGTTCAAGTATAGTAGCTGTAGCTATAGCAGCTGTGTGGTGACTTTGAACCGAGGAGTCGCTGGAGGCTGCTCGCAGCAGTGGGTAGCCTCTAAAGCCTTTCCATTCCCAACAGCAAAGCAAAGTCAGCCCACAGAGAGGGGAGAGATAGCACTTAACACTCGCCTAGTTTCTCTGGAAACTGACTGTGATGCTGGAAAGTGTTGCTTTACGACGCCTTCACACTCCTGTGTGCACACGTGTGGAAAAATGTCAAAACAGAGTTCAGAACAGTGTGTACCTCTTTGAGAAGGTTTGCGACGTGTCTTTGAAAACGACTATACATGTCAAACCGAACAAACCTGTGAGGTACTTGATTTCACAGAGGAAGATGTGAACTTAACGCCCTTTTGGTAAAAGTCTTATGATGCCTGCTTTTCACTAGACTATAAACAAAGTAGACGCTTTGATAGGGTTGAATGTCCAAGAGGTAAACATAATGGGAAAAGCAGTGCATATCTGATATAACTTCCGCACTCAAACTCATTTTATGGCCTGGATTGTAATGTGTGAAAAAAAGGTGAAAACTTTTTACCAAAAGCACATCATCATATTTCCTGTGGACAGTGGTTTCCATCTGCAGACAGTATTTTCTGACAGTATCTACTTAAACAGCTTCCTCTGTTACAATCCCTTTGGCAGTATTTCCCCTTTACAATTAAACTGCCCCATGACAGTACATTATCATTCAAATAAAGTTGCTGCAGATTGTTGCAGTAAAGATACTTTTCCACAAGGGGGTGGTGCTCAGGGAAATGACTGCTGTCTATTGATTTAATGGTTTCTAAACACAAACAGCCTGCTCAGGTGGAAGACACTCTTTAGTATCAAACACTCGTCTTCATCATCCATCCACAGCGCTCGCTTGACCTCCTGCCGTCATGAAGGAGTCTCAGCGGACTTGATGAGAGGTGATCTGTTTTGAATCACCGACACTTTTTGGCTTCACTCTCTAACTTCAGCCAAGTCACTGCACTGTCTGTCCTTCAGCAACTTGGAAAATGTAACGGACCAGTGCAACTCCAAAAGTCATTTTGATAATTGAAAACAAAGATGCATTTAAGTTTTGATTGGACTGACACTTAGTAGAGAAGGAAACGCCTCTCAGCGAATCATTGTTGATGGAGCTTTACTCAATTCTTCATGGAGGACCTTGACATTTTTTTTTCTTTTTTAGAGAGGGTTGGAATATGTCGCCTACACTAGACGAGTGCTGCAGATTTGAAATTGAAACACATGACTTTATTTTCCCTCTGTTCCCTCATTCGACACCCACACGGCTCGATTTAGACACTCTGTGCTGTGGCTGACTCCATCTCATCAGAGACGAGGGAGAGTTCGGTCCCCTGAGGGCCACTTCCAGCCTCCTGTGGCCTCTTAACCCTTCTGCCCTTTGACCTTTACAAACCAAACAAACTCAAAAGTTTGATGACTCAGTTATAGATGTTGACTACCCAGACTGATTGACTGCGTTGTCTATGACATTTATTTGTTGTCCCATATAATCAAACTAAATATGACAACTAATAGTGATTGTTATAATCACGTTGTTTAATATTCCTGGTGGTTCCTGCCACTCTGTCCACAAGATGACACTATATTCAACTTATTCAAAGATATATTTGAGAAAACCAGAAATTCTTTGCATTTTACATACTGGAACCAGTATTGTTTTGCTTAAAATGGTTGCATACTAGCTCAACAGTGATTAAATATCAAAACTTTCACTTTTTTCTATCAAAAGACTAAAGATTTGTGCTCTAGTTCTGACAAACACACCACAAGACAAAAGGTGCATTTGGTTAATACTCTCACTTTTTTCCCCCCGATTTTGAGATCAGACTAATTTAACTTGTTGAATTGAGAAACATTTCAGTTTATTTTTCAGGTAATGTAGAAGTTATACTGAAGAATTCCTGAGAGCTTGGACAGGGTGGCGTCTTGTATTCTTTTAGCTCTTTACCAGCTACGTTTTTTTTTCAATTTATTTTTTTTATCAGTGCTAAACTCCCTAAAACACACACTTGTGTTCATCACAGCACAGATAAGGACAACTAAATGAAACCTTGGATGTCATAATTATACCCCCATTATTTTCTCTGAGAGGACACCGAGCAGTAAAAAGTCTGATTTATTGCCCCGACAAACCACGTAGACAAGTCTCTAAAAATGGAGCAGCATGGGAGAGTAAAAATAGAGCGAAAGTTTACTGTTTTGGGCAAGAGAGCAACCAAAGGCTGAGGCCAGCATTTCATCTTATGCAGCAAGATTTATGTACAGTGCACAAAAACAAGGAAGGAGGAGGTGAAAAGCTAAACCTGCTGTACAATGGACTCTGCTAACCTTTTTCTTTCTTTTTTTTACCATCTCTCTTTGATGATGCATTTCTTTAAGCTTGTGGAAGTGGAGATGTGATGTGATGTGTGAGGCTGGTTGGAGATAAGACATTGACAACTCAAGTACTGTTAAGACTCGGTTTTTGCATGTTGTTGTGTGTTGTGACAGCACAGCAGCTTGATTGTTTCTGACCAAACTGTCTCTCTTGTCCTTTCGATGAACACTTTCCCTTTCTCATCTCTGTCTCTCTGTGCTCGTCTCCTCCTTCAGCGTTGCAGTGAAGGACTGTTGTTGTGTGTATGTGTGTGTGTGTGTGTGTCTCCTCATTCCTTGCCCTCTATTTTCTCGTGGACAGACTAGCTCTCCAGGGTGGGTGGGTCTGTTTCCAATTTTCTCCCCTTCCCTGTCCTGAGAAACAATACTTCCAAAACCAAACAAATAAAAACCAAAAAAAAAAAAAAAAAAAAGTTGTTGCTGACCACAGTTTTCCTCTAAACATTCCTGCACATTTGTATGTCTGCACGATTTTGCAGCATTTGCACTGATAACAAAGTGTAGCTGTTGTTACTCAGAGTCCAGAACAAACCTTAAGCCTCTCACAGCTGAAGCCAAACCAAAAGCTGGACTATCTGACTGCCGGTATAAGTGAGAGTGAGAGCACATAGCGAGCACAAGACTCAGATAAAACCAAACAACAACTGGACCGAAAATCTTTTAAATCTAAGCAAAACTGTGTGAACATCTTGCAGCTGGAAGACGACGACATTAAATAAAAGAATGACATATTCCCCCACTAGTGATATACTACTACTAATATCACTTTTTCCCCCTTTTTTCTCATGCAGCTGTTACACACTACATTACTACAGTACATATGAATGCAAATAGCAAAACATGTTATATCTCCTTACCAGCTCTGGGTGCTGACATCCAGTGAGAGGTCCCACTGTGCTCCCACAGCAGTCCACTCAATCACAGACGAGGCAGCAGCAGTCAGTCGGTCGGACCGGCCCACGGAGAGGAGGCTCGGGGGGGAAGAAAGAAGATAGATCCTTTTTTTTTTGCTTTGACAGGGGAGTGGTGCTGCAACGCTGGAGCCCGGCTGTGCACTGACAGAGAAAGTCACAGTCAACTGCTTGACACAACGGGCTCCCCCTGACTTTTACTGTGTTGCACTTCCTCTCATGTGAGCTCACTCTCTCTCTCTCACTCTCTCTCTCTCTCTCTCTCTCTCTCTCTCTCTCTCTCTCTCTCTCTCTCTGTCTCTGTGTCTTGCTCTCTCTCTCTTTTTCAGACAAGACACAGTTGCTCTGCCCTATCATCCCACTGTAACTTTTTTTTTTGTCAGTGCTGCCCCTGCACCAGAACCTCCGGGGAGGGAAGGGAGGGAGGGATGTGTGTGTGTGTGTTTGCATGCATGCGTGTATGTGTGTGTGTGTGTGTTGTAGAGAAGGAGAGGGCGACAGATTGTGTTGCTGCTTGTGTCTGACAGACAATAGCAGGAAGTGTTGCTTTAGGATGCACAAAGTACACGGGGCCCAAAAATAAGAATCAAGCATCAAGTATTCAAGTCTTAAAAGGCACATTATGTTACAGCACTGTCAAACTTTACTTGTTAAATATCACTGCAGATAAAAATGAAATGTATACTATGTGTGCTGTTTTGATACAAATGGCTTTTAAAAACACACTTATGACTATTTAGTGTTTCTTTTTTAAGATTATTCTAGCTATTTACCACATTATATCCAACAATTTACACTCTTTTTATGTCACAAGTAGCTATCATAATCCATACAGCCCAAACATAAGCATCCAGTTGCATAAACTTATATAATTGGAGGAGGTGCAAACATACAGCAAACATGCATCACGTGCATTAGATATAAAATCCTGTTTTTACCCCAGTTTACTCATGTTGCTTATCAAAGGCAGATAACTATAGTATGCAGCAGTGGTAGCACTTCTTTTTTTTTTTTTTTTCAAACCCTGACCCAGTCGAGCTCCTCGTACTCCTGTGTAAACACAAATGGAGCATTCAGTGTGATTACTTACACGAGGCGACATATCTCACCACTGCAATTACGTTTCAGCCTGAGTGATATTAACAAGGGAGAAAACAGCCAGGATGTTGGTGATTTAGGGGGAGAACAGCTCGACAGTGTTGTGTGCTCTTAACTAATTACACTAAGTTTATTTCAATGTGATCTTATCTCGGCAAAGAAAAGATTCTTGATAAACTGCCATAGTCATTCCTGGCTTGCATGTAAATGTGAGAAGCCAGGAAAGGAAATGCAGGTTATAAACGCATGACATCAATTTCTTTTTTTCTTTTTTTTTATGTACAGTAATTCTGGTAAACGTTCCCCGGAAACAGAGCGGAAAAGACGTGTTACTGCGTGTGGTTTTTCTCATAGTTTTGCCACCGCTGAGCTCGGCGAGGAGATTCATTCATATAAAACTATATGACAGAGAGCAGAGAGCTTTCATGCAACGTTACAAGAAATCGAGTGCATCTAAAATGATTCAGAACGGACTGATCCAGTCCAACGATGACAACAGTAACGGTTACAATGAACTGTAATATTCTGCAATGATTAATTTAATAATCCGACAACATTTTAAAACAAGTATCAGTAGAAGGGCTGCACATAACACTTACTATGAATTTATCTAAGTTTAGGATCATTATTTCAATAAATCAATTATTTTGTTTTGTCTATGACAGAAAAGTTTCATTTCATTTATTGTTTATTTGACGAGGACAGTGCACATAAATGGACAATTTGTGACGCGCACATCACGTCATGTAAAAGTGCCGGATTTAGCTCAAAGCTAATTTCCATCCGTAGTCCTCACATTAAAGACGGACAGACATACCATACAAAAAGATAACAATAGGAAGTATGAATAAGCATAGTGTATTAGCAGCAGTTACAACAATAAGAAGACGGATAGCAACCTGCATAAATATAAGAGAGGACAAAGTACTAGCAGCATTTATATCAGTAAAAAATAAGAAATAAGAAAACAGATAACAATGCCATGCAGCGCTGCATGGCATTGTTATCTGCATAAATATAAGAAAAAAACATCTTTAAGATGCAGAAATGTCAGAAACACTTTTTTTTAGGAGCAACTGTACACCTATATATTCATGCAGTTACCCAGTCAGCCAATCATGTGGCAGCTGTGCAACCCTGCAGGTAAACGTAAGAAGGTTCACTTGATGTCAACATCAAAGGTCATAACTGTGACCTCAGTGACTTTGTGGCTTGTTTGAGTGTTTCTAAAACTGTTGATCTGTTGATGGGATTTGAACACAACACTAACATTATAGTTTAATCAGAGTGCGGTCCAAAGAACAAAAAGCCTCCAGTGAGGACGTATATGCTCGTTTACCAGGCCGCAAAATCTGGTCCTTGTTCATGATTGTCATGCGCTTCTTCAACATCTGGACCAATTTCTGACACACAAGAGAAAATCTTGCGGCTGTCAGACGGTACTCAAGGATAACATCTGCAATCTGCCCAGATGTGGACCAGGGAATACGTCGGGCCAGAAGTTTCATTTCACTCTCTGGGAAGTGTCTTGTTGATGAGGTCAGAGGAGAATCAGGACAACCTTAAGTTACAGACCAGTTTTCTGTTGATTGGCTCAAAGGCATCATCACAGTGCCGACAGAACATGCGATCAACAGGATTTTATAAAGTAATCTGGACATTGGATTTTTAACCTTAAAGCAGAAGTAAGCAGAATGTTTGTGTTAATATAAGTCTTAAATAGTTATATCTTCCGACAGCAATCACTTATATAGAGTGTTTGGTCTGAAACACGGGTCTGTCAGTCACTCTGCTCTGTTGTAAGCCGAGGAGAAAACTTTCCTTGTATCCTACAACCTTTATCCAATGAGGAGAGAGAACGGCATAAAAGGGCGGTCCCCTCTGTGTGTGCAGCCAAGGGATGCGCGTGCATGTGGTGACATAGTGTCGAGGGCGGGGACTGCTAACTCCATCGGCTGACAAGAAGTTAGCCAAAACGACCGGATCGCTTACTTCTGCTTTAATGCCAAAACATGAGTAAGGTTTGTGTGTTGTTGTTGTTTTGTTTTTTTTACCTCTGCAATTTGCACTTGTGCTTAAAAGATCACTATAAGATTAAGATCTTTAGAATTTCTGCAAACAGTTTGATTGATAATTTCATCATGCATTTAATCATACTCTTTCAATATGCAGCTATGTGCATGTAAAAAAAAAATCTTTAAATGTGCAATTAATCAATCTGATTAGTTTGTTTAATTCTCCCAATCAGCACATCTTTCCACTGACTAACCAGCAGACATAACAATGCCCTCAACAACAATGAGAGACATAACAAGCCAGTAGCCCGACCGTGTGCCGCAGCCAAGTCGACACACATTTGTCCTGTTGAGTTAATTTCACCTTTGCTGAGTTTAGGGAGTGCATGCTCCACCGTCGGCTCTTTCTGTGAGAGGAGAAAAACGCAGACACAAAGGTCGCTGACCCCCCTGACCTCGACTGCTGTGTGGTCCGGCTCCCTCCTCGCTACTGCGCTTAGCAACTATGGATTAGCTTTCTGCTTCAGATGTAACTTCATCCTTTGGGAAAACATACTGACCAAAGGAAACTCATGTTTAGGGGTCGTGACCCTCTGTCCTCGAGGCAAGTGAGACGGGTTGTGAGCCCTGGAGTTACCCCTGGTCTCAGTTTCTCCTCAAACAAACTTTTAAGCAGAAAAAGAAGACTGTGATGTGTGCAGTCTTTGAATTCATGCATAAAAAGCAGCTCATTTGCTCTGATTACATTTCAGAAGACAAACTACAGTTGATGCATGTTCAGCCTCAACAGAAAAAGTATTTCATGAATTTAAAGCATTGCTTTTGCCAGCGTTGGTGAGTCTGTGTATGTGTATATGTGAGTGTTATTTTTAAACTAATCTCCCTAGTAGCGATTTCCAGGAATTTTCACTTAGCAACTATGACAGCGTGTGTGTTTTGATTTACATAAAAGAAACTGTTTGAATTAGATGAGCCCAGTCTTCGAAGCCCTGTGAACACAAATTCCTCGCAATCTTGGCGTAAATCAATGGGAGTCGGGCACCGGCGAGGACACAAATAGCTAAACTGTTCCTCTTGGAAAAGGGAGCGAGAGGAAAAAAAAAAAAAAAGGGGGGTGAAAAAATAAAAAAACAAGCAAAAAATAGACGTCAGTGCAGATAAGAACCAGGTTAGGAGTCCTTGAGGAACACAATGGGATCTGCATCATCTGGAAACATGAGGTGCACACAAAGGCTTTAAAAAGACCCTGAAGATCAGTGTGTGAGGAGGAGCGGTAGGAAAAGGGGGGGTGGTATTCGGGGGGCTTTATCTGCCAGAGCAGAGGAAAATACTGGAAATGTCTTATCAGCATGTGAATGACCATCTTTTTTTCCCATTATCCTTTTCAACTTATCTGTTTTATCACTGGCGCTCTTGGCAATTTGACAGAAATTTTTCTGCTATGCTAACAATGTTTCAAAACCTTTCCACCAAGAATATGTTCATTCACCTCATTTGTGCTGTATATTTTAATTTGACGTGTCACAATGATGGCGCTTATCAGTCTTTTTTATTTTGTTTTACTGTACATACGATACATATATAAAAAAAAGACTCCTATCATTGAAGAGAAGTCGTTAAAAGTCTTGAATTTGACACTTTTTCCATGTCCATAATCCTTTCTCAGGCTTCTCTTTGACACTTTTATAACAATAGGTTGGTGCTGGCCAATCAGAAGAGAGGATCACAGCCTCTCTCTTTTCTGATTGGCTGATTGGTTTTCTGCGTGATCCAATAAGAAAAGAGCAGATTTCAGGTAAAACACTCAGAGAAACCAAATAGTTGGTCCAGGTGGGCGGGGCTTGGCGTATGTTTTTTTTTTTGTGACATCACAAAGTTACAGGAAGTCGTGATGGCTGGCATTAGGTATTGGTTTCACAGTGTTGCAAAACCTCAAACTAAAAGACACAGAAATCTCACTTTATTCAATATAAAACATATGAAATCTTGACTAAACATAAATTAAATCAAGAATTTGCCAAAAAATCTCATGAAAAGGACAAAATCAGCAACGTGAGAGTCTTAGTGCTCAGCTCATTTGTTCTTATGAAGACACATATCTATCATGAGATAAAAATTTAAAAAAACAAAACATGTGCTGAATATAATAAGGAGAAAAGGATTAATCATTTCTGAGAACAGCTGGGTGTTTATAGGAATAAACTATAAACTGTGTTTGGCAGCGACAGTTTTCAGATGTGGATCATTTTTCTTTTTTTTCGTTTTTTACACCAGCAGCAAAGAGTGTGTGGGATAAACTACAAACTCATGTCCCAAGTTTCTGGACCACAATGTGGACGCCTGTTGCTGAGAGTAAACAAGTAAAATACCAGATCAATTCATTATTGGTTTTGGTTTTCCATGGGGCTTGTTTACAACCAGATTAAGTAATGAGGTTGAAAACCAAAACAACAAACACAATCTTTAAAATCTGCCGCCGCCGCTGCCGCTGCCGCTGCTGCTGATATGACGTCTCGTAGGCCGTGATGCCCCCCTGAAGAAACTCACCCAACAACTGTGTCACACTTCTAAGAAAGCTGCAAGGTTGTTGTGCTGCTTCTTCTCAGCCTTCGGTCGAGCCCGAGCGGCGAGCAGCGAGCGGCGAGGCGGCCCCGTCCCTCACAGGAAGGGGGAGTTTCCTGAAAGGTCACGGTTTGTTCCAGCCAGACCAAACACTGGCTAATTGCTTTGTTGTTTGTCGGGTCGATGCCTGTTTTTGTGTTGTGCACTTTTTCCCTTTGTTTAGCATTCCCAAGTATATTACCTGAGCCCGTGGCCAAAATCGACGGGGGAGGAGGAGGGGAGGAGGAGAGGGGAATTTGAGGAGTGGGAGGGTGCGTGGGGGCACGGTGGACGCCATGATTAGGCCGTGACGCCCCCCCACCGCCACCGCCGCCACCACTACACCCCCCCTCCCCACACCCCCCCCACACACACACCATCACTCTTTGTTTCTCAAGCTAAAAATAGCAGGAATAGGAAGGTGCTTATGGGCCCCCCGGGGAGGAGAGGGGAGGGGAGGGGAGGGGAGGAGGGGGCCGGGGCCAGGACGAGTAGGGGCCGCAGTAATTGGTGAGAGACAAACAGCTGGGGGAGTGTGTGTGTGTGTGTGTGGGGGGGGGGGCTCTACTGCATGCAGCTGTACTCTGTCTTTCAGGCTTCATATCCCTCTCATATTGTTACATTGCCTCTTTCTCTCACACACACACACACACATGTTTGTAATGCTATCTTTGTGAGGACACTCATTGACATAATGTATTCCCTATAGCCCCTTACCCTAACCTTAAAGCTGTACAGAAAAGAAGATTGAATTTGAGCCCACTCTGGGTCATAAAATTAGTGTAATAACTCATCTATCAGACGATGTAGGTCAAACTTTGTGCAAAATTCTATTTTTGATTAAATCCGGGATGAAAGTGTGGTATTTTTTTTCCGCATTGGATAATGCAGGCGTACGGATTATACGTCAGCCTGCTCACGAATCATCAGCCACTGATATTGGATCCATCATCCATCAATCAAACGTCTGAGACCCACACACACACACACCGAGCTCGGTCTCGCCCCAGCTTTGAATATCCCGCCCGATCGATAACGACCAATAAAATTTGTTTTCCTTACTCAGGAAAACTCATGCGGCAACTCGTGACAACTCGGCGCGACAAACAGGACTAACCCTAACACTAACCCTAACCCTAACGGCCATTTCTGTACACCTTTAACCATCCAAAACAAATGCCTAAACTTAACCATTACACTTAACCTAACTTAAACCTAATTATAATAACCTACTGTAGTTATTATAAAGGCTTAACCCCTCAAATAGCTCTTGGAAGGGGTCTGAGAAAGTGAGAACTGGTCAAAACGTCCTCACTTTTCAGTTTCAAACTCAAACTGGTCCTCACATGTATAGCTATACAAGTACACATACTCACACACACAGACATACACACACACACACAGCAGTAGGGGAGAGTAATGGGTCCCTGACATCCAGAGCCCTAAAGAATGAAAGAATGTGCAACATGAGGCAAGGGAACAGCTGTATAGAGGGGGTGTGGGTGGCGGGGGCAGTTGATTCACAGAACAGGGGAGATGATGAAAAAAAAAAATTGGGGCGGGAGGGATGGGAGGAGGGTGGGGTGGGGTGGGGGGTGTGAAGGGGGGATAAACTCTCCGAGAGTCACAGCAGTTATGTGAAGAGGGTGGACTCTTCTGGAAGAGGAATCAACAAATTTATCGGTTTATGTCAAATGTTGGTCTAAATCAACCCCAGAGCGTCCGACCGTCCTCTGGCCGGGAGACTGGGAGGGAGGGAGAGAGGGGGAGGGATGGGGGAGGAGGGGGTGCAGGGGTGGGTGGGAGCAGGGGTGTGAGTTCGGCAGATGTTTTGCTCAGCTGTTGCAGAACCGATGATCCGATCCGCTGTTGGGTGGATGTGCCTCCGATTAAGTGGTTTCTCTCTCTGTAATGAATCAACCTTGGGAACTCGAACGGCTGAATGAATAAGACCAGTGCAAGGATGACAAAGTGCAGATCCCCTTGTGTGTGTGTTAGTGTGTGTGTGTGTGTGTGTGTGTGTGTGTGTGTGTGTGTGTGTGTGTGTGTGTGTGGGAGGAGGTGGGAGGTAGTGGAAACAACATGAAGTCACCCCGGCTATTAAGTTTTTGTCCTGCATTACATCGTCACATGTTAAAACTGGACTGTGATGTATGACATATTACATGTTCTTGTATCCAGAGTGATTGTTTCCATATATGTCGCTTTTTATCACAATAATGTAAATATCCTGTGGATATATGAAGATATATGGTCATAAAATGAAACTATCTGTTTATGATGCTTAAATATGTTTTTGGGAACAAATGTCTGCTTAATATTAGCATTCATACCTAAATATATGGACGGGACATAGGGTTCATATGATTTAATTCTGTATGCACATAAATTACATGCGGAAAATGTACTTGACATTGGGTTGTGTTGATTTGCTCCACACAACTTTGCACTTGAGCTCTTTAATGAGCTGTTAACCTCCTGTTCTTGGGGGGAGGAGAGGGGGGGACCAGGCCAAGATAAACATCTGTACGTTATGTTTCTGTATTTTTATACTAGAAAGCATCTGCATGTGGTTTAATGTGCCACTCCCAGGTTTTTTAGAAGACGGGCGGCCACATTTTTGTTCAGCATACGCACAGTGTGGGAAGAGAAAATAGCACAAAAAGACACACAGACAGACACACACAAACACACACATATATGCACAGAACACAAGAGAAAAACCACATGTAGACGTGAACATGAACAATCATGGATGCACACACACAGACACATGCAAACACACACAAAACAGTTGTGCAAAAATGTATTTCGGAGATTTTTCATTTGTTTTTTGTATTTCTTTACTTTGTGCTGCAGAGTTTTTTGTTTTAGTTTTTTTTACACCTGCCGTCGACACACACCTGGATCACATGTGCACTCTCTTTTCAGGAGAAGTTTTTACTTCTTGTGAAATCCCCTCCTCCTTATATCTCTAGTGAAAATACCACCGTCGCCGTGGTTAGAGACGACACTTATCGCAACATCAGAGGCGTGTTTGTTGGTATACGTGTGTGTGTATAGGATCAAAGTTGTGCAGGGGCTACATGTCACTATGCACCTGTGCGCTGGCGGAAATGTAACCCCCTCCACCACCACCACCCCCGTCACCACCACAGTGCACACACACACACACACACACACACATCGGCCACCTGTACTGTCTCTCGTCTGTCTTGTTACCTTAATACTCGGGTTGTCGAACTCTGTAACCGTGTCACCCGTCACCACTGAGTCTTGGCTCGGAGCCTCTGAGTCTCTGTGTGTCAGTAACAACAGAAAACATTTTCACCTTCTTCTCTCGCTCTTTGATGTAAAAATAAGAGTGTAGTGAAAACTGAAATAAAAGTTACTCTCTCTGGGAACAAGATGAATGGATCATAAGGACCAGTGACGGCTGGTATCAACGGGCTAGTGGGGCTAAGCTCTCCCTGCATTATACCACAAAAGATGAGAAAAATATTCAATAAATAATATACAAAAGATTGTTATAAGTCTTAGTGAAATCCAAAGTGGCAACAGTTTGGGATAGTTCAACATTTTGGCAAATTGGCCCATTGCCATAATCCCTATAGTCTTAGCAGTAGGTTCGTTACCTTTATTTGTCTGTGCAAGCTATTTTTAGAACGGTGGAGCAGAGCCGCGAGCTGCTCAGAGCTACGCTACGGAGGCTAATGGGATTTCTTGGTTTCCCTCATCAAACTCATCAAATACACAATCCAACAACTCCAAAACGCTCTGGTGGACAAGTTGTGACTTGCACATTCAGCACGCTATGAGATAAAAATGTAACGTTACGAAACAGAGTTGTTTTAGAAGCAAATGCAGAGACTGTTTGCCGAAAAACTGCCCCCAACGGTAACACGCATCAGCGATTTTGCATGAATTTACCTCTAAAACAACTCCATTTCGTAACGTTCTGTTATTATCTCATAGCGTGGTGAATGTGAAGGTCATAACTTGTCCACGACCGCGTTTTGGAGTTTTTGGATTGTGTATTTGATGAGTTTGATGAGGGAAACCAAGAAATCCCATTAGCCTCCGTAGCGTAGCTCTGAGCAGCTCGCCGCTCTGCTCCGCCGTTCTAAAAATAGTTTGCACCGACAATTAAAGGTAACAAACCTACTGCTATGACTATAGCGATTATGGCAATGGGCCAATTTGCCAAAATGTTGAACTATCCCTTTAATGTCTACTTCCCTAAATACTAAATAAACTGCCTCCTACTGGGCTGACTCTGACCAAACCGACTGGGCTGTTGATTCCTTATGTGGTTTTTTTTTTTTCATGGGTTATTGCCCGATTAATCTGCTTTTTCCTGTTCCAGACTATCTGTCCCTCCATCTACAGTATGGTCTAAACAGCTCGTCTGTGCAGGGTCACGAGGGGTTGGAGCCAATGCCAGCTGACTCAGGGCGAGGGCTGGCTTCTCCCTGGACAGATCACCACCGGTCTATCACAAGGCCGAGTCGACATATAGAGACCAACAACATGCACACAGTACAAACTCACACATTCACACTTAGGGGCAGTTTCGAGTTGAGAACCCACACAGGTACAAGCATAGATAAGAAGACTAGATGACTCACCCGCCACTGCTGCCTAATGACACAGCGTAGCCACACGGCGGCCGCCTTGGGATGGGCAACTCTCTCCCTCAGAGCATTAAGCCTATGGTGCATGTTCTGCTATAATGACCACAACTTGCTCAATTTTTTGTCCGATTTCCAAACGGTTTGGTTTTTTATGAACGTTTATGCAGTTATGATGCAGGCAGCATAATTTTAATCATGTACTTTAAAAAAAATAAAAGTAACAATATGCAAATAGTTAAAGTAATAGCTACATACTGATTTATTTTTCACAGAGTTATGAATAGTTTTTTTTAGTGAAGATGACTGGATCACCTACTGTATCTACTGCACTGTAACTGCAGCCAGAGTCAGAGCAAGTTGCCCGTTCCATTATGGCCGACTGTGAGCTACGCCTGCGTGTAGTCCGATCCACCCCCTTGGGTACAAGGACAACATGCAAACTTCAGATGGACTCCAGACTAGTCTTCTCCTTGTCAAGTGACAACACTAACCATTGTATCACTATGCCACGCCTGCTCTGAACTATAATATCGGCTTTTAAAAATCCTGTTTTTCCCTCTAAATGTCTAAAAACAACATATTTTGAGACTATTTTGCAGATGCATGCACATTTTTTCTTTACACAAAAATGTACAATAACTTTTTTTTGTGTGTCTTTTTTACAGACTGTTTTCTCCTCTACTGTCTGCTAATGTTCCTGTGTCGGACGTGGTGTTCTCTCACTGTCTCTGTGTTTGTGTTTGTGTATGTAGGGCAGGGTGACCACAGGGCTGATGGGGAGGTTGACAGGTGTCCCCCCTCCACCCCTCCCCCCCCCCTCCTCCCCGCCGCCCCTGCTGCCTCCAGCTGTGATCAGAAACTCTGCGGCTTTTACTAAGAAAATGCCCCCGGCTGCAGAGGTGTGAAACACATGCAGTCACTTCACACTCACCTATACCCATACACTCCATCTGACCGGCTGACAATGAACAGAGTATATGTGTGTGTGTGTGTGTGTGTGTGTGTGTTACGCAATCCACACACAGATCGACATTATACCACATCTATGCAACTAAAGAATACAAGCATCACCACCTTCACCTGGTATCCCCGCCTCCCACCCACCCACCCCGTTGTGTTTCTTTGGTTTATTCACACACATGCTCATCTGACACGTCGTTTATCTCACGGTGATACTCTCTTGATATTCGGTACGTGTGTGTGTGTTGGTGTGTGTTTGTGAGATCTCAGTGTAGCCCGAGATGTTGAATGTTCAGGAAACCACAGACACTCTGCTCAAGCACCACACAATGACATTTAAGATCCTACATACGCACACACACACACATATACGTAATGAACACAAAGTAGCTAGTTGTGTGGCTAACCATCTCCCCTGTGTTCAAACTTTTAGATGTAATACAATAATTATATATTTAAACCGATACACTGTTTTTGCTACTAATGTGATTTATGATGCAACTTTTCACCAGAGCAGTTCACTCTCACTGCTACAGTAAGCTATTTTTCTCCTTTGCATTATACAAAGTATTTGCTGTAGTGTAAACAGGACTTGAGCCTACCATCTGGTTTGTATGTATGTTATGAGGCCTTGTTTGTTTTCTGAAAACATAGCAGCTCATCTTGTTACTACACAGACTGTTTTCAACCTTTAGCTTTACATGAACTGACCACGACAAACAAACAGCAGAAGAGAAAAACAGCAGAAATAAAGTGATTTAGCATGTTTTCCTCTGTGGCGTAGCGTGTTAAACATCGATTTGTACTGTCAAGGGAAGGCTGATGTATGGTGGCCCTGAGAGGTCAACACACGCGAGCGATGAAAGTTGGGAGAGATTGAACTTTATGCAAATGAGCAGTGGCGCGACCGCGGCGACAGCCAATAGCGGACTGGGATTCCCACAGCCGGAGAAATTGAGAGAGCCTGAATGGACACATCTGCAGCACAGCTTGAAAGTCCCGCCCCTTTGGTCGCTTGGTGCAAGGGCCTGCTAGAGCTGGCAAGCGACGCGATAGGAGCGGCCAGGGCGACTACAGGCGATTTAATCGCTTTCGGTGTGAACGCACAGTTAGGGGTAGGTTCATTACCTTTAATTATCGGTGCATGTTGTTTTGAGATCCGCGGGGCAGAGACACGTGGTGAATGTGGGACAGGGTACCTGAACCATTCACCTCCATTGCGTTCACTGAGCAGCTCGCGTCTGCGTCCCCCCTAAAATTATTGTTTTAACATCATTTAGATGTTTCATTGACTTGTAACAGGGAGAGTGGCTCCTGACTTTGACGCAGCGCCCCCTGTTGGCCTGGAATTGTACCCATGGAACTTTTTGTTGTTTACTGCTCGGCTTCCTCTCGCCACAACACCAGTCCCACTTTTACGAAAACACGTCACACATCAACATCAATACCACTGGTTTAGCTATACTGTAGGAAGCTATAGCTCACTGTCAGTATATCCGTCATGACCAAGGAAGAAGAAGAGACCAAAGAAGATGTAGTTGGAGGAACCCAGCAAGACAAGTTTAAAATTTGGACTGGATTTTACTTGTTGGAGCGAAATCAGAGACAAGATGTAAGACTGAAGCTCCTTACACACCAGGGACGTGAAAAATAAAAGACACAAAAATGCAAAATATCTGCCGGCAAATATTTCACATCAAAATCATTCATACCAGCAAAATATGCGACAGATGCGACAGTTATAAACCAAAGTTTCGCTGGTTCTGTGCCTCAAAACTATAGGTACAATGCACACCAACTCATTGATTATCTCTTATGTATTCAACACTGGTTTGTTAACGTTGAACCTTGCCATGCAACTGTCGTCTTGTTACCAACTCTACATCCAACACAGCAACTCACTATCAGCAATCCCTGTCCTGCTAGCTGAGTTGTTTCAGCAATGCTTCGCCACACACTTTACTTCATTTCGTTTTCTTTGTAATGTTTGGGTCCCTTGTCAGAGACACAGGTTGTGACGTACCTCCTTTCAATGCAAAAAACAACAACTGCACTCTAAAAAAGATGTATGTTGCATTTTCGCTGCGTAGCTACTAGCTAACATTCGGGGTCTATGTGAAAGGACTCCTGATGAAAACCAGAGTTTGAAAAAGAAATTGACGTGAATTATTTATGCACCACGGGCGACGATGCTAACCGTTTGACCAATGACCACTTGGCAAGTGGATTAGCACATCTTTTATGAGTGAGTGAGTTTAACTTAAGTAGTACCGTTAATTGCCACATGCTGTCACTTCTCCTTACTGGTACCTCGTGACTGTGACTACACCCGCGGACCTCCGTTACACACAAGCTTGTTAACAAATGAGTGTGTACAACGGTCTATGAGTGGGGTACCACGCTCGACTTGTATTTAAAACAGTGCCGTAAAAGGTAATTACACTCCGCAACTGTAGGGGGACTCATTAATGGAAAAAAAAAATTCTTCTGCAATACATATTTAAGAAAACTCATGCAAAGACACAAATCGGCTGCAAAAACTTACAACACAGCAGAAGTTTTTCCGGGGAAAACAAAAAAAAGGGACAGACCCAGCTAAAGACTAATGCTAAGTAGGCTAACAGTACACATTTATTTGCAATGATATCTGAAACATGTGGTATTGAATTGACGTTATAATAAACGAAGCAAACTCACCTTATCTTCAGACACCACAAACAGATCTTCACAACTTCTCAAATCAAGAAACCCACAACGCCCCACAATCTATCACTTTGTGTGTGTGTGCCCAGAAACACGTCTGTTCCTGTAGCATGCTCATATATTTCCAGGTATTTTTGTTCATGAAGTAGTTTTCTGAATTTGTGTCGTTGTATGTAGGCCATTTACTGAAGTTGCAGCGTTTTGAGCCCTTGGGGCCACCGTACTGAGGGTGTTATTATGTTGTTAGCTTGCAGAGTAGACTTCCAGTCATCAACCATAGGAGCTTTCAGTCTTCAAACTGATTGATGCACATATTGTATGTAAGCAATGATCGGGCACAGTTAGCTTTATTTATATAAGTCTAAATCATATGTTATGCATAAATGCTGGAGAAAGAGGACATCATGTGCACAAAGAAAGCAGAAAAATCAACAGCAAATGATTAAGATGTAGCCTATTTAAATGAATTCAGGTATTTACTGTAAGACACCTTGCAGGGGTAGAGAGACACTTACGGTACAGGTGGTGGTGGTGTATGTAAACGATGTGAATCATGACGCAATCTCAAAACACTCTTACTCATTTGTAAAAAAAAAAAAAAAAAAAAAAACTTTCTCTCACTTTCTCAAAATGCACCAAAAACTTTCTCTTCTTTCAACATCAAACAGGTGCGAGACTCGCTCACGGTTCCCAGACAGTGTAGCCTATAGTGTTGTAGTAGTAGTGACAGTAAACAACAGACAGCAGGGGACCAGTGATGAGAAAAGAAGCTGATCCTGTGAATCCATCTCCAACTGAAACCTGTGAATGCATCACTGTAGCTGTTTTATTTTATTTTTTTTACTCATATTAGATTTTACCTTAAGTCCATAAAGGTTCAATCCGACCGGTTAATTTCCGATCCTCGCTTTTATTCTTCTCTTTGTTTTCTACCTCCCACAGATACTCACATGCAAAGTCCTGCTGCTGCTGCTGCTGCTGACTGCTCCAGTGCAGTCGCTTAGGCTTTTTTTTTTTTTAAACACTTGGCTCAAGGGCAACAGCTTTGGCAGTTTATTTCACTTCAACTGTCAGATTCTCCCCAGTTCTTCTCGAGAATGAAACCAGTGACCTTTCATTTGTATGCAACTATGCAGGTTTAGGACTTGGGTTGCAAAACAACGAATAAATTGACTTTGAAGTCCAACCAAAAGATTTGCATTTCCTTTCAGGCAAAAAAAAAAAAAAAAAAAAAAAATCCTCATTAGAGCAATGTGTTTCAGATGAATGTGAGAAAATGTGAGAGATAAAAGATTAAATTAAACAAACTGAGTCACTTACTGTAAGCAAGACAACAAATGATTAAAACGACCAGTCTGAAAGCGATAATAGAGCTCAGACAAACATCTACAGGAGTGAGCTGAGTGTGTTTTGGAGGTCGGGAGTTATATTTATTTTGGGCGAAGTTCATCATCAGTGATTTCGACTTATTGATTTATGAACTCCTATGAAGCGAAACTGCAGCTGAAGATAAATGTGTGTTTATTGTGGAGGACACTGTAGAAATAAATCAGCACTTCCTCCAACTTTCCACCTAAACTCCGTGCGTAATGAAATCAGGGCCATTATAGAAACCGCATGACTGAAGTGGCTAAAAAGTGAATAAACACAGTGGCATGCTGTGTGTGTGTGCATATGTGTGTGTGCATGTGTGTGTGTGTGTGTGTGTGTGTGTGTGTGGGCTGAGAATATAAATGTAGGGCACGGGAAAACACGGAGGAAATGTCTGGCTGTTAATGCGACTTTGCAGCCATTATTTTCCAAGGAGAACACTTCCTTAAACACATACACACACACACTGCCCTCTTCCTTTTGCCTGGAAAGTAAAGAGGGCACGGGAACAACAGAATATAATTTAAGACAAAAAAAAAAGAAAAAGAAAAAAAGAAAAGGGGCCAAGATGTTTTTGTTTCCTGTTTGGAACAATGTCCAGCTCAGGAGGAAAAGGATAAAAAAAATCATTCCAGCCTCTTTTCCTCTGAGGATAATGAACATTTTTTCTGTCTGTTTCTTAACATTTTTGCAGAATGTGATCGCTCAGTGTTGTGATAATAAATATTGAGATTATTATTCACTGCACTACTATGCTATTGGCTATTGCTACCGTTGACAGTGATAGGAGCGTCCTGCTACATCTCAAAAACAACTGCAGGTTTATTGACATTCTGTATTTATGTATTTTCCCACTCTGTCTCCACCTTCAGCTAGCTCTGCGAGAGCACCGAATATTATTTCCCCTCGCCCCCATGGAGGGGGCCTGAGAAGTGGAGAAACATCCACGGGCCATCCATCCATGCGTGCGATGCGTTCCTCACATTTCTGAACCAAAACCACATGCTGGGTTTAGCCGCCCTAATGATATTTGGATGACTTGCATAAAGGCGCATGCATCCCACATCCAATCTAGATACAGGAGGAGTCAGTGGGCACAGAATCAATAGAAAAAACTTTTTTTTTTTAAAGATAGAAAGAGGATTCTCCTTCTCTCTTTCTCTCACTCTGTCTGTTTCGCCTCTGGATTCTTTGACTTCATCGTTTTCTGCTTTGTCTTCTGGTCATGACTGAGTGTTTGGTTTGAAATAAAACTCTCTCTCCCTCTCTCTCTGTCTGTCTTTCTTTCACACATACACACACACACACACACATGTACAGAGATATGCACACAGAAAACAACACGCCCTTGTTATTACTGGAAAGTCACAACTGACATCCCCCTGCAGGCGGCTATGTGCCAGCTGAACAGTCATCATACCCCAAGCTGCATGGGGCGCAAAAATAAAACACCCCCTTCTTTCTTTTTTTATGCCAGGGGGGCATTCTTAGCAAAAAAACACACCGTTGGTTGGATTTCATACGCGCCGGTCTATCAGCACGAACATGTGTCGCTCAGAGCTGCAGCATCGGCCTCTGATAATACTATGAGGGGCAACACCCTACAGATTATTAATACCCCCCCACACACAGACAGAAATAAATGCCTTTGAGGACCACCCCATTGTACATAGCTACACTGACTGGGGCCACGCTGCTCTTGCACTGTGGTTGCGTGTGTCTACGTATGTGTATGTGTGTGTGTGTGTGTCTTTATCTGGTACCCATGACTAGACTCTGCCTCACCCAAAAAACCTAACGAGTCACGTAGTGCCATTCCAAGAAACTGTCCTGGTGTGACCCTGGTCAGTGAACGCACCGTTGTTGGGGACACAACAACAGCTCCAACAGCCTGAGGTCAAATAAATAAATGAAGGTTTAATATTTTCTCTGACTTTTATTTCTTTAATTTGACCTTTGTCACTTAATTTTACATCAAAGAAAAAAATTACAATGAGAAATTTCTTCTTTTAAACTAGCTATGACTATGACTGCAAAAACTTTGAAGCCTCATTCATTCATGCTTTGCCAAAGCTGTGAATAGAAAAACTTATATATTATAATCATTATAGCCCTATTATTGTTTATTGAGGATCCCCATTAGCCGACGCACACGCGTTGCTGTTCTTTAAACACTCAACATTATCATTGAACTCATATAGTATAACTCTACCATATTGATAATCTTTGCTCTGTTTTTGGTCTCAACCATCTCCAGTAGAAAAAAAATAGCAACTTTAACACTTTTATATTCATCTTCTCATTCAGTGTGCGGCAGGTAGAATAGCTACAGTGGAAAACCAAAACAATGAGCTGAAAGAGGCTAAAAAACTTCTTGGAGTTGAAGGAAACCACAGCTATGACTGAAAATGATCATCTAATCAATTAAATCTTACAATTTAAACTTTTTTTTTTCAGATTTTTCTAAATTTCTTAGATTTTCATCACAGTCTCCGTCGGCAAATGAGCTCCTTTGCTCCTTCATCAGATCCTGCTGCTCCAGATCGCCTCCAAAATCAGCATAAAAACAACTGAATGTACTAAAACAAATCAATCTAATCAAAAATAAAGTATTTATTAGTGCAGCTTTAATAGAAATAGAACGACATACATGGATAAGCAGGTGCGATTTCCGCCAGAGCACTCCCAGCATCTACAGGAAGTGGGAAGAAAACAGTGAGATTTGATGAACGTGCACACACCGATCTGTATTCAAGTTAATCTTTATGAGTCTACGAACTGTACTGAACTGGTTGAGTTGATAAAAAAGTTCAAAATTTATCAATTTTATTGGAAAATAAAGAATAATATCACATCAACTCGGCTCATTTCATGTGTGGAAGGTCCTGAAGTTGGATGTTGACACCTGTATGAAGCATGAAAGCTGCTGTTTGTCACTGAGGTTCATTAACTTTACATAAAAAAAGGCTAGAACTAATAAACCCTGTGTTAAAAGCAGCGGCTGTTAGTTGAGTCTCTGCTGTGAGATAATGCAGAGAGAGAAGCCCTCGCACCTCATCAGGGATGTTGCTGCAACCAGAGCCTCTCTTTCCTTCGCCTAACCTCGTGCACACACAGACGCAACGGCTCAGCACGAGCGCAACCTTATCAGCAGGCAAAAGAAGTGCCTCTGCTCCGTACCAGGGCTGACAATTAACTGTCGCGCAATGACTGGATTTCTCTGATAACCTTTTATTTGTTCCCCTTGCACGTCACCACTCGTGCAATCTCGTTCCGTACGTGACCAACCAGAGAGGTGAGAGCTGAGGTGAGCTCACATCTCTCTTCCGACATATTGTCCACATGTCAGATAAATCTTGATGTTGAGGCGGCTGGTGGTGTGTAAGCGTGTGTGTGTGTGTGTGTAAGCGTGTGTGTGTGTTCACCAGTGTCCGTTGTCACACACACACCACAGTGTTGTGGTGAGTGTGTCTGGTTGGTATCATCTCAGTGATCTTAACTGTTGCTGGATGACCTCAGCGTGAAAATCAGAGAGGTCATCAGGTCAGTGGAGGCTGTGATGACGCACACTGCCCTCTGGTGGCTGAAGGACAACATTAAAGATTAAAGTTTTACAAGTTAAAGAGACTTAAAGGAGGAAATTTAAGGGGAAAAGAGGATTGTATTTGAGAGAATATGAATATAATATGTCCTGAAGCAAAACACAGTCCTAACAAATTCAATCAGCTGCTTACACTGCAAAAACTCAAAATCTTACCAAGAATATTTGTCTTATTTGTAGTCAAAACAAATCTCATTATACTTAAAATAACACTCATCACATAAAAAGTAGCTTGTTTTTAGACACTTTTTACTTCTTTCAAGCATATTTTCACTTCAAATAAGTAGAAGAATCTGATACGTTTTTCTTTCTTATTACAAGCACAAAAAACTTGCTTTCACTGGCAGATTTTTCTACTTATTTCAAGTGAAAATTTGATTGAAACAAGTGAAAATGATCTAAAAACAAGTTCTGTTTAGGTGATGAGTCACCTAAAAAAAGTGGAAAGAGATAAGTTTTGACTAGAAATGAAACATTTTGACAAAAAATAAGACAAATATTCTTGGAAAGACTTTGAGTTTTTGCAGTGTAACAACTAATTTTAGCTACTTAGCTGCAACAAAACAGAAGTTGACCAGAAGTCCCAGTATTAATAATTACACAGTTTTTGTGTTATTCTGAACCAGGTCCACTGAGATAATCACTCTGACATTCATTAGTGTGTGTGTAGGGAATATGTTCACTTAAAATCATATAAAAATGAACCAGGAACATGATAAGGGAGTAAATAAGTGCACCTATAGTTATTATATAATAATGTTATTAGAGATGCATTTCTGTATAGTTTCTTTACTCTAATTTGAAACAATCTCACTGGACATTATGTATTGTTAATGTGCCCTAATTTTCTCATTCTTGAACTTTATTTCATTGTGTATATTGCTCATATGTTGCTTCTCCTTTGGTGTGAATGAAGTCGTCTTATCTTAAATCATGTTGCTTTGAAGAGTGCACACGTGTGTTGTTGCTGTCGTCTGGTGGGAGTCAAATACTTTCTACTGTTTAACTATGATAAGAAGAAAAAAAAAACATTTGGCACGATGCGCTGCCATAACAGAGCTCAGTCTGTGAGATAAGGATGGTGTGTAAATGGTGCATCAGCTCTGCGAACAGTGAACTGTGAGTTAATTAACGGCTAATGAAACAAATTAACAAACCACGCAACAGCCTGCTGCTATGTACAACTGTTTATTTTTGATTTGCAAAACATCTGACAAAAATAACATTACATAAACACCAATTTATAATAGAAAAAAGAAGATCTTTGAAAAAAAATGAGACAAAAGATAAATTGCAAATTACATTAGAATTTAGGTGACTTTTTATTTTTTTTTTAAAGGTTTTTTTTGTTTTTGTTGATAATTGCAGCCATATCATGCTGACCTACACAGGCAGTTTATGGCTAGTAGATTCATCAGTATGCATGTGTTACAAACATTACATTAAGTGCTTTCGTTGGTTCAGGCATTTTTTTTTTTTTAATTGAATGTGGCAATGATTTTGGGTTCACAATGCAGGGTCAGAATCCAATGCCAAATTCAGACTTTACTCCTTTATATATATTTATTTATATAAAAAAAAGATCAATAGTCGTGGCTGACAGAGTACTAAGTCAGAAGAAGCCAATCTTACACTCAGACAACCCTCCCATTCAAATTAAGCTGGGGAACATCTGAAGCCAGCTTCATTAACACCCTCCCCCGCATTAAAAGGGTCACGTTATGGCACACAGCTCAGGGTTACAGATGTGACCATGGCGACATTGTTCCTCAGTATTGAGACTGATCAATAAAAACTCTCTAATTTCATTCAGTGTTTACCTGAAGCAGTTTGACATGAATACAAAAAAAAAAAAAAAAAAGACGAAAAAAAAAAAAGAAACTTGGTTTAAATTCACCAAAGTGAGTAGTTGCTCCGTTTTTTTTTTAATACATGATACTCGGATCTGAATGGAATATGTTTTTTTTTTTACACCCCGACCCCACCCAAAAAAAAAAAAAAAAAAAAGCACCACTAAGTTGCGTTCGTTTTCAAAAGACACAATCTTCCAATGAGGCTTGTCACACTTTGGATGATGCCTGCATTACGTAGTGTGTGTCAATGACAACAACACACGACTTGGTGATACTTGAGATTAAAAAAAAGCAGCATTGCATGGATACTGAGGATTTTTTTCTTGTTTCACCCCCTCCCCAATTTCACCCCCCTAGTTTTTTGACCAAAATAAAAATAATATTAATAAAAAAAACATTGGCAGGGAATGATGAAGGTGCGGGAGCAGACTTTAGGACAGAAGGAGAGGTGAAGACACAGAGAGGGGTACATGGGGAGGGCAAATAAGAGAGAGACATGGGGGGGGGGTAAAAGGATGTGTGTGTACTACAGAGCAAAAGACCGCGCTAACAGTACCAAGTGGAGCGCAAACAACAAACACACCTCTCGCTTCTCCTACTGCCACAAAGTCTTTCAGGTTGTTCCTTCGACACAGCTGCACTCACTCCACAAAAATCCTCCTGCTCACTTTGCCCTTTAAAAAAAAAAACTATTTCTATATATATTTATCTATATATAGAGAGAGATATTTATATATATATATATAAACTTAAGTAGGTGTGTAGATATCAGCAAGCAGCAGGGCAACATGATTAATTGCCTCTGTTGCTGAAAACTACACAAATATCCCAAGGACAGAGGAGAGAGAAAGGACAAAGATGCAGAAGAGGAGGACGTGTCACTTGTGGAGTAAATGCAGCTTCATCCTAGCCAGTCTGAGCCCCGTTGGTCAGAGTGCAGGCACTATATTAAAAAACACTCCTGGTATTTTGTGCGTTAAAAAAAAGAAAAGAAAAGAAAAGAAAAATAAAGGCAATGCTAATCTGATAAAAGAAAGAAAAAAAACTGTACAAAAAAAAAAAGAAAAAGAAAAACTATGAATGACTTCATTAGCTGGACTCTCCCAAATCTGTGAGATATCTCTGAGGTAATCATTGAAGTATGACTCATTAGACAGCAATAAATACCAACATGAATACAAATATTACAAAAGTAAAAACAGAGGCAAATGCTTAATGCTGAAAAAAATCTGAGCTAAGAGAGGTAGGTTTTTTAGGTAGATTATGGTGTACATCCATTGTGGACACTCCTTTTTGTAAGAACTACATTAAGTTGATTCCATTACAATCCCTGTCCTAATGGGAGGAACGATAAAAAAATAAAATAGAATAAAATAAAATAAAAAACAAAAGAATAAAGACTTGAAAGCCTTTTGCATGGGAGATGGCCGACTGTTTTTCTACGACTGATATCATACATGTTTTACAGACAGGATTTGTAATGGCAACAGTTATACAAAAAACTTCAAAAATGTCTACTAACATGATAAACTGTAAAGCTTGCTGGTGATAGTGTACCATGAGTTGTATATTGCAGGCATTGTTACTGTGTTATATATATATCTATATATAGATATATAGATATATATGTGTGTGTGTGTGTGTGTGTGTTGCCGATCTGGAGGAAATCTCAACAAAAGATGGATCCATCTGATTTGTAGAGCAGATTTCCGCTGACGTAATAATGCTTTTCAAGTTCCAGTATTTTAACAAAAACCACGATGCAGAGTTTTTAAAAAACTTACGGATTCTGAGCAGCCAACCATGGATAAGAAAAAACAAAAAAACCCAACATAAAACAAACAGGAAACTGGTGGATGCAACATATTTGGATTTAACCGTTAATCATTTCTACATTGGTGTCAAAGGCCCCAAAAAATACGATTTAATTACATATTCAGTCGTTAAAAAGGGAAACAAGGGGGTGGTTCCCTTAAGGAGTTCCCCCTGACCTGAATCTACTTGTTCAATACGTTACGATGCATCCTCAAGACTCTTCCTGTTTGTTTGCTTTTTGTTTGCTTTTTGTTTAAATCCCCAAGAGAAACTCCTCTTTTACCCTGTTCTTGTGTGGAGGGACGTCTCCCCGTGGCACTTACATGTTTCACCAAACCTCCCACTTGTATTTAACATACACAAATCAACACTGCATCTCTATCTCAAAAACAAAAAAAAAGAAAAGGTAAAAGAAAAATAGACCAAAAATCAAACCGATATCTATACATACAGAAGTATGTAATTCAGAAAGAAGAAGGAAAAAAATAAAATAAAAATCAACATGGAGACTTTTCAAAACTTCAAAAGTCAGTGTTCAGTAACCAAGCACATCATACCCCTCATCAAACTAACATACTATACATATGAGTGGTACTGCCTAAAGACACTCGAGCCTCGACTCCTTAAAGTTCAATCACAGCAGGGAAATTTGTGGGACATGTGGAATTATAAAGATATATATATATATAAACGTATATACACAATATAATCCCAATAAATTTTCAGGAGAAAACAAAAAAACAAAAAACTTGTCATAATATAATTTTGTGAATACCCCCCCCCCCCAAAAAAAGGATCTGATATCTGTGCTGTGCAGATCGCCGCTGCGTGTCCAACCCTGACTGTCAGCTTCCAGAGCATCACAGTGACCCGATAGCAAAACAGTTGGAATAAAGCCACAGTGACGGAGAATGGACTTCAATTATATATATATTAAAAAAAAAGATTACTTTTTTTTGTTTTTAAAAAGAAAAGAAAACACACCCATGTGGGCGGAACAGATTAAAGCAACAACTGTCACAACTTCGCACCTAACAGTTGTGAAAACACGTTGAGCTCAACAACAAACATTATATGCTCTCTCAATCTCTCTCTCTTTCTCTTTCTCTCTCTCTATTTCTCTCACACCGCCTTCCTCTACGATCACAGAGTAACTCTGGTCTGCTGAGATGAAGGAAGCTCTAGGTCTGACGTAGTAGGAAGCCCGAGCGGCCAATCACAGGAACGTTTTGTTTTTTTCTAATAACAGAAAACGAGAACAGTTTGAGACTTGCCAATCGTTTTTTTTTTTTTTTTTTTTTTTTCCTTTGAGCATGAAACCGTTTGCTCTTGGCAGGGATTATATTTTACGCTTCTTTGGGGGGGGTAGTGGGGGTGGGAATTGTCTTGATTTAAAAAGACATGTCGTCTCATCATCATACACCCACATGCGGCAAGCCGTTATGATACGTTACTGGCCTCTAAATCTAAAGCGCTCAGATCCTCTTGGCAGTTTGGTTTTTTTTTTTTTTTTATTATAAGCCATTAGATGCTGTCTGATGAAGCATAAGCCAAAGATGACTGACAGCAGAGAGAAGGCAGAAAACAAGCTCCTATCGTATTCAAGCTTATGTTTTCCAAAAAGCCATAGATAAATAGCACAAGTTTTTAGTTAAAAAGATTATATAATGAGAAATATCCAAGGCTCTGGAGTCATGACGTCGATGTACTGTAATGCATCAGGTGTACAACTATAGCTTGGTGATCTATATGGCTTATATTAGAGAGCAGCACGGTATGTTTAGCTTGTCGTATCTCAGGAAAAAAATGAACCTTGGAAATTAGTCAAAAAAAACAAAACAAAACAAACCAAAAAAAAAAGAACACATCAACAACCCCCACTGCTACACTGAGTAATAATAATCTGACTGAGTGAGTCAAATACACAAGCAATCCCTGTTGAAGCCATCCTTAACTCAAAAAGAAACAAAAAAAAAAAACATTATCAAAGTCAAAACAAAGAGCATAGTGTCTCAGAAGAACATTGTGATAATGAATCCAACAAAAAAAAGGGTCAATATTGTATTTGCATATATATTTCTGAAAAAATTAGCCTTGAGAAATACGTAGCCCTATGTACAGCGACAGACACATTACGTATATATATGTATAGATATATATACACATGTATGTGTTGTGTGTGTATTTGTATATATCTATATATCCATAATATACATAGATATATACCTGGTATTTACACAATGCAGCCACTAGAGGGCTGCGCAGCATACATCATCAAACAGGAGGGCCTGGGTGTAGAGGTGCACGCTGCCGTTAACGCTGCCGTTACGCTGCCGCCGCCACATCCAGGCCCTCAGACATTCTAGAAAATCCACTTCCCAGTCAGAAACGAAAGGGGTGTGATATCTGTGGAGGTCTGAAGCAGCTTCCCAAGCTCTCCACCCACCGAGCTCACTTTGTACTGAGGAGGAACAATTCATGGAATTGTTTTTTTTTTTTTCTTTTAAAGGTGAAGTTATAACGTATAAAACACACACACAACAAGAACAAAACAAAACAAAAAAATAGAGACCATTGCAATTACATCCGTATCTATGCCAATTCCATGTAAGGTATGCAGCTATATATTAACAAGAAGAGGCCCCCTCTCCTCCTTTTCTTTTCTCTCTCTCTCTTTCTTTTTTTGCTTTGGCCTCCGTTTACTATTTCCAGTTAGATTTGGCATTTTAGCCCTTTAAAATCTGTGATAATATAGATGCTGTATATCAATACATAGGCTTGAGTAAAAGGTGGTATAACAGTGCTTAGGATACATGTGGTAGCAATTAACTATTTACAGGAAAATAAAGACAATAATTATTACACAAAAGGGAAAAAAAGAGAGAGACGAATAATGAAGAAAAAAAGAAAAAAAAAGACAATTTCAAAAAGAGAGTAACAAGCCATAATGCAGGCTTAAGTTTGATTGACAGTTAGCAGTGTAAAAGTAGCTAACACATTTAGTGGCTAATTCTCACCTCAAACCCAGGCACCCCAAAATTTCCTATCAAAACCTGACTACATTACAGACTACGCTCTCTACTCTGCAGTATAAACCTATTTATAATGACATTTTTTTTTTCCTTCATAGGCTGTGAGGCTAGTCAGACATCTTGCCAGCATGTCCAAAGACTACATGCATGAAAAGACCCCCATGGAGCAGCAAGGTTATTATTTTAGGTACTGGAAGCTTTTTGTTGCTGTTGTAGTTGTAGTTTGTTGGTGTTGAGAAAAGTAGTTGATCATACCTTTGGTGAAACGGTGAAAGGCATGTGTGTTTGATTTGTATACACAAGTCATATACATTATGCTGCCTTTTTGAGAGAAGCAGATGAAAAACAAAACAAAATCAGAACAAAAAAAAAAAAAAAAAAAAAAATACAGGATTTTATTTAAAACATCCAAAAACGTCAAAAGTAATGTGCAGGCACTGCTTTTTGCACTGATAAACTGAAATGTCATCTGTACGGTATCTAAATTGTTCTGTGTAAAAGTTACTGTTTCACATAGGTGATGTAAATATAAAACAACCCCAGTAAAACCAAGAGGTAGCTCAACTGAATGGCTAGATGAATATATAACTGAGTATGTTTGTTGTTGTCGGTGTGTGTGTGCACACGACATGTAGCGCACAACACACACACACACACATAATGTCCTGGCATCTGAAGCAGCTGTTGGTTGATTTTTTTTTTCTTTCTTTTAAATACAGACAAAACACTGTATATAGGCAGAAGTTGTATGTATAGTTTAAATCTGTATTATAATGAAGTTCCCTTGTTTACTGTGTCTTTTATAGCATCTTGCTTGCTCTCCATACAACCTTGGCCTTTACACCAAGACAGACTTCTTTTTAGACAAGACACACATGAAACCACACACACATACACATATACACACACGCACAACTTCCTCTCCTCCACACACGCACACACACAAACACGCACACCTTACTTCACACCTCCATTTAGCTCATCCGGCACATTCTCAGCTCTCTCCCTCCATTTTTCATCCCCCAGGGGCCTCGTCATCGCCATTATCGTCGTCGTCTCTGCTGCCGACGCTGCCGCCGGGGGCCCCTGAGGTCCAGAGGTTGTGCCCCCTCCCACCTCGCTGCCCCCTCGCCGGCCTCTAGGAGACTTCGCTGCCGAACACCTCCAACACCAGCGGGGTGAGCTGCATGCTGTGCTCCGGCTGGAAGGAGAGCGAGCGGTACTGTTTGGAGTGCTCCTCGTTGAGGCTGCGCAGGTCGGCCAGCTTCTGGATCATCTTGGCGTAGAGCAGTCGTCCGCCCGGGTGGTGCAGCTGGATGTAGGCCTGCAGGGTTTCTGACAGGCGGTCTTGGAGGGCTTCGATCCGTGCGTGATCCTGCACACCTGGGCGGTCTGCAACAATAAGAGGAGGAGGTGGAGGAGGGGAGAAGGTCTTAACGGTTTTGTAGCTTCTTACATAAGCAACAGAAATGAACAGTTAAAGCAGAAGTGAGCGGAATATTTGTGTTAATATAAGTCTTAAATAGTTATATCTTCCAACAGCAATCACTTATATGGAGTGTTTGGTCTGAAACACGGGTCTGTCAGTCACTCTGCTCTGCTGTAAGCCGAGGAGAAAACTTTCCTTGTATCCTACAACCTTTATCCAATGAGGAGAGAGAACGGCATAAAGGGGCGGTCCTCTCTGTGTGTGCAGCCAAGGGATGCGCGTGAATGTGGTGACGTAGGGACGAGGGCGGGGACGAGGGCGGGGACGAGGGCGGGGACTGCTAACTCCATCTGCTGACAGAAAGTTAGCCAAAACGACCGGATCGCTTACTTCTGCTTTAAAGGGATACACCAAAAAAAAAAATTTCGTGTCTTGCCTCACTCCCGAGTCCATGACAAGCAGATAAACACCATCCTTTCGACTGTGCGTGCAGTCACAAGGGAGATATGGACAGAGCTGGCGCAGCGCTAATTAGCTTAGCTCATACGCTGGAAGTGTATGGGTAGTGTTAGCCTTCCTCCACCTAAAGTCATCAGAGACACTCTTCAGCAACTCTAAACGGAAACCGGCGGGCCGATCTTCTTCTCGGAGCTGACAAAACTCTCCGGTAAGGCATCTTGAGCAGTCAAATGCCGGTAACGGGACGAGATCGGTCAAAACGGAGGGTTCAAGCAAAGACGGTTTATTTAGGTTCAAGCTAGCTACATCGAGGGTAGGTTAGCTTCCTATTTCAAAGTAAAAGCACAAATTCTATCGTCATGGTTTCCTTTATGTAAACGGCAACAGGTGTTTTATTTTGTGAAAGTAACCGGAAGTGCGTTGGTCACAACTGCTAGCTTGAGTAGCGCCGAATTCGTCCGAACAAAATTGTAAACAGCTGGTATTTAGACAAATTAACGACACACTGCTGATCTAAACGGCTACTTTCTCGCCTAAACATGTTTGAAATGTTGATAAAGTGATATATTTACAGAGTTTAGAGCTAAAACGAAACCAGCTTCTGACTGCTGATTTCGTCTCGGGTAGGAGGCAGGCTAACACTACATATGCACTTCCAGCGTTTGAGCTAAGCTAATTACGGGTGATATGGGCTCTATCTCCCTTGTTACTGCACGCACAGTCGAAAGGATGGTGTCTATCTGCTTGTCATGGACTCTGGAGAGAGACAAGACACGAAAAAAAAAATGTTGGCGTATCCCTTTAACAATCTGCTGTGAAAACCAAATGCGTTTCAGTGTTTGTGTTTCCTGTGGGATAATAATGCTAATATTTATCCTTGGAATCAGAATCACAAAGTTGTTCTGAATTATATAAGATTGCACGATCTCCGTGTTTGTATTCCTTTCCATTCTGGTGAGGGGCGTTGCTAATTTTAGGTCAGGTACAGCACATCTATGTATTGTTAATGAGCTGCTTCATACACACAAAGGAATGCAAATATCCACTTAGTTACACATGCTTGCTTGCTTGCATAACGGTACATGTATAATGTATTCACTGTATTTCCTCAAAATGCATAACCATACACACTGATGTATGTTCAGATTGAGGCCAATGCTTGGATGTGAAACTGTAGCTTATTTTGAGTGACATCAAATAATAAACATCGATATTATCTTAACCAAAAACGCTCAAGTTGGTCTTTTACCACAATAAAAACCATAATGAATATGTTCTCTATTGGAACAAAAAAAGAAGAAGAGGCAAACGTTATCACTCATGAACAATTCATGACGGCCCTCTTCATGTTCCCTCCTCCTCCTCTTCCTCCTCCTCCTCCTTCACACAGTCAGATGAACGGTACCTGGAGAAAGCAGGCAGATGGCCATCAGCAGCACGTGTTCCTCCTCGTGCAGGCTCAGCTTCTTCAGGCCCACCTGGAACTTCACCAGTGGCTCCAACAGCTCCAGAGTGTGACCAGCTATAGAGGAAGAAGAGGAAAAAGAAGAAGGAGAAGGAGGAGGAGGAGCACATCATTAATGTGCAGTACATACAACCATCTCCGTAGTATATATATCACAGAAGAAGCGTCCTCCAGGGAACGGTACCATCCCTCTATTACTCATTAATATTTAATTTTGCCTCCTCTGAATCATCTCTGGTGTGGATTTTTTCTTGCTTTTTTTTACTTCTTCATTCCTCCTGTACATCCTCAGGTTTTTTACTACTAGTTTGGCAAAATCTTAATTAGGATAAGTTTATATTAAATGACTTTCCCCTCTGCACTTGTTTAGATGCCTAAAGGAGAAGTCATAAAAAAGGGTAGAAAAGTTTTTTTTTCCAACACCGATTATCATGGATATGTCTCCACTTTCTGGATTATGAATTGAGCATTGTAAGATAAACAAATTTGATTAATTAATTTCTGATTGGGTTTTCATGAAGCTAATAGAACAATCTAATAATATTGTGCAGTTTGTTGTGTGTAAAGACAAATATTAACAGCTTTAATATAAGCAACTAAACAAGACAAGGTATTATAAAATTATCACTTGTTCACTGTTGCACTGAACATAATTATAATTGCTTTATTACATAAATAACTCACTAATGAAACTTTAAAGGACACGATCTCATGTAAAAGAGAGTTTAAAGAGTTTATTATTGCATCTATGACTCATGTTCATGTCAACTATATTTAAGAGGAGCACAACAGAGCTGCTGCTGCTGCTGCTGCTGCTGCTCCTCGTACAGACAGTGGTTGTTTTGTGTGGTGAGCAGGTCAGGAGTGACATTCTTTGGTTGATCCCAGAAAGAGAGGGTCTTGTTTGAAAGGCAAATGAAAGCCACGCCCCCCCAGAGGGCCTGTAACTTGGCTTTTTTGCAAGAGAAATTAGCATCCTTCGCCGATGGGGTATGTACTGTACACAAAAGCCAACAGCCAGTAGTAACCTTATCTGTACTCCCAACACCAGTGATCCACCTCCTTAACGCCGCGCTGCCTCCTTCCAGCTCTGGAGAGAAGTGTTAATGTGTAACACGCGCGTCTCTCTCTCTCTCCCGCTCTCTTTAACTATCAGCCCAGCAAAAAAAAACAAGTTGCCAAAGCCTGCGGAGGCATCGTCCCTTTTTTAACACTAGATTGTCTTCACAGCAGTCAAACTGTACACGTGGCAGCTTTAACACTGACCTTTGGTGACATCACTGATCTGGTATTTAAAGTCGGGCGCACCACAGCTCCAGGACATGTCTTCCAGGTTGAAGCTCTGATTTGAGCGCAGCATGATCACCTCGATGGCGCTGGACTTGAGCAGGGCGATCTGGTCCTCTGCTGTCAACTCCCTGTCGAGGAGAGAAATCGTTTTCAGTTTTAGTTATGATTTTGTAACAGTTATTTTGTGTTGTTGTTTTAACAGTGCTTAAAATAATCTGTGATCCTGTCAACACCACATGACAGGGCACTGACACAGCAGCAGGTAAACAATAAGGAAAAGATTCACATCAAATACCTGCCCACTCATTTTTTTTTTTATATCTGTTCAAGGTCGGTCACAGTCTTTATCAGATATATGATGTGGAAGAACAAGAAATTACTCTTTCTCTGCTTCCTCCTCCTGTTGTGATGAGTGAGAGTGTGTCTGAAAAGCTGCTGTGATGAACATTAGTCAAGCTGACGCCTCTTTAAGTGTCACCGCTGTCACAGTTAAATGCATCAAGCAATGTTCTGAAGTGTCTTCAAATGTTTATGACATGAAAACTACTGAAAGTAGCAGCAGACATGAGCTGAAACACGCAGATCTTCAGGGGAGGTCCGGTGGTGTTTTTCAGGGCTTAGGGAGCAGATCATAAGTGAACAAACATTCCAGTGGTAATCCGACCACGTCCATCACTCGCTGCCAGTGGGAATGACAACTTTCAGGAAATACAGGCCCGGACTTGTTTTAGCCTCGACTTTGGGGTAACCCCTGAGACACAGAGCTTTTGTCCCTGTCAACACACTGAGAGAAGAACATGCTAGAGGGCAACAGTTGCCACATGTGAAAGGAAGGTATAGAGGGAGATAACGATGACAGAGCCTCGGGCAGACTTGGGCTATTTTGCCTTCATGGTCGTAAATATTGTGCTTTCTATAGGATCTACCCTGTACTAGGGATAGACCGATGACAGATGATATCGGACGATATTCTGCATTTTTTAGATATTGTATTTTGAATTTATTTCGTATTGGCTATTTTTTCACCGATAACCAATAAAATAAATGTATTTTTTAAATGCACTCGCCGCTCTCTGCCTGAAGTCACCACTCTCACCACTGAAACAAGATCTGTGTTGGAGTTTAAGTATTATTCTACAAAAATTAAAGGTCTTCTTATCACAGATTGTCATGGTGTACAAAAAAGAAACAAAGTTCACTGTAATCAGTCTAATCCCAGGTGTGTTATTCTAAATTCTGACACCAAAATTTTCATTTTTACTGCAAATAAATATCGATCTAAATATCACTTTCCTTGATTACTAATATTTGGTATCAGTATCGGCCTTGAAAAAAACACATCGGTCGATCCCTACCCTGTACTAAGTCTTTAACATGCTCTTCAAATCTTGTGTGATCATCAGATTGGACAACCTGACAATGTACATGTTAAAAAAAGAAAAGAAAAAAAGGTGGACAGGTGATCGCTCCGTGCTGGAGGAATGTATTTCTGGAGAGGTTAGGTAATAACCCACTAACACACTTTAAGGGGCGAACTTCACATTAACAAACACGGCCGTGGAAAATGTGTAACCATCGTCCAGTGAGGGAACAACACAACATCAAAGATTTTTTTTTTTCCACAATGTGTCGGCTCCCTGCAATATACAGTCTATCAGTGATCTATGGCCTTTAGACCACAGCCATCACTGTGGCACCGTATCGACTAATCAGGCAGAAAAACAAGTAGGTGTACAAAGTCTTCGACACACATTTAGGTAAAGAGTCACTCTGAGGCGTGCAAATAAAAAATACATGAGGTCTCTGAACGTTCTGTTAGTACGGCGGCCGCATTTAGGGTAAAAAAATTTCAACAACAAAGAAAATCAGATAAACAGAAAGTTCTTTGCAAGAACTGTACGGAGAGGCAAATGTGTGCCCTCTCCTTTATCTTTGTGCTGCAGTGTTATGTCAGCCATGAGCAGCGATAGACTGCTAAATGAAAACTGAAAGTCAGAGGTCAACTTCACTAATGCAAACCAGCCCAGACCGAAGACAGAAAACAGAACTGGTGGCGACTTGTCGTTACTGTATAGTATCCTTTCATCCTTTCATGTCAATGTGAATTTAGCGAGACAACCTTTTTTTTTTTAGTGGCCTATGTGGCAACAGGTCAACTCTCCAGACAAGGCATGCTTTTCTTTTCTTTTTTTGTGTTCTTGCTAACATCAGTTTAAAAGGAACTATGCAAGATTTGCACCCCGATGACTGACTTGTAACAAGGAGAATTGAGGCTCTCTTCCTTCCACTTAGCATCTCTTGGCTGAAAAACCAACCTTGCAAGATCAAGAGTCTCTGACGTGGTGTCCCAGATCTTGTCTTGCGAGAAACATGGACTGCTTTACGGCACTACGACACAAACGCACCTCGTAATCCGTAATATCTTGTTAACGTTACCCACCTTGGTAGACATCGCTCCACAGATTGCCTTCTCGCCGGCTTCATTGAAAATAAATGCTCAAGCGGCAAGTTTTTACGACAGTGAAAATATGCACTGTAGGGGGAGCTCCGGAGAGAAAAAAAGTGACCAAAACAGCGAAAAAGCGGACTTGCATAGTTCCCCTTTAATAGGAACTGAATTAAATGCAGAGAAACAAATGCATGCAAAATTGCTTTTTTTTTTCTTTGCATGCAAACACACACACATGCATGTTACACACCTGAACCCAGGGATCATCTTGGCAAATCCAATGACCTTCTGGATGCTATAGGAGACCAGGTCAGCTAGGTGAGGCAGCATGGAGAAGCTGGAGCCCTCCTCCTCACTGGAGTCAGGGCTGCTGCCCTGCTCCTGGTACATCATCAGCAGGTTGTTTAAGTTCATTTTGGTGTCTACAGACTCTGCAGAGGGGCAGGAGAAATAGAGCAGAGCCGAGCCGAGCCGAGAGGAGATCAGGGGAGGAGGAGGAGAAAAAAAAAGGCAGAAGAGAGTAGAAAAGAGGGGAGGGAAAATTGTTCATAAATAAAGCACAACAAAGTCACACTACTCCCCCGTGAACATACACTCTCTGTGCTCAGAGAACAGAGAGAAATCATGAAAATAGATAGGGCTTGTTGGCAGGAAGGATAATCTGAAAAAACACGAGTGTCAGGTCGGTAGAAGGGAGATGAAAGCTTCGGATGACATCTCCGACAACATGTGAAGATGTGAAGCATGCAGAGCTGGCTGGAATTTTTGTGTGTGCTCTCAGTGTTGGCAGTGAGCCGCGTGACCGCGTCCCTCGCTGTGTTCACTCCATTAGTGACGGAGGCATTAATGAACTGATGTTTACTAGAAGGAGTCAGGTGTCCACAGGGTACGGGTTATTCACAGGATTTCCACTGGATTCTCAGTAAAGCAGCATAACAGATTATGTAAGCCAACATGCTAACAGCTGAACTGGAAAAAACATAACTGCCATAAGTATTAACGCTTTTGATTTACTGGGGGAGAGAAAATAAAAATGGGTTTAATTATATTACGGGGGCCGGTCAGTGGTTGGTTTCACTTGATTTTAAGTCCTCGTACTGTGTGTTTCTTACCTGGAGAGTGACTGAAGGAGTCAGAGGAGGCATCAGACAGAGAGTGGAGAGAGGCAGCTCGGCTGGCGCTACGCGTCACCGGGCCTTCGCGCACAGGAGGCTGGACAGGAGGAAAAGAGGCACATGTAAAAGACCACAGAGGACAAATCCAAAAAACAGATATAAGACATCCAACAGCTGACCAATTTGTCCTCATTGTTCTGATTTCTATTCAAAAACACCACATCTGCTGGGGGAAAAAAAAGAAAAAGGGATTTAAATTACTGGCCTGGAGTGTACTGTGTGTAATTTGTGGGGATGGAGACTAAAAAATGGATTTCAGAGGAGAAACAGCTCGAGGGACTGCTGGGTAGCATAAAGAGTCACAGAGGGATCTCAGTACAAAACTGAAAGTAACGCTAATAATGTTGATTTGTGGAACTATGGAAGTCACAAATTTCAAACCCACATAACTTCTGTCAACTCTTGTTTAAGAGAGGCGGCGCTGTTTTATCTTAATGTTAGCATTTCAACGTTTGATTTATTTTTTTTATGTAAATTTTTAAATCAGTGTGAACGCATCATCTCGTTTTTTTTTTTTTTTTTTGGGTGACCATCAGAGCAAAACCATATTTAGACACGAACCCTGAAGCGGCAGAAGTCAGAGTAGGAGTCGTCGTATGTTTTGTGGTGCGCCTCCACCAGCGAGGCGATGACCTGGCTTTGCTCGTCGGAGAGCCGTGGCCGTCGCGCCTCTCGCTCCGCTTCGCGCTGCGCCTCCTCGTCCTTCCTCCGTTGAATCAGGTCCTTCTTCCTCTGCACTTCCTCATCTGTCAGAATGACTGGGTGAGGAGGACGGAGGGTGGAGGTGGAGGAGGAAGAGGAGGAGGAGGGGGGATGAAAGAGGGAAAGAGAGTGTTAGGATTACAATGCACACACAACTTTCAGGGGGAAACAACTTTCAGGAAAAAAAAAACATGGATGGAGAGCACAGTTTTTGTGAGAGAATGACATTAATAAAACCGAAGACCTTCTCCACGTTTCCTCTTTAATAGACTTCAGTAGACATTTAAAACAAAGTATCTGAGAATTCTTTTTAAATTTATGACTTCTCACAAGTCTCTTGGTTTAAAAAAAAAAAAAAGTTCTTGAACTTGAGCAATTAAAAATTTCATTTAATGTACAGTACTTCCATATAATATCTCAGATGAGTATCTTTTTCTCTTGGTAGCCTATGAATATCTGAAATGTTTTTGACCGTCACACAATTTATGAATATGAAGAAGCGAAGAGAAGAAGCGACTGGAAAACAAGATAATGAAAAAAAAACGGAAAAAAAAACGCCTGAATGGCAGAATACAGGTGAAGTACAGAGCTTTTTAAAGCTTTTCACTATGTACTTGTCTTTTACATTGTGATGACAGCTACAGTCAATGTGGTGCTGGGTGGAGGGTGGGGGGGGGTTGTTATTCTCTGGAGGAAGAGAATGGGAGGGGACAGTTCCATATGGAGACCCCTGCTGCAAATGAACAAGTGAACGCATTGTCTTTGTTCTGTTCGCTCCTTGTTGTTCTAGCCACTGAATTAGCTCACAGAGTCAGAGAGAGAGAGAGAGAGAGAGAGAGAGACAGAGAGAGAACTGGGTCTCAACAACATGCTCCTGTTTGTGCAACAGCAACACTGTTCCCATACAGTAAATCGCAGCACCGGTGCCACTGCTCTCTTGTGGTATTCCCAGAAACACCCGAGGGAGAGAGAAAGAAAAAAAAACATCCATCTGGAAGTGAGAGGCCTTCGTTTTAACAGTGGCCTGTGTTTGTGTGTGTGTTTGTGTGTGTGTGTGTGTGTGGACATGGACAATATCCGGATATCGGGATATAAAAAATAAAAAAAACTAGAAAAAGATGTACCTGCTATTTACAGACCGTGAAAATAAACAAGGCCTGTGTGGAGAGAAGAGGTTGTACATAACAGCAGGTGTTGAAACTTCAGATGGAGTAAACTTCAGTGTATACAATGTGGGGAGGCTCCTGTAGTTCAAATAGAACGTGTAAACACTGTAATGGGGGTAAAGACCCTGGGACAGTTGACCACAGTTCAAACATTACATAATATTTACAAGAGCCCCCCCCCCCCCGCCAAAAAATTATGATTTGCATACAGTGGTTGTGTAAATTTTACTATTAACAACTGTAACAACTGACACTGTGAGGAAAAGTTAATTTAATGCTATTTATCTACAGTAGGTCACATTCATGTCAGAAATTGGCCTCGGATCAGTTCAGGATGTAATGTTGATTCATATCCAGAACTTTCAGGTCACATTAAAATTAAAATAAATTTAAAAAATCATAACCTAGTGTGATTAATCATGTAATTAATGACATGAACCGTGCTGAACTGAACCCAAAAGGGGCCAAACTGGGATCAACCTAACGTAACTCCACTACTATTTAAGTACATGTTGTAAATCACACAGTGTGGGGTCAGGAGGAGTATTGACTTGAAGACATGTGGGTCACCTGTCATCATACTTACACTCTTTCATCATGCCAATGTCCACACAGCGTTTGAGCCGGCATGCCTGGCAGTGGCGCCGGTTGTCCTTCGTGATGGTGCAACTGCCGTTAAAGGGACACGTGAAGGTGGCCTTGCGCTTCATACTGCGCCTACAAGGAATTGTATACAATTTTAAAAAGTCTGTTAATATAATATATCAGAGTGTGGACACCAAAAAGCAGAGTTATTGCGAATGTAGTTAGCTACAGATCATGCATGTGGCTCTATATGTTTGTACAGTAACTGTGCTTAGAATAAGAATTTGACAAATAATAGCAATGTGGCACCTTTGACAGTGTTTTGCTCAAATAATAATCACAGTAGAACAGGATAAATATTTTGCCCTTCAGGTCTGGGGCTGAGTGGAACAGCACACATATGGCCGAGTGCCAAGGAATCCAGGGGTAAAAGATGAATCTCGCCAAACGATGACGCAGAGCGTAATGATTTAGTTAGTAATGGACCACTTTCCCATTTAAGTGAATGGGGAAGTGGTCTTTTTTTTTTTTTTTTGGAGAGGGGGGGCCCCACTGTATGTATGTGTGTATGAACATTTATACACAGATGTGAGGAAACACACACACACACACATGCTTGGTGAGAGTTCAAACAGAGGCCAGCTGAGAGACGAGGAAGGAGATTATTAAACATCCGTCTTTTTCATCCTCTCACTTTAAATATCGCGACTGCTGAGAGGAACAGACGCAAACGGACGGATACATCAAACACGCAACAAACTCAAAGAAAATCACGACGACTACCACTCGCTCCGGTTTTCCGTCTTTGGGGATAAATTGGAAACTGGTGTGTATCAATGAGCAGGGGGGGAAAGCATCGACTATAGGGCCGAGCTCATTTGTATTCTCTACCTCCTGCTGAGCATTAGCGTGAACAGGAATGTTGTCAGTGGGTTTGTGTGTTATGTGTGTGTGTGTGTGTGTGTGTGTGCGCTCTTATGTAACTGTGGGTGGCAATTACATTTAATGTCCATGTGAGTGTGTGGGTGGCCGTTATTTATGCAACTTCGGACCTGTGTTTGTATGCAAATGTGTACATGTGTCAATAAATTAGTCAATATGCATCTCTCGGTTTTTAATCAGCGTGGTACGAGCTACACAAAGACTATTTTCTAGGTTGTGTGTGTGTGTATCCATCTCTATGCAACAATCATGTTAATTTATGTCTGCTTCAACACACACACACACACACACACATATTATGCATTTGTGTACCTGAAGAAACCTTTGCATCCCTCACAGGTCATGGCATTGAAGTGGAAGCCGGTGGCCTTGTCACCGCACACGCCGCAGATCCGCGGCATGTTCCTATCAAACTCATCAGGGGCCAGAGTGGACGTACTCACAACTGTGGGCTCCATCACTAAAAACACAGAGAGAGAGGAGGGGAGGGGGGATGAAGAAGGAGAGAAAAAAGAAAGAGAGAGAGAGAGAGAAAACAAATGAAATCAGCTCCTTGTTGTAGAAACTTTTCATTTCGCTTCCAATCAGAACAAGAAAATAAAAATGCGAACGAGGCTGCCAACTTCTAACATCTGAAGCACATTTGAGAATATTTTCTTAAATTATAATCTGTTCTGTGTTGCTGTTCACAAGATAACTGAGAACAAAAATAACAATAATAATGAAAAAAAGAAGTAAATGTTCGATGTTTATGGGTCTTTTTAAAAATTGTATTTTCAACTATGATTATCTTTACAACGGTCGCTGTAAAAACCCCGCTACACAGAAGTCAGACACATCTCTTTTCACCCATCTCCATGCCAACCAAACATTGTCCCTTTTCCTCCAGGAGAGGATTCAAACAAGTCCCAGTCTACCCTTTGGAGGTGAACTCAACTCCAGTGTTTTTTTGTCCTGGAGCGAGGAACTGGAGCCATATGAATCAAGTGGAAAAACCCTCGTTCCACTCCAAAATGCTGGATCTGGGTTACATTTGATTACATAGTGCTCTGAGTATCTATTTCACTTAACAGCCTCATGAGAGGGAGAAAAAAGGCATGTCACCGCAAGGCTAGCATCCTCATAAACAAACAATCACTGTCCTTTTTCACAAAGCTCCTTTCTTATTCTTTTCTTTTTGCTTCCACACTGTAGAGAGTGAAAGCGAAGCAAATGATGGAGGGGAGGGAGGGGGAGTGGAGGGAGTGGAGGGCCGGGAGAGGGGAGGCGAGGTAACGAAACCGATAAAATAAATAAATAAATTTAAAAAAAAAACCTCAACAAAGTCACAAATCAACAGCCAATGAGGTGAGAGCCCAGCTGAATAATTTAAAATGATTTGACAGAGCTCTCCATAATTCATGTCTAATTAATAAAACACCGTTCGCCCCTAAAAGTCTTCACATACACTCCTGTAAATTCAACAGCTGGGCTCTTGATGTTGCTGTTGTTTTTCAGTTTAGTACAGTTGTGAATATCATACCCAGCACGCCAGTTCTATTAACAGGACATGTAGTCCTTATTAAAAACAAAAGGTCAAAAGAAGAGAGAGGAAACAGAGGATCCAGTCATCGCCTCGGCGCTGGGAGGCCTCATGGACGAGCAAGCGAGGCTCAAGCATCTATAATATGTTGGCGTCTCGTATCACGGCACCACACGCTCTAACGAGGAACATCTGATACGGCAACCGTTGTGGTACACCGAAAACAGTATGTATGCGCACAACTGGGAAGTAGCAGCAACTGACAGCAAATATTTGTGGAGGGGAATTCAGCAGATGGGTCGAACAGACCTTTGATAAACAACAGACCACAGAGAAACTCGTAGGTCGGTGGGAAAACACTTTAGGATTGTTTGGCTTCGCCGTGAGACTCCTGAAGCGGCAGCGAGCTCAGGGGCACGACGGCGATGTAAAGCAAAGCAGAGCAGAGCAGGACAGTGATTTTTTTCATAATATATAGGAGGAGGAAAACATGTGACAGTTGGTTAAATCTACACTGTAAATCCTCACAAGTGTGATACTTTAACTGGACTTTAAAAAAACATTAACAGCTCGTCGTGACACAATGTGTGAAAGTTTCTATGAGCAGTGTTTTGTTTGTGTAACTAAAATCTAGTTGTTTCAGTGGACAACAGGTCTTTCTGAGTGCAAAAGGTAAAGTACACATGTTGAGTCAAAGGTCCTGAAAAAAATGACAAACCAGGCTATAAAGGTTTTACACAAATTTCACAGATTCCAGACAGTGTGACAGTTGTTATTGCAAAGACACCTCCAGATGAGGCCTTGAAGGATTTAACTATGTGATATATAACACTTGGTATCCAGGTGAAGCAATGTGAAACAGGTTTCTTCTAACCCTAATCTGTGGCCTAAATTATCAGTAATTGCAATAGCAGTGAGTTATGCCGCGTTTCTCTGAGCCACGTCTGTACGAAAGCCCTCAAAATTCGACAGGCAGTTTCCAAAGCAAACCAAATAATCTCATGAAATCACCATTTTCTGCAATTGAGGGTTTACCAAACTGTCTGACTTGCAACTTGTTGAGTATCACAGTGTTTTTAATAAAACTGATTTCACGGTGGAGAAATGTACCGTTTCAACCTGTGCCCCCAAAACCTTGTCTGTTTACGTCTGTTGCCAACAATGATTACTTTGCTTGTGGCTTTTATAGTGGGAGTGGTTGTACAGGCTGGGCCCACAAACACCAGAAATCATGGTCAGGTAATGTGAAGGAAGGGAGAGAGGGGGGATAAATAAATAAAGCCTAGTGGGTGTTGTTCTCATGTACGGTGTTAAAACTTTAGTCCTGCTGGCACTTTGAGAGGTGACAGACAAAATCGATGGAGAACTGTGACCCAACCTATTTACTAGATGGTCCACAGCAAATTAAAAACATATTAAATCCCTTATGCAGGCCTAAACCTATTACCTACAAAACTCTTAACTGCCATCATGTAATGAAATGTTACACAATACTTGACCAATATAATTATTCAGCGTAATTATAAAGCATAAAATCCGTTTCCCCCCGGTTGCAGACCGGGCAGGCAGGCAGGCGGACTAATCCCAGCACGCATTGGTACTCATCACTCACCGTGAACCAAGAGGGAAAAACAAGCATTCACCTTAACTATATCATCAACTGATCAGTGAAGTCAGTCCTGTGTGATTGCATTCAGCCTTGACAGGCCATTACACTAAATGCACAGTAGTATTGAGAGAGAGCTCTAAATAATGCATCAGGTTATTAGACCAGACCTGTACTCATTCCAGTCTCGGGCACGCAAAGCCAGGAGACGGGTTTGGGCTTTAGGCTTCGACTCACTGAGCGACTCACTCTTGTTGAAGGATATAGATAAGTATTGTGTGTGTACGGCCTTCAGAGGCATCCATCAAACCTGTCACTGCTGTAATAATGCAAAAATATTACTCTTCTCAGTGTGTGTGTTACACCGCCACAAAGCCCAAGGATAAATCAGTAACACTGTGATTTCTGATTAGCTTACAGGGCTGAGTCCAGCTCCACGACGGGCCGACCGAGTATGGATTTCTTACCTGACGGCTAACAGAAGCTGAAATTTATGAGTACTACCTTTTTTCTTTTTCTTTTTTTAAAAGGAGCATCTACAACTTTGGTGCTTGTAGATTGTAACTAGACTAGTAGCACGGACACTATGCATTTACCACCTTTGACTGTATTTACAACTGCGGATCCTTAGATTTGGTTTTCCACATCATCTTTTCCAAACAAACAAAAGAAATGCCAACACTTTCATTCATTAGTTTTCTTCTGTCCGTTACATTCCTGTTAAGCCAGTTTGTAAACAACCACCACGTGAAATCAAGTTCGTTTAGCAAAGTAGTGTCGAATTAGTTGTTTTCACCGTGAATTATAGGAACAGCAAAAGAACAACGGACATTACTCCTGAGAATAAGATTTATTTTATTATTAATTATTTTATTTTTTCCAAGCTTTAGCATAAAACATGATGCTACGGTGTGTCTGCATTAGAAAATAATTAATCTGATTGATATAAAAAGAAGAAAAGAAACTAGGGGAACAAGACATAAGACACTTTTTGTATCGTATGACCTTAAAGCCACATGTTAGTCGGAAACTGTTTATGTAACAGTAAGTTAATTAAAGATTTCCTTGAGATAGGGATAATCAAAGGGATTATCTCTTACTTCACATCTCTGAGTTGAATTTAGATTAATGCTTTAAGCATACCGTATTCATTAAATTGATTTTGACTGTCTGTGGTCCTGCGGTGCAGTGATATACATACAGCATTTTATTCTATAACAACTATTGGTAACAATATGAGGAGTCTGGATGAAACTTTGTAGAAATGTCATTTATGCTTCAACAGTAATAACTACTTAGTAAAAGTAGAGGGAATGGGGTTTCAAGAAAACAAACTTAACATTGTGTGCTAATCATTTCAATGTGATTAAACACTAAAACAAGAAAAACTAACCGCAAAGTACGAAGTAGAACGCACACACTTCTTTGCTAACATCTAATCAAACATGACATGGCTGCACAACAGTCATTCACAAAGACAGAAATGGTGCCAGCAGAAATTCATACAGGAATGTCAAATATTAGCTTCCTCTTACTTCTGTCCTGGGGTTAGATTCAGTCACAGATAACGTACATTTTCCAGACGGTTTCAACTCGTCAATGTTTTAATTAAGAATCCCTTTATGTTTCACTCACATTAAAAATTTAAGAAACGGTGGAGAGATCAAGTCTGAGGCCACCGGTAGTTTCAGGCTGGGATGGGAATGAGCCAACCAAAGTAAAGCGGCAAGCGCATTTGTATATCATTTAAAAAAAAAAAAACAATGGGAAGGAAGATAAAACATGGACAATCGCAGTGTCTGAAACTGAGAGTTGTGCCAAAATCCATGAAAAGCGGAGAACTACAAGGGGTAATTAAGGTAGCTCATCTCAACCACATGACCAGAGTGAGTAGGAATAAGCTTAGAGCAGCTGAAGGAGACAAATCTCTTGAACAAGAACAACTTCTACCCGATTGTTATGGCTGATACGTTGGTTTATGTCAAATATTTTGAAACTCTTACATTGCTTAAGCAGTTTATTGAATTTGGTTTGTGTCTTGAAACAGTTCTAACGCTGCACATGAGTGATTTCATTGTTTTGTGTCTTACTGAAGCACAAATCAGGAAAAAAAAAAAGGACCGGTTTAACATCATAATAAAGGTTTCTGATGTAAAGCTGGAACAAGCCGACCAACAAACTCAATCTCGTTAAATCTAAATCTGCTTTTAAATTACTGATGAAAGTGTAGCATAATCATAAGGATTACCCATTATGGATACATTTGGGTATTTATATGGATATGCAGGTTGGTTTATGCATGAAATTCGGATTTAACATGCTTTTATCATCCTTTTTCTGCCTTTTTAAGCACTTTGCAATCTCTAATTTTACATATATGAATCTTATAATTATAAACTAGATAATTGTTATTATATATTACATATTGTTAATCATTTAAGCATCAATTTTGCAGCAGTACAGTGTCCTCCGACCTCTGTCATCTTCTGATTGCATTGCCATTGAAAGCAGCAAACGGCAGACATGTTTTCACTCTGCTTACGTGTCCGTTACATCTCACAACAACAGATAGTTCAGGATGAATTCTCATCTATTACTGTGTGAATGGCCATTTGCTGTTTGCAGTCAGAGAGAGAGGAAATGCCAGCCCACAGGAGAGCGCAGCGAGAGTAGTGTAGGAGGAGAGAGAGCGAGAGAGCAAGAGAGAGGGACGCAGCCAGAGAGAAGTGGAGTGGAGGAAACGCTGGAGAGATGGAGTAAAAACAGACAGAGATATATACATAGATACAAGCGTGTAGGGGAGGGGTGACCTCTTTGTCACAGCGACTTTCTGTGTCACAAAGACCAACTGTACCCTGCCGGCTGTCACAGATATGACAGGAGAAGTAGTACGAGGAGAGGGTACGCAGAGAGAGAGAGACAGAGAGAAAGAGTGAGAGAGAGGCCGTCCACACTAAACAGTCTGTTTTTGTTATTTTAAAAGCTGGCTAAAAATACACACTCATAAGCCACTTCAATTACTGGCTAAATATAAATACACGTCTCATCTCTGACAGGCCCTCATCTTGAAAAGTGTCAGGGGAAAAAGCAATTAGCTTTTCATGTTGGAATCACATTTATAGTGAGATTTATTTCTGCTGGTGCCGTTTCACTCCCATCTTTTTGTTTTTGTTTTTAAATCAAGGAGCCGATTTTTTGGCATTACGTGCTGTTTGTGTGTGCGCGATCACTTATCATTGTCACTGTTAAAATATCTGTTGGCCAGGCCACCTAAATTATGTATGAGACAGATATTTGTAGATATAAATCTCGGTGCGAGTCGTTTTTAGTTGGGAAACATTTAGGTTTTAAAGGTTTTGGTTTTTGGATTGTGTTTGGATGCTCACCACATGTGACAACCACCACACCCTCCTGATCACCGACAGGGAAATAACACTGAGGACCCGGACAGTTCATTCATTATTTTTGGGGCTTGTTTTTGGAAGGCTAAAACAAAAAGGCCAACGATCTCTGCAATTAACGATTCTTTTCGTCATTGATTAATCTAATCATGACTTTCTCTTTTCCACAATAAGTCGTTAGCGACTGGGAAAAGTATCAGCACAAGGCGACGTGCAAAACAGAAAGATATTCGATTGCGGTGACATAAGGCAGAGGGAAGAAGCCAATCCTTACAAGAAAGAAACTTGAACCAGGGAATGTTTGATATTTTTATTTTTCTTGTTGACTGACTCATTGATTAATTGGCTCATCCTTGCAACACTAGTAAAGTGATCATTCTTAGCAGATGAGAAGAAGCTTTCTATCTATAGTGATCGCTTTTTTTCCCTCCTCCGCAACCGAATCAATCAGGCAAATAAATGCAGTAACTGATCGACTCTCTTCTATCTGTGAAATCAAGCGATAAAGAAATGAAAAGGCACGGCTGGGCTTTGGGAATCTGAGAAACACGGCAGCAGTGGCCGATGAGCAAGAGATGAGGTCTGCTGTAATTATGCACAGTACCACAAACTGACTCTAGCTTGTCATTTTAACTGGGTGGTGAAAGCTGCAAAATAAAGACATTATCCCAATTTTGGTGGCGTAGTTGCAGGAGAGGTTTGGGAGTTTCCCTTTATTTTAACCCAACAAACTAGCTGAGGGAGAACAAGTGCTACTTAGCATGCAGTGATGCAGTGACTCATCTTTTCCTCTTTGATTTATTCACATCATGGCTGAAATGACACGCATGTGTCTCATAATCCAGGGACTGACGTTATAGCCGGTCCCCGGGTTGGATTTAAAGACATGGTACTGTTGACAGAAGTGTCAATGCTGCACAGTTGATAGGTCATCAGCTAGGAAGATAAATGGGTGCGGTGCCGTTGGTGGTCTGGACTTAATTAAGATCAACACATCTAAAAAACCACTGATCTTGTCGTATAACACAATGTCTCTGATAACATGAGTTTAAGCAACACCACATAAAAAAAAGGTCTGGTGATTAAATATTTATTAACGAACACCTGGCAGGGGTTTTCAACTCATTACAGTTGAAGGAATATCCCACGAAAGTTCGCATAATATATTCAGTCTATGACACAACCTGTGCCACATTATCAGTGTAAATTGTTTGCACCATCTGCATCCTCCATGTCCCAAATGGATACTTCCAACTTGCACCTTCTAATTAGTTGACATTAGGTGTCAATCAATTCGAAATTAGGTCTCAGCTACAGATGGTGCGAACCTGAAGAACAGAGAGCAGAGACTTGTAAAGTGCTAATATGAGAAATAGTAACACTTCTCGCCGGTGATGCTGCATGATGAACGTAGTCCTTATAATACAGTAATTCATGTGTTCCTGCTGCAGTTACTGCATCTTCAGGGAGTTTGAGCTTCTGTGAAATGTTCATACAGGAGTAAGTGCCAAGGTGGACCGTGGCAGGAGTCCAATACCACTCATGGGGTAACTTATTTCTCTCTGTTCTACTCGCCATTTCATTTCCAGCTGCACTATTGTCAAGTATGTTATTATCAAACAGGAAAGTGCCCATTGGCTTTTTCCTTGTCAGGTGGCCTGTTACTTATAGAGGAGACATAAACGAGACCTCAGCCGTGAAAAAAAAGATTTGGAAAGCAGCCCAGATGCTAGATTAAGTTTCATCAAAGTCAATATCAAGTGATTACCGTATAAAAACCCACCCTCCCACTAAGGCCCACCATCTAACAAACCTAATTAAGTGGTGCCATTAGTGCTTGGGCGTTGAAATGAAATGTGATTGAGGACAAGGAAAAAGATATAACAAAGTGGGTAAATAGGAGGATCCAGTCAGCGCTTCGAGGAGGGATCGTTTTAACTGCACACAGACGTGCAGAAGAGAGACGGGAAAGCGGGAAATAAAAAACCTCTGGCATCACGTCCCAAGAATGTCAGCAATGGGCTTACAGACCACATCCCAACACATAAGAGTCAGAGTCGGAATCACATCCAGACCTATAACAGCACGGGAAGAAAGAGAGGGATTGCTGTGGAACGCCTGAGTGAGAGAAGGAGGCCCTCTCCGACAATCCAATGAGCATCCTCCATCGGCATCACATGACGCAATCCCACAAATGGTTCTGAAATTGTTCCATGCTGCCAAAAAGTTTCTCTTAAAGGGGAAAAAAAAAGAGGGAGAGTGAGAGAAAGATATAAAAGAGGAGAGAGTGAGAGCGAGTGGGAGAGAGAAAAAGAGAGAGAGAGCGAGGGAGAGAGAGAAAAAAGACAGGGAGAAGTTGTGGAGAGAGTTGGAGGGAGAGGGGAGAAAACATAAGGCGATGTGTTTTACTGCATACCTCGGGCTGGGTCACTACGAGTACAGAAGAGACATAAAACAAATCAGATCTGGAATGACCCGGGCTGCAGAGAGAGAGAGGGAGAGAGAGCCGGGCTACAATGGAAATACATGGGCTTCTTCTGATTCACACATAGCAGCAGCAGCAGCAGCAGCAACAGCAGCACATCTGAGCCCGCAAAAAAAAAAAAAAAAAATCTCAGAAGAGGGGCGAAGAGGGAAATTTAAAGGAGAGGAAAGAAGGTGGGGGTGAAAAAAACAAAACAAGTACCATTAAAGGGAAACATGATCTGGGATTTGTGACAAAAGAAGTTTAATTCAAATCTGCTTGGTGTTAAGAAATTTCCTTAAAAAAAGAAAGCAGAAGAAGAAGAAGAAGAAGAAGGAGGAGAAGGAGGAGAAGAAAGAAAGAAAACAACAATGCATGAGGAGAACAGATAGAGGAATGGGAACAATGGACAAAAACAGACAGTGTGGACCTTAGAACAACAAAGTAGACAAACTGAGTCTGTAATGCAGCTAAACAACTGGCTGAGCAGACTAGTCCAGTCCTGTCCCTTCACTTCCCTCTCTCTCTCTCTCTGTTTCTCTCTCTCTTTCTGTTTCTCTCTTTCTCTCTCTCTCATTCACCCTCCTGCAGCCTCCACTGGTCTATCTCATGCTCTTTTCCTGCGATCACAGGGAGCATGTTACAGCAGCAGTAATAGCACATGACAAGGTGACCTGTGCCCCACACAGGATGGACTAAACTGGGGGGGGGGGGTGGGGGTGGAAGGGGTGGGTGGGGGGTCCCATGTCCCGTGTCCAACCCTATGGTCTCTGCCTCCCCCCTCCTCTCCTCCCCTCTCCTCCCCCCCTTACCCAGGCCCCACTGCTGGCCTGCAAGGGGAGAGAGAGAGCGAGGCAGTGACGGCAGCCTGCCCCCTTATGCTGGGCCCCTTGCTGGACTCTGGAGAGGGGAAAGAGACGAGGCAGGGAGAGGCCCACTCAAACACACACACACACACACACACACACACACACATGCACACTAACACACGCACACCAAAAGTCCTGTTTATGTCTATGCTGAATTTGACAGAGAACGCACATTCTCAAGCACACACCGAGTTGTGTGCACGCACGTACGAAGAAAAAAGGCCCGACCGACCGACCGGACAATACCAGACCGATAGAAAGACAGACAGACAAGAGACATGTGGGTGAGGTGGTGGGCGCAATTGCACTTAGCCCACAAGTCAAAGTTATATAATCACCCATAAAATACTGTCTCTCTTTCAGGAAATAGTCGTCTTCGAAAAATGACAAAAATCAGAAATGACTGGTATTTCTATTCCCTAATAAAAAAAGAATAAAAAAAGAAACTCAACTCCAGATAGAACTGATTTATTAATTCAAAAAGAAAGAAAGAAAGAAAATCAGGCTATATCATCCACTGGCCTTGACATCAGTGACGTAGCGGCCCATATTTTGCTTTCCAAGAAGAATTTTTTTTTTTCTTTTTTCTGCATGACTTGTGCCCCATATACAACAAACATTACCTGTGTGTGATGTGTTTGGCCTTGAAACCATCATCAACCACAGGAGGTAATTGAGGACCCGAAGACATTAGGGGCGAGCAGCTTAACACTTCATTAGTCTCAAAGGCAAAGTGAACATATGTGGCAAACATCACGCATGCACAGAGGTACATACAAGAGGGTCTTTACAGTTAAGTACAGCAGCCTCTTTCTTTCTATAGGGTTACATGTGAGAGGAAGCAACCAATTACCGTAGTCACGAAAGGGGGTAGGGGGCGGGCTATTCCACTGTATAGGAGGCCTAATGGACTGTACCATCTCCACGGCACACAGCTCCGTGAACAACCTGCTCCAGTTATGGTCAATAAAGACACAAAGTGGGCTCGTTTTCATAGATCCCCATTTGCAGGCATGTGCTCAATTACTGCAAACAAATTCACTGAAGATGGATTCAAAAGCTTTTTTTTTTTTGGCCTCTTGGTCCTTCTAATACTACAGGCTCTCTTGTAAATTTCCACATTATTTAAATTCAGAACATATGTTACCGTACATCTCAAGTCACCTAAGCTGTCGAGAGGTGGAAACCATACTCTTTAACCATGAAATGAGGCACCTGATATAAAAACACAACATCTCATAACCTGCCATTTTTCATGTGTCAAACTGTTTCGCAAGCAGAAATGGATAGGCGTGAGAAATGTAGCTTTAAGCTCTAAGCTGGAAAGATAGGGTAGGTAGGAATATGTGCCCCTTGCTGTTAGCTGTATTTGGTCCCTTCAGATTTTCTTTTAGGCGATTAGCAGCACACAGAGAGAGAAAGAGAAAGAGAAAGAGAGAGAGAGAGGAAGAGAGAGAGAAAGAGAGAGAGAGGGAATAGCTGGAGGCTGAGAAAGACAGTACGCTCGTAGTAATTAATGATGTCATTATCTGCTCAGTTGCTCAGTTCTGCGTGACTTTATGAAGTGAGTGGCTCAGGTGTAAACATATAAACTATTTGTATTCATGTCACTTACTCTGCCAACTGTATGACAGTGTGTTTGTCTGTGAATATGACCTATACAGTCAAACTGGGACTGTGTGTTACATGACACTATACTATAACAGTTCAACTCACTTGCAGGTTATCAGTATTTTATTACACCCTAGATCGACAAAACACATATTTGAGATAACATTACAAAAAGGTGACTAGGGATGTAATAAATAATATTAATAATTAATAGGGGTTTTGTTTTTCCATTTTATAAACACTATGATGCACTCCTCATTTGGGGTGGTGAAAACACCCTATACAATACTGGATTGAACTGATTTCATTACACACGTCTTAAAGTAAGAGGTCAGTTCTTAGGCTATAGGATGGTCACAGACAAGTCACATCAAATGAGCCAAAGTTTTTAAAGTGCTGATGTTTTGAGAACAGAAACTGTAGATTCATCAGTTCTCAACACAGACCAATGGCTGTGATTTCTAATGTATTATTTACAATTTATCCAATCATGTATTCCTCAGGTATTTCTTTTCTCACATATGATCGCAAGTCAAGCTCAAGCCTATAAAAACCATTTAAAATAAAATGTTGAACTTGAAAACATCATCAGTTTGAACTTGATTACAGCAGAAACAGCCCAAACACAGTGTAGCGTATGTGGAGTGAGTGAGTGCCATATTATCGCCAGGTAAATGGAAAGTCATCTCACCTGAGGTTTTAGCATGCCCTTGTAGAATAGGTTGTAGACTTGAAACCTCTCTTCCGTTTTTCCCCCCAAGTTGTTAATCCTGTTCAATACAAAAGCAAAAAATGGCATGTCGCAAGTCAGTGAGTGAAGTGAAGTGAAGTGGGCCTTTACCCTAGTAGTACCTGACCTGCTGCTGTAGCCTCTGTTTATGTAACGCTGAACTATTTTCAACAGCAACATACACACACACACTTCATAGCTACACACATACACACACACACGTCCTATAGCACAGTCCTATAGAGCAGAGCACGGTAGTAAAATCACATGTTTACACAGCTCAACCTGATCTCATGTGGCCCTTTTGAGCAACATTGTTTATAATAATAATCATAATCATAACAATAACTCCTGTATCGACTTTTAACATTCCTCCTGTGCACACGAGTTTCATACCTCAGCTCAACTTTTTCCCCATCAAGACCCGAGTTGTTGCATTTAATCCTCTTTAGTCGCCGTTGTTGCTCCTTCTCCTGCTCCTGTTCTTGCTACTGTTGTTATTGTTGGTCGTCTTCTTCTTTTTCTTCGTCGTAGTCGTCGTCGTCGTCTTCATGCTCTTCTTGCAACAAAGTGTGTCGTCCCCTCCATGTTGTTGCCTGGGCCAGGTTGGTTAGCTTTTTTGAAGGAGGGAGAGGGAGAGAGCGAGAGAGAGCGAGAGAGGGAGAGAGAGAGAGAGGACGGCGTTGTTACCAAAACTCAGAAATGTGGGAGAGGAGAGAGGAGACTTGGGGGGAAGAGGAGGAGGAGGAGAGGAGGAGAAGGAGGGGGGGAAACGTCAAACTCGTACGCCCTTTTCAGACGCTGGCTCTCTGAGGCTCTCTCGCAGCAGCAAGCAGCGTTGTGAAGTAGCTAACGTTAGCGTGGCTGGTTGACTGACTGACTGACTGACTGACTGACTGGCTAAGGTTTGCTTGCTGGCTTGTTTTGGCTGGCTGACTAGCTGCTTTTACCCTAAAACGCGGCTCCAAGTTCAACCAGCTTGTTAACCGTTGTGCTATCGAATGTGCGAACGAACGTCCAACGGAAAAAAAAAAATTACAAACACATTTAAAAAAAAAACGGTTACTGTTACTAAGGAGATAGAGGGAGCAAAAACGCTGCACACGCTTACCGTAGAGAAAACTCAATCACACACACACACCTCTACGATAGTCCGACGAGAATTATCCCTCCTTCTTCTTCTTCAGGACCCAAATAGATGGCCATTACTTTTTTTTTTCTTTTTTTTTTTCAGTGTTATGCGCCGCCCCTTTCTGTTGAGGACCTCTACGGGAAAGGAAAGAGGGATTTCCCCCCCAGCCCCTCCGGTAGCCAATCACAGGCGAGCTCTGTGTGTCCCCGGCGCTGTGATTGGTGACATTTCCGCCCAGCTCGGCTCTGATTGGCCGGCGCCGGTGCTCGTAACGCGGAAGGGCCGACCCCCTCAAACAGGGGTGTGTCGTGACGTCAGAGGTAACGAAGAGGTAAACAACTTTGACCGCGTGAGGTTTAAAGCAACACCGTTTTTTTTTCCGCCGCTTGATCTCTGAATCAACGGGAGGAACCGGCGTAAGGGGGGAGGAGGTGGAGGTGGTGGGGGGATTACCGGGCTAACATTAGACACGGTGCGTGGAAACGGCCCCCCTTGTTGTTTGACAGCGCAGTCTCTCTCACGCACCTTGGTTTTTCTTTGTTATGTGGCCACGTTCACTCAGTCAGACCTGTATTTTTTTTTATGTGTTTGAAAATAATCAGCAACACCTCAACCATCGATACCAAGCAGTTAAAACAGTAATAAGAAAACAGCGGGGTGCGAGGCGGTTCGTTTGATGCATTCTGCTTCATTATTTCTTTGACACATTTGCAAATGTGTGTGTGCAGTGAGGCGGGTGTATCGGAGGGGTGTGTCTACTCTGCAGTACGGTGGTAGGCTGGGAGGCGATGCCGCTGCATGGCGATGTTGCCATACATTTGCAATGCATGAGAGATGGCCGAGTGTGCTAAAAATAAGCAACTAAACAAGCCCCCACTACACACTGAGCAAACACTACTGATGATATATAATGTTTATACCCTTCTGAGAACAAAACACACATGTTTTTGCATCGTTTTTTATTCGTTAAAGTGACATTCGCTCATGCATGGCACTTAGAAGCTCTGGCATGTGGTGGAAATGGTGGTGTGTGTATGTGTGTGTGTGGTGTTAGGGCCAGCGGAGGGGGCCTGGGTGAAGGTCAGGGGTGTGTCTGTAATGTAAACACAGTAAAGGCTACAGATACGAAGGGGAGAGAAGAGGGGGAAGGAGAAAGGAGGGCCCCGTCCGGTCCCATGTATCCTCTTCCAGCTTTCAGTCTGGCTGCAGGCTGAAAACTAGAGCTGGAGCTGTGCAGACTGTAAAGAGAAGATGGCTGTCAATTAATTCATGTTGATAATAAGGCAAAAGATAATAGCTTTAAAAAAGACATCTTATATTTTAGAATACAAATAGTTCACTGTTACATCCCATGCAATCTGTTTGGGCTATTTTGAAATTATCTGTGATATTTACAATCAAAAGACACACCTGCAATGCAGTGCACCCAAGTGTGAAAGCAGAGAATGAGTCGGTATCAAGCACAAGAACTTTAAAAAGACACACTGTACCTATCGCTCTCACTGTTTACAAAATGAATGAGAGGGCTAAATAATCACTTCTTTTTTTTCGGTATGAATGTGTAACAGGAATCTTACAGTCTCACAAGTTATTCATCCCCTGCATCGATCTAGCCGTCAGCACAGCACTGCTGGAGCGACTGTATGCTGTACACTGCTGTTCTGCTTTCTAAATCTAAATCCTCTTGCCAGTTCAGCTTGGCCTCCGAAACGACAAGAATTTTCACAACAAACATTCCCTGAATATTCCAGTCCATTCCACATTAGACAGTTATACATTTCGTACCCACTGTGTGGCTGAAGATTACAGGGCCACTCAACAATTAAGGTCACACCATAAAACCCAAGCACGCATGTCAAACTACAAACTTGTTTATGTCTAGGTTTGTATTCTGTCCTAACCTCAGAATTACCATATCCCGAGCCCTTCAGCACCTTAGACATGTGTCATAATCTTATTAACTGTTGATTCATGTGCTGTAACTGGTAGTAAAGTGTGTGGGTGTTAGGTTCATGCTCATGGAGAGTTGATCCTTGTCCTGTGGCTTGGGCCGTCTCCAAGTCTGGCACCAGCGCTGGATCAAGCCGTTCTGCTAACAGGGATTTATTTGGCTCCACAACACCCATGTCAGACATGTATCCTGGCCCAGCCATTTTGTGTCCTCAGATGCTCCGGCCCTTCACAGAGAGCTGGCTTGCTTTTTGGAAACAAGGAGAGTGGAAAACACTTGACCCACTAAAACTACGGGAATTAGTATTCGTGGCACTGGTGCAGAGACATAAATAACTTGAATAACACAGCTCATACTGACATATGCCTTAAAGAAGGCCAGACTTGACTTTGGGATTTTCTTATAGTGCAAAGGAACAATACGGGACACATTTACATCAGTTAAACACACATATTAAACATGCACATGTGGCTACAGACGTAGAGGACATGCGAAATGAGCTGAATTAAAACCATAAAGAAAAACAACTTCCTGAAGTAATGTCCTGCGCAGAGTGAAATTAAAATTACACAACTGCTGATGTGAATGGGAAAGTCTGTTGATGAAACACTGAATAGGAAGGAAATAATCTGTAGTAAATAAACAGACATTAACAGAAGGGACAGTTCTGGCGGTCTGAGAACAATCGCAGAGCCTTGAAGAGAAGCCCAGCTGTGCGTCACATGTATCTACAGTATGTCCCTCTGGCCAGAAGCTGAACATGTTCTATGTTTTTGAGAACTATTATATAGACAAGCCAGCACGCACTGTGTCCAGAGCTACTACGAACCGAAGCCCCCAGTTTCACACACTCACTTAAAGTACCTGAGATCGACTCTAGGAACTAGGCCCAACTCTGAAAGCATGTGCTGATCAGCTGGCAGGTGTCCTAATGGATACACTCACACTTTGCCAGCTCCAGTTTGTAACGTTTCGGTGCAGTACAACATGCATTCCTGTTGTTTTCTTTTAAGAAACCCAGGATATCCTGCGCTGTGGTGCTATACTGTTGTGTTCCACTTACATCTGTCATCATGAGACGCTGTGGTGCTGCACGTCAACATCCACACAGCAGACCTGTGCTTCCCCCCGGGGCAATGCAGACTCTCTGCAGTTTGAATAGATCAATTGAAGATGCCATCACCTTACTCGCCACCACCACACGCTGCCCTGTCACTGTCACTGTCACTGGGACCAGAGGAGCACGGATGTGTGAATACCGTTGATTACAGCACGGCATTCATTATAATTCCCTTCATCCTCGGGGGCCGTGCCTGAGCACCACTATGTGCAACTGAATCCTGCACTTGCTGACAGGCAGACCACTGGTGATGAACATGGGCACTTATGTCACTTGTTTTCAGCACTGCAGACATCCAAGACCAAGTGTTAAGCCTGTGCCACTTCTCCCTGATCGTGTATAACTGTGTGGCACGACACTGCCCCACTTTCATCAGTTTGAGAAAGACACTTAAGCCATCACCACATAGCCACTTAAATGACAGAAATACATAGTAAGAGATAGTACATTTCTTATATAACAATACATTTTCCATACACATGATAAACCAAGCTATTAAAGTGCAGGTTTTAGGCTTAAACCACACAAACAGTGACAGTGATAAGTCTGCATACAAAGCAGAGGTGAGACCCTTTGATGTGGCGCCAGGACAAGTGGGTGAAGGGAGATGATTGTGGACCTCAGGAAGCAGCAAAGACAGGGGAGGAAACACCCTCAACCTCATCAATATGCTTTAAGTGGCGAGTGTCAGCAGTTTCAAGTTCCTTTGGGTCAGCAACAGGGATTAATGTTAACACAGAAATTCAGCACGGCTCCACAGATCCTCTGCACCTTTTGCACGTGCTGCATCGAAGAAGAGTATCCGTCGCAGCTGCATCACCGTGTGGTGTCCAAGCTGCTCCGCCCTGGACTGTAAAGCTGTACAGCAGCAGGTGATGTAAACAGCATAGTTTCTCACAGGCAATAAACGACCAGCCCTCCAGGACATTTACCACAGGAGACACTTGAAGGAGGCCCACAAAATCATGCAGGACCACACTCAAACTCAAATCCCAACCTCAAACATTTAGTCTTGTACCCTCTGGAAAACATTACCAGAGTATCTCTCTCTCTTTTTTCCCCCCAGAACAAGCAGGTTCAGGACCGGATTGTCCTTATCAGCAACCTAATATCACTGCGGTACAGTTCTCTCTTCTTTCTGTATGTACTGTTTTAGTTTGTTACACAGTTTTATGCCATCTTCCACTATCCCAAACTGCTATGTATCCTTTCATGATGATGTTTTATGTCTTATTTATCTCAATATATATTAAAAACATCATGATTTGTTTGTTTAATGTATTTTAATGCTATTGCTGGTCCAAGCAGAGATGAACCAGCAGCAGCACAAGTGCTTTATAATCATCTAAAATACAGAAATGCAGAGAGAGAAAGAGAATAAATTGAAATGGCAAAGAAAAGTACAAGTACCCCTGCTCTACGGCTCAATAATATACGATCAATAAAATAATTAGCAAAGTAATGAAGTGTTTTTCAAAGCATAAATAATTAACAAATGTAAATATACAAATACACACACACACACACACACACACACACACACACACACACACACACACACACACACACACACACACACACACACACACACACACACACACACACACACACCTAACAGGAAGTAGGTGTAGTTAATGACACACAAAGAGTTGTTAATGATTGGGTATTAGTGTAACTTAACAAGTTTTGCTTGAACAAACAGATATTTCCTCTTGTCGTCAAAGTTGTGTGTTGTAGCAAATATTGAGCATTGTTGGAATTCCTTTGTCTTCTTCTAATATTTACTCAAGAGACCAAAGGTTATTTTTCTTTTTATAATTCCTCAGAAGATAGCCAAGATGGGGGGGTGGAGAGGTGGACCCTGTTCCCGGACTCCTGCTGCTCTTAGACTCCGTAAAGCACAGGAATAGCAAGACTTATTGAAAACAGGTATAAACATTTGCTACATGACCAGATCTCATGTTTTATGATGCTGTGAGTCTCGCTGTGATCTTTCATTCACACACGGAGAAATCTTAAACCTCACACCACGGTTCTGTTTTCCCTCGGAGGCTCCCCGTGTGAGCTGCAATATGGAGATCTGACTACTTAAAGGAGGCTATAGTGTGTGGACTATTGAAGCTCCTCTGGTTCCCTCTTCTGGGAGGGCGAGGGACAACACAGAGCCACTCATCACCCATTTACGGTACTATATTATCACACATATATGTCCTTGTGCTATTTACTACAATGGTAAATCTCACAGTGTTGCAGTTGTCAAAGAGCACATAGAGGAAATCAGCCATGAATGCCCGAGTGCCTGCTATAATGCAACTCAGCTAGATCCAAGCAATTACACTGGTGTGTGTCGCCTTTATTATTACAGCAACTAAGGTAAATTAAATAAGATTGAAGACTTAAAAAGGTGACACATCAAATTATATCTCTCAAATGCATCACATGGTGAGGGCAAAGCTGGAGTGAGAAAAAAAAACACCATTATCTATCTAATTATTGGGTGCAAAGGGAACACCTAATTGTAGAGACTGTGAATAGTTGGTGTGTGGCTACCAAGAATCCAGTCCCATTCACATTTAACACAAACCAGTGAACATTGTACATGTTTCTTCATTTTTAAACAGAGTCTAGAGATATGTACAGTATGCATTTCTCATTATGAAAACATGTAGTCTGACTCATAGTTACTCGTTTAAAGCTACTCTGGAAGAAACCACAGTTAGATGAATGATAGGCATTTATTCCATTTTTCACATTATTACCTGACACAGTAAATAACACAGGACAAACAGAGACCAGACAAATCTGACGAGAGACAGGCATGACATAAATTACAACCTACAGAACAATAGATTCTCATTTTTTAGTTTTAGCCATAACTCAGGTTGCTCTACAGCTCTGACTGGGTCAGCGTTTCTTCTTTGTTGTCAGGTGGCACCTTGTGTGCATCATTTGTTTTGTTTTTTATTGTCATCAAGGTCCCAGGGTGGAGGTATTGTGCATATGTTCCTGCTGAGTGTCTGTACAACAAACCCAGCTCTGTCATACATCGCTTTTATTGCAGTGGAGAGTGAAGAGAGAGTGAAGAGAGAGTGAAGAGGCAGTGCTTGCTGCTGGGAACAGGGCCATCTGGTCCATTTTATCATTTCATTTGCCCCCAGAGATGGACTGGGTGATAGACCCGCAGAAAGGTCCATTTGACCTATGTATTGAGCAGTGGTTGGAGTGAAGCCAGGACAAGCAGGACACCTCTAGGGCATGCTACTGCTCCAAGATGCACCACAGATCGGCCTATAGGGGCATCGTGGAGTGGTCATGTAATGCCCTGTTATGGTGTGCTGCCACAGGGAGGCACTATAGGGGCATCAGGGGTGGGAAACCATACACATCACCCTCTCTTTTTTTTCACCTCTGGGGTGGTGTTCAAGCCTGTTGCTGCAATTTAGGAGCAGAAAGGACAGATATAAACTGCAGCTACAGAGCTGCACCACAGGCATCGTACTGAGCCCGAGGCACCGTACCACAACACACAGAAGCCACCATCACATAAACACAATGTTTTCAACACTAACTTTGGGACCTCAGCAGAATCTTTTATGTGAAGATAGAAGTTTTACTTTTACTCTGGAAAAACACAGCAAAGACGACAGATTCATGAAAGTTAAAATCACCTTTCAATGATCAATAAAGATAGACGAGGGCATATGTGGCTATAGTTCACACAATTTAATCACATCCCAGCTGTTTTTTTTCTTTCTTTTTTTTACAAAATCTTACATTACATTACACGGTAGTGGAAGATGAGCAGAGAAAATGAATAAAGGGTAATGAGATAAATGACTTCATGATTTATTTTGCATTAATGGCTACGCGTGTGGCTAATTTACACAGAAACACATAGTTTGTTATAGGGACATTATCAATTAGTTCAAACTTAATAACAGCTTGTTCAAGGTCACGTTTACACATCACAGGCTTGCACTTACCTCTGTACAATATAATGATATAGCTCAGGTGGTAGAAGTACAGTAGGTAAAAAACTACTTTGTATTTGGACAAACTGGTGTGACATAGAGTAGCTTGTAGCCAGTTCACAAAATAACATACATTATTTTCTACCTTTATATTACCTATAGCTTATTCTGGGTCAGTTTCTTTTCCAGGCTTATACATTTCCCCCCCATATTATGTAAATGGCAGCAGCTCAGGTGGCGGAGTAAGATAAGGGAAATAGAAATGATGGTTTGTAAGATAAGCTGGAATTACTGAACCAGTAATATTATATGCATACACAGGTGCAGCACATGGTACTGAGCCGAGCTCAGGTGGTGGAGTTCGATAAGAGGAGAGAAAAATAAATATGGGTTGGTCAGATGAATAATCTTTGAATGTTTTTTTTAACCATTATTGCATGGATAAAGATAAATCTGAAGTGTTAGTAGCAGGCAAATGATCTTAGAATGACTAAATTAGTGATATAAAAAAGTGTAGCATACAGTTTATAGAAGTTTTCACATTACATTCTCCTTGATATTTTAGAGTTTTGTAGGTTGTTTTCTGTCCCGATCAGAAGCTCTTAACCCATAACCCATGTTTAGATGGACATACAAAATAATCTTTGCTTAATGAGAGATATTATATATATATGAATATATTAGAGCTTGTTTGTCCATAGCATGACTTCCACTTTACATGTCAGCAGAGTAGGCCTATAGACTTTCTCATACATTTAAGCAAATTGCAATATTTTTGGGATAGCCTAGTGTGGAAAAGAGTGAAGTGCAATTAGGTGGCACTGGCAAAATAAGTGACACGAAAACTTGAATTTGTAAATGAATTGCTCTGGGTGACCTACCAACCTTTTGCAAAATAATTGGGAAAAAACTGTAATTGCAACAGCACAAGAGGTCAAGAGGTGAATTGTCTTTTTGGTATAAGTGCTATGAGCTCAAAGATACTAATAATAATGATAAAATAAAATAGAGGGAAGGAAATAAAGAGAATTTAGCAGACAACCTAAGTTCCTTCACTGGTTTGATCTTTTTGATCTCAATTTATGGACTTTATCTAGTCTTATTCTATGCAAATATAAGCAAGTATATTTTAAAATAAATTGTTATTGATCTATCATTTTTCATTTTGTGACCATTAGAAACAATTAAGTAGCTTTAATCCGTCCATGACATCTCATTTAATGAATTTCACCATCAGAATAGCAAAACCGTGGATTTTTGTTTACGTCTGAGCACTGCTACCATAAAATGAAAGTAAATGACGTAACTCTCAACCAGAAGAAAGTAACGGAGCAGATTCTTCTGTCAAACCTTCACCAATCAATGTGTTTTAGACAACTTCAGTTCCGACTGTCTTTATTAGTTAATAACGTGGTGCACCGCCACCGTGTGCTCCTGCAGATGGACGTGGTGCAGGTTAAAACCAGTCAGGCTAATGGTGATGTAGCACGCGGCGGAGCTCCGTTAACGTTACCAGTTACTAGCATCAGTTAGCTAGGCTAGCTGCAGGGAGCTAACTAGCATAGCACGAATCGAACGTTAGATGTGATTACGATTAAGTTACGACGTTAACCTGTAATGTAACCTTACGTTTATCGGGATACGTAAAGGCATTGTCCACATAAATCAGCAGATGAATAGTACAGAGGTGAATACACACATTGAACTGTGTCGTCTTTTCTCTAAATAGAGTCGGACCCTCCCATTGAACGCATCTGGTCCCATGGTGTAATGGTTAGCACTCTGGACTTTGAATCCAGCGATCCGAGTTCAAATCTCGGTGGGACCTCATCCTTTTAATCTGCTCGACGTAAAGTTTGTGACACCAGTGATGCCGTTTACGGTGGCTCCCATGGCCCAATGCGGCGTAACAATATAGTAATATGCTGTAAACATGTGCGAAGACACGAATATGATGGGGGAAAAAAACTTTCAAAAGTGTTTCTGCGGACATAATGAAGTGGTGGATTCAGCTAATGCGAAGCTTACAGCACTTGTTTGCAACAATACCTGAATCATTTTATGTTTTTGTTAAAATAAACCAAACAAATTGCGTATTTAACAACTTCTAAAGTCAAGAAATATTGAACAAAAGTGTTTCTGTGTCCCCGGAAACACTTTTACTGTTATAATTTGTAGTGTGTTTGAGTTTTTTGTTGTTTTTGCGCTGATCATAAACTACTGTAGGCTATATACTGTCCTCCGTCAGATTCACCTCCTTCATCTGCTGTCAGCAAGTTTTAAAATAGGATATTAAAAATGCACAAACTTTTTTGTGATTTTCTTTTCTTTTTAAGGCAAGGCAATATAGCCCGTTTTTACAAACAGTTTGTCTCAAAGGGCTTTATGGCATCATAACAACATCTGACCTCTGTCCTTTTAGACCCTCACATCCACTGAGGAAAAACTCCATAGAAAACCGTTTTAACAGGGAAAAATCGGAGAAACCTCAGGGTGAGCAACAGAGGAGGGATCCCTCACCCAGGACGGACAGAGGTGCAATAGATGTTGTTACAGACAAGAAAACAGTAAGTAGTTTTCTTTCTTTCCTGGTGATAACAGAGACTCTGTAGATGAATGGAAATTATGTAACTGTTCGACCACTAAAGTTTTAGCATCAAATTTCTAAATGTAGTTTGTTGAAAAGGAGTTGTGATGTTATTTCACTTGTGAAAGACCTTTGTGAAAAGCACAGGTGTTATTAATAACACTAATGACACCGAAGCAGCTAAATTTACTTAATTATTTATCATCGACACATGTTTTGTTTTGTTTTTTGTTGCAGTTCACTGAAAAGAAACTAGCCTATATAATGTCCTCAGTCGCATTTACCTCCTACATCTGCTTTTTAGCAAGTTATAAAATAGAATAAAAATGCACCAATTGGTCTGCAAATAAGTGATATAAAACGTGACTGGAGCTTTTGACTGATGAAGAATGCACTCGTATTTGATTTCATTTTATTGCTTTAATTTTCTTGTCAAATATGACATACATCATTCTTTCTCATTCACCTCAGGGGCCTAAAATATATTACTTCTTTTACATAAAAATCCATTATGAAAAATAATAACTGTGCTGAAGTCATCTAAATACTGTCTGAATTTATAAAAAACAAACAAAAAAACCTCACACACACGCACACACAACACACACACATACATAGAAATACCAAATGACAAAAAGATATCTTTTTAAAAAAGAAAGAAAAAAAACACTCAATCAACAGAAAAGCTTTACACAAGAGTGAAGTCTTTGGCTTGAAGTGAATCTTCTCTCTGAAACATAACTCACTTATTACGTGTTATACTGGGTGGTTAAATAGGCAATAGAAACAAAACAAAATAGAAACAAATTTAGAAACTGACATTAGAAATGTGGAAGTCGTAGATTTCCTCTGGATGTACAGTATGACTTTTTTTTTTTTTTTACTTTCAGTAAATTCAAGTCATGGTCTTTTAAATGAGTTACTTCTCTTGTGAAGCGAAGCTATGCTACCCTGCCTTTTACTTTCATATGAAATCATCAATCATCTACTTGTCAATACAATAAGCTTCTACATCTGTGGTCATCGCTTCAATAAAAATACACACTTCATAGTACCAGTGCAGATTCAATTTACACGTTCTTCTCTGATATTTAAAGTACTTATTAACCTCATTGAATCACCTCCTTTACTCTGTCTAACACTGCATAGGAAGCATTAAATGCGTTTACCCCACTTTTACATCCTGCAACATGACTCTAACGTTCTTCTACATTTCTACATACCATAATCTCTTCAGCTTCATATGTTGATGTAGAGAAACCGTGGTGTTGTAAAAGTGGATAGCCATGCAGTTTTTTTTTTGCACACCGTGTGAAGAGTTTATAACATAAGAACAACAACAAAAGAAAAAAGAAAAAGCAAAAAACAGCAACAATAAAAAAAAATCTCACTTGAATCTCATTTGGCAAAGTTTACCAAAGGTAGGTCAGTCTTTGGTTTATCAAACTATTCCTCTGTAACTCGCATATAAACAATATTTAGCTCTTGGTTTCTCTTATAAAAACAGTCGTACAGCCGAACACAGTCACACACACACACATGATGTACACACACACACACACACACACACTTAAAAAATACAAAAAAACTACAACAAAAAAACAATGCCAGGATCTCTCCCACATCCCCCAATAGTCCAGACTTTGCTCTCTCATCTGCGTAGCTGTGGTCCCAGCATGACTTTGTTGATGAAGTTGACGATGGCCACCGCTGGCTGCTCCGGGTCCATCTCTGCAAAAAGGTGACACACGTTTTCTGTGGCGCTGCCCGTCCTCCGGGCCACGAAACCAAACATCCTGCAGCAAAAAAATGTAAAAAAGAAGACTGTTACGAGAGAGAGAGAGGTCAAAACACCAGAAAGAAAATAGTGTTTGACACTGAAGGAAAAAACTCAAGAGTATAGCCAGAGTGGCAAATCTAATTGTAGTGATTAATTGCCATGCAAACCAAGTCAGAAAAACATATGGTGACACACAAGCACGTACCTGCATGATGTGCAATCAGAATTAGTCCACCTGAAGCACGGGCACACAAATAGAGACAGAGACAAAATGCAGGAAGACATGAATAACAAGGACACAGAGACTCAGTGACCAGCAACACTAGCCTACTCATTCACCTATCAAGAGTCAAAAAGCACACGACGAGCAAATCAACTTATATTTATGAAATATAAGACAATACAAGATGTATTTGTGTAGAAGCAGCAGCAGTAGCAGCAGCAGCAGCAGCAGCAGCATCGAGCACATTTATTGCTGCCTTTCATGAGTGTCCCACCTCTGGTCTTGGGGGTCAAGGCTGCTGAAAGTGATGGTATTGATTGGGTAGTGTCTCCTGAAAAACAGCCTGTGTAGACACAAAGAAAGTACGGTAATCAAAATAATGTGGAAGGTTTTCAATCAAACTGTGTGATGCAGCAGAAATCTGATGCAATAACAGATAACACCTTTTAAAATAAAATAACCATCTAAAATGCACCTTCTTTTGCTGTCCGTTAGAGTGATCCCCTGAGAGGACACTTTAAAGTGGACCACCGTCGCCACCGGACGAGGACTCAGAGCCAAAGTGCACTTGGTTGCCTTGGAAACTGCCTCCGGCCCCGTCAGCGACTCAGTTTCCACGGAGTTCAGGTAGAGCACGTTGCAGGCTGGTTCATCAAAGAGACGAGAGAAAACGTGGATTAATGTGAGAGCAAATGTGTTCAGACTTCAGGGCGGCAGAGCCATGAAAACATGAGGCGTGAGCAACCTCTACTGGTCAAAAGAAGGAGGTGCATCAATGTGTTTTCATCCTGTGTGGAAGTTCATACAACATCAGAATCAGCAAGGAAGCAGTAAACTTTAATTTACAGGCCGTTAATTACGTAATAAAGTCAAGAAATAGCCAAGAAATAACAGTTAATTGCGTAGTAATGTCAAGAATTGCCTAGAAAAAACTGCCAATTTCATAGTAATGTAATGTTTTTCATAAAGGCAAAAGATTACACATGCATTTCATATGTTCATTTTCTTTCTCCACCAAGTCCTTGAAATTGACTGTTATTTCTGCGCTATATTGGCTTTCTTGGCTATATTTCTCAACATTACTATGAAATTGACTGTTATTTCTAGACATTACAATGCAATTAATTGTTATTTCTTAGCTATTTCTTTACATTATCACGTAATTAACGGCCTGTAAATTAAACGGTTACCAAACAAGCTCGTTTTTTTTTTACCTGCTCCTTGTTTGAGGAGATCGGCTGCTGTGCTGGTGGTTGTTGCACTCTGCATCTCCTGAAGCTCCCCAACCAGGTCTGAAACATCACAGTCCTCAGTTACATAACAGCACCGTCTGAATTATTAAAGCCTCGGCATGTAACTGTTGCAACAATCCTCCTAATATTTGATGAATAGTCGTTTATTTGTTCTCTAATAATAGATACAGCACGTTTGAAAAAGGGCGGATATTTAATTTTAGTTGTAAAAAAAAATCATGATGCTGATTCTTTATTTTTTTTTTTTACCTTTTTCTGGGATGCGGAGGGCACAGGGTAGAGAGATGGGAGTAATTGAATGCTGGTACACCAGGGCAGATAAACTTCCTGAGACAGAAAGTATAGAAGGATGAATCAGAAAGGTAAGCAAAATAAGGTTATAATGTTCAGTTTCAGTATCTTTAGCATCTCGCAAGAGGCTAAAAATATGTGCAACATGTCACGAAAAGCCTCATAACTGACCAAAGTAGGACTCGTTCTGACAGCCCTTGATCTTTACTCCCCGAGGCCCGGTCTCGATGAGGAAGTGTCTCACCAGCTGTTCCAGAGGATCTCCTGGGAAAGAGGAGAGGACGGTGAGAAGTGAGAGACTGCTAACGAGAAATAAGACGAACCGTCTCGCTACAAAAATGTGTCAACAAAACACACTAAAGAATATCTACAGTTCTGTTTACTCATGTGCAGACAAGAGAAACAATAGATATTCTCTGATAACGACTGTGCTGCTTTTATTTCATGCGTGAACAGAATAGAACTGAAATATGTAGAAAAAAAGGGAAAAACAAAGATACACAAGAAACTGCAATAATAAAAGTAAAACATTTTAGTCCCAGTGTCTTAAATGTGAAAACAGTATTAAACTTACTACAGCATTAACAAAACACAGATGTCAATTAAACTAAAGCATTAAGAGAATAAAATTTATGCAAACAATAATGAATAAAACAATAAAACTTAATTGTTTTTTTGTGATTTTATTTGCTTTTCAAGTGTTTTTTTCTCTTTTTGGGTGATAAAACAGACTGTAGATAAATGCAAATTATGTAACTGTTCAACCACTGAAGTTTTGGCTTCAGATTTTTAAATATAGTTTGTTGGAAAGGAGTTATGATGTTATTTAAAGCAGATATCAGTGGAATGTTTTTGTTAATATAAGTCCTAAATAGTCCTATTTTCCGTCAGCAATCACTTACATGAAGTATTTCAGCCTAAACACGAGTCTCTCCGTCACTCTGCTCTGCTGTAACCCGAGGAGAAAATTTTCCTTGTGGGATACAAGTGTTATCCAATGAGGAGAGAATGGCATGAAGGGCTGTGTGTGCAGCCAAGGGATGCGCGTGAATGTGGTGACGTAGCACGAGGACCAATTGATGCCTGACAAGGGCGGGGGCTGCTAACTCATGGTGCGTTCAAAGAAACTCGTACTTTGTGTTTTTCCTTCCTGTGAAGTCATACCAGTTCGATCTGGTACGAGTTCACGGGTCGGAAGTTACGAGTGGCCGTTATAGGGAACTTTCACAGACAACAGGATGGTAAAAACACGAGCTACGGGTTACCTGGAACGCTACCAAGTCGTAGTTGTGACTTGAAGCTGTAACTTACGGTTTCAAAAGCCTGCCTTGAACGCAGCATTAGCCGAAACGGCCGTGAAGCTGATATCTGCTTTAACTTGTGAAAAACTAAAAACTAAAATGGTCAGGCATAACAATGGCTCTAACGGACCATGACACTAAAGCAAATAAATTCACTTTATTTTTATTATCTACACCTGTGTACCTCTTGCTGAGACATGCCATTGGCAGTCAAATCATTGATATTAACAATATTTATACCTTTGCCTCCAGTGACGTTGGCATTGGGAGGAGGCGTGGCCACTTTGAGGGCCAGACCGTACGCCCCCTGGAAGGAGTTACTGTCTCTGATGAGGAACGTCCCCGGCTCTTTGTCCTTTAACACGGCTATAGCTGCAGTAGAGAGACGACATGTCAGTATCCAGATGTTGTGGTGTGACATGAGAGATGCAGCATTTCTTAAAGGGATAGTTCAACATTTTGATGAATTCACCTATTGCCATAATCTCTCATGGAGTAGGTTCATTACCTTCAATTATCAGTAGATGTTTTGAGATCAGCGGGGCAGAGACACCAGCTGCTCAGCGAACACAATAGAGGTGAACGGTACAGGTCCTCTGTCCCTCATCAAACTCATCAAATACACAATCCAACAACTCCAAAAACGCTCTTGTGGACAAGTTGTGACCTGCACATTCACCACGCTATGAAATAATCATGTATAATTATGTAACATTACGACACATGACATAAATACTACTTGCGCTTTTGAAATAACTCCGCCCAGCAGCCACGTCTGAAATCTAGTTGAAGCTACGCATTTGCCTCTAAAACAACTCCATCTCGTAATGTTACATGATTATTTCATAGCATGGTCAATGTGCAGGTCACAACTTCTCCATGAGAGCGTTTTGGAGTTGTTGGATTGTGTATTTGATGAGTTTGAGCAGCTCACGTCTCTGCCCCGCTGATCTCAAAACAGCATGCACCGATAATTAAAGCTAATGCACCTACTGCTATGACTATATAAGGATTATGGCAAAAGGTGAATTTGCCAAAATGTTTAACTACCCCTCTAAAGACCAGACTGTGCCTGACTTCCTCACCTTGGTCTCTGGAGATGCCCGGTTTGTACCAGTACTTGGAGCTGTCCTGGACAAACTTGGCGTTGACCCTGACGTCCACCTCCTCCCTGGAGCCGGACTGCGTCGAGCCGCGTCTCTGCTCTGCTGCTGCTGCTGCCGGGGAGAAGGACACGTGGTGCGTGGGCGACGGAGCCGAGGAGACTCTGAGGAGAGAGTTGTGTCCGTTCAGGGCTCCCGCTGCGGTGGAGGCGGAGAGGCGTTTCTTCTCGGGGAGCGGCGGCTGCACGGCGGGGATGGTGACGGCAGTGTAGCCCGTGTATGGGACATGGGGGACGTTTAATAACGGGTAGTAATAGGACGCTAAGGGGAAGGTGGGGGTTTGGTAGCCGTCGGGGACAGGCGATGGAGGTTTGTTGTCAGGTAAACTGTCTCTATCTGGAGTCAGTCTGTGTCCCGCTGTGTCTGCAGCCGATGGCGAGTACTGGGAGGACGAGCGCCGCTCTGGGGAGCCGATGGGAGAGTTTGGGGAGGTGGTGGACGGACTGGAGCTGAGGCTGACAGAGGGATTCATCACGGTCACGGCGCTCCCTGCCCTGCCGTCGGACGGAGCGTCGCTGGGAAGGGCAGAACCGTTGAGCTGCACCTGGACGGGTGTGATGATGACAGTGGCGTAGTTCGAAGCGCGTGATTGGTTCGGTGTTCCCTCAGCACTTCCTGCGATCCTGACCGATCCGCCGATCTTCCCGTCAGAGCTCAAACTCTGCTCGCTGGATGCTTGTGTGGAGTTTATGGATATGCTGGAAGTGTGGGTTTGTGTGTCTGTCGGCACCGGTGTGACAGTTTTGTCGCTGTTTGTGTTTGATTCCAGCTGTGTGGATGTTTCTTGACTCTGAGGAGCGCTGTCAGTATGAACACTGTGGACAAAACGTGAAGAAATTAGATACAGCCGCATCATGCAGAAGTTTGGCAAGGCAAGGCAATTTTATTTGTATACAGTAGCCCATTTTTACAGACAGTTTGTCTCAAAGGGCTTTACATGGCATCATAACAACATCCTCTGCCCTTAGACCCTCACATCGACTGAGTAAAAACTCCATAGAAAACCCTTTTAACAGGGAGAAATTGGAGAAACCTCAGGTTGAGCAACAAGAGGGATCCCTCACCCAGGACGGACAGACGTGCAATAGATGTTGTGCACAGACAAGAAAACAGTTATATAGCATAGAATAGCCTATGAAAAACATGGAAATGTTAACAACACCCCTGGTCAAAATTTCTGTCAATGTGAACAGTTAAGCAAGTGGAAGATTAACTTATCTCCAAAAGGCATAAAGTCAAACATGAAACACTCTTTTGCAATATATTAAGCAATATCAGTGTATTATTTTTGGTTTTTCTAGGGAAACAAAGCAGCACCCTGCAAAAGAATAGGAAACCCAGGAGACTTGAGCTCTTAGATAACTTTGACCAAGGTATCAGACAAGATATTTACTATTTACACACTGTGATGGTTTCCAAAGGGGGGGGCTACTACTGTAGGTAGGCTACTAACTATGCAGGGTGCCCAAACCTTTGCTGGGGCCCTTTTCCTTTTCTGTCATTTTGAAAATGTAAAAAGATGAAAATAAAAACAATATATTGTTTAAAATGTATCTAGGGAATGTGTCATCTGTAACTTAAAGCTTTCTTGGTGATCGTTTCCACCTGCTGAACTGTTAACACAGGAACAGACATTTTGACCAGGGGTGCCCAAACTTTTTGCATGCCACTGTAATTTACCAATTTGTTTGGATAAATGTTGTTTGATATTCAACATTAGGAGGTTTCACCCACCTGTCCTCAGTGTGCGTTGGGCTGCTGCTACCGATAAGTGTGTAGTCATTATCAGAGTCCAGTCCAGCAGTGCTCGTCTGCCCGTTAGAGTCCGATTTGGCCTCTGAACTCTGGGATATGTCATCACCTGCATCCGTTTTGGCCTTTTCCACTTTGAGAAGCGAGATAAAAATAATTGAAGACTCATTTATTATTACAAAAAACAATCAGAATAATAAGTGAAAGAGGATGCATCAAGCCTGTTATTATATAACCCATCATTCACCTTCAGGCCGCTGCTGCTGCTGCTGCTGCTGCTGCTGCTGCTCTCTGGATCTGCAGGGCGTCTCGGGCAGCCTTCCCTTCCCAGGAGAGGGGCTTCCGGCGGGCAGAGGCGAGGCTGATCCGGAGTGGTACCCTGAGGCGTAGCCGCGGCTCTCGTGGCTCTCGGCTGGAGAGGACTGATAAGGAGAGCAGGGGCAGGAGTGGCGGGGCTGCGTTGGCGTCTGGTACCCGCTGCTGGCTCCGTCCCGCACATCCACCAGAGACTGGGGGCCGCCGCCGTGGCCGTGGCCGTGGTGGTGGTAGTTCTGGTGGTGAAGATGATGATGATGATGGGGAGGAGCGAGGGCGAATCGAGGCTGCTGCCCCGGGTTTGATGATTTGCACGGCCAGAACTCGGCCTCTCTTGTTGCCGCTGCCACCACCTCCCATGGGTTTTCACTTTCCCACATCGCAGGCGTTGTGTGTTGTTGTTGTTGTTGGGACCAGTGTGGGGTTTCCGACGGGTCCGGGTGCAGCGGGTGGAATGATCTGGGCTGGTGCTCTCGCCTGGTGGAGCAGTCCCAACACGGGCAGCCGGAGGAGGGGGAGGAGGAGGAGGGGGACACCGCTGCTGCTGCTGCTGGAGGGCTGAAGAAGAACATTTCCTTTTTGATCAAATTTTTATTTTGTTTTAATTCAGACACAAATTAAAGCAGAAGTAAGCGGAATATTTGTGTTAATATAAGTCTTAAATAGTTTTAATGTCCGACAGCAATCACTTATATAGAGTGTTTGGTCTGAAACACGCGTCTGTCAGTCACTCTGCTCTGCTGTAAGCCGAGGAGAAAACTTTCCTTGTATCCTACAACCTTTATCCAGTGAGGAGAGAGAACGGCATAAAGGGGCGGTCCTCTCTGTGTGTGCAGCCAAGGGATGCGCGTGAATGTGGTGACGTAGGGACGAGGGCGGGGACTGCTAACTCCATCGGCTGACAAGAAGTTAGCCAAAACGACCGGATCGCTTACTTCTGCTTTAAATGATGATGTACAGTCATTGAGAAAACGCCGCACACTCAGCTCCAGTTACGAGACTTATAGATTTATTTGACAACGTTTCGGCCAGAGCCAGACAAGGCCTTTGTCAAGTCAGGCCGAAACGTCTCGTAACTGGAGCTGAGTGTGCGGCGTTCTTCTTTTTCTCAGGTATTATAATACGTTGTAATTGTTAGTAACTCGCTGACAATGCCCACATCGGTAATGCATTATAAGTTATAATGTGTTATAATTGTCTTATAAACGTGAATAACTATCATTATAAACACTCTATTGATGTGTTATGCTTATTGTTATAAAGCTGTACGATCATTTATGAGTGTTTATAACTATAGTTATACAGTGCTATAACTGCAGTATAACTCATCATAAGTATGGTTATAATGTGTTATAGAGATAGACGTCAAATAAAGTGTTACCATAACTCCATATAAGTAACATCAAGAAAAGTTAAAACCCACTGTCTGACGGTCAAAGTGTGATGGGGGCTTCCAACGTACCTGAAGAACATTTCCCTGTAGGGGCTGGAGGGCAGCGACTGATGGGACAGGTGAGCGGACGGACCGTGGCTGGAATAATGGAAGAGGTGACACTCGTCCCCGGTGCAGAGTCGGCTCGAGGCCGGGAGGGTGTGGCTGTGCGGGTGGGCGTGTTCGGGCGGAGAGAAGGGGTAATACGGCCTGTGGAGGCAGGGCAAGGGAGGAGGCGGAGGCAGAGGCGGGGGCGGACGTTCCCATGGTAACTCAGGTAAAGGATGTGCACTGTGGCGATGGCAGAGCTCCATGTGGGCCGGATTCAAAGGAGGAGACACAGATTTGGAGGGTAAAGCTGGAAGAGTTTGGCTTTTCGGATGGTTTTTGACGCTACCGCAGCGTCCCAGACAGTGTCCGTTAGAGAGGCAGGGCGCCCGGTCCCATCCCACGTCGCCACACTTCGCACCTGCACGACCGCAACACGAGTGATCTCGCCGCAAACCCCCCGGGCTCGATGGGTCTGCATCATCTAAAATCGCCGTCTCCCGGTCCTTTTCTTTCCCCCTCGTCTTCGTTTCCCGTGGCGGACACTCAGGACTTTCTCTCTCAGGGTTGATGGGGGGCTCGGTGGGGGCTGAGGGGTAGGTGGGGGGCTGGGGCTCGGGATGACGCTGGGTGGGAGTGTGGGGCTTCACTGTCGGGCTGCTGGTGAGGCAACCGTTGGGAGATGCTGCAGAGGCGGTTGAACCTGGACCCCGTCGCTTCCTCACCTGAGCGTACAGGCTGCCGTCCAGCGGGCCCCTGGTGTGACAGATGTCTGGTAGAAAACAAAACAAAACAAAGGATGTTGTAAACTTTTCTTTAACCACCTTAAAGGGACTATGAGGACTTTTGGAAAGTGGAAGTGTTTTCACACTACATTTCCCATAAGCCTCCACACGCATGGTGAAATTCTTGGACCAGCGCAAGATGGACGAAAAGCGAAAGCATTTGCCAAGAATGTTTTCATTGATCAACAACGAAATTTGGAGGTTCGAAGACCATAAACGATGCCAACTAGCAACCCGGCGGCGTTATTCCCATGACCCGCCGGGCAGCCTCTGGGAAACCAGGAAATGAATGCTGGGCGAGTCGACCACTAAATAATAATATCAAAATAACTATAAAGACAAAACGATATATTTATCAAAAATGGACCCAATAACAAGTGTGGGTAATGTATATTCATCCACATTAATATGAGACTCTTTTATAACCAAACGCAAACTTCTCGGGGTCTCTTTAAAGAGAATTAAAATAGTTCCCAGGTGTCTTAAAGACATGTCTGTGACATGCTGTGGTCCAAATACCCCAAGGATCAAACATCACAGCTCTTTTTTCATCCACTCAAAACAACCCTGTTCAGAACGGCTGGTTTCAGTGCCTGTCCCTTTAAACGCAAATGCTTGCCCCGCCCCGCCCCTTCTATTATGCAAATCGAAAACTAATTACATCATTGTCAGACAACTGAGGGAACAGTTCATAAAACCACATGGATTTCAACCTATAGTGATTTTTTTTGGTCAATTGTCACATTTTGGAGACCGAAAGGCAAGACAAACAACCAAATATATACTAAAGAGCCTTCAAAAAGTGATATTTCCATAATATGTTCCCTTTAAAACTTACTTTTTTAAACCTGTGTGTGTGTGAGTGTGTGTGTGTGTGTGTGTGTGTGTGTGTGTGTGTGTGTGTGTGTGTGTGTGTGTGTGTGTGTGTGTGTGTGTGTGTGTGTGTGTGTGTGTGTGTGTGTGTGCTTTCTTACTCTCCATGCTGTCTTGATGGTGCAGGTTGAAGTTCTCATAAGAATCCCATCTGACCACAGGATCTGAGGTGTTATAGTCCACTTTGATGGAGGCATCATTCTTGCGGTATTCTCGACCTTGAGGTGCAGACAGACATTTTTTTTATGAAGCACATAAAAATGCAAAAAAAAAAAGAAAAAAGAAAAAGATCATGAGCACAAGATGCACCTCGGGAAGCAGATAGCGAGACAGACAGCTGATAATAAAAATACCTTTCATTTTTTCTGGCCCGTTGGAGAAGATAAACTCGACTGTAGCATCAGGAGGGAACCTGTCATCTGCAGGAAGACGAGCATAAAGAGAAACTTAAAATATCCAGAGATTGAAAAAAAAAGCATTCAGAAAGAAATCTGTGAAGTGGAAAAAAAAATGGTGTTAATAAATAAAGATACCTGCCCTCACTTTTCATGATGGACATAAATAGGATGACACGACAGAATATGGCTCAAGTAAACAGAGCGTAACACTTCAAAGAAATGTACTCTCTCTTTCTCTCTCTCTCGACTGCCTCGCACGAGTGTGGGTAATATTATTTATACATTGTGTGCATGCGTCAGCGTGTTGTACTAAGAGCAACTGCCATGAGAGCGCTGCTTACTAAGCCATGTACAAGTATATTTCTCTTTCATCTAAACTGACACTGTCATTTGCTATTTGTCTCAATATCCACAAACACAACAATGGACCGAGGAGGAGAAAGTAAGTGGGTCTTCAATTATACATCCCTGAAATATACAGCAGAGAGTTTCCATGTGGTCATTCATATGTTTACGATATAATATCACATTTTTAGTGTCGTACACAGCAGCAGCAGCAGCAGCAGCAGTGGAGTCTTATGGTTTTTAAATAGCCTCCTCTCCTCTTTAATCCCCTCTGTGATGCCTTCCATGACTGTCCGAAAAAATTGGAAATCTCACTAAGTAGGCCATGCATTTAAAAAAAATTTTTTTTTACAATCAAGCAAACTATCAGTTCTTCTACCTGTGCAGGCCAAGTCCAGCTCGGTCTTTCCGAACCACAGCTGGGCTCCGTGAACGGTGCAGGTGTGAAACTGGACCCTGAAGACCACCTCCCTCTCTGCTGCACGACTCCGCCGGTGGTAACACTTCACCTGCAGAGGAAGATCCAAGTAGGAGAGTCACATGAATCTAATTTTCCTTAGATTAGTATGTTCTGAGTGTGTGTTGCTGCTGTGCCAGATACATACATAAAGTAGCTACTTGTCTTTCTAGGATGCTAAGGGGCTTTTTGTGTTTTTTACCCGCATGCAGTAATTAAGTATGCATGTTCATAGTCTGCAGAGGATTTGTAGCTTTAAGTGGTTTAAAAAAAAAAATCATGCACTTATGAAAAGCAAAGTTACAAAAGTGCACGACCGTCAGGAGAGAAACGTGTATTTATGAGAGCGCTAACTAACGTCAGTGGGAGTGGGAGAAAGCGACGACAATAAATAGGTAAAATAGCAGCTGGCTGCAAGTGAGTAAAGTTCACGATCAGCCGTTTCTCACCATTATGTCCCCCTTTAATAACAGAGCCGGCTCCATCGTCACGCACAGCTTCCTCGCCCTGGAGCTCTGAGGATCACTGAACACACACACACACACGCATACACACATTTAAAGAAAACTATACATAAATCCAGTCATACACACGTCTCAGTCGGGTAAAAACACTGGTGGTGGACAATGTGAAACGTGAACATAAACACAGAGCAGCCGCCACCTAAACACAGACGCTGGCCTGCTGGCTGTGTGGTCAACACATCTGTCAAAAGGGGACGAGACGTCTGAAAAACCTGTGGTGCAACTGGACAACTGACCGTGTACTTACTAGACGCCTGAGGTGTAGACCAGCTGTAAGGACTGATAAATCTTCAGGAACGGATAGAAACCTACAAAACACACAGAGAGAGAGAGAGAGAGAGAGAAGTGAGGATAACAGCAATAATAATAATAATGATAATAAAAAACACAGGGAGAGTTTTCAGACAAAGGATCTTTTGTTTCTGTTGTGTCTTTTTTTTTTTCCTTTGACATTGTAAAACACTTTCTGTTCACAATCCAAAGCTCATAATTACCATTACAGCACTGCAAACTATTACACCGAGATTTTTTGTTTGTGTTAAAACCGACCTCCACCGGTCTGGAAGTTTGGAAGAGAGGGAACGAGGATCTGGTGGAGGAACAGAGGACTGCTGTTCATTTTGATGGTGCCCGACAGCAGACCGCCAAAGTAGTAGATGTACCTGAAGGAGAAGAATAATAAGAAGAAGAGAGGAGATGAGGTGATGAGGTGATGACAGCAGCATTAAATAAAGTGATATAAAAATATGACAGATGGATGAGTGTCACACCTGTTCTGTGAGGGCTGCAGCGAGGAGGAGACTTTGTCTTCACAGAACTTCCTCATGGCCAGAGTGGTGAGAGCCTGGTCCGCCCTGTGGACACCAACCAACAAGTTAATCAATAAATACCTACAGATTATGATGTGTCTTCATCATGCATACTGATGGTGGAGAGCAACTTAATCTTTTCTACAAAGGCCGCTTTATTTCCATTTCAATTACATTTTCAGCTCTCAATTTCAAAACTTTATTGGTTTGAAAGTTTCAAAACAAATTTGCTTAAGCATTGATATATGAAAATCAAACTGATAAACAGAAGAAACAATAATTACGATATTAAAGGGATAGTTCAACATTTTGGCAAATTGGCCCATTGCCATAATCGCTATAGTCATAGCAGTAGGTTCGTTACCTTTATTTGTCGGTGTAAGCTATTTTTAGAACGGAGGAGCGGAGCGGCAGGCTGCTCAGAGCTACGCTACGGAGGCTAAAGGAATTTCTTGGTTTCCCTCATCAACCTCATCAAATACACAATCCAACAACTCCACAACGCTCTGGTGGACAAGTTGTGACGTGCACATTCACCACGCTATGAGATAATAACAGAACGTTACGAAACGGAGCCGTTTTCGAGGTAAATACAGGGTAAATACAGAGTCTGCTTGCTGAAAAACTGTCCCTGAACGCAACGCGCATCAGCGGTTTTGCATGAATTTACCTCTAAAACAACTCTGTCTGGTAACGTTCTGTTATTATCTCATAGCGTGGTGATTGTGCAGCTCACAACTTGTCCACGACAGCCTTTTGGAGTTGTTGGGTTGTGTATTTGATGAGTTTGATGAGGAAAACCAAGAAATTCCCTTAGTCTCCATAGCATAGCCCTGAGCAGCCTGCCGCTCCGCTCCTCCGTTCTAAAAATAGCTTACACCGACAATTAAAGGTAACGAACCTACTGCTATGACTATAGCGATTATGGCAATGGGCCAATTTGCCAAAATGTTGAACTATCCCTTTAAATAAATAATAATAAATCTTCATCTGAAATTTCTGGATGAAGTTTGCCAACAAAAACTAAGATGTAAATGCACTGAGGACAGAAATTTAGACCTTAAATAATAGGCTGAATAAATGATTAATAGTCACTTAATTTGATTGACTGAATATCTTTGGATTTTGGACCATACAAATCTATTTAAATATGTCACCTTGTGTTTTTTTCAGGTCAAATATGGACCAAAACCTCTTTGTATTGTCTTTTGCTTGTCCCCTTTGACTGTCATAATCCTCCCTGTTTCTCTGTAAGCATCTTTGGGTCATTGAAAAGCGCTATACAAATCGAATGAATTACCGTATTATTAATTATTATTAAAAGATTCATTAAAAGAAATAATAAGCAGATTATTTGACTTTCAGTTGCAGACACACAACTGAAAAGTGATTTTTACATGTGCACACCATGATAATACAAATTACCCAGCAGATATCTTGCTGTAGTGCATGTAGGCGGCCACGATGACGCCTGTCTTCCCTTTGTTTCCCTGTCAGGATGCAGATAAACAAATTATTTTTTTCTCCTCCCTATTGTTTGACATGTCATGCAAGATAGACAGATAGATAATAATAACAAAAAGCCTTGTTGGGACTCAAGGCTGCACAGACCTTGCAGTGGAGGACCACGACGTTACTGGGGTCAGCGGTCAGCCAGGTCTCCATGGCCTTACAGATGGCACAGATCCTGTCCAAGGGCGGAGCGTGGAGATCAGGCCAGCCGTAGTCCTGCACCTAAACCACATGAGAGAAGTCAGACCGTTGCTGCAACAACCTCTAAAATTAAGAGTGGTCACATACATAGTTTATGTGTCTCAGCTGTGTCTCAGCAGCTGAAGCAGTGTGAGATGTGTGTGTGTGTGTGTGTGCACCTTTTGATTCAGTCTGGCGATGTCGTGTCTCTTCTCTGATAAATTCAGCAGCTAGAAAAGACAGAGAGGAATCAGAGGATATCACATTGCAATTGCAGCAAAAAAGCATTAAAAAAAACAAAACAAGAGGAGATGAGGTAGTTTAATAAGGGCAGAAAGCAATAATTATTCCTGATAACGAGACAAACATACAAATAAAACCTCTATAATTTGTTTTAATAACACCTTTAACAGCAGCCATTAGCTAAATGCGTCTACCTCACAGTCAGTTACTCACTCCTTCTTAGGCGACAAATCACGTTAAGTTTTTGCACGTGTTAAGATTTAATTTCTAACCAGAAACTTGTCCGGGTGCTTGGATTTCAGCATGGCGGCCACTTCCTGTAGGTTTCTGCGGTAACGCGGTTCGTCCAGGTCTGGCAGGAAGAAGACAGAGATGATCCTCTCTGTGATGTAGGTGAGGTCGAAGTTGTAGTGACGCTCCATCACATGCTCCATCACTTGCTCCACACTTTTACTCCTGGACAGGATGAGAATTCGATATTTAGGTGGAGCCATTAGACTGATTTTACTTCACTTTTTTTTAAAGGGATAGTTCAACATTTTGGCAAATTGGCCCATTGCCATAATCCCTACTATAGGTTTGTTACCTTTAATTGTCGGTGCAAACTATTTTTAGAACGGCAGAGCAGAGCCGTGAGCTGCTCAGAGCTATGCTACAGAATTTAGAGGTAAATTTAGAATTTAGAGGTAAATTCACGCAAAACCTCTGATGCGCGTTCCCATCGGAGGCAGTTTTTCGGCAAGCAGTCTCTGCATTTCCCTCTAAAACAACTCTGTCTGGTAACGTTCCGTTATTATCTCATAGCGTGGTGAATGTGCAGGTCACAACTTGTCCACCAGAGCGTTTTGGAGTTGTTGGATTGTGTTTTTGATGAGTTTGATGAGGGAAACCCAAGAAATCCCATGAGCCTCCGTAGCGTAGCTCTGAGCAGCTCGCGGCTCTGCTCTGCCGTTCTAAAAATAGCTTGCACCAACAAATAAAGGTAACGAACCTACTGCTATGACTATAGGGATTATGGCAATGTATGCCAAAATGTTTAACTATATCTTTAAATTTGTTTGAGCCATTTTACCTCGGTAAGGAGCCTCTTTTCTTCAGTGACAATGATTTAATGGAACCGTTCTGAAGAAACACACAGAAAAAAAAACATTTACAGCTCATAGTAGGCTACATCATTTAAAACTGTTTTCTAGTGAGTATGTGCATGTAGAGTAGACTCACCAGATCTGTAGCTGAGGTGCAGGTGGGAGTCACCTGGAAGAAGAAGAGACCACATGGTTAGTTTGTGCAGCAGTCTCACACATACACACACATATACACACTGGGAATGGACCAGCACATGCCAAGTCATGTGTTTGGCTTAATGCTCTTGGTCCTGCTCCAGCAGCGCAGATGAAGAGATGGGGAGGGAGGGGTGATGAGGGGGTGAGGACGGAGGCAGGATGAGGAGCTGATGGAGAGGACAGTAAAATTCATTCTCACTCTCTCTGTCTGTCATCTGCAGCAGCTGGTTTGAAGAAGAAGCTGTCAGTGCAGATTTGGCCGTTCCACATGATGAGCTAGTGACGCATTGTGTCAGACACGCACACACACATACACACACACTGGTACACACACTGGTATACACACACTGGCACACACACACACACATGTATATTCATAGAGACAAACATTGACAAGCACCTGCATGTCTAAAGGAATATAAAAGAACTTGAGGACATTGTTTTGGCTTTTTCAAATTCTTCCTTCTCTCACTTCAGATCAACAGACTCGTGTGCTGACCAAAACACAATTTTTTTTGCATCGTAGAGAAAAAGCAGTGAAGAAGCGAGACGGATGAAGATTACAGGAGGAGGAATCTACATGTGGCGTGCAGTCGCTGTCCTCTGCTACTGTGCCAACGGTTTTCTGCCAAAGCCACAAAACTCACGTATACACAGAGCGAGGGAAGCTGAGGTCGTGAAAACAGACGACAGAGACACACACTACTACGCAAACAGACGAGAGCAGATTCCTGAAGCTGCTTCTGGTTTTCTCGACTGTTTATTATAACGATAACAGTTGATCCTGAAACGACAAGTTAGAATAAACTGGTAAATCGGGGGCATGTGTTTCGTTTACAGCTCATTTCTTGGGAGTCATTAGATGAAACTGTGTGTCACCACCACAGGAAATCAAATAAATGAGCCAAGAAATGGCATCGAACATTCAGTATTACAGCACAGCTGAGTGTACGGACTCTCACTGTAAACTAGTCTGTAGTCACGACCACCTAGTCCAAGACCAAGACCTGGACCAAACCAATGCAAGGCCATTTTCAAGACCATTACTGTATTACTCATAATAATCATGTGGCTTGATATTTACATTATTCCTCGGCTGAAAAGAAAAGATGAATAATTTGGTAGCCCTCCAATCGACAGGTCGCTAACTACGTAATAATCTCAAGAAATAGCCTATAAATAACGGTCATTGTCATAGTAATGTAATGTTTTTCATAAAAACATAAGATTACACATGCTTTTCATGCTTTTAATTTTTTGGGAAAGGCCAGAATTTGTCTCTACCAAGTCCTTGCAATTGATTGACCGTTATTTCTAGGCTATTTCTAGACATTATGATGTAATAATTGTTATTTCTTGGCTACTGTATGTCTATAGACATTATGAAGTAATAATTGTTATTTCTAGGCTATTTCTAGACCTTATGAAGTAATAATTGTTATTTCTAGGCTATTTCTAGACATTATTAAGTAATAATTGTTATTTCTAGGCTATTTCTAGACATTATTAAGTAATAATTGTTATTTCTTGGCTATTTCTTCATATTATCATGTAATTAGCGGCCTGTAAATTAAAGGGTTACCAATAATTCAATATAAAATCTATACCATATTAAATTGAAACAAAGTTTGGATTGAACAGAATAACACAGCAGCACACAACCTGCTAAAGTCTCTCACTTTTGACACAAGTTTTTCAGATGGTTACACAAGTATACTCTTTCGTAGCAGTGCTTTTGAACAATTTTAAGTATCTTAAAGTTATTAAATTGAATTACATGAACCAAAGTGAACGAGTGACAGAGAGACATTTGTGGTAAAAAAAAAAACAGAAGTCACTGCAGCTGTGGACTCGACTGATCTTTATCCAACTCGATCAAAACCGAGACAAGAACAAGACCCTGGAGATGTGGTTTCAAGACCGGTCTCGAGTAGCTACTACAACACTGTAAACCTCGACAGGTGACACCCTGTCAACTTTTGACCTTTGACCCCCTCCGCCACGAGGATGACTGACGGCCCGCGCTGCCCTCTGTGGCCGGTTGTTGACAGGTGTCAGACAACAGGTTAACAAGTCGGATGCCTGACGATCACAATGATACACAACTAACACACCACCACCACACAGTCACACACACTGAATTTATAACTTTTTATACATTGTGTTCATCTCTTAACTGCTCCAAAAGCTCTGATTATGAAGTGCAGTGTGTGTGTTTTTCTGTTCCAGCTCCAGAGGAATTTAATTTCAAGTTGATTTAATTTCCACCCACAGTCGAGGTTGATTTGTTTTTGTCGGTGTCGAGCAGGTACAGAACATCTGCTCATCATCTCCCTGTGTCAACACCACCAACATGATGCTGCTGTTATGACTAAAATGAAGCAAACATATAAATGAATTCATGTTTACTCCCCTGGAGCAGCTGCTGCATCATGATCCATGTGCAGCTCCTCAGAGAGCGAGAGAGGCATTCATAATAAACAGCAGATAAAGTGCATTGATAAGACTCTTATAATAAGGAAATGTGCATTAGTGGTGCAGCAGTGTGACTTTATCTACTGAGAGTAAATTCATTTTTATATTGTCATCATGAGTTTCCTACTAACTTCTTCCAATGCTTCAGTCCATTTCACTTTATTTTAGTGCTTTAGTGCTTTTCAAAGTTTGTCTCGACTGCACCTGGAACATTTCGTTTGATCTCTCAAGTTTCTATTTTTACTGAAAAATAGTCCAAAAAAGATTTATCATTTGAAGTACAGAGGAGCATTTTTCTTCTTCTTTTTTTCCGTTTCATTACATAAACCCAAATCATAGCTTTCTCATTTGCGAAACACACACATCCATACACACACACCGTCTCTGTGAAACATTAAGTGGAGACGGCAAATGACATTACAGAGGCGTAACAGAGGAAAAGACATAAACAGGCATGTGATCTACAGAGCGCTGAATACTAAAAGGATGAGTGAAGGGGGGAAAAGGGCACGCTGTAATTTGGTTACTGCACGGCAAAATAGGCTCCTGCTGAACTGACAAGAAGACGTTGTTGTGCGATTATTGCCGTGCAGGAGGACACAGGACGGCGGCCGACGTACAAGGGACTCGAGTCGTATCATAAACATGTTACAGTAGGAAATGAAAGAGAGATTCAGCCGTCGGGGAGAGAAGTCCTCTCTTAATGGGTTTAATAATGGTGGTTAAAGTGGATAAAGTGGTCGGTCTTGCAGGAAGGAACAGTAGGAGACACAACACAACACACCACACCACACACATGTATAAACACGAACATGCAAACTAAAAGAAGAGCAAAGGGGTTTGAACCTGGAGGCAGAGAGAGAGAGACGAACACAACATGCAACATGAAGGCAGAGGAGGAGGAGGAAGACAGCAAAGTCAACAGGAAGCAATTTGCAACAGGATGTCAGCACTGGTCAACCTAGGTTCACACATACAAACACACACACACATACAAACACACATACACACACACAAACATGCAGAGTGTGCACACGTGTCTTTGGTAGCTCTGCCAGCCTCAGGGTCTTCATTAATGCATGTGGACTGAACGCTGGAGCCACTGGGAGCTGAGCCATCTGGTTCAGTTTGTCTTGTTCATCATCAGTGAGTGTTTTACTGAGGTGCCAGTGACAGCACTCGACCCTCAGGGACATTATACTACTGACTGTTACTGGGACCAGTCGACTGGTTCATGAAGTTCACACTTTTTTTCATCCAAAAGCAAAAAAAAACTGTTATCGTCTAAATCAAATGTGGGGATTTTTTTTTTGTTCTCGTCTGGTGTTTGATGAGAGAAGATTGATCGGTGGCATCTGGACACAGCTGCTGCTTGATGAATGAAACGTGCTCCACTATGAACACAAATGAAAATGTTGATGGACTGAAATATCGCAATACTTTACGACGCAACGCTGTATTGATTCTTTGAAGTGTTGCATGTGTCAATATTTCTATCAATAGTTTACATGGTGACAGAGGCTTTGTGTAAATTCCTCTGATCAGGTTGCACATAAAAAAAAAAAGTGCAGGAGCAACTGTTCTGTGTCTGACTGCAGTGTGTGGCCTTGCTTACAGTTTCTCAATCGATTGTATCACCAGATTATTGCCAAATGCCAATACAACAGTTCTAACAAACTGACCAGACATCTCAGTCTGGGTAAAGGGATAGTTCAACATTTCGTCAAATTGGGCTGCTCAGAGCTACGCTACGGAGGCTAATGGGATTTCTTGGTTTCCCTCATCAAACTCATCAAATACACAATCCAACAACTCCATAACGCTCTGGTGGACAAGTTGTGACCTGCACATTCACCACGCTATGAGATAATAATGGGACGTTACGAGACAGAGTTGTTATAGAGGCAAATGCAGAGACTGCTTGCTGGAAAACTGCCCCTGAAGGCAACGCGCATCAGCGATTTTGCATGAAAACAACTCTGTCTCGTATCGTTCTGTTATTATCTCATAGCGTGGTGAATGTGCAGGTCACAACTTGTCCACCAGAGCGTTTTGGAGTTGTTGGATTGTGTATTTGATGAGTTTGATGAGGGAAACCAAGAAATCCCATTAGCCTCTGTAGCGTAGCTCTGCAGCTCACGGCTCTGCTCCGCCGTTCTAAAAATAGCTTGCACTGACAATTAAAGGTAAACTAAAACTATTGGGATTATGGCAATGGGCCAATTTGCCAAAATGTTGAACTATCGCTTAAAGTTGAATAGTTATCTTAGCATAACAGCAAAATTGGAAACAGGGAAAGTGAATCCATGTGCAACTATTTCATTAAGACTTTATCTTGGTTTCCAAGGCAGGGTGGGTCAGTGGGTGTTAGGGGGTTAAACCATTAACCAAGTGCAACAGTGGATCCTTCCTGAAGTTTCCTGGCTGATCATCACCTCCAAGACTCAAATGGATCTCAAAAAGTTTTTCACTGCCACATCTTCACTCCTCACTCCTCTCTCCCAGAGACGAGGAGGAAATCCAGCCGCCGGTTATAAGGAAACAGGAGATTGTGTGTTTGAGACTCAGGCATCGGTGTGTGCGTGTGTGTGTGTGTGTGTGTGTGTGTGTGTGTGTGTGTGTGTGTGTGTGTGTGTGTGTGTGTGTGTGTGTGTGTGTGTGTGTGTGTGTGTGTGTGTGTGTGTGTGTGTGTGTGTGTGTGTGAGAAAGACTCTCTCTCTCTCTCTGACACTTAACTCTGAGCTGACGTCACACACTCACAGACAACGGAGAGGGAGAAGTGAGTAAGCTTTCCCATTTGAAACTGGAAAAGCGAAATAAGTAACCACGTCCTATTCCAAGTTCCATCGTCTCACAAAGAAAAGACACTAATGCCCGACGAAGAAGCTTAATAAAAACTCTGAGGCTTTCTATTTTCTGCAGCATGAGCATGAGCAGCAGCAGAGGGCAAGTTCAGGAGTGGCCATGATTTAAGAGGCCTCACATGAAAGGACGACATGCCCTCTCTTTCTTTTCTCCAACCCTTCCCCCCCACCCTCCGCCCCCAACTTTGATCCCTCATTTCTCCATTTCCTAACCCTCCTGTCACTCCCCTCGGCTTCCTCCTCTCCTCTCCTCTCCTCTTCTCTCGCTACCTCACACCCTCTCCCTCTCGACTTTTTTCAGCGCCTGGAGACAGGATAACTATAATCATCCCTGCCGTGAGATACAAGCATGTGCTCCCCCCTACCCCACCCACCCAAAAAAACCCAACTCACCACCCACCCACCCTGAATAAACAACATCAGATGACAAAGAGAGCACCTCGATAAGCATCGGCCACACAGCCAGGGCCAATCGCCATGTAACTGGCCCGGAGAAGAGAGCAACAAACAAACTGTCAGGGGAGTTAGAGAGAGATAAAGAGATAAAGAGAGAGAGAGAGGGAAAGAAAAGGAAGAAGACGGGATGATGAAAGAGGAGAGGCGAACAGACAGACAGACAGACGGACAGACAGAGCGCTGGATGGGAGAGAGATGTCAACAGCTGCACATGCCTCCTGACCACTCACACAGAGCACAGAGATTTCACAGAGCTATTTTGATAGAGCTCCTTATTTTAGACCAAACGTTTCTCTGTGAACTCTTCGGGGCTCATTTTGTCTGTTTGTCCATCAGTGGCAGCAGGAAACTAACAAAACTTTACCCAACAACACAGAAATCACATCAATCACATCCAGTTGTCTAGTTTTTACCCAGAACAAGTTATTATCTATTATTGTTAAAATGTTCCTGTTGTTTTATAGGACGTGTTATAAAGCCTGGAATATGAAACAATGTTTGCTGTGCATCCACCTCTATCACTCAGTCTCTCAGGAAATGAAAAGCATTAAGTAAATATGCACACACACACACACACAATGTGAAATATGCATCATTGTATGTGTGTGTATGCACTTCCTGTAATACTCTATTATTTATAAGGGGAATAAAGTAGTAAAATTAAATTAACCATGAGTGTGTTTGTGTTGTATACTCTACATTATGGCAGCGATGGCTATAAATGGCAACAACAATGTGACAGTAATAAGTCACCACCTTCATCACAGATGTTGTTGTTTTTTAACTCTCCATCCTCGTCACTGTTTCTACCTTACTGATCTGATTCTCCACACACACAAACATCAGAAGAGAGAAAGAACCACTGTTGCTCACAACAACATCTGGATAACATTTTGCAGTAGTTGAAGAAGAAGCAGGAAACTTTTTCCTCTTTTTTTTGACACTAATTAAGACAAGCCGACAAATTATATTATGTAAAACGCTTCTCTATTACACAAGCACCATACTAGAGTCCTTATAGCCTCACAACCACCAATCCATAAGTCAGTGTGAAACATTAGCAGCTGTGTGTGTGTATGTGTGTTTGTGTGCAGACACTGTGACCATCTGTATTTCACTACGCAACATTAGCATCCATCAGATGATGTTAGGACAGCTGACTGGGTCTCCATGCAGCCATTAGTCTCTGTCAGGTGCTCTCTGCTGGTCTTTATGCAACATGCAGGTAAACATAAACACAGGAACTAATATGTTATCTGCTCCAATAACTTCACATTTATGCATATATGTGCACATGTATAGGTAAAGGTTGTTGGTCAGCTAATCTGCTAAACTACACCTAGTAACAGCCATCTCATTTAAAAATAAAAGTGAATCTTGTGAAGACACTCACTGGTATTAAAAATTAAAATCTGTGTATCTTTTTTTTTTTTTTTTTTTTAGTAGGTCACAGCCGGTCACAGCATGGAGTCTCCAGTTCATTTTCTGCTCTTGCTTTTAATCACACTAAATGAAATCCTCTTTCTGGGCAAAAATCAAGAGCAAGAGCAAGAGCAGCCTGCATGGCTTCAGCTCCAGTAATGGAATAATAATAATAATATGCACAATCACATGCTGCGTTATCGGAGCAAACACTGTGGTGCTGGTGAAGAAGAAGGTTTTTTTTAAAGGATGTCAGATTGCTAACTCAGTAATAAGCTAGAGAATAAAAATGAAAAACGTACAAACGAGTCTGAATGAATAATAATTTTAAAAAGTCAGTAGAAACAGAGCAGAGTGTTTTTTTACCTCTCGACAAGCAGCTCCAGTGTTTCCCTCTGCCTCTGAGCAGTCCTGTCTGTGGAGTGTCACACACCACCTCCCGCTCCCTCTTTCTTACAAACTCTGCTCGCTCGCTCTCTCACTCTCCCTCCCTCCCTCACGATAACACACACACACACACACACATACACACACACACACACACTGAGCCAGCAGCACATACAGAATAACTCCCCAACACCCGCCGCCTCTCGCTCTCTCTCGGCTTGTGTCGTACACACACTGACGTTACAGCACATCAAACTGTGCAAGTGGCGTTCCCTTGCATGTGCCAGAACAGAAACACTCACACACTCACACAGACACACACACACATCAATACTCCACGTGCAGACACTGGGCAGCCCTGCAAAGTCACAGGGTGCTGATGTCCACTGACCTTTTCAGTGGCCTGAAGCTGAGAGAAAGACGACAAGAGACAGAATACAAGTGGCATCAGGACAAAGAGGCAGCGTCAGTGTTGACAGGCCAGACAAGAACAGAGATGATGCACAAAGGATGCGAGAAAAAAAAGAAAAGACAATGAACAAAATACATAAAACAAAAAAAAGGGGGGGACTTTAGTGGTGACGGTTATACTAAAAATGGTACTGAGATGGAAAAACGCAGTGATGAAAGTAAGATTTCAGGAGAGAAAAAAGTCAGAGAAAGTGTGGGAGAAGCTTTTACGTAAATGTGAATATAAAACATCAGAAAAGGGATAAAAAACATCTATCTAACAGGGATTAAAGGTGAAAAAAGAAGAGATGATGACAGTGAGATGCAAGAGATGAAAGAGGGAAGCGAGAAAGGAAGTAAGTAGTAGCCTAAGTGTTGATATTGGAGAAAGAAAATAGAGGAGAGACAGATATTATTAAAGAGGAGAGATAGGATAGCGTGACATGAAGCAGACGCCAGTGTCCCCCCCCCCGCCACCATTATTTATGAATACCCCAAACTGGGCCTGATACACACACACACACATATACAACACACACACATGGAGTTTGCCTCCTCAGCTGCCTCCCACTTATTTGTGTCCCCCTCTCTCCCTCTCTCTCTGTCCGATCGCTCTCTGGAAGGCATCCACGGCACTCTGCTTATTTTCTAAATTTACCCGCTCAGACTCCTCATATCCAGATTGATCATCGTCCCCGTGTGGTGACGACCACCACGACCACCACACGACGACAACAGCGTCGTCCACTCTGGTGTCCGAGGAGGAGGAGGAGGAGGAGGAAGAGGAGCAGCAGTCATCAGCAGGGTTGTTTTTGGCTACTGCTGCTATCACCGTGGTGACCATGGGGACGAGTTAGTATGACCGAAAATAATAATCCTCTTTTAATGCATTGCTGCTAAGGCACAACAGCTGGTAGTGGCCATTCGTGCATCATTACGGTGCGTGTGTGTGTGTGTGTGTGTGTGTGTGTGTGTGTGTGTGTGTGTGTGTGTGAGGAGGAGTTATAAACACACACACACCTCCCACCACCACTCACACACTCCCTCTCCCTCCAATAAATCCCACAGGATTTGAGTTGACCTGAAGAGCTGCAGAATGAAGGCAATGGGTCCCTCTGCATGACAGCCAGAGTACAAGTGTGTGTGTGTGTGTGTTTGTGTCTGTGTGTGTGTGTGTGTGTGTGCGTGTGTGTGTGTCTCTGTGTATGTGTGTGTGTGTGTATTGGACAGTGAGGACGCACAACACAACACAACACAACGGTGCAGTTACATCAAGGTCATGAGCTCAATCAGTGCTGTGTGATACTGAGCCACTGTGAGCGAGGTCACATGAGAGCAGGAGAGGAGAGGAGGAGACGGCGACCACAGCCAGTCCAGTGTGTGTGTGTGTGTGTGTGTGTGTGTGTGTGTGTGTGTAGGGGGGGGGGCAAACACGTCCTCTTCTCTTCCAATCAAAGAGGCCAGACAACAGCAGCGATTAAAGCCACCTGACACTTCTTTTTACCAGTGAATCGGTGCATTTGAAAGTTGCACCACTGAAGCTCCTTTTGTTGCTGCAGTTGAAATATGTCGGTGATGCTGCATCATCATCATCATCAGATACAGATCAGTTTCAAACCCTGAAAGAGGAGAGAATAATAATCTGACTCCAGGACAACGATGATGAGAATGATGATGATGACGAAGAATGTTCTTGAAAAATATCGATAAACACTTAAATATCACAGTATTTTTTATGCCGTATTGATTGTTTGAGGTGTTGGTTACCTTTGTCCGGCTCATGTTGCTATATTCTTAATGCTAAGCTAAGCTACACTAACTGTCTGTACCTATTTACTGAATGGACAGATGTTATTGAGCATTATTGATCCTCTCAATCAATTCCTCTAAGCCCTTAACTCACAGCACAGCACATATATACATATAAATATATATATACTACAGTATATACGTATATGGTCCTGACTGGTGATTGTTGGTATTTCTCGGAGCTGTCAGGGACATTGTGAAGAGACTGAATGGACTAAAAAGCTTCCTGTCAGTCAGAAGAATGAGTTTACAGCGCCAGGAACACAAAAGATTATTTGTTTGTTGAACATCTAACGTCATCTGACAACAGAGAGGCGGCAACAAAACATGCACGCCGCTGCCAACTGAGTCATACATGTGTATTGGAAAGTGTATTTTTTAAGAGTTACATAAAGATCAGGGTTGTAATATAACAAAGTACTTGTTTTTCTTTTTCTTTTTACTGTATTTAAGGAGAATATTCATGTTTCTGTACTTTATTTATATTTAAAATCTGGCAACTTTTCATTTTCACTACTTTGCAGCTTCATTACTACAAAATAAAAGCAGGAGAAAAGATTCCACCTCAGGATTAAGTTGCGTTTTATGCCGATGGAAATTTTTGCTGAGTTTGCGGTCCTTGAGTTTGGGGTATTGTGTCTGGAAAGTCATGGAAAAGCCTGAATTTGATGTTTACAAAGGTGCAGGAAACCTACTTTTTTTTTTGCTTTACTATAAAGAAGCCAAAACTGCATAGATTCAAAATGAGAAAACCAGATACTTTGAGACTTTTCCTCAAGTTGTGAAATGTGACTTTCACTTCTACCAAAGTAATTTTCTGGTGAGATACTTGTATTTTCACTCAAGTGTTGCATTAAAGCACTTTATACAAGAGATGCATCATGTCTAGAAAGTAAAGTGCCATCTCCAGAGCTGCTTCCTCTTCTTCCGTGTCCACTCACTGCTGCCCTTTATACCCTCACACGCACACACACCCACACACTCAATACTAAACATATTATACTTTAATAAGACCTAATGCTCCAGATCCAGCTCTGTTAGAGGGTCACCCACTCACTACTACTACCTGGGTGCTTGAGGACTCTCCTGCCATGTTGCGTTACCACATGACTGAATTACTCGTAGCAACCTGGGCTGTGCTGGTTGCAGTTCAGAGGGAGGCCGTCTTTAAGCAGACATCTAGGTCAGTGCACATGGCTTACTCCACTTAAGACTCACATCACATTAACGTCGCTGCCCGACAACCTCTGACACAGGAGCACCGTTTACTCAGGACAGAGAGAGAGGAGAGAGGAGAGGGGAGAGAGGAGGGGGGAGGTAACACGGTCGAGTCTCACCTTGGCTTCACATGTCTTGTGAACAGCAACCTTGCAATCTGCAAAGAGAGGGAAGAAGAGGAGGAAGATGTTTTACTTTGAAAGTCAGCGCTGCAAAGACCCCAAATCTTTCCAAGAATATTTGTCTTATTTCTTGTCAAAATGTCTAATTTCTAATCAAACCTAATCTCTTTCCACTTTACTGTAAATAAGACTCATCACCTAAAAATTAACTTATTTTTAGATGATTTTCACTTGTTTCAAACTGATTCTCACTTGAAATAAGTAGAAAAATCTGCCAGTGAAAGGAAGTTTTTTGTGCTTGTAATAAGAAAGAAAAACTTGCTCCACTATCAGATTTTTCTACTTATATACTTTACTTGAAATAAGTAAAACGTGTCTAAAAACAAGCGTTTTTAATGTATAACTATGTATATGTATAAATATACTTATTTTAGGTATAATGAGATTTGTTTTGACTAGAAATTACATTTTGACTAGAAAAGGGCAAATATTCTTGGTAAGATTTTGAGTTTTTGCAGTCAGCTTTAGAGAGGACAGTCAGGGTGAGTGCATCTCTGTTAAGTCGAGGTGTATGTGTGTGTGTCTGTGTGTGTGTGTCAGCGTTTTGAGTGTTTGCCACTTGTGTCTCTGGGTCGTCAGCGTGACCCGACTCACCCTTGCAGAAAGCTCCTCCAGGGTTGTCGATGTTCTGCTTGCACACATCACACACCCGTCTCCTCTTGAAGCTCCTCTCTGTGAAGGTGTGGCTCCCAGCTTTGACGAGCTGCAGATACACACACACACACACACACACACACAGGAGAGAGAAAACTGATGAGTCTGTCACACAACGCTACTGTGAAGTGAGAGGAAAGCTTCCAGAAGAGGCTTCAAAATGGCACGCACACACTTCATACTGAAAGTGTGTAGTAGTTTATGTTCACTGGACGTTCACTAGTCCTGTGTGTGTGTGTGTGTGTGTGTGTGTGTGTGTGTGTGTGTGTGTGTGTGTGTGTGTGTGTGTGTGTGTGTGTGTGTGTGTGCTGCTGCTGTCAGTGCAGATGTGCGCATGCAGCTGCTGCAGTGATGCACCAGTGTGAGAACTGGTTGTAGCTCAACCTGCTGCTGCTGCACGTTCAGCTCCCTCCTCCTTCTACCTAAAAACACCTGTCACATCACGCTGCCTTTTAAGCCGATACCACTTGTCTCATCTTCTAACTCTAACCTCTAACTTGTCTTTATTCTGTCTCAGTCTGTGGAGGCCGCGGCCATGATGATAAAGACAAACAAACAAACAAGCAGTTTTCTTTTGCTCCTCTAATAGGCTACACAACACGGTCATAAATAAACTAAACGTATTTGAACAGATGCACTTAGTGTTCATCGTTTCTGTCATTTCCTGCATTCAGACTAAAATGTCTCAACTACTGTAATAGGATGAATTCCCATTAAAAAAATATGTTGCAGATTTTCATAGTGGTGATGATTTTTCCTCTAGCGCCACCAGCAGGTCAAATATTTAACTTGTTCAGTCCTCAGGTAAAAGTGAAGCTAATATTTAGCACGTGTTAGCAACTTAGTATGCTAAACATGAGCATCACTTTGCATAGGTGGACTTGTAGCCTACAGTATTTTAGGTCACTTCTCCAACACAACAGGCCTCTAACAACCTTTTACCACCATAATTAAAAATAACCAGTGTTGGGAACGTTACTTTAAAAAAGTAATTAGTTATAGTTACTAATTACATCTCCCAAAAAGTAACTGAGTTAGTAACTCCACTACTTCACTATAATAGTAACTAGTTACCAGGGAAAGTAACTATTGCGTTACTTTTTCTTTCTTTTTTTTAAGTTTAAATATGTCGAAGAATTTGGATTTTTTTTCTCTCATTTTTAAATGGTATTTTATTGTTTTCATATATTTCACTGATCGCAATTATGGAATGCGTAATGTCTTAAATTTGTTGAATTATTGTGTTCAAGTCTTAAATAATTTTAGACAGGTCTTACATTTTCTTATGCCCACCATGGGCGAGCATTTCACTCGCATTTGCCCCTAAAAAAAACAAACATGTGTGAACCGGAAAAATCACAAAGAGAAAGAGCACACGATTGGTCAAAAACTACAAATCCCACAATTCTCTGGCCTCAACAATAACAGTAGTTAGTGTAAGTAAGGGAGAGTGGAGCTGTAGGTGAAAAGAGGAAACAACGCCACGTCTGGTCCTGTTCTATGTTGTTCGTTCACACCGTCACCGTTTATTCGTTACGTCCGCGGTGTAAAAGGCCGTGACGCAAAGACGCGATTAGGCGCAAGACGCGGTAGACGCAACTTTTTTTTTTTGCGACGCAATACACCCGATTCTTTTATGGCGACGGGACCTTCGCGTCTTCGTCCTTTTCATCGTGTTTGGTGGGAAGACCCGCAAGGGGCAAGGTGGGAAGACCCGCAAGGGGCTTCCCACCAAACACGAGGAACGCTTTTTTTTCGCTCGAGTTTATACGCGCGACCAAACGCGAGAAATGCGATTTATCGCTCGTTTTGACTTTGTGTAAATTCGCGTCTTCACGAGCCCGCCCATTTTCACTACAACAACAACATTTCTGCTCTCACCAACCATGGTTGAGGTCACAACGCTGCTGTAGCTGCTCTGGAAGAGTTCCAGCTGATGAGCTACAGAGACTTTAGAGTCTAAAGGAGCAGTGCGTCGCTGTGTCGGACTGTTTGGATTTAATGAAGAAGCTGCACAGAGTCAGGTGAGCAGAAGCTCAGGACAAACACTTCGCTCCGGGACATAATGTAGCTACACCTCACATGTTCTTGTCTTTTACCTCAGGGAGATTAAAGTAGTGTCTGTTTCCACTTTCCCTCCGATCTCTAAATTCGCGTCTTCACGAGCCCGCCCATTTTCACTACAACAACAACATTTCTGCTCTCACCAACCATGGTTGAGGTCACAACGCTGCTGTAGCTGCCCTGGAAGAGTTCCAGCTGATGAGCTACAGAGACTTTAGAGTCAAAGAGGAGCAGTGCGTCGCTGTGTCGGACTGTTTGGATTTAATGAAGAAGCTGCACAGAGTCAGGTGAGCAGAAGCTCAGGACAAACACTTCGCTCCGGGACATAATGTAGCTACACCTCACATGTTCTTGTCTTTTACCTCAGGGAGATTAAAGTAGTGTCTGTTTCCACTTTCCCTCCGATCTCGGCAGCTTCCCTCTGCTAGTCTGTGTGTGTGAGGCTAAACTGCGTGCGTGTGTGGTTTGTGTACAAACTGAACACTGCCTCTGATTGGCTTAGCATGAAACCTTACTCTGCCTCAACCAATCATCATCACTTATGCGGTTGTCTCGTCCCTCCCTCCTCTCCCCTCCCCTCACCAAAGGAGAGGAGGAAAAAACAACAACAGTTTAGCAGCTTCTGTGGCTGAGATGATCCAAGTCGGAGGACAACGGCTTCACTGAGTAGTTTGTAACGCGCCTCATTTAATTGTCGGTAACGGTAACGGCGTGGTAACGGTGGAAATAGTAATTAGTTAGATTACTCGTTACTGAAAAAGATAACACCGTTAGTAACGCCGTTTATTTTAACGCCGTTATTCCCATCACTGAAAATAACACATCGTCTTAATGATGATTAATGTGGTTAAATGCAATAAATTCACTCATAAATTCAACCAACTTGTTGCCTCTTTACCCCATTAAGTCGATCTTTTGCCACTTGCCCACAGAGAAACTTCACATTCATGCAAGTCGAAACTGGTTCATAAGTTTATTCTGGTTTTATAGTCTTATTCTTCTCTCTTTATATCTCTCTGACGTAGTCTTTCCTCCTCCTCCTCCTCTTTGCTAACAGGTTTATACTCTTAAGTTTCCTTTCAACACTACAGGTTGGTACCACACTGACTGGGCCTTTGTAGCAGCTGAGTAAACATGAGACATGAACCCAAACTGTTCATTCTCTCTATTTAAGGATGTTGAAATATGTGATAATGAAGCGTATCAGTATAAACAAACTGGGTGATACAGTGAAAAATGTATACAAATTGAACATTCACTCATGAGAAAAAAACAAACATATGATGCTTCATTTTGCAGAGAAACAGTGATGTTATGTGTCCTAAAAGTTGAATGAATGAATGAATGAAGGTCGACCGCTGAGTCATAATCCCAGCCATTTTTCTTTTTATAAACGAAAACTCAAAAGTAATGGGACAATATTTATATAAAGTTACGGTAACGCCCTCCCACAGTAACACCTTCTGACAGCACATTGATACATTAAGTCTTTCCTAGAGCAGACAGGGAGGAGGAGGTGGCTGGAAACATGAAGAGGGAGACGGTGTGTGTGTGTGTGTGTGTGTGTGTGTGTGTGTGTGTGTGTGTGTGTGTGTGTGTGTGTGTGTGTGTGTGTGTGTGTGTGTGTGTGTGTGTGGCAATGGGAGAGGTGCAGGGCCACAAACACCACACCTCCACACACTGCTGCTGTTTCTTTTCCACTTAAATGGCTCGATGCATTTCTCTGGTCTTGAAAAAACATTTTTCAGCTCAGGATCTTTTTTTTTTTTTTTGCTTTTTCCGTTGCCTGGATTTTTCCAAACAGAAACAGCATTGACTTTATAACTTTGGAAGCTGAGGGTGAACTCACACCAGCTCTGATACACAACTCACACACACACACACACACCCACAAACACTCACTTATTGACCATGCGACACCAGTCTGACTTCTCCCGCCGCCCACCATCATGAACTTAATTATGATGTATTATAAAACAGCTGCGTCTCCTAAGTGGAGCGTATACGGTCTGAATCCTTTATGAATAAGAAATCTATAATTAATGTTTCATGTAGCGCCACCTTCAGCTTTGTGTGGTTACATAATGTGAACAATAATGCAGCTCTTCACATCCCTCAGTATAATAATATAAGTAACTCTCATGTGTGAGTTCATCAGGGTGCAACACGTTCGTAAATAGTTTTAATAGTTCTAAACTGTGAGTGCATTCGTCATAACAGTTTTATGCTTAATCACAACTATTACGTGTTTGCAAAAGGTCAAAAGTCACATAAAACGTTTCATTTATGTTTTAAATACTAGTTTTTGTGCCCGCCAAAATGAAACGTTTTGTTTGTTTGATCATAGTTTGAGCAGATTTTTTTTTTTTTTGCCATGACAGTCAGGGTTACACTTTGTTTTTGACATATGCATATTTATTATAATAAATATCACTTTTAGTTGCTTGAATATCTGTGAGGTGTGGGTGTAGACAGTTTGTTATGGGATTTTCCCAGCTAACCTAAGCAGCAGCTGTCTTCTTCTTCATCTTGCAAGATTACAAATACATATTTCCCAAAATGTCAGACTATTAAATACACAGTAAAGTGACCAAATCAAAAAAATGTTTTGTCTGTAGCAATTGGCGGTTGTTTGAGCTGAGTTTATGTGAGCTTGTGTGTGTATGTATGGACTTTTGCATAGTTTTCTGCCTTTTAATCTTTATACAGATTTAGCCTTCTAATCCTTTAATGTATTATTTGTACTGTATGTCTATAACTAAATAATTTTATTCTCTTTTAGGTTGACTACTTTAACATCAGTGCAGCGACGGCAGATGTAAAACAGCCTTTTGGCTAATTCTGGCATGTTTACATTTGTTAAAATGTTTTATTAATGTGCATTGTCCCTGATTATTAAACCTTAAGAAAAAAATATTATGTATTTGTTTAATTCTTTAAAACTATTTGAGTTTATAGAGAGTGGATGTAAGAGAGCACTGAGAATAAGACCATAAATCATAATCATTTACTTTGATGCTACAGTGAACGCAATGTTTATCTGTTTATCTATCATTATTATGATTATTATTATTTATTTCATTGAGAGTCTGATGTGCCAGCGTCGGGTCACACAGGGTGTTTGAAGTTGTTGTAGCTTGTGCATCAGTTGTATAATAACTTCACTTATCGTAGTAGGATCAATAACTCCTGAGTCATTTCTAACAAGCAGATGGAAAAAGAAAAAGAAGAAAAATAGTTTTTATGTTTGTCACTGCCTGGGACTGATGGGCCTCATTACCATTATTCTGTATGTATTGATGTAATAATAATCAAAGCAGCAGGGTAACTATTGACGTATTCTCTCTGCTGTTATGACAAATGGCCGCTGCTAGAAACTGTGGCATCTGGGTCTGTGTGTGTGTGTGTGTGTGTGTGTGTGTGTGTGTGTGTGTGTGTGTGTGTGTGTGTGTGTGTGTGTGTGTGTGTGTGTGTGTGTGTGTGTGTGTGTGTGTGTGTGTGTGTGTGTGTGTGTGTGTGTGTGGATTTAGAGGCGATGAACCTGACAGAAAGAGGGCACGCCACCACACAAGGGGAGAAGAGTATCATCGCCCTCTGTCGCCATTTGCATTTAAATTTTTATTACATAACTCGTGAACTTTGGAGGTGGGATTGATTGGACTTATGTAATGACCTCCTACAGAGCCGCTGTCCCTTCATAAACCTGACCTCGGTTCACCTACGATGTATTAAAAAAAAAAAATAGAGCTCTCAGCAATGACAATGAGGCGCTACTTGGATCAGACTTTAAGTAATTAAAGAGGAATTATTTACGCAGTTAAAAAGGCAGAATGAAATGACACAAAAATGTGAATTATCTGCTCCAAATAAACCTCAATCATGTGTTATAATATTTCCTAAAAGCTTGAACAATCAGCATTAAACCTATAGTGTCTCATCAACAGCAGCTTCTATATGAGCAACACTGTGATAGTGGAGTTAAAAATACCATGACATCAATAGCTATAAAGTCACAGTTGAGTGGAATGTGACTAATAGACATTGCATTGATTTTTCCTTTGCTCTTTGCTCCAGATCAACTAAATAACAAATGTTTTGCCATGTTTATACACATATGTATGTACAATATATGTATAGAAATATACATGTCTATATGTATTTAGGGTTTGTAACAACACATATGAGCCAAGTTTGAAAGAAAATAAATCTCTATAAAAGCTGTATATTTGGCTGCATGGGAACATTGTTGGAAGATATGAAGACGAAACATCTCAATAAAAATGAAACATTTCATTTTGGATGAACATCATTTCATCAGTTGAAATCTCTCTGGAGTTACTCATCTTTTTTATGTGTTAGTGAGACACAGTGAAGTTAAAAATGAAAGGGCAAAAAAAATAAAAATCCAGATGTGTCGAGGGCACCTCTCAGTGGTCAAATACAATCAGTGCAGCTCAGACGACAAAGTGTTTTTGATATTAGAGTGTGAATATAGAATATAGAGAGGCTTATAAACCATTAACTTGTTTGCTTTTTAAAATAAACTCTAGTTTTCAAGACAACACTACAAGACTTTTTTTTAAAAATATATAATCTCACTCTAATTCTTCATCTGTGCCTCCTTGCTGTATTGAGCTTCCTATATTGATTCAGTAAGAGACAGTGCATTTTATTTTTCAATACACGATGATCCAGTATGATTAGTATTACAACATCAGTATCTTCTTTTAAAGCCCTTCTTACTGTACAACTCACTTTTATCGATTGGCCTTCCCTTATCCTACTGTAACTTGATTGTATTGTATTTGCTGCTGATTTTATTGTACTCTTTTTTAAGTTGTTATTCTATTTGTTTATTATTGTTTTAAATGTGAAGCACTTTGTAATTTTAATTTAATAATAAGTGCTATAGAAATAAAGTTATTATTATTATTATTATTATTATTATTATTATTATTATTATTATTATTATTATTATTATTATTATTATTATTATTATTATCAGTTTATTCATCATGTTAAACCATGTTTTAGGCAGTTCCTGTGTAATTACTGTGTTATGTCTGTGTAATACGTAACACTAGCATGTGGGCCCAGCCCCATAGGCCACGCGGTTCCCGCCACTGGGTGGTCGCAATAAAGAAAAATGCCCTTTGCCCTTCGCCCTTCACAGGCCTTCGCAGGCCTTCTGGGATTTGAATCCCAGTCTTTAAAAGTCCAAAGTCAATATCAGCAGTATCCAGCAGCCGGATGTTTTCTCCTCCGCCACTCTTATTATCACACTTCCTGATAACACTTACTCACACATACTTTTCATATCTATTCGTTATAAGAAAACAAGCTCTTCTTCTACTTGATCTTGTTGATCAAACAGTAACATAGTAACTTGCCTCATGTGGGATTCAAACCCTAAACCCTCTGAATCCAGAGCCAATACCACCACCCACTGAGCTATCGGGCTGAAGGTATTGATCTGGAACTCCTTCGTCTCTCCACACTCACTCAAACACACACACTCACACACACAGACACACAGACAGGTTGACAGCTCCTTCATGTCAGTGGTCAGAGAGAGAGAGTGAGACGACCATGTGTCTGTTTACAGTAACTCGTCGCGGGTTCGATTCCCATGTTGACAGAGATCATTCTCCCAGTGGCACTTGCAAAATGTCTGTGAGGAAATTTTCTACTTTGTAAAGCACCAGTAGTTTAGATAGATAGATAGATAGATAGATAGATAGATAGATAGATAGATAGATAGATAGATAGATAGATAGATAGATAGATAGATAGATAGATAGATAGATAGATAGATAGATAGATAGATAGATAGATGTTTATTCTACACCATGCACTCAGTCTGAAAAGTTTGGTTAATAAGTTTTAGTTTTAGATCGTCCTCTTTTTCCTCTTTTCTTTCTTTGATGACGAAAAGTTGGCGATCAACCTTTTATGTTTTTCCCCCAAAGAAGCAGAAGGTGTCGGTGAATTATTCGAGGTTAATTGAATCAGGATTTTTTTTTGTGGTTTTATCATCTGTCAAATCATAAAGAGGGATGAAAGAACGACTATTAAATTAAATTAAACTGTAACAGATGAAATGATTTTCACAGCTGTGAAAGGGGAAAACTCTCTCTCTCGTTCTGTTTTTTTTTTTCATTGCTGCCATCTCTCTTTTCCCAGTTGTTGTTCTTTCCTTCCACGTCTCCCTGTCAGATAGACATCAGTTAACAAAAACAAGGGACATTAGGAACACATGGCACACAATCTTGTGATTGTGAAACACTTATTTGTTTAATCCTCAATCAACTCCAGCTTCTTTCTCTCCAGATGTGGAAGTTCTGTTGATGGTTTTCTTTTTTGGGGTGGGTGGGTGTGGGGCGTTGCTGTATTGCTTATAGATCACAACAGGTGCTGTTCAGGTGCTGTTTATTCTCAAATATCAGCACAAAAAAAAGACTCTGAGTCTCCGGAGGCTCCAGCGACTCGCGGCAGTGTTGCAGCGTTGCATTGCAGTATTAAAGAAAGAAAGAAAGAAAGAACCCCACCCCATTCAGATTTTTGCAGCCAAGAGTCTATGTCATTCCCCAAGCATCTCTGACCACTGCAGAGAGAAAGAGCCCCGAGCACTTCCACATCCACCATGGAGATGAAGAGAGAGGGTCAGGCAACCAACAGAAGCATAAAGGATTTCATTATAACTACGGCTGGCATGAGCTTTTTCTTCTTTTTCTTTTCCTTTTTCAGATTTTATTATTGCGAGAACGGCAGCGAAAGATTTTCAAGGGACGTTAATGAAAGTGAAAATGTAGAAAAAGTAGCTCAAAGTCTAATTATTAAATGATTGATTCACAAGTTTGGAGGAGAGGGGAAATAACAAATGCATATAAGAGGAATTATCATGTTGACTCCCAGTGTTTCTGTCTGAATGCATAAAGCACACATTTAATCTGCAGCACACACACACACACACTGTAAATGAACACACAGAGTTACAGTGACACACACACACGCACACACACACACATCCCCCTCAGCACAAAATGCCTCGGTCGGTCGGTGCGAGTGTTTTTTTTCAGTGACACCTCACAACAAGTGATGACATGCTGGAAAGCAGGAGCCACAACCTCTAGCTTTTGGCAACACACACACACACACACACACACACACACACACACACACACACACACACACACACACACACACACACACACACACACACACACACACACACACACACACACACACACACACACACACACACGATCAAGCCAGGAAGGGACAGGAGCAGGTGGTGGCGAGGCGAGGGTTATACTCCAGCTCTGGCAGGGTATTTATAACCTGCATGAGTAGAGACTGTCACCTCTAAACGGCCATGAAAACGCTGAAAATAGGTGCGGGAATAAGTGTGTGTGCGTGTGTGTGTGTGCAAGAGAGAGAGAGAAACAGAAAGAAAGAGAGAGAGAAAGAGGAAGAGAAAGAGAGAGAGAAGGGGAAACATTCATTATCCACAACCTAAAGAAGAACTCCTGGACTCTCTGCATGTATGACACATTTCATTCCTCTCCATTGCAAAGTGAGTCCACCCATTCAACTGGGACAATGTTATCATAATTTGGCATGGTCTAACACACACACACACACACACACACACACACATACTTGCACAGACACACACACACTTGCACAGACACACACGATGAGGGCTTTAGGGGATTTGAGGCCACATGTGATCTGAGTAATGTTTTTGTTCCACTAAGATCCAGGAGTTCCCTGCTCTCACACACACACAAGTGTCCTAACTAACATCCACAGTCACATTATTACTAACACTGACTCCAGATCAGTTCCTCCTCTCAGCTTTGTTCTTCTATCGCTCTGACATGCCACAGTGTGATTTACTCTGACATGTGAGAACACACACATCCTAAAACCAACAACACACACTTTATTTTAGCCTCTATAAAAGCCCTGCGGAGGCTTTACGTGGGGCTTGCCCCCCTGAATCCATACGTGTTCCTAAATAGCGCCCGCAGACAGGACGACGACGGCAGAGTCGGAACTGGACAGTAACTTAAACCACTTCTTCCTCTTGAACCTCTTGAGTCCTGAGGGACGTGATTAACACTGATCAAGTCAGCCATGCACTGCTGCCTCTCATCTTCTCTTTCCCCTCCTCCTCCTCCTCCTTCTTGTTGCTTCTTCTTTTGTGCAGCTATATCTTTTATAATTTGCACATATCTTAACAATAGCTGCATGATGTGCATTGCAATTCAGGCTTGTGATGCAGGTGCAAGAAAAAGGAAAAACATGTTTATGCTCCTGTAATGACAGTGTGTGTGTGTGCAGCATGAGGAAGAAACACAGGGAGCTGAGACATTTGCGTCACGCTGTGCTTTGCTTTGCTTCTTCATCCCATTTGGAAACGTTCTGCTAATTCTTCAGATTCCTCTGGTCGACGAGTTTATGTGACGACGAGCGCTGCAGTCAGTCAGTGTAAAGTAATTATTAAACAAAGTTCAGCTGCTTCTGCTGCTGAGTCAAAAAAAAAAAAAAGTGAGTGTGCAAGACAAGAAGACATGTGCAGCAGCAACTGATGCACCTGGTCCAAACATGCTGTTGTTGATCAAAATGTTCCACAAATAGACTCACACGCTGCTCATTTCCTCTGTGAATAAACCTGCATGTTGACATGACAGCCACAGCCACAGAGAGAGTTAGAGAGTTAGAGAGTTGTTCACTCACCTCAGCGAGTTGGAGGATCTCAGGATGAACCTCAGGCTCCTTCTTCTTCGTGGGGATTCCTCCTCCTCCTGCGTCAGGACCAAGTCCATGTTTCTTCATCCCGCCGCCGCCAATGCCGCCGCTCGTGCTGTGAATGCAGCCCATAATTCACACCTCTTCCTCCTCCTCGTGTGTTTTACTCCTCTCTCAACTCTTGATCTGCTCTGATCCTCCAGGACAAGTGCTTCTCCTCCTCTTCCTCCTCAGTGCTTCATGTTGTCAGTGGCCTCTTTTTTTGTTGTTAACGTCTTCTTCTTCTCCAACATGCTCCTTCCTTCCTCCCTGGTGACTCCTCACACCTCCTCTCTGCCCTTCTTCTCCCTGACAGCTCGTCCTGCCCCTGAAATCCACCCCCAGATGACTCCCACCCCCCCCCTTTCCTTCTCTCTTTCCTTCCCCCTCTCTCTCTCCTCTTACAACCCCTCTAACAAGTCTCCACTCTTCTTCTTCTTCTTCCTCCTCTCCACTTACAGTCTTCCCTGTCCCTTGCTCCCTGGCTATCCTCACTCTGAAAGCATGCAAGCACACACTCACCACCTCTCTCTCCTTCTCTCTCTCTTTTCCCTCCCCCTCCTCTCCACTTGCCAATACCTCCTTCTCTTCTGCCTCTACAGACCCTCAAATGCCTCGCACACTTTTTTACAGAGCCACTACTCTTCCCCTCTCTCTCTCTCTCTTTCTCTCTATTGCTCCATCAGGCTCCCCTGGCTGCCTCCCTCATGGGGGGAGAAGGGGGCAGCTGTTTTGGCTTTGGCCCTTCCCCTCTTTCTCTCTCCTTTGGCTTCACTTCAGCTCCTCTCACTGTCTTCTCCGGCCTCACGGGAGCAGTGATTAGATAGATAGAGCTCCTTTCACAGACGTCATCCCTCTAGACTCTGTTAACTCTCTGCACAGGAGGAAGAAGAATCACTCTGCGGACTTCACCCGCTCCGATCTGATCCCACTCCTCCTCCTCCTCCTCCTCTTCGTTTTCCCTCCTCGCAGCTTGTTGTGAGGAAGTCAGGACTTTTCTCTGGGACAAATAAGTGTCTGAGGATCATAATCTCATCACTCAGAGACACATGGATATACAGTATGATGCAAGATCCCAGATGTAATGACCTCTGCGACCCCGCGGATTGATAGTTAGGACACATGACACCGACCATAGCATGAATGTCCTGTCCCAGTTGCACGCTGCCGTCTCCTCTGAAATGAAAACAATGATGTGCTCTGTGTTTAAATCTTAGATCTGCGTTGCCCTCGTTATAAATTCCTTCAGACTCCAGCTTCTCTCTCTCTCTCTCTCTTTATAACTGTATTTCCCCCCCTAAAACCGGCTTCTCCAGACAAAACTCTGCTTTAAGCTGCAGGGTTTTAGGGTTTGCGAGGAGGGAAAAAAAATAAAAAAAATCTCCCAACAATAAGCTCTTTCTGAAGCCGTGTTTTTTAGGCCCCCTTCCTAGTTATAGACGATACAAAGCGACCCTTGGTTTAAAAAAGTGAGACAAATCCGTGGCTCTGCGAGGTTTAAATTAGGCGACAAACCATCAACATGCATGTTTCGGGCGAGGATTTACAGCCGAGGCTCTTATTAAAGACATCAGTGTGAAGGCGATGACCAACACAGATTATATACAGTGTGTAAAATTAGCACATAGTTATGGCTAATTCCTCTAAATACGTCATCAAGGGCCATGAATGACACACACACACACACACCCTCAGTCAGTCAGTCAGTCAGTCATTTAGGTTGTGACTTGTGGAGGAAGGAGCCTCCTGTGTGGAGCAGCTGCTGGTGGCTGAGTGAGTGAGTGAGTGGGTGGGTGGAGGGTCACTTACATTCATCATTAAACTATTTATTTTTTCCCTTACTGAGACAGTTTGCAGCCTGGTAATGACAGAGGACCTAAACATCAGGACATGAGCTGCTGTGCATAAGGAAATATTAATATATTGCAATATTTTATAATGTGATACTGTATTTGGTAACACTTTACAATAAGGGTCCCTTAATTAACGTTAGTTAGTACATTATTAAGCATTGATTAACTGATTACAGCTATATTAACAATCATTATCATGTATTACTTAGGATTAGGAAACACATTAATTAACGTAGCCTATTAGTGAGCAGTTAATTAATGTTTAGGTAATAAATTATTAAGTAATAATAAAAATTGAATAATGTTATTAGTTATCATTATGTATGCATTACTCAGCATTAACACATTAGTTAGTATATTAATGCTTAATAATGTACTAACTAACGTTAATTAAGGGACACTTATTGTAAAGTGTTACCCTGTATTTATATTTATAAATAGTTTACCTGGTGGTTTTGTGTTGTATTTAAGCCTTTGAAAAATTGTGTTGCTGGATGTTGCAGCAACCGTATACTATACTTATAACACTGTTTATACCTTCCTGTTTGCACCTTTGAGTTTTAGTACGTTCAGTCTTTGTGTGCAGGATGTTATAGGTGTGAAATACAAAATATAGGTGCAACTTTTCAGACTAAAAATAGACACGTGTTCATTATATTACATGAACACATTTGTACAGACAAGCCTTTGAATGTTAGGAGGTACCCACTGCCCATTTATCATTGTATGTCACTAAACTGTCTGTGTTAACCTCCCATGGCCTTGCAGTGTCATGCGATTGCTATTACATTTTATCTATGCACTGTCCTATCTATGCCTTGTGCATAAGTTCCTTTATGCGTTTTATTGTTATATAATGTTTGTGGTGATTGAATTATGGTTTTATTTGTATACTGTGAAGCACTGTGTACTCGTTCTATAATGGGTGCTATATAAATAAAGATTTACTTACTTACTATGAGAGTTTTTTCTGAGTATATTATATTATATCCTGATTTTTGCCGATAAACAACTCTATTAAACTCTACTGGTAACTTTTAGGGACACTAAACCAGTAGTTGAACACACCAGTCAGTCTGACATTTTGTGTCAGACTCATAAGTAACAGAAATGTTGTTTTTCCATGAATATTCTCCAGAGACGATGATGATGATGATTGTTTGCTCAGAAGGACTTTTCCTCTAGTGCCACCAACAGGTTGGTGTTTGTGTTTTTAAGTGACTCACCGAAAACAGCCACTGCTCAGACATTCATATCCTCCTCTGACAAAAATACAAGAAGTTTTTTAAGCAGGAAAAGTTTGCCGCCTTGCACCGACAACACGTCAAGATCAAGATATAAATGAATCTGAAGCTTGTTTAACCCCTCAGATTAATGCGAGGTCGACTTCTGTGTCACAAAACTGATATTAATCTATAACATGATGATGAAATGTTCCTTTTAAACAGGTGGTTATTGAACACTGAGAGTCAGTATCTGTCTCATTTAAATCCTCCTGTGTTGCCACTAAGTGTCTCTAGAAACAACATATTCCCTGTGAATATTAAGGCTTTGCATCAGGTCAAGAAGCTTTGTTGGTTTCCGATAATGACTTCACACACTTTTCTCATCTACACTACGCACAAAAAGTTAGGGATGTTTGGCTTTTGGATTAAATTTCAGCATGCACCTAAAATGCACTATATAACCTTTACCGGTGAACTTAATTTAACCTTCTCTAAACTTTTGAATGCACATGTCCAATTGTTCAATGTTTCAGTCCTTATTGAATAACATGCTGTTCTCTAACAAGCTGATTAACCACAAACATCACAAGCACCGTCTGATTTAGTAGTTCAAATGTCACAGAACCACTAAAATGTTCTGGTTCAATGACAGTTTGTATACAGTCTTCTTCTCTCCATGATGTTCACATTTTGACATCATGAGACCAAGACAAGTTATTGAGACATTGAGATTCTTGTTGTGCTATAGCCACGACTGTTGTTAGCTTTTGTTTGAGATAAAGAAATGACCATTGCATCCTTCTACTTAAAAGGCCTGTTTTCATGATAGAATATCACTGTAGCATGAACTTTTTATAGGGAGATTCTTGTCAAATATCCCTAACGTTTGTGAGTAGTGTATATCAATGATAAAAAAAAAGAAGGCGGCATCTTTGATAGAGACATGCAGACACACACCTGCTGCCAGTTTGATGTTCCCACTGCTGGTGTCTGCTGGGTAGCGACCTGCTGTTCAGGAGTCTCGTCCTACAGTGGAGCCACTGCCCTGCCTGTGTGTGTGTGTGTGTGTGTGTGTGTGTGTGGGATGTGTGTCTCAGCAGGCTCCTGACCAGCTGCCACCAGGAGCCCAGCGCTCAGCAGGGGAGGGGACTGAAGAAACACCGTGGACATTTTCCGACTCTCAGATAGACCACACCAGGAGAAGAGACCGGTGAGCGGAGGAGAAAGAAACACTTTGTTGCTGCTGTTGCTGCTGCTGAACATAAAACAGGGATGCAAACGGGTCAGGACCAAAAAAGAGAGGAATTGTCCAGTAGTTCAACCCCAACCAAGTATTGAGTGCATATACAGTAGATGGACATAGATTTCAGAAGGCCAACATTTCTATATTAAAAATGGTTTAAAAAAATAAAAACCATTGCAATATTTCAATTTTGGAGATACTGATTTTTAGGTCTTCACTGAATGTTAGTCATAATTATTACTATTAAAATAAACTGAAGAAATAAAGACATGGGATTTAACATCCCATTCAGTGTGTAATGGACATATAGGCCTATAAAATGTGTTAGTTTTCACTTTAATTGAACACATCCTACATCGCGGATCTGAACGATTCACACAAGTCACCTAATTGGTCATGAAAAAAGCGAGTTTCGCTTTTCGGCGCGCTGTTTGCATCCCTGATAAAAGTGACGAATCTGATGATGCAACGGCTTCACGGTGGATTTAAAACGCCGCCGGTCATCATCATCATCATCATCATCTGTTACTGATAAGCACCAACTCGGCTCTCAGTCTCAGCTGCAGCTCCCCTGCAATAATGCACAGATATATAATGACCACATACTATTTGAATGCACATAACTCCCAATTTATTTGCAAACTGGAAGACAAGTTCACATAATCTGAAGGAAACCAACCCCCAAATATTTATGTTGCTCACTTTGAATGATTTCGACAGCTGCAGAGAATCTGTAAGACGTCCCGGACATGAGATGAGACCATGATGAGCCTTTAATGGATGTGATCATTTCATCAAGTGTAGACATAGAGAGAGAGACATCTGCACATTGATTAGGAGGGATAATAGTAACAATGGCACATTACTTGTTCCTTGTGTAGCTGCTGCTTTTTCCTTCCAGTCTCAAAAACAAATCAGTCCCACTGTGAATGAATTACACACTCTTGTCGATCAGTCCGCAACAAACTCAATCAATAACTAGCAAAAAAAAGTTTTAAATTAGTAGCCAAGTCTCAACATCCATGATTATTAGTAGTGGAAGACAGGATTTTCTTGACTAAATCTCACGAATGAATTCACTAAGGTTGATTTTATTATAATAAATCATTTAGTGATTATTATTATTAATAATAATAATAATAAAAAGCTTTATGATGAATAGTTTATAATCTAAGGATTATGCAATATGTGAAAAACTGATAAAAAACAAAACAAGCTTCCACCTCGTGAGCTCCAACCTCCAATCTGTGATCCACAAATATACAAATTCATTATTTATTTCCCCACTTTTTCCATTTATTTATTACAATTAATTCAATGTTATCCATCATTTTCCATGTGTCAGCTACTCCTTTTTTCCCCATTTAAAACAAGTCCAGTATATGAGACTATTTCTTTAGATCCTGAAAAGTCCTGCTGAAGGTGGATGGGGCAAGGAAGGAGGGAGGGAAGGAGGGGAAGATAGGGGGGAGGAAAAGAGGGGAGGAAGGAAGGATGGGTAGGTGGATGGTGGGAGGTTTTCAAAGTAAAAGGACAGTTTTATAGGAGGAAAGGAGGGAGGGAGTGACGTCCTCCCAGGAGCTTCTTCCATGTGAGAAGATTTTTCATAAACTATGTGAGATTTTTTTTCTCCGTTTCCTGCATTTATCAGGTTTTTTTTTTTCTCTCCTCGTTGGATTCCTTGTCTCGTTATTTCTCTCTCTCTCTATTCGACGTCCTCGGCGTCGTCTCCTTGGTCTCCGTCCATTAGCAAAGCGGCGTACTTACTGGCTGAGCTGAACTTCTGTAAAAAGAAAAAAAAAGACAAAAAGACACAAAACAAAAACACAGAACCTGGATCAGAATCGAGAGCGTTTGATGTGTTTATATGGAGAGAGGAAACATGAGGGAAATGACTGTATGACTTTTGACGGCCTGTTTATCCACTAGTGTGAAATATTAAAAAAAACTACAGTGTACAGTTGTAAAAGGTGACGTCATCCTGCTCGGGGACTTACGGGGGTTGGGGTTTCTTCGTATTTCTTTGGCTCTGGAGGTGGTCTTGAGTCTCGGTCTCTTCTGTTATCCTTTCTACAAATCACAATGAACACCGAGGTTAAGACTCTTTGGGACGGGCTGAGCAAACTGGAAAGTGATGCCTCACACCCACACAGATTTCTTTTTAAAATAAAAATATAAAAATAAAAAGACAAACTCCAAAAAAAAATGTGTTCCTCTCTAACAAGCTGCTTCACGTCCAGGTCTCACCTCACCGGGACCAGGCCTCATTCTCAGGAAGGAAAAAAAAACATCTGAAATGTCTCAAATTTTAATTCTAGGTTCCCTATGTTTCTGGGGATTAAAACTGTTGAATAAAAGAAAAAATAATAAAAAAAGGGGGGGGAAGCATTAAAATGTACACACCAGGAGTCCTGGAGTGACAGTTCATGCATCATCAGTTGTGTCACTGAGCACAGGCCACTCTTTACAGATGCCCAGTCTTTTTTTTTTTAGTTTGGATTTGCTACTCTTATTTGGTTTTTCTTGGGGATGGGCTGACCTGTCTGCCTCCTTTCTTCGGTCTCTGTTGGGCCCCTCTCCTCGGCCCCGCCCTGCTCCAGGCCCTGCAGGCCCCCCTCGTGCCCGCGGGGGCCCCCGGTCCCGACGCACACCGTCAGCCTTGTTCTCATCTTAAAGGAGAAGCCAGACAGTTGAGTGAAGGGAGGTTGAAGGACTTTTTTTTTTAAAACCGTTATAGTAGTAGACTACACTCACAACACACGGCACGGCAGCGTCAAAAGCCACTGGGGTTGGATTCAAACCGTGTTAGTCACTGATGTGGGGCCAAATATATATATAATTACTGTATATATATATATATATATTATTAAAAGAAAAAAAAAGGGTGCACACCTGCCTGAGCTGCTACACTGGAAACCACGTGTTTTTAATAAAATGCTACTGGCCGACAAGTTACACTGAAAGGTTTTCCAAAGCAATCAGAAAAGTATAAAAGGCCAGTTCTGACACAGCAGTGGATTTTCAAGTGCATGAGGAGGTGGTGTCAAGTCTTATTGAAGCTGCTGTTCAGCATTTTGATTGTGCAGCAAAACACACTGAGCAGGAAGATGAGCCCAGAACCAGCTCGTGTCCTGTGATCTCTGTGCTGAATGTTTATTATTATTAGAATAATGAGAGTTACCAAACAATATGGAAGATAAGAGGAGTGAAAACTGACCAAACAGTGTTACTCTGATATATACAGTTAGTTTGCAATCAAAATTATTCAACCCCAACTGCAAACTTAGCTTCGTAAACCAGCCTCTCCCTGAAATTTCATTTCATTTCCATTTCCTCATTCATGGCCTAAAACCCTCAGAAGACCGAGCCAATCAGCGTCGCTGCTCAGATTTCTGTGATTGACACAGCACGTTGGCCAATCAGGGACCGACTGGTGCAAAGCCTCGGATGATAACCTCACTACACTGCGCGACTCTTTACCACAACAAACATGGCGGAGCTATCTAGCAGTAGCAGCCTAAAAACAGCAACAAGGGAAGTTCTTACTGAAATACCATCACACCATTACAGCAATTAAACAAGAGCAAGAGCCGGCGCTTGTTGAGTTTCTTGAAGGAAAAGACGTTTTCACTGTTCTTCCAACCGTCACTTATTTTGAAATGCTGATTGGCTGAATGGGGTTGTCTGTCAACGCTACTACTCCCGCCCAGCTCTCGCCCATCCCATGCGCTTACATGGGGAACGAGGCCAGACTCTCCCGTGAAATGAAATGCATTTCTGAGAGAGGCTGGTTTATGAGGCTATTGCAAACTAGGTATATTGGCAAGTTGTACAAACTAGTAGATGTTTGCAATAAAAATATCAAACAAGAACAATTTAAATAGAGAGTGGCCATCACAGTTGTCTAACTTGAAAAAGGCAGTTGCAGAACGCAAACCCAAGAATATTAGTGAACTGACGGCCTTTGCCCAGGAGGAATGGGCTAAGATTGCTCAGGAACGCTGCCAGAAGCTGGTGTCGGGCTATAATGCATCCCGTTTGAAGCAGGTCATAACGGCAAAAGGATGCTCTACTAAGTCCTAAAGATGCTTGTCATGAAGGGGTTGAATCATTTTGAGACTGCAGTAGTCATTAAAAGTGGCATTTTGCGTTGAATTTGGAGAAACCACTACAATATTAGTTGTGTTGAGCTATTTCTTGCTAGTTCTTGTTTGATTTGTTTATTGCAAACATCTACTAGTTTGTACATTTTGCCAATAAACCTAGTTTGCAGTGGGGGTTGAATCATTTTGATTGCAAACTGTATTTGCAGTATTAAATGTATAATAGAGGAGCAAAGCTGTTAAAAAGCTCTCACAGCTACAGATCCCTGATGCCTTTTCTTGACCACACGAGAGTTTGAAACCACCTTCGTGTCAGCGTTTTCATGATGGATGATGATCGGTAAAAAAAAAAAAAAAAAAAATAGAGAAAACGTTCAAAACATAAAGTAGATTAAAGCAGGTATAGGTATAGGTAGGTAGAGCCACGTTGAAAATGAACTGAAAGCAGTGAAGCACGTCCACAATCATCAAGAAAAAGAAACAAGGACACTGGCGTAGATTGTGGACAACAGTCCCAAATGCAATTTTTATATGGGCAGTCAGACGTTTAAAAAAAATACACTTTCAGATACAATCTACAAAGGTTGAATAGAGAACTTTTTTTACTTTTTCCGACAGGCTAAACTCTGAAGCTCTAGAAATAGCGGTGCCAGTTGGTCTGCAAGTCAAAACACTTTGATCCAGAGTTTAAAAAAAAAAACTATTGGATGGGCTGAAATACAGTTTGTAGATCCCAGGAGAGAAATCGCCTTTTCACTTTGTTGTTTTTTTTCTTCCCCCATAATTTCCACTCATCCAACGTTTTTTTTTTTTTTCCTTTTCAGTTCATGACAGGATAACGTCTGAAACTAACGACTGATTTCTCATCATCAGCCTTGTAACTTTTGTGATTTGTGCTGATGTTTAATAAAGCTCACGTTATGATGTCATCATACTACACACAGAGGTAGTAGCATTAACAAACATCCAAGTGGCCGTGGACATGCATGCCGACATGCTCACATTAGCTGTTTTAGCTTCGAAGCACAGATGAGCCAGAGAGAACAACCGAGCCTAAAACTGACAGTGTGGAAGTCAAGCCTGAATGAAAAGAGTGTGAGATGTCCTAAGATGGCCACCGTACAGAGGGTATAAACCGTTGTGATAAAACATAACATGGCCTTTTTTTTTCTCCTCCAACTGGTGCCAAACTCTGTATTATTGCTGGACCAGTGGTAAAACATCTAAGAAGAGCAAAGTTGTGTTGTGTTACAGTATCACAGGGAGGCTAATGCGGCTGACGGCTTTGTTGAGTCTTGTTTCGAATCCCAAAGTCTCCATTATCACTTTTTTTTTTGCAGATGTATGCAAAGTGTTTTTGTCTAAATAAGCGTCTTCCTTCTTCTGTTTCCTTTGTTTTTGATGAGTCCATTTTTTTGTGTGTTTTTTTTATTTTTTTTATAGTTGTTGTTGTTGTGCGAGCGCGCAAGTCACACCATTTCTTGGTTGGTCAATTTTTCTGTTTTTGTTTCGTAGTCTACAGTGGGGGAGGGAGTTTGGTTAGGGTAAAATCCTAGCACTCATCCTTACCCTTTCCAGATCCTCTCTCATCTGCAGAACTTGAGGAGCTGAAGAGAAAGTGAAAAACAGTCAGTGACACAACAAAAACAACAGCACAAACACAGACAAGTTTAAAGGGATACTTCACCCAAAATTGACGTTCATCGTTGTAAACCATTGGATGTATGATGTAAATACGGAAGAACATATTGCAGCAAATCTCGCGCATGTGCACAAACATCAGCAGAGCCACTGGGAGCTGCTGCTACAACAAGGCTAAAAACACGGATCAAATTAATTTTTCCTGACCAACTTTTTCATGTCGCGGCTCCAAGACACTTCAGTATGAACGAGCAGTATGGAGGTAGTGCGGCACGGCACAACTCTACTCGTTCTTTTTGCTTTTCCACTAGAACCTGGTAGGGATGGGCATTTCGAATAATTTTCAGTATCCTAACCTTGTCGTACCCGGGTAACCGAATACTGTAATAAAAAAATAAAATGACGTCATGTCTGACAGACAGAGCGCAGCCGGTGCATAAATGTGTTTTGACCGTCAGACAGAGCGCATTACTGACACACAGCGTCGTCAGGTGTATCAGGTGGATAATAAGAGTAGAGACTGGAGTTTAAGATACACATATTTATGCCGGGGAATAAATGCGCTGCATGCGCTCTGAGCGCGTTTAGCGCATTTATGCCGCGGCTGCCTCGGAGGAGAAAACAGTTTTTTCTTTTTTTTAAATCATTAGCGGTGCTTATTTATTAGTCCACACTACATGTTGGTGCCTTCGGTCCTCTCTGCCTCGCATCGTTTCAGGAAATAACTGGGAAAGTTTCAGAATGTTTGTAAACTGAAAGCATATTTTCTAACAGACTTGATGACACCTATCGTCTCCCTCCCACCACAGATTATTGTAAAAGGTTTGAAAGTCCGAGGCTCGATCCAAAACGCTTTTACACAGCGGAAAATCACGTTGCTTGATCCAAAACTGTTTAACAATACAAAAAGCCGAACCATGGCATGATGATGTAGTTTGATCCGACACTGGACTGTGCTCTAACGTGCCGTTTTTTAAATCCTAGATTAACCGGATAATAAATTCATAACCGGATAGCAGATTGCCTACTCGGGTACCCGGGTACCTGGTACTTTTCTGGTAACGCCTCAGCCCTGGTTCCAAGCGAGCCGAAGCGATACTAAACGTGACATTGGCCGACTGCCTTCCACTGATTGGCCAGAGCGTTGACACTGCTGGAAGAGTCGCGAGCACGACTTCCAACACAAGAATCAAACCTGCTAAATTTAAAAACACACCGACAACAGCAACCACTGATCTGTGCTGAGACTGTTGTTATTCTTTCATGTTAGTGAAATGTCTGCTGTGTGGAAAACCAGGCTGTGGTCCGTGATCAAGGTGCAGACGAGTGAGTTTGGAGCTGACAAGAGGATCGAAAAAAGAGAGAGAGAGACAATGCGGCGGCTACAGCCGTGATATGACGACCTCGCCCCCGCTGTGGAAGAACTCATCTGTAATGGAAAAGCACCTAAACCAAGCCGTGCTGTGCCTGTGTAGTGGAAAAGCGCCTATAGTGTGTGTTTTGGACAATTCAAAAGTGAGCTCTATTCGCTGCCATTATATGAAAATCCGTTGCCAGCTGGACCCCCCCTGGAACTCCAAAAGCATTTTGATAACTCAGAAAGTTCTCCAAAATCTTCCTCGGCATGACGTTGAGTAGAAAATTGGTGAATTCTAGCCTGACAAGCCAGACTATATCATTAAAATGTCTAGTCTGGCAACGACCGGTAGACCTCGGCTCAATCCAGGGGGCGGGATGAAGGCTGTCTTTCAAACTGCCTCTGCACGCAATAAGGTAGCGCTACGACCAATCAGAGCAAAGAGCAGGATGACGTTAGCCTGACAAGCCAATTAAAATGTATGTCGTCATCGCGTTAAGCCCGCCCAACGACTCTCTAAACAGATAGAGCGCTGTGATTGGTGAACACAATCGGTGTTCGAGACTCAAAAAGTTCCTATGGCTCGTTTCTAGACCCACCTACAGAGCAAATATATTTGATGCCGCTAGGGTGCGTCTAAATTTCTAGGCTAGGTGAATTATTGATTTTGGGTGAACTATCCCTTTAACTTTTCCATTATATCACATTTCTGGGTGTTTTTTTTTTTTTTTTTTTAACAAGTCTCACCTGAACTTGGGAGGAGTTGAACCACTAGGAGACACAGGAGAGACTGGAGCTCGCCCGTCGCCCTCGCTGGAGCCGGTACTGACTGCACTTCTCTTGGCCCAGGCGTTCTCCTTGGGAGGAGGCGCAGGCATCACCTTCAGGGGCTCCTTGGAGGAGCTGGTGGAGGGGGGCCGCGGGGTCGGGGTGGACCCCGGGGAGGAGGGCTCGCCTTCCCTCCCGCTGAACACCTCATTCTCGCCGGAGCGCTCGCTATCTCGACACCGGGACGCTGGAAGGAGAAGAAGACACGAGGAGATGAAGTGAGCTTTTTTACACTTTAGTCTTTTATCTAATTTAGTTTTCACTGATCGATTGATTCGTTATCAGGACTTTTTACATTTTACTGTTCCTAAGGTCAGAACAGAAATGGGGATGGAAGCTTTTAGGTTTTCTGCTCCAACTACATGGAACAGTTTGCAATCAGAGCTCAAACTCCAACATCTAATATCTCTGACTGTATTTAAGTCCACGATAAATCCCATTGTATCCAGGCTTCATCGCAAATTTTGTAAATTCAATTGTTTATTGTTATTTGCATCTTTTATGTCTATGTTTAATGTGACAATGTGCTGAAACTGCTTGTTTTTCTAACTATAGTATGTGCTGCCATTCTTGGCCAGGCTCTCAACTGGACAAACCTTGTTTAATAATAACAAAGATTCATTGATTTGCTGTTGCAGCTGTAATATTAAACTTCCTTTTAGTTCCTGAACAACAGATTATTTCCTCTTTATACAGTTAAACCAAAAACAATTGGTAACACTTTATAAGTACACACTATTAAGCATTAAATACTGAATTCATCATTTATTACACATGAATACCCATTAGTATGTAGTTTATAAACAGTTACACATCATTGATAGGCACTAACTGTGTTTATAAACTACATACTAATGAGTATTCATGCGTTATAAATGAAGAATTCAGTATTTATTATTGCTTAACTAATGCTTAATAGTGTGTACTTATTATAAAGTGTTACCAAACAATTTAACAACAACTTTATGATAATATATGGAAAAAATACAATCACCAGGCCGTTTATCTACATAGAGACTAAGACAGATGTGTCAGCCTTTTTATCTCACACACACAATTCTGTTGTTTCACTTTACTTTGAGGTTGATATTAGTGTGATAGGAGCCAAAAAAACATCAAACCAGACAATATAACTATATAAAAGACACGAGGAGATAAAGTGAGTTTGTCTGGTTATGGAAACACGACACAAGGTGGAAATCAGACTCCTGATTGTAAGCTTTGTGTAAAAAAAATAAAAAATAAATAAATAAAGGTGTCTCACTCTCACCCCTTCCAGATGTGCTTCCTTGCCCTGAAGACTCACTTCCTGTGCGAGATCGCTCAGTGTAAGTTTCCTCATTGCGCCAGCTCGGGTCCCTGAAAACAAAAAAAAAAAAAACAGCTTGAGCATCAAAAACATGAACTCCTTCCCAAAAAATTGGATATTTTAAAACTCAAACTTGGCGACCCTTTAATTTACAGGACGCTAATTATGTGACAATGTCAAGAAATAGCAATTAATTGTGTCATAATGTCTGTAAATAGCCTAGAAATAATGGACAATTTCATAGTAATGTCGAGAAATATAGCAGAGAAATAACGATTGATTGCGTAGAAACAGCCCAGTAATATCGGTCAGTTGCATTACAACACAATTAATTGTGATTTCCAGGTTATTTCTCACTATTACTACACAATTTATTGTTATTTCTAGGCTATATCTTGACATTACAATACAATTCATTGTTATTTCCAGGCTATTTCTCAACATTATTATGCAATTAATTATAATTTCTAGGCCATATCTTGACATTACAACACAATCAATTGTTATTTTCAGGCTATTTCTTGACATTACTACGCAATTAATTATTATTCTAGGCTATATCTTGACATTATTATGCAATTAATTGTTATTTCTTGACATTGCTATGCAATTAATTGTTATTTCTGGGCTATTTCTTGACATTATCACGTCATTAACGGCCTGTAAATTAAAGGATTACCAATAATAATTAAATGAATAAGTGTTAACGACCAGGATGTCGCCCCTCTGACCTGTCTCTCATCTTTCTGTCGGGTCCTCGGCCTTTGTCCTCCTCCAGCTGCCTCTGCAGCCGCTCCTCCTCCTTCTTCAGCCGCTCCTCCACCTCCCTCTCCTTGGCCGCTGTGTCGACAGGTTTGGCTGCTCCGAAGATGGACGAGGCCCTGCTGCCGGAGCTCGGAGGTGCAGCGGGAGAAGTTCCACCGCCGCCGCCGCCGCCGCCGCCACCACCTCCTCCACCTCCACTGCCGCCGCTGCCACCGCCGCCGCCTCCACTACCACCACCGCCGCTACCGCCACCACCACCACCGCCGCCGCCGCTTCCTTCTTCCTCCTTGGGCACGCTACGGGGTTTGAGGTTCAGCTTGGGCCTCTGCGTAGGAGCTGGAGGAAGCACAAGGGAGGATAAGATTAGATATGTGAGCACATATTTATGAAATTCCTCATTTTAGAATCCGTTTTCCTTCACGTTCACTGGATTTATGGCGAATACGGCGCCAAATGTGAACAACAAACACTCCAATTGCTGCTGGATTCTCACCTCCCCCCTCACGCCTCTCCTCCCGTCTCTCATACCGGTCCTCGCGGTCACCGTAACGATCCCTGTCCCCGTAGCGATCGTTGCTACCCCGGCTGTCATCATAATCACGGCGGAAGCCACTGCCAAAGGCGCGACGACCTCCTCCGCTGCCGCCGCGAGAGTCGAAACCTTAAAAAAGGACGGATGACAAGGACAGAGGGTTAGAAACAAAAATAGAAACCCCCCCCCGAAGAGATGATGCTGCTGTAAATGAGAAATACATGAACAACGAGCCAAATTAAAAAGAAAACTATATATTTATATTATTTAGAGATGCACGACGACTGACCTCCTTTGTCGTAGTCTCTGCTGCCGCCCCTGTCGTAATCTCGGCCTCCCCTGTCGTACTCTCTGCGGTCCCTGTCGTCATAACGATCCCGGTAGCGGTCTCTTCCGCTATCGAAGCGATCGTTGTCGCGCCGCGGCCCATCTCTGCTGAAACGATCCGACTCGTAGCGGTCTCGTGATCCTGCAGAGAATTAAAATAAAAACAAAGGAGTCAGGGGACGTCGCTGCTGAGTCGATGATGAGTCATGATCCATCTGAACTATAAAACGCTGCTTCACTCTCTCTGATCGGCTGCAGATATTGTAGCTGGTGTTATTAAGTGTTATTAATATTTTATTTCATAAAACACAGACGCCGGCTTCTAGGCTGCTGCAGGACCAGCAGACAGCAGCAGACACCACCCTCTCTCTCTCTCTCTCTTAGTGCGTATGACACAACATGGAAAGTTGGACAGATTTAGGGAAAACTAACATTGAGATCCTCTCATTGCTCATGTCAGTTAAGGCAAGTCACAGTTTATAAAGCATGTTTAAAACAACCTCAGTCGACCAAAGTGCTGTACAGTTGTACAAATATAATATAGTTAATCATAAACACTAATAAAAACAACGCAAGGAACAATAATCATTCAATTTAAAACAAATTTAGAATAAAAAGAGAGTAAAATAGAGAGAGAGAGAGATAATGTGATTAATATCTCACCCCCATGTGTTAATGAAACACCCTCTTTAAAAACTAAAATAACTCGGGTGCCTCTGAACCATCTGACTAGGGCTGGGTTTAAAAAAGATGGATTTTCCGGTTAATATCGATCTTCATTTGCAGGATCAGATATCGATTCATAAAATCCTTCTATCGATCATTTTATGTTTGCCATTTCCTGTTTGTTGGTTAGATTATTTAGTACGAATATGAAATAAAATATGAAACTGTACTGAAGAGTTGCACTTTTAAAACTTCTGGTTAAATACATGTGCATAATGTAACCTTGTACTGTTTGCAGCATTAATTCTGTGAAAAATCTCTTCAATAAACCATGCAAAATTGGTACTAAAACTGAACTTACTCTAAATGAATCAATATTGAATCGAATCGGGATCTTGTGAACCAAATCTATTCAGTAAATCAGCAGCGATACCCAGCCCTACAGCTGACAGGGTGCTAGAGCCAGATCTGTCTTATTTCTGGAGATAATTTCCCTTATTACCGCGCTCCCTGTCTACATGCTGTATAGATCATGTGTACAGTTATATAAATATCTATTTTTCTTTTATAAAGAAGCATTTTATGGAGCCAATTTATCCCGTCATTCTGGGGGAAGATGTACTGTGGTGTGGGCGTGGTGGGTTGTGTTTTGTTTAGCACCCTGGATGTTGTTTGTCCAACACCTGCTTTTCTGCCTTCTCAATGCTCTCTCATCACTCACAACAACCAGGCAGTGATAAATTAAATATGCACAGAAATGCTGAATCACTTTATAACACAATGACACGGCACAATATGAAGGAGAGTGCATGGAAAAAGACGACTGAGAATCTGAATGATGCCAAAATGACTGCTCATTAATCGTAATCAGGGTAAAAGTTTGAAGTTCAGCAGAATTTCAATCAGGAAAATTTTAAAAAGAAAAGAGAAATGTTGGTTGCGTCTGAATAAATTAACATAAAACCACTTGGTTGCAGCAAAGTGTTACCACTGCTAACATTAGATGAATGAATATTACACCGTTTACCCCATAGATGCTTTTTTCTTGCTTTAAGACTAAGTGACTGTTCTTGATTTAAACGTTTGTTCAATCAACAGAAAGTAGCCAATCAGTAACAACCTTAACCCTCCTGTCGTCCTTCTGGGTCAAATTGACCCAATGTGTTCCCTTCCTCCATCCTACCTTCTTTCCCTTCCTCCATCCTACCTTCTTTCCTTCCTTCCTTGACCTAATCTGTTCCTTCCCTCCATTTTTCTTTCATTCCCTTCGTCCTTACTTCTTCTTCCTTCCTCTTTTGATCTAATTGGCCCAATCTGTTGCCTCCCCCCCATCTTTCTTTCCTTCCTTTTCCCTTCCGTCTTTCCACAATCCTTTTTCCCTGCCTTCCTTCCTTTGTGCTTCCTGCTTTCCTTCCTTTCTTCTTTCCCTTCGTCCTTCCTTCCTTCCTTTTCCCCCCTTCTTCCTTCCTTCCTTCCCTCGGTCCTTCCTTCCTTCCTTTTTTCCCTTCATCCTTCCTGCCTTCCTTCCTTTCTTCTTTCCCTTGGTCCTTCCTGCCTGCCTTCCTTCCTTTTTTCCCTTCATCTGTCCTTCCTTCCTGCCTGTCTTCCTTCCCTCCCTTTATCCTTCCTGCCTTCCTTCCTTTTTTCCCTTCATCTGTCCTTCCTTCCTGCCTGTCTTCCTTCCCTCCCTTTATCCTTCCTGCCTTCCTTCCTTTTTTCCCTTCATCTGTCCTTCCTTCCTGCCTGTCTTCCTTCCCTCCCTTTATCCTTCCTGCCTTCCTTCCTTTTTCCCCCCTTCATCTTTCCTTCCTTTCTTCTTTCCCTTCGTCCTTCCTGTCTGCCTTCCTTCCTTTCCTTCATCCTTCCTTCCTTTTTTCCCTTCATCTGTCCTTCCTTCCTGCCTGTCTTCCTTCCCTCCCTTTATCCTTCCTGCCTTCCTTCCTTTTTTCCCCCTTCATCTTTCCTTCCTTTCTTCTTTCCCTTGGTCCTTCCTGCCTGCCTTCCTTTTTTTCCTTCATCCTTCCTTCTTTCCCTTCATTCTTCCTTCCTTCCTTCCTTCCTCGACCCAGGAGGACAACAGGGGGGTTAAAGAGAACAATGGGCCGACTGTTGCTTCACTGACAGCGAACCGACGGTCTGACATCAGGTGTCCGTCAAGCAGAGCGGCTTAAATTGGGAGCGACACCAGTGAGAAGCAGAAAGAGTCTCCTCTTTCCAAGAACTGCCATAACAATAACCCTGGGATACGTCAAGACAAATAAGTTTGGACGGACGACGTTGCTGCATCTTAAAACAAAACTAAACAAAACAAAAACGATTTTCTGACTCACTCTCTCCGAAGGCATCATCTCTCTTGGGAGGTCCATCATCGTCTGCACTTGGCCGAGCTCTCCAGTCGCTGTCTGTCTTGTCAGGGCCCAAGTCCGACATCCGTCCGCCCCTGTCTCGTCCTCCCATCATCCCACTGTCCCTCTCTGTGGAGTAAAAAAAAAGAAAAGAAAGGATGACGTTGAGTTTGACTGTGGAATATGAAGGTGGAGGGTTGAAGAAGCTCCTTTTTCGCCGAATTATGAACAAACCTTTATCATTAGACTGGTCTGCGATGTCCACACGGATCCTTCGGTTTCCCAAGTTCTGTTGGCATGAACACACAGAGGGGATTAATTAAATGGTGAGTGAGTCTCCTACACATGTTTTTATGAAAGAAATATTACGTTGTGGGCTTTATCAGATCTCATTTCAGCCAATGAATGAATGAATGAATCCTACTCTTTAAAACATTTTATTGCATGTGCTTCACTGTCTCACCTCCTCGTTGAGACTGAGGGCCCTCAACAGAGAGTCCACATCGTCAAATTCAGCATAGCCGAAGCCCTTCAGCCTCTCTGGGTTGCTGGGCTCTCGAGGCAGACGCACCGCACTGATCTGGAGACAGAGGATAGAGAATAAGATGAGGAACAAGAGAAGGTGCCGATCTGGGGGGCAGCGCTCCAGCAGAAGCTCACACAAATAAGACCAGGAAATACAAAGGGAAGTGTGCAAATTAAAGTAATGGAGTAGATTCCAGACACAAAAAGACTTAGGTCTTGATTCTGTGACAGGCTGCTGTTGTTGTTGCAGGCAACTTTAATAAGACAAACTGGCTAAATTATCTCAATAAGCTTTAAGCAATAGTATTATATAAGTATTATATTCAGCTATGTCTGATGAGCTAGAGATCAGATTCTTTATTTGTGTGTTAAAACACAGAACGAAAAGTGTTTCTCAGGACCAGTGAGATAAAAAGATAAAAGAAGACAAAAAGGAACCTAAGAACCAATATTAGGAACTAAAAACCTTTATAATAAATAAATAAATAAAACACACTATAGGCAGCAACATGTTGGGGTAGCATGCAGTTATAATGTACAGTGCAATGCAGTGCCAGGAGCCACAGGAAAGAAGCTGCACCTCAGCCTTTTTATCTGATATTTTACCCATTAATTGAGAGATTTACTGTCACTCTGACTATTCAGACTGCTGTAAACTGTTTTATCTGCGACACTGAACAGGTTGAGGAACATTGAGGAAGTTCCTAAAAATATCTGTCCTTAGATGCAATAAGGAAAATAGTTTGTGTCGTGTTGAGTCGGGTTCCTGTCTAGAGAAACAAAACCTGAAACTGTCTCTTGAGTTTCGCTGGCCGAGCTGCTTTGCAAAACAAAGAGATGCAACAACAACAACAACATGCAGCCACCAAGCGCTGCGTGTGACATGCAGCATCATCATCATCATCCTGCAGCATGTGTTTGCTTGTGAAGACTTACTGCCAGGCCGCGGAAGAAGTCTTTGATCGATTCCTCGGTGACTTCGTAGGGCAGGTTGCCCAGGAAGGCCGTGTACGGCGGGCTGCGCGGCAGCCGGGACCGGTCGATGTTGGGCTCGCGGGCCGAGCGCGGGGCTGTGGGCAGGATGGAGCGGTCGATGGAGCGGAACGACTCCTCCTCCGTGTGCCACGAAGTCGAGACTAGAGGGATGAGCAACAGAGTTTTTAAATCAAACAATGAACAACTAGAAAATACTTTTCTTTATTGATCAATCTGAGTTTTCTTTTCTGGTCGATCACTTTGCTCCATTAAGACGTCACACTACAAAGATACTGTGAATCTACCACCATGTGTGACGAACATTTATAAAAGCGATTACATTTAATGTTTCATTATCTGAATAAGCTGCACTGATAAGATTCATTGATTCACTGTTGCAGCTATGATATTAAACTTCCTTTTAGTTCCTGAATAACAGATTATTTCCTCTTTGATAGTTAGTTCTTCAGTTTGTGGAGTTACATGCAGTTAATATAAACAACTCGAAACAGAGACTAAGACAGATGTGTCAGGCCTTTTTATCTCACATGCTCTTATAGTTATGCAGATGTTTAAGTGTTGTGAGAATGTTTTACTTAACTATGAGGTTGATATTAGCGATAAAAACCTTCTATCAGGTAAAATAATCATGTAAAAGTCAAACTACAATATCAAATAAAAGTGTCTTTAAAAGTATTGTTAAGTGCTTCTACTGCATCATTTCGTCTGTAAAGATCAGATCAGTACCATGAATGTATAGCGCAAAATGAAACTGTATGAGCTATATGAGGAAATAAGCTAAAGGGACAAAATCAATCAACATGTCAGATCAAAGAAAGACACATGAGAAAAACAGCAGTGAGTGACTGTAAGTGTGTGTGTGTGTGGGGGGGGTTCACAGTTGAATACATGGGAGTTTTGCTGATTAATATCCAAATCTGTACAAACACGTTGGTGAACTCCTGCCAAAACAGTGAAGTGGTGAATTTTAAGTTGACATGTGAACTCAGAATGAGACTCCAGTGAAAACAACAGCAGCAGCAGCAGCAGCAGCATGATTGATTAATGACCTATTTATATAGCAAATGCTTATATACAGAAAATCTTAAGCATGCATTTAAAAGTTATTGTTGCGGACATGGAAAAAAACTAAATCTCCACTTAATCAACCTGAAACTTTCTTGCTGCCGAGAACAAAAACTCACATTAGACAACTTGATTTCTCTTCAATGGAAAAAAAAAACCAAACATAATCTGGACCCCACTCTGTGCTGATGTCACTACCAGTTTGACTAGTTTTCATAAATGCATTAGTATTATTATTATCATTTATTTTCCGATCCAGCGAGAAACGGCCCAAGGCCCAGGGAGATTATATTGATTTTAATATAGTTAGATGGGGTGTGTGTGTGTGTGTGTTGGGGAATGAAATGAAAGACAGATGCTGTGGCTGCTTCCTCACCATCTCCGTCCAGGTCATCGGTCTCATCGGCCCAGCTAGTGGACTTGCTCGGGTAGCTGGGGGGTGGGCCGCCGCCGCCGCCACCACCGCCTCCGCCACCACCACCACCGCCGCCGCCGCCGCCGCCACTTCCTCCACTGTCCTCTGCCAAGAAGTCAGTCAGAGTGAGGGTCTTCCCCTTCTTATTCTTCTTCTTAGCTAGAGACGAAAAGGCAGAAACGCAGCACTCAAGAAGTCAGTCATGGAAACAAACATGCTGGGTTTTATAGGGGGGAGGGGGTGGGGGGGCTAATAATTGCCCACGAGGATGTCTGTCTGGAGCAATTCACAGTGCAAAATATTAACAGCAGCGAAACATTTTCACCGCCGAGACTCGTTCGACAATAACAGTCTGGGGTTTCACAAGTGTCTCTGCATGGACGATCGCTAATTGCGGGGCTGATTTGTTAAGCTGAGCGAAGAGTGTTATCCAGTCGAACCAGATAAGGAGGCTGTGGCGAATGTGTGGGTGATAAAAAAAGAAGACACGGACTTGTTTTCTATTGGAAAGTAAACACACACACACACACACACACAAAGAGGGAGTGGTCGGGCCTGTTTCAACTGTCACTGTCACAGGAGGTCAGAAGAAAAGTCTCTCCTCTTTTGTTTGCTCAGCTCCAAGGGTCAGGTGTGAGGCGATGCATTCAGGCTGCTGCACGTTTCATTGGATGCAGCTCTTCCTTGGAGTTGTTTAAAAAAAAAAAAAAAAAAAAAAAAATCAATGGCTCTCTGCACCCACTGCAGAACATTCCCCATAGTGTGTTTCTGAGTGGAGTGGAGTGGGAACCAGTCACAGAGCAGGTCTGGTTTGTTTTGGTCCGAGCGAGGGGCACAAAAAAGCTGGCTGTGTGTGAGCTTTATTGTGAAAATCCCAGCTGTCAGGACATTCTTTACTCACAACGTTACAAACGCAACACACACACACAAAAACACAACACACACTTTTTTTTTTTTTTACAACTCTCCAGCTAGATGCTAAGTCATTGTTTACAACTACACCAGGCCTGACTGGCTTGACTGGCCCTGGACAGTTTGTGCTATGTAACACACATGACTCAGATTCACATTTATTTTAAAAGTATGTGCAGACATACTTATATATAATAATAATAATTATTATTATTATTAATAATAATACATAGATAATTATATATATATATATAATAAAAACACATACAGAATGATGACAGCAATAATACAGCTAGTATAATTATAATTAAGTAAAGTCGCAGGTGGATTAAAGGTAGTGCAAATAAATATTGAGGTAGTGCAATGAGATCAATAATAAATACTGGATAGATATGCGTGTTATTTACAGCAGGGTGTAATTAAAACACTGTTGGGTTGCAGCTTTTCTCCGCACTGATGTAACATTAGCACGCTGTGTGAGCTGGAGGGGCCGTGAACGCACCGGCAGCAGCTGCTGCTAGCAGACAGTTTCACCATTAGGGGCTAACCAACATTATAGCCTGTTTGTTTGCCATCTACGCAGGTCGCTTTTGTCTTGATGCGGGCTTAGTCAGCACAGGACCGCTGCTGCTGCTGACGAGGGGGGTGAACTGACTCACTGCTTTGCTTAGCTTCGGCTAGGTTTTTAGGTTTTAGGGCCTAGTAGTTAGTGCACGTCGCAGCAGCAGCGCCAGGACCCAAGTGCGCCATCGCCGGCCGGAGCTGAGCGGCAAGCTAGCTAGCTAGGAGGAGAAGGACTAGGACTTATTCTTTACTTGGCTTTAAAGTTGTGAAAGCTGAGCCGGGGAGGAAGTGTTTAGGATAGGAAACGATCTGCCCCGGTTTCATTAAACACCGACACCAAGGAGAGAGAGCCTAAAGCCTAAAAGCCTGCGTTGCGTTGCGCTGCGCTGCGCTGCTGCTGCACACGTGGGGAGGGAGACTCCCCGGGCAGCCCGGACGGACTCACTCACTCCTTGCCCCAACCCCTCCTCCTCCCCCTCCTCCTCCTCCTCGGCCGCCCGGCTGCTCTTAGCGCCACCACGGTAGCTACAATGTGCCAGCTCTGCACGCAGTTAGAAACATTTAGCCCGTCTAAAATCAACCACAGCTACTAATACTACTACTACACAGAGTCACGGTCATCATCGTTAGCACTGCAGTAACAGTTTCCCTCCACACACACAGACACATGTAGGTTACAACACGTTGAGGCTGATGAGCCGCTGTTAGCTTCGTTCATTCGCCGCCTTCCCCCGGCAGTTACCGTCGCTGTTAACCGGAGGAAGGCGGCCGAAAACAAGCCGCTAAACCCCGTCACCGCGGCCACACACGCGGGGGACAACGACGCGGATCGATCAAACGAGGTGTTAGCAATCGGATAATCTATCGTGTTGGGTCGTATCGACGCGTTAAACCTGTGAAATTTACCACCCCAACCGACCCACATCGTTCACCCACATAAACCTCACCTGACGCCGCCATGTTGGAGAGCGAGTTCGTAGTAGTTCCCGGATGTAGGCGTCAGAGGTTTATGATCGGGAGCGCGCAATCGCCGGCGTACACGAGCCCGCGTGTCTCCTCCCTTGTTGGTTGGTTTGCGCTCACTAATCCTCGACACAACTACAGTTTGTGTGTAATAGTTTTAATACAAATCAGTATTTCATGCTGCAAACTCATATTTTATGCTCTATTTTAGTCTAGTTTTTATTTTATTATATGTATATATTTCCCCTGTACTTTCTTTTATACTTTTTCTTGCTTTTAATTGTATGATTAATGTGTCCAATTTTTAATATTTTAAAGCAGAAGTAAGTGGAATGTTTGTGTTAATATAAGTCTTAAATAGTTATATCTTCCGACAGCAATCACTTATATAGAGTGTTTGGTGCAAAACACGGGTCTGTCAGGAGAAAACTTTCCTTGTATCCTACAACCTTTATCCAATGAGGAGAGAGAACGGCATAAAGGGGCGGTCCTCTCTGTGTGTGCAGCCAAGGGATGCGCGTGAATGTGGTGACATAGGGACGAGGGCGGCAACTGCTAACTCCATCGGCCGGCTGACAAGAAGTTAGCCAAAACGACCGTATCACTTAATTCTGCTTTAATGTTTCCAATTTTTATTATAAGTTTTATATATATATTTTTAATTTCATGTTTTTCCCCCCATTTCCAATTCTTACTGTTAAATGTTTTGTTTTTATGTACAATAAAGCACATTGAGTTGCCCCTTGGTGTGAAATGTGCTATATACTGTAAATAAAGCTGCCTTTCCTTGCCTTATCTATGATATAATGTTTATGCTTATATTGTTTACACGTTATATTAATAGAAATAATATAATCTCAAAACCTGTCAATGTATGTTCATATTATAATATATATATACAAGTCTGAAGACCAGTTTCCCATTAACATTAAATACATATCATAAAATCACAATACTAAGTGTATGAACAGAAACATATTCTACTGTTTAACTTTTGTATATGAACTTTATTACCATATAAACTTATATCTTCACATAGCCAGAGGATGTGTATTATGATAATATAGGTGACATATACAGTAACATCACTCTCTGGGGCATACATATTTCAAACTGTCATATGAATAAAGACCTGACTCCTTATGTTTTATTATTTGGTGCTTGGGCTGTTATCAATTAAAAAAGAAACAACATTGATAAACACTAATCTTTGTGACCTTTATAGCATCATAAATGAAACAAAACTATCACATGTATGTGGATTATTATGAATAACTAACCTGTGGCTGCTGCTTGAACAATAGAGAGCAGACTTAGGAAATAAGTGTTGCTTTTAAATATGTATATATAACTTATATTGCAGCTGATCACTGGACAGTTATCTCCTCAGTATAACTTGAATGTTGCAGCTGCTGATAGTTTTGTTAATAACTTCATACTGTTGTTTCAGCTATAACAATGCATCATATTTTATGAGATCAACATATGTTTGTAGTTAAAATATTTATCTGCACACTGGATCCCCTGTTGTCAAATGAATGCAGTGGAGTGAAATAGATGGCGCTCACTCACAGCGCCTGTTAACAATCACATCTGCAGCTTTGCCAGTGTCTCTGCTGTTGTTGAATGATGTGAGGTGAGCGCCCCCTTGTGTCCATTTCACCACTAACATAAGTTACAGAGAGTTGCTTGAACGGTGAGCTTTCAGAACTGGCCCCTCTTAATAACTCATACAATATTTATATCTGTATGATAATTATGTTTCATGTCTGCCTGTGTCAATTCGATTGATTTAAGTCTTTTGAAGAGAAAATTAGGTTAAGCGGGAATTGTAACCGACCGATGCTGCAGAGCTGGATCCCAGAAACATTCATCCAACCTGTCATTTAGTCTCTGGTTAGTGCACAGTAAGCATGCCTGTGGTGTGTCTTACATAACACAAACATATTTTCCTCATCTGTGGCCATGACGACTCACATAAAAAGCCTCACATGTGACTCTATCATGGCCGAGATGAGTGAGAACAGGAAGATTAATGCTTCCAGTGTGTGAACACAAAGGGGACTGGACAAACGAGATTAGACTGAAATTAGATCACACACTTTGCTCATTTCTTTGCATCATGTGCTGCTTCAATTTTGGTCAATCATGCAGTGCAATAAAAATGACAACACCTTATCACACACATTTGTATGTAACAATGCACACCAGTCAGGACTTTGGGTCAACAGGCAGTTTTATTTGTTTAGTTTTTTTTTTATTTAGCTGGCAGGTGAGACAGTGGTTGTTGCTTTTTGCTGCCAGTTCCACTGTGGTGTGGCTGAATGCCTTTATTCAGAAGTGCTTCAATCATTTTACGGTTTTACACAGTATGTGGTCTCTTCTTGGTTCACATATGGCTTCAGTTGACTGGGCCTGCAGGAACATTTTACTTGTGGGTTCGTTTCTTCTCCGCTTTTTGTTTTTCGGTCCCAGATCTTTTTGTTCCAAATTAGCTCAAGGCCGCCAGCTCTTCGAGTGCGTCCTGGAGTCTGTGCAAAAAAAAACACACACACACACACACGAAAGAAAAGAACATTTAGCCTTTCAAGTATTCATATCACCGGTGAAACATCTGGGAGTGATGCCTCCGATACTTGACCATGCAAACTCTGAAAACAAATGACTTTAGTATTCACCTCCACCACCATCATCACCAAGCCCCGACCTGTTTTTTTCTCTTCCACCTCTTTTTTTAACTCTTACTTGAAGTCTCCACCATCCAGCAGAGTCTTGTAAGTGCTGATCTCTGCCTCCAGTTTCATCTTCATGTTGAGCAGCGCCTCGTACTCTTGGGTCTGTTGCTGGATGTTCGCGCGCAAGTTGGACAGCTCCTCTTCCAGGCGGATAATAATGTTGTTGTACTTCTCCATTTCCATGTTGTTCCGATGCTCTGTGTTGCGTAGTGTGTCCTCTAAGGAGGCTTTCTGATAACGAGAAGGAATGAGAAGGGGTTTTTTTTTAGCATGCAAATCTAATCTGGGAGAACATCATGGGAAAGTAACAACCTTTATTTGGAAAATATTTGCGGCTTCACAAAACGAAGTAATGAAATATGCGTGAGCAGAGGTTATGCAATGGGTCAGGGTGGTTTAGAGAAGTATTCAGAATCTCATGAGAAGATTTAATTATTTCATGCTTCTTTTCTTACTAGACTCTGTTGTGATGCAAGTTCGATCTCCAGCGTCTGAATCTGTCTGGTCAAGTCGCTCTTCTCCATCTGCGCTCCCTGCAGAGCTTCTGTGCTCTGTGATACCTGCACCTGTACGTCTGCAATCTGAGGAGGAAAAAAAGATGTTAAAGATAAAACCAACAAGTGTATTTGTTCATGATTTCCCACTTTTTAAAAAAAAACGCTGCATTACCTGGTTTTCGTGCCATCTCTTCAGGTCCTCTGCGTTCTTCACTGCCATCTTCTCGTAGTTGGACCTCACGTCCTCCATGACCTGGGCCAGGTCCTGACCTTTAGGAGCGTCTACGTCCACCTGCACGCCGGACTGGGAGATCTGACTCCTCAGCTCCATCACCTCCTGCAGGACGGACGGACAGAGAAAAGAAAAAGAAGACGTCAAACTCTAACCCGCATCTCTCCGTGATGAAATACAACAGTGTAGCTTCAACTCACGTTCTCGTGGTTCTTCTTCAGGAAGACGAGCTCCTCCCTCACGGCTTCGATCTCACTCTCGATGTTCATCCTGCTCATGTTGGTGTCGTCGATGACTTTCTTCAGGCCAGCGATGTCGGCTTCCACAGACTGACGGATCGCCATCTCGTTGTCGAACCTATGGGGGAGAGACACACAACCAGTTCATGATCAGTGAAATCCTGCAGAAATGTTTGTTGTTGTTGTATAGAAACGTACAAAGTTCAGAACCTCTGACACCAAAGCTTCACTAAGTGTTTGTCCAGGATGTTGAGAGTGAGCTTAGATGTTTCTCATGCACATTGCAACATAATTTACACTGGGATTAAATATGAAACAACCTACTTCACTTTGAAGTCGTCGGCAGCGAGGCGGGCGTTGTCGATCTGGAGCACGTAACGAGCATTGTCCGCAATTTTATCAAAGATCTGGGCAAAAAAAAAGAGAAGAATTTATGATCAGTGAGTGTGAAATAGAATAAAATACAAACCCAACAATAATGAATTAGTTCTTTGTTCAGTCCTGGTTCTGGTTCTGGTTTTATGGGTTTTTAGAAAAAACAGCAGTAGTAAACCAGAAGCCCCCTTCGCTCAGCACATAACTTCAGCGGACTGCTGGAGTCATTATGTGTTACAGCAAAGTCTCACACAGCTACAGATTGAAACATATGATTTGAATCATCATCAGTATTTCCGTTATGTAACAATATGGACTCCAGATCCAAATCACACACATGAGAGCGCCACAACAAGGTTGAATCCACGGCAACGGTTGGTGAAAAAAAAAAAAAAAGGGGAACCACAAACTGTAGAGCAGGAAGGGAGGATGTTTCAGTGCCAGCTCAGAATCTGGTTTGTTTTAGCATTGTTGGAAAAATGGGTTTCCTGTCTGAATAAGTCACACACGGAGTTTTTCTCCTCCCCAGCTGCAAAGTCTCATCTGTCTGTTTGTCTGTCTTTCTCTTTGTATATCTAACTGTGTGTGTGTTTATGTGATTGCAGCGATTGCAAAATTCTTAGTGCATGAGTGTGTCGGTCAGTTTATCGCTTTTTACATTTTTTTTTTTATTATTATTGTGCCTGTGATATCCTGTCGTGTCTCGCAGGAAAAAAAAAAAAAGGAGGAGGGGGGAAGGGGGAGAGATACACGAAGTCCCTTTATGAGCTGAGTGAAACAAAGCGCCACCATCAGTGTGTCATGATGTGGCACTGAAGAAGTGGAGTGTGTAGAAGAATGTGACATTTGACTCTGCCTGACTGGAGCTGATTGTTATACAACCAGTGCACACACATACATGCACGCACACGGACACACACATACTCGTTGCAGCTGGCAGTCCGAGATTATTTGTGCATGTGTGTGTGTGGGTGTCATTAACCACACATCTGTTTCACATTGAGGGGCCTCCGCTCCTACAGCTAGAGAGTTTTAGGATCGGCGTTTACACGTAGGAGAAGTTGGAAATGGCTTTTTGTCTGCAGAGGGCGGCGCTTGATGAGACCCTCGTGGTCGTGATTCACCAGAGGAGGAAGTTCTGGACAGTTTGTGGCATAAATTAGTTTCACCAGGGGGGGAGGAGGGAAGGAGGGGAGAATAGGACTGAGGGAGGGAGGGAGGAGGCTTCGAGCGTATAGAGCAACCACACCCTTCATTCTCTTACACGAAATTTGATAACTTACAAAAGAAATAGGTAAAACTTCTCAATCAAAGGTATTAGATATCAAACAGAAACAAGTCACTGCCACGTTTGAAACAGTTTTTACAGTTTTCACTAAGACTTTTTGACAGTATTTTAACTTTACTAGTCGTGTCTCATTGTTTCAAAGATTCAACCAACTACCACAATCTCCCACTTTTCAATAAAAATATCAAACTTCACCTCCAGCTTCATTGTTTTATTTCATTTCCATGCTCACCTGTTTGCGCAGGTCCTCGATGACGGGCTCGTACTTGCTGTAGTCTCTCGTCTCGGGCCCACCCTTCTCCAGAGCATCCCTGATCTTCATCTCCAGCTCGCCGTTGGCCTTCTCCAGGTGCCTCACCGTCTCCAGGTAGTTGGCCAGGCGGTCGTTGAGGTTCTGCATCGCTCCCTTCTCGTTGCCCAGGATACCGGCACCACCGCCGCCGCTGCTGCCGCCACCGGATACCCTGCCGCCCATACCCATACCCATACCCATACCTCCATCCAGCGCGCTGCTCAGCTTGAAGGAGGATGAAGAGGAGCCCATCGGGGCGCCGGAGCGCAGGGAGGATGAGGAGGCGGAGGAGATGCGGGCACCGTGTCCCCCGGCGCCTCCATAGATGCTGGCGGCGCGGTACTGCGGCGCAGAGCGCGTCATGGAGATGTGGGAGGAAGGAATCTGCTGCTGCACGGTTCTTCTGTAACTCATCTTGGAGAGTTGAAGGTTTTAGACACAACCGGAGAGTTGGAGAGAATGGAGAAAAGAAAAGTTGGGACGTGGAAGCTCGGTGCTGGCCGGCTCAGAAAGTGACGCTGGCAACGGGAAGTGGGAACTTTATACTCCGGCTTCTCCCTCAATCACAGCTGGCCTCTCAGACCCTGCCCACTTCAGCAGCATCGCCCCAGTCTTTTCTTTCCTGCCCCCCCTCCTCTTTCCTCCTCCTCCTCCTCCCTCCCTGCTCTCTCTTGCTCTATAATGTGCTCCCACATGTTCCCCATTTTAACGTACAGGGTATTTTCTGTTGCCAAGGTGATGAATCAGATGTTTTTCTGTCGTGAAAACACTTGAAAACACTCACATCAGAGCAGTAGAGAACTACAGAAATCAAATAATGATAGAAAAACAGTGACAAACTCTAAGTAGACGCTTCAACAAAGAGTAAAATTGGTAAAAAGGACTAAAATTAAAGTTAAAGAGAATAGAATAGAGAATATTCTTTGCAAAATGAGGTTTGCTTTCTAAGCATGCAACCAAATTCCTTTGGTCTGCCCATAAAAGGCGTAATGTCAACCATTTACTGCATAGTTTCGAAGTTTGTGGGCAGACATGCTCCAAAATAAACAGATATTTTCCTACCTTGCTATCTGGACCAAACTGATACAGTGCAGATGTTTGTAGAGCGGAGCCATATTTTCTGTTTTTGGCGCTGGTTTCTACTCTTAAAAAGAGCAAAAAAATTATCTAGAGATGATAACACCAGCAGCATAAGCATTGAATTGTTTATCAAAGTAGTTGTGGTCAAATTTCAACACGGTCAATAGTGTGGCATGAACAAACAAAGAAAGCTGCAGGTTTGAAAGGAAAACAGAGCTTCAGATATACCCAGAGGGTTAGTTATGTTAGCCGACACCGAGCTCAGAGCACAATCGAAGGGAAAGACAACCTGCCCTCATTAACCAATCACATCTGAACACATCTGCTCTTAACAATTATCCTCGAAGACTTATCTGCGTTACCAATCAGGAGAGCTACGTTTGAAATGTCGCCATGAAAAGATTTGTCTCTCTTTTTTTTTTTTTTACACCGATCCTTTGTGAAGCACCACAATATAACCAAGATGAATTACTCTTGACTGAAGAGAGAGAGAAAGAAAGAAAGAAAGAAAGTTGCTTCGTTTTCCGCCAGTTGGCATGCATGGCTCTGGTGTGAGTGAATGTGTGTGACCATGGAAAGTTTTAACCGAGGCTAAAGTTGTGGTCAGGGAGGATTTTTCACGCTGAGCGCCAAATGAACCAACCCCCTGGGGCTGAAATGGCAAAAAAGCTTCTACACCCTCTTGCTTCTACACATCCAACCTAGCTCTTTTCTTTCCCTAAGCTTACCTCACCACTATTGTTGATCAAGTTTCACTGTTCACACCAGCTCCATACTGTGCATTTCTTTACACCTTTCTCTTTTAGTAAAACAGGCAGCAGAAAGCAAAGGAAACAGCAGTCAGTCAGTCAGTCAGTCGGTCGGTCCAGTCAAACCTGTGACGAGGGCAGGCAGATATAAAAGAGGAACAGTGAATTAAATCAGTCTGAGTCATATCTCATGACCGTTTCCCCTCCGTTTTGTTTGTTTGAATGTGTGTTGGCAACATGCAGCCTGGCCTGCCATAGAAACAGGGACTTTACTTGAACATTTCTGCATAATCACGGCACATGAACCTGCTTTTAAATTAGATTTTTTCTTCTACACAATCCTCTCTTATATCCTAAGACGTTGTTTTATGAATGAAGACTCAGATGAAGATCTGAATCGCACACACACCTCTTCCCACAGATAAGACAGGAGAAAAGAACGGCAGAAGCCCAAGTCTGTGACTCATTGTAACACAGCAGAAATCTGGAAACTACTACTCGGTGTTTATGTGCCTCACAAATCTTGGACAACTGTCAGATTAGTTCTGCTGCCACGGCCTTGAATGAACTTCACTCCCCCCCCCCCCTGTTCTCTCTGGTTTCCTTTTGTCGGGCCTCAGTGCAGAACGAGTGCTCTCTCTCACACACTTTTATACCAAGTCAAACAGATCGTATCTGCATAGATGCATATTCATGTATGCATGCAGCTCACTGTGTGCCCCCTGACACACACAGGAAGGCATGTGGACGTGCATGTGCATATGACACACTCATACACACCAATTTCCTTACCTCCTCCCTTCCTCTCTCGATCACTCCCTTACTGACTCACACATAGGATTTCTTTAAAAGGGACAGTTTCTTGATTTCTTCCTGTATCTTTAATTTATGTGACCATATTCCAGTGTCACGGCCCACGACAGTACAGGGGTCGCACATCAGAGGTTAGCGAAATGTGTCGACTAAGAGACATTTTCTCTGCGGGATGTCATGTCCATTTCCAGCACAAAGACATTTCACAGGAAGACATAAAAGGAGCAGAGGTAAAACCGCTGCGCCGGACACTGGAGGGTCACATTTACTGTCATTTCTCAGGTGGAAGCAAATGATTAATTTCATAAAAGGGGGTACAGAGAAAGAGGGATGTCAATAACCTGATAATATATCACCTTAAAGGGACAGTTCATCATTTTGGCAAATTGGCCCATTGCCATAATCCCTATAGTTTTAGGGGACAGAGTTGTTTTCAAGGTAAATTCATGCAAAACCGCTGATGCACGTTCCCATCGGGGGCAGTTTTTTGGCAAGCAGTCTCTGCATTTGCCTCAAAAACAACTCTGTCTCGTAACGTTACGTTATTACCCCATAGCGTGATGTGTAGGTCACAACTTGTCCACGAGAGCGTTTGGAGTTGTTGGATTGTGATGAGTTGTGAGTTTGATGAGGGAAACCAAGAAATCCTATGAGCCTCTGTAGCGTAGCTCTGAGCAGCTCATGGCTCTGCTCCGCCGTTCTAAAAATAGCTTGCACCAACAAATAAAGGTAACGAACATACTCCTAAAACTATAGGGATTATTGTAATGGGCCAATTTGCCAAAAATGTTGAACTATCCCTTTAAGGATAAATGTTTTTAAGATATTGAAGTTACATGTGCAGAAGTTTCAGGAGAAGTCAAATAAAAAGCAACAACAAGCTGGGAACGGGAGCAACGAGCTTAGATGAAAAATTCAGGGATCATGAAAACTCATTACAATTTATCCTTGAATATCTGTGGAAACTTTCATGCAAATCCTCCACATCCCATGTGGACAAGGAGAGTCTGTGCCGAGTTTCATAACAACGCAGCTTTGGGGATGTTTCAGTTCAGTTTGGACCGAGGCAGTGACCTCATGAGGCTTAATAAAACACCCTCAGTGTGACTCAGGTAAAAAAATCTCTGAGTTGCAGAGCGTTTACTGTATGACCACGTCCTGTCCTGCCACTCCTCCTCATCCTGAAAACATCCACTTCCACCTTCCAGTCACTAGAGGGCGAGAGAGTCTCAAAGCAAACATGCTGTGTTGCAGTGAGCTCACAGCTTCATGTTTCATGGCCACGCCTTTGGCTTTTTTTTTTACCTACAGTATATATCTGCAGACCTCCACTGAGAACATAAATATGTACACTGATGATATCTATATGTTAGTGCTATATAAGTGCTCCGGGGTCTTGGTGCAGCTTTTATTCATGTTTATTCATTCAGGGGGTTCTGTGTTTGAACAGGCAGCAACTGGAAAAGTGACTTTTTTGAGTGACATTTGTGATTAAAGACCGTGAGAAAGCATTTTCTACCATATTTTTGTAGCTTTTTCTCAGGTTGAGTTTTATCCAGTAATTCTATTGCGATATATAGTCCACAAAGTTAAGAATAGCCATCATCATCATCATCATCATAAACGTGACGATGCACGTGTAGTTAATAACGATGCTATAGGCTTAGGTGGACTTTTATTTTAATCTTTCCTCACTCTAACTTAAAGATTGCACATCACATATCTCACCCTGTCCTCTCCTCTCCTCTCAGTCAGTCTTGGTCAGTGGTCGTGAAATAGGTTTGTTTCTTATCTTTGCTAATTATCTTCTCGTATCCACCACCAGCTCATCTTCTTTCTCCACCACCCCACTCCTCTCCGACTTGTAGCATGTACGTGTCTCTCTTAGCACATTCCTGACTCGCTGTGTCATATAGCAGCTTCACACAAACCAAAACATCACTGGCCTCTTAAGAGACTGCAGGTCAGGGGGTGAGCTCTTTTTTACTTCATTACCCTCTTACTGTCCCTCGCGCACAAAGAATGAGGAATTATCTCATCATCGAGGGTGACGGCCGGCGACAGACAAGAGAAGATAAGTCTTAATCTTGCCGAAGCCTTGAAAACGCAGAATGAATGCAGCTCTGTTTCCCCGGCGATGATGATAAATTTGTGGGAGAGTCTGAGTTAATGAAACAACAAAAAACTGGCTGACTTGTACTTATATGGCTGCCTCCAAGTTTAGCATAGCAGCCCCATTGTGAAGAGTCACGTCACTGTTTCAGTCCAGCCAAGTAAAACATGCATTTTTTTTTTTTTGATCGGTGCAAAACCTGAAAGTCCTTCTCAGGTTGTTAAGATGTACTTTCCACAACACACAAACACACACACACACACACATGCCAGCAGAGCACCATGGGATTTGGTTCTTTTCATTAGCTGCTAAATAGATGAAGATTTTTTTTTTCAGAAACATATAAAACCTGGGAAACAAAAGAGCCGGGGTGTGGTGGTGGTGGAGGTGGTAAAAATGTTGGTAGAGTGAGCGAGGAGGAGGAAGAGGAGGAAGAGGAGGTAAAGGAGGAAGAGGAGGGATGGAGGGAGGGTGGGGGGCGATTCTGGTCCAAATTAGACAGCACTCTCTTACCCACTCAGAAAAGATCATGAGTCATAAATCTGCCTGGCGACAAATGAATCATGATTTCCACAGCTTGAGATGATTGTTGAGGTTAACGTTTCCAATAAAACCATCTAGTATCTATCTATCTATCTATCTATCTATCTATCTATCTATCTATCTATCTATCTATCTATCTATCTATCTATCTATCTATCTATAGTATCTATCTACCTCTCTCTGTCTTTCTTTCTATTTTCCCCCGTTTCTGTCTTTTTCTTTCTATCTTTCTCCCCTCTCTGTCAGTCTTTCTTTCTTTCTTTCTTTCTATCTTTCTATCTATCTATCTATCTATCTATCTATCTATCTATCTATCTATCTATCTATCTATCTATCTATCTATCTATCTATCTATCTATCTATCTATCTATCTATCTATCTATCTATCTATCTATCTATCTATCTATCCATCCATCCATCCATCCATCCATCCATCCATCCATCCATCCATCCATCCATCCATCCATCCATCCATCCATCCATCCATCCATCCATCCATCCATCCATCCATCCCGTTTCTTTGTGTTTTTCTTTCTTTCTTTCTATCTACCCCGTTTCTTTCTTTCTTTCTTTCTTTCTTTCTTTCTTTCTTTCTTTCTTTCTTTCTATCTATCTATCTATCTATCTATCTATCTATCTACCCCGTTTCTTTGTGTTTTTCTTTCTTTCTTTCTCTCTATCTACCCCGTTTCTTTGTGTTTTTCTATCTATCTATCTATCTATCTATCTATCTATCTATCTATCTATCTATCTATCTATCTATCTATCTATCTATCTATCTATCTATCTATCTATCTATCTATCTATCTATCTATCTATCTCTGTCTTTCTTTCTCTCTATCTACCCCGTTTCTTTCTATCTATCTATCTATCTATCTATCTATCTATCTATCTATCTATCTATCTATCTATCTATCTATCTATCTATCTATCTATCTAGTCTAGTCTCAGTGCTTTCACGTCGTCATGTTTTATCTGGTTATTTATCAGCACACTGCACTTTTATGAGTATGGAAAAGCTTTTTAAACGCAGGTGGGGTCCTGAGAGTTTGCTCTTCACTTCACTGATATGGGAGGAATGTGCATCAATAATTCCTCTGTGTGTGTGTGCGTTGAATGGTTTGGTTGACTGACTGTAGCTGATAGTGGCGACATCCCGCAAAGTGCACCTACTTGTGCAACAGGCTGATTTAATAAGTGCAGGCTTTTACTTTGAAGTGCCACCTGTAAAAGTCAAATTAACTTTTTTTTGCTTATTCTAGAGCTTTTTTTTGTCGTTATCATTTGATCAATACTATGATATGAAAAACTCTAGCAAAGACAAGTCGACCGTGGATCAGTTCCAGCGGATGAAACTGGTTCTGCCACAATAATGAGACCTACAGCCATTCCCCACAAGCACGTTGAGCCCATCACACATGAGAAACCGCAATTTACTTTGCAATATGACACGTCCATGAGAACTAGTAAAGGAGGAAAGAAGGTCATAAAATGATCTGCTTGTTCATTATATCCAAGTTTGACTTGATATTCTGGGACTGTGCGAGTGCATGTGTGTGTTTGTGTGTTTGTACACACAGGACACAACAATGCAGGCTCTGTTTGAAGTGTAGTGTGTTTTTTATGGATGCAAAAAACAGCCCGGGAGCTTGTGTGTGTCATTACAATGGGAATCAATGTAATGCTTCAAGCCTGGAAAATAAATGACATTTCACAGACACGTTGTTGAGGTGGACGAACCTCTGGAGAGTTTTTCCAGTGTTTCTGCAGTAGTTTTATAGAAACTGGCACACGAGTGATTATGCAATTCCTGTTCTGGCTCCAGCACACTTTCTTTCTTTCTTTTTCTTTCTCTGTGTGTGTGTGTGTTGTAAATGTGTAACATGATGCGATTTTCTTTCCCTAACATTCCCTCATCTGTCACCCCCCCTCCTCCTCCTCCTCCTCCTCCTCCTCCTCCACCCCCCCTCATCCTTCACTCCCCTGCTGAGGCCACCAGCCAATCGTACCTCAGCAGGGTCCCTCCCCTGCTCCGATAAATAGCGCCGAGGACCAGGGAGGGTCCTGACTATCTGCCTGCCTCTCCTTCCCTCAGCAGAGTCTCTCCCACCACAGCAGCCTCCGTCCTCTGTGACCATGTCTGTCAGAGCCGTGAAGACCACCACCTACTCCACCCGGGCCTCCTCCATGGGGCCGAGCCAGGGCTTCAGCAGCCGCTCCTTCTCCGGCTACGGAGGAGGCCACGGCCACAGCGGCGGCGGTGGAGCCAAGCAGAGCTACGCCGTCCGCAGCTCCTACGGGGGAGTGGGCAGCAGTGGTGCATCTGTGGGCGCCGGAGGGTTCAAGGTGGTCGGTGGGTATGTCGCTGGGGGGTCTGCGGCGCACAGAGGAGGAGGAGGAGGAGGAGTAGAGTTTGGCTACATGGGCTTCGGTGGAGGGATGGGAGGTGGCATGGCCCACGAAGTGCCTGTCCCCATCACCGCGGTGACCGTGAACAAGAGCCTGCTGACCCCCCTCAACCTGGAGATCGACCCCAACATCCAGACCATCCGCACCCAGGAGAAGGAGCAGATCAAGACCCTCAACAACCGCTTCGCCTCCTTCATTGATAAGGTGAGTCCAGTGGAGGATGCGCCTGTGTATATTCTGTCATATTCAACAACTGGTGGTGGAAAAAAAAAACTAGTGAAGTCCAAACAAAGTATAAAATCATGCAGGATATTAGTGCAGTGCACGACAAAAATAGCTCAAGGTGAAAAAGTTGAGATCATCCTTGAGTGAAAGCTGTGTATAAAACAAAGTGTCGTCTATCTAAAAGCCATGCAGGCAACAGTGATTCTGTGGATGTTACCCACTGTTTTGAGTCGCAGCTTAGCTTCATAAAAATGTGGAGATCCCAGATCTCAGATAAAAGGATCAACCTGGATACAGAGCACAGTCCAGGGCCGAGATGAACAGAGCGTTTTTTTTTTTTTTTTGCTCGAGGGGGGAAAACATCCCTGTGTGAGCAATATCCTGCAAAAGATAGTTTCTTTTTTCTTTTTCTTTTATGAAAGTAGACAAAGTGGCAGGTGTATTCCTGCACACTGGTATTCAGGCCATAAATCCATTCTTACACAAAGCTCTGACAAATGTTATGAGTTGTGTTATTTTTAAAATTCAAAGCCTGGAAAAAATTATAGAGGGAAAAAAAGAAAAGAGGGAGTGGTGGGGTAGAGGTTTGGATGAGATAAGCTTGTTACAGTAAAGGCTCTGGAGTAAATCACTGCAGTAAAACATCTGTAATAGGAATAAAACTCACTTTATAAATAGTCAAGGACGCTAAATATCAGAAACATCAATCTTATCTATATAAATAGCCGTTCTCCACTGTTCTCCAGCTGATTGATCAGATTCTTCAGTTATCTGTCACTGTAACTCATAAATGGTGTCCGGTGTTTAAAGAGGCCCCCCAGAAGAAAAGTAGGATGGAGGTTAACTTGTTAATCAATCACACTAACTGAGGCTAATTCTTCAAACAGCAAAACAATGTACTAACTCTCCCCCTCCTCAACATGGTGACATTGTGACATGACGCAGAGCTGCGTGTCTCCCGTCATGTTTGCAGAGTGGTAGCAGGACCCCACCCAGGGTCAGGGTGCTGCATAGAAAAGTTATAAAGGGGCGAACGTGTGTCACAATTGTGTGAAACAGTGACGCTTTGTGTTGAAACGTGGCAGTGAGGGTAGAAACTGAGTGAGTGAGTGAGTGAGTGAGTGAGTGAGTGACCTCTAATTGATGTGACATTTAAGGAGTGGAGGGGGGTGGAGGTGGGGGTCACTGTAGGTGGGAGATGCATGGTTGTGTTTCTTTGTCCATGTTGTCTCATAGTGAAGCCATTCATGCTTTTTGAGTCACTCCTATGGATTCTTACTCCACCACCACACATGTATCTCACTGACGTCCCCATTTTAGTTCAGGGGCCACATACAGTACAGCGCAATTTGATCTAAAGTAAAGTGGGCCGGACCAGTGAAATAGTAGCATAATAACCTAGAAATAATGGGAACTCTAAACATTCCCTTTGTTTTAGTGCTAATAAACCCTCCTTTTACAAAACATGTTATGAACAGCCTGAAAAATACTTGCAATTTCAACAAAATTATGCCTCTTCTGACTTCTATGTAATTTTAACTCTTGGCAAATTCAGTATGTTTGGCCTCCCTGCTCTACACAGTCATGTATTGACTGGTGACATCCATACATTATACGTTCATCCTAAAACAAGTTTGACACTCAATAAATGGAGCAAATGAAGCAGAACTACTCATCTACCTCTTTGACTTTTCCCCTCTGCAGGTTCGTTTCCTGGAGCAGCAGAACAAAATGCTAGAGACCAAGTGGAAGCTTCTGGGGCAACAGACGACATCTCGCTCCAACATCGACGCCATGTTCGAAGCCTACATCGCCAACCTGCGCAAGCAACTCGACAACCTGGGCCACGAAAAAGTCAAACTGGAATCGGACCTGCATCACATGACCGGCCTGGTCGAGGACTACAAAAACAAGTGAGTTTCTAACCTGAAGAGGCTCAGATGTTCAACACTGACGATCACTGATGCACCAACTGGAAATATCCTTTCTTTGCTCGCACTGATTTAGATTTTAACATCTGACATATCAACCTGTCCATCACAGGTCAAACAACCAGTCACACTTACACATTCACGCCTGCTCGTAGATAAACCTCTCCACTCCACGTACAGGCTTAAACTGGTGGTTTGGATTTTTTCGACATGACATATGTAACAACACTTTGTGAACATGACGTGAGTGAAAATGCAGGAAAAATTACGTCAAGCACTGATTCAACACAGGACACAAAACTGAGCAGCATGTGTCACAGTGTAAAAACTGACTTGTCAGCGCCATCTGGTGGACAAGTCATGATACTGGTTCTACATCACTTCAGTCCTAGTGTGACATGTCTGTACTGCAATCTCAAGCTGATATATCCACATTAATTCTAGCATGTCTGCAATAATAAACTGGGTATGGGTATGTGTATGTATGCATACCGTATGTGCATGTGTGTATGTATGCATGCGTACATGTATATATAGTATATACACACATATATACTTTAATTTTTGTTTTTAATCTACCTATTTATTTACTCATTAATTTATTTCTTGATCCCTGTCCTTCAATAGGATGCATCACTGCACTTTTATCTGTCACCATTCGTTGTGATTTTATTACGCTCACTATGTACTAAATGTTTTACTGTGTCCTGAAGGATTTTTGACTGTGTGAAGAAAACCTTCTCACAAGCTGTAACCTGAATAAAGTTACCTTACCTTAGAGTAAACGCTGTACGTCCCTAGAACTACTCAATGAACTGCATATAATTTGGCTTTAATTATACTCTAACCCGAGGTGTTTTCTGTGCTTTTGCAATGATATCCCAGGGCTCCAGATTAAGTTTCTTTTACTAGGAGCACAGGGGCCCCTACTTTAAGATTTTAGGAGCGCAAGCAAAAAAAATTAGGGCCACACACTTTAAATCCACTTGCAAAAGAAAATATTCACATTTCCCTTTTCATTCATGATCCTCACACATTGGCCTGCCACCTGTAATGACAGATTTCTTTAAGTCTCTCCTTCCACGTTTCACTTGTGTTTTAGAAAAAACAAAAAATGTCAAATTTACTGGTTGCACATGTGCAAGTAGATGAAACTGACTGAAATTTTAAGGGGCAGTCTGGATCCCTGTATCCAGCTTCCTGGACTGGCAGATTGAGATTAAATCTAAATGTTCTGTTTTCCAGATACGAGGATGAAATCAACAAGCGCAACGAGTGTGAGAACAACTTTGTCCTCATAAAGAAGGTTTGTTTTCTAACATGCTCTTGATCTTGAAACTATAATTAGCTGGTGAACACGATCAGTGCACAACAATGACCATTTGTTCCTCAGGGTCAGGCCTATACTGTACTGTACACGCAACATTGATTTTCTCTCTGTGCTGCAGGACACAGATGCAGCCTACATGGTCAAAGTGGAGCTGGAGGCCAAACTGGACGGACTCTCCAATGAGATCGAGTTCCTGAGGCAGCTCTATGATGCTGTAATAACTTTATATTTCATTCGCACACTTGTGAAAAGTTGATTTAGCTTTATACGACATCTTAAAAGAAAGAATATCCTTAAAAATGTCTGTCCGTGTTGACGTGATTTCCTGTGTAGGAAATCTCTGAGCTCCAGTCCCAGATCAAGGACACGTCTGTCGTGGTGGAGATGGACAACAGCCGTAACCTCGACATGGACGCCATCGTGGCTGAAGTGCGCGCCCAGTATGAAGACGTCGCTAACCGCAGCAGAGCAGAGGCCGAGTCCTGGTACCAGACTAAGGTGAGACACACACTCCTGTGAATGTGTCCCTCTGACATCTTGGTAAAAAACATATAAAATGACTTCTCTTCTCTTCTCCTGTCTTGTCTTGTTTTGCACTGTTGCTTCATCTCATCTCATTTCAACGAATTTCCTCCGAAACTGTCATTTTCCTCAAAAATCTCAAGTGCACGCATGCAGAAACTAAATCTGCTGACTGCACATCGCTGTGTGTTGAAATTAATTTGTCTCTGGGCCAAATGTGAGGATAAAAACGAACATCAGCAACACCTGGAACGAAACGAGAGCCAAGTTGTCATGTTAAATTTTGATGTGTCACTGTCTGTTAGTATGAAGAAATGCAGCAGTCTGCAGGCAGATATGGTGACGACGTGAAATCAACCAAGGCCGAGATCGCCGACATGAACCGCAGGATAATGAGGCTCCAGTCTGAGATTGACATCATTAAAGCACAGGTGAGGTTCACAGATTTCACTTTTGTATATTTAGACATATTTTACCCCTGAATTGACCACATTGGAGTCATTATTTTGATGTATGTGCAGCTGTATAGTTGGATGTACCAGTCCAAACAAAGACTACAGTGTCAAGAGTTTGCAAATTTTACCTCATTCGACTTCCTCTGGTTCTGCTCTCAGAGAAACAATTTGGAAGCTCAGATCGCGGAGGCCGAGGAGCGCGGCGAGCTGGCGGTGAAGGATGCTAAACTTCGTATCAGAGAGCTGGAGGAGGCTCTGCAGAGAGCTAAACAGGACATGGCCCTGCAGGTCCGCCAGTACCAGGAGCTGATGAACGTCAAGCTGGCCCTGGACATCGAGATCGCCACCTACAGGAAGCTGCTGGAAGGAGAGGAGAGCAGGTGAGACGTTACTGTCAGAGCAGATAATAAGAAGAATATTGTCATCATATTCACAGTATTAGCATCTCATGGTATTTGTCTCTTTCCATTTGTCTCTACAGGTTACTAACTGGAATCAAGACCAATATAACCAAGCAGACTTGTAAGTTCATGTTAGTTCTTGGTGCAAATATTATATAAATATCTCACTGTTGTTGATTTTTGCCCCACCATTACACTATTAAACAATGCCAAATAAGGTGAAGGTCAAGACACAGAAATATATACATAGTTAAAAAGTTTAAGTCTCATCTTCATAAAGAATCTCAGACACCTTCAATAAAATAGTTTATGCAACTTTCTGTGATTAAAGAACCAGAATATATTGTATGTCTCCACATTTTCAAATATACTTTACATCTTTTGTCTCCATGACAAGAGGAGTTTGAGACAAGATTGAGAGAGAAAATTATGAGCAGAGGTGAGAATCAGGTGAAATCTGCTGTGATGGTTGTGTGAATGTAAAGAAAAGTATTTCATAAGGTCCTAACACCTTTAAAAGAGAGTGTATTAGAGGTTGTGAGCAGTGCATTTAAAAGAAAAAAAAGGGCTGCTCAGAATCACATCGTCTCCTGTTTCTGACATGAGCTGACAAGAAAGTCTTTGCAGAGATCAATACAAAATACAACAACATGTGCAAATCATGTCGTCTTGTTTAAAATCTTCGTATATCCATTTAAACCACTGCCTTTTGCTTCTAAATTAGCAGCTACTACGAACTACAACGCCTACAACGCCTACGGCCTGGAGAGCTCCCGCACCCCGTCCTACGTCAGCTCCTCCTACGGTGGAGTCAGAGCGAGCAGCGGCTCCGTCGCCACCGGCTCCATCGTCACCGCCGCCGCCACCGCCGCCGTCGTCGAGGGAGCAGCAGTGAAGAGCAGCACCACCGTCACCAAGACAGAAACTGTGGTGATCAAGGCCGAGGAGAAGATGGAGGAGGAGGAGAAAGCGGTGGAGGAGGTTGTTGAGGTGGTGGAGAAGAAAGTGGAGGAGGTTGTTGAGGTGGTGGAGAAGAAAGTGGAGGAGGTTGTTGAGGTGGTGCAGAAGAAGGAGGAGGAGGAGAAGAAGGAGGAGCAGGTGGCAACAGAGGCACCAGCTGCTGAGGAGAAGAAGGAGGAGCAGGAGAAAGTGGAGGAGCAGGTGGAGGCCGAAGCAGCCGTGGTCCAGGAGTAATGTTCCTAGATTTATGAATATCGGTCTCTGCTTTATCATCCAGTTCTTTCATGGTTCATTCACCAAACAATGTGAGTGTGTGTGTGTGTGTGTGTGGTGCAAACACAGCGTCACACACACACACACACACACATGCACACACATCCTCCATGAACAGGTGCTGATGGATGAGGCGTCTGAAAAGTTAATCTTGTTCTTTTACTGTCAACTCTAGTCTGAGTCACTGCACCACACTTGTTTAGCCAGCAGGTGGCGCTGTTGTGTGTCTGTTTTTCCTCTTCCTCTGCTGCTGCTCCACCTTCGTCCTTGGACCAACACAACACACTGTGAAAAAAAAACCCTGTTAACTTTTAAAGTCTGATAACACTTTTAAACAGGAGCAAGTTTGGGAAAGATCAACCATCGACATACAAAACACCTTGTGCTAAACCTGCTGTATCTAAACTATAAAATATACAAGAAAAGCCACAACAGTCTTTATGAAAGCCTTTTTTTTTTTTTTTTGGGTGTGCTGCTGTTGGCAACACCTGGAGTCCTGTTTGCTCGACAATAAATCTTCTCCAAACAGTAATTTACATGTTGTTCTGTTGCATTTTTTCTATTGCTGAATTGCGAATTTCTATGTCATTGTGCTTTAATTGTGAAATTTACAAAAACAACCAAATTTTTTTTTGGGGGGGGTCAAAAATGATCAAAAGAAATATTTTACACGTTAAGAATCAGCCTGGAGGGATTTGTTGTGTTATTTTACTACGTCAACACACACATACACAGAAAAACAAGTTTTAGACAACTTAAATTTCACAAAGCGATGAATGTCCGCACACACGCACACAGCCAACCCTTTTCTCTGTAAAAGCTGACAAGTTGCAGCAGGCCGCAGTGCAAGGACACACATGAGTCGTTCGTCTTAAATGACATTACAGTAATTAAAGGTTGGGCATTCAAATAGGAAATATCGTATTTCCAACACCTTTTAACACATGTTGCATGTATCTAAAGGCCACACGATGCACATACAGAAGAAACTAATCCGACATACAATTAGATCATGAAAACCAGCAACAGTATCCAGGAGAAACTGATGTTGCTTATGTGATTTAGTGGGGAGTGGGGTATTTTTCTCTGACAGTAAATGCTTAAGAGGCTTTTTCCGCCCCGCAGGAACAGGTTTGAACATGAATTATGGGTGGTGGAGCCGCGCCCAAGGCTCTCATGAAGTCAAAGAGAGAAAAAAAATGCACAAATCCCACAATCCCACCCACTGTTCATCGCTTTCAACGGATCTGTGGTCACTGCCGCTGCTGCTGTAATGCACTTGAACAATTCCAGGTCTGAGTGCTTGATGATTTAACTGTATAAAAAAACTAAACAAAAACTTTATATCAAAGTCATCAGCCAGCAGACCAACCGCAAATATGCTCACAACAACTATACAGGTGACCTGAAATGACAGTGATAGCCCGACCTCTGGTATAACTTCTCAGTGTAAGCGTGGTGAAAAGCTGGGGAGGCCTGAGTCGCTGCCTTTTTCTGCGTTTAAAATAATAAAAAGTTGCACTACAAGAAACTGAAATCTGCAGAAACATAGTCGCCTCACAGCAAGAAGGTTCTGGGTTTGAGTTTGCATTCTTCTCCAGCTTTCTCCTGCAGTTCAAAGACATCAACACCTGACTCTAAATTGCCTGTAGGTGTGAATGCGAGTGAGTGAGATTGTTTGTCTCAATATACCTGCTCTGTGATGGATTGGTGAAATGTTCAGGTTGCACTCCCTCCCCCCACTCCCTATGTCCTCGCCCTGGTTTGAACACACACATCTGCTTTCTGAAAAGACTGACACACCACTCTTATATCTCACATCTGTCGTATATGTGATTAATATAAACCTACAGCCAGCAGAAATGTAGCTTAGCTTTAATGCAAAGAGTGAAAAAAAAGTCTTCACTCTGTCCAAAGGGAAACCAAAGCTCAGATATCAACATGTTAAATTTATGTTAAAAGGACAACTTATGGTTTTAACAGGGTTATGATTGGACTTTATGTTGGCAGGTGACTTCATGACAACTGCGGTGCTTAACTAACCTAGCTAGCCTTATATTTAGGTTACTTTTGAGAATGATATCTCATCTAGAAACTTAATTTAAGGCAGTGGTGGTGGTAAACTGTGTGTAAGTATCGAAACTTGTAATAATCAGCCTGAAAAACAACAGAAACAAACTATTGTTCGTGTATTAAAGGTTCCATTGTGTGTCAGTTTTGAGTCACCAGTATGCATGGAGGCAAACGGTGCCACCTAATTATCATATCATAGCTGATTATTTTAAACTGTCCTGTAACAGACAACCCATCTGTTGTGTGTGCTTGAAACTTATTATCCTTCAAACTTTCCCTGACCCTAACCGAGTTATATGTGAGCCTTCACACAACCAAACTGTGACACAGCTGCTTATTGAAAAGGTGTCGCTGCATTTACAAGACGTAAAATGATTATGTACCTTCTGAGCAGCGTCATATCTTCAGGGCAGATTGAGGGCTACACTGAGTCACTGTAGTGATTGGAAAGTGATGAAATAGGCTCCAGGTTAGCTGGTTCGCTAGCTGTTGCCAACTTCATCAGAAGAAAAGACAATGATTAGCACTCTGGCACCGGTTTCTACTGCTCAGTGAAAAGAAGATGGTGCTGAACTGGTTTCTTCTACTGGTACAGAAATAGATAGTTAATGCTAACGTTGGCTGTGCTGCAAAACTTACAGCTCCTTAAAGGTACATTGCGTAAGAATTCCCCCCATCTAGCGTTGCGGATGTACTGTATATCGCAAGCAACTCAATCGTATTTTTCATGCTGCATTCACGTGAAATTGGGCAGACGGCAAACGGACGACAGCCGCTGCACGTAACGGCATAAACAAGCCTCTATGTAAACAAGTGGTCCGTCAGCACGAGGCAAAACAATACACGTGACAATATGTTGTCATGGCGATGTCGTATTGTTTACCTGACCCACGTTTTACCGTCTTTCTCTCGACTTCTGTGACTAAAATGACATCTGGTTTGTTAGCGACGGCCGTCTGCCCGACTGCAGGTGAATGCAGCATCAGTGTAACGCTCCATTCCTCCTCACTGCGTTACTTGCCCGCTCCATGTAGATATGAATGATATGAACGGCAAATTCAGAGCTTACCGGAACACTTCAGTTTGTTGATGGGGGTAATTACTGGTTAATGAAAAACAGACTTTTGAACCAAATAATCGATTTTCGTGAATAGATAACAGGAGAAGTTACACAATGTCCCTTTAAAGCTCCTTTAAAACATTTAATTTTTAGTTGATCCTTTTAGTGTCTCCTCCTGGAAGCTGACCTATTTGCTTTTGCCCTGCAGGACAATCTGCTGTGACTGCCCCTACAAGCTCCTGGTGGTTCTGCTGGTTGCTGTAGATCCGCCCTGCTTTCTAGATCCAAACTCTGCATTAAGCAATTAAAATCCGTCAATCAGGTATTAACACTGTGACACTTATTCATCCACTAACGGCCGCCCAGTTTGCCAGGAGGCATGATACAACTACCACCTCTCTTCAGATGGCACATTACGTCTTCTCTCTCTGCAGTATTACGCACTGTTCTTGTTCTAACAGGAAGGATTGATAATGCTGAAGAGGAAAACCTGACATCAGTCCTACCTGATGTCATGTTTGCTGTTGCACCCTTGCCAAATCTAGGCCTGTGAATGAAAAACCTTTTCTTTTTTTTCAGACAGGAAAGTACAGGATAGAAAATAAGTAACTTTAACAAAAAGGACAAAAAAAAAAGAAATGTTTTATTTTTTTTTCCAGATATCTATATAGTGCACAGGCTTGGGTGTGGACCATTGTGACAAAAGTAAAAAGGACAGTAATGAAAGAAACTTGGCTGCAGCACTGTGGCTGATTGATGTGGAGCTGACATTCCCCTCCCATTCCTCGTACTGACCCGGGGTAAACAGCGTGTCTTGTAATCACAGGTACCAGTTTTACAGTAGCTTCATGTTATGCAATCAATACAATATGCCTCTGTCTAAAATGCTGAGTTAAAGCACCTCGGGGCGGCCTGCAGAGTAAATACGTTCACACTTCGATGAGAAAATAAAATCAGGTGAATACTTTTCTCTCTCTGCTTCATTCGACCGCCTGCGGGGTAAACACAGGAGAAGGCCAGATCTACATGTTGCCCTCAGTCTATGATGAGAGTTATTAAAAATGGTAATTCTTTTCTGTATTATTAAAAAGTGCCTGTGGTTTTCCAGGCATCATGTATGGGAATTGTGTGGCGGTGTCGTAATGCAGGGCAGAGCCAACAACAACACCCATAACACAGGGGTTTGATCACAGATACACCTGAATGAACACCTGAGTCTACACTGAGTCAGTTTATGAGCTCATCAGAGAGAAACTTTTGTCTCAATGAAACACAGTACGTCGATGAACGGCTGATACAAACTCTGGCAGTTGAACACCTCCCGTTGTGCTCTGTTACCCAGTAGCAAATGCGAAATATATCCGCAAGTCATCTGCACTAAATGCCTGTAATGTAACACTTTGACTATGCCTGTAAGAAAAAAAAACCCATCAGTGTCTGATGTCTTTCCAGGTTTTCATTATGTAGTTGTGTAAACTGTCAGATTTATTAGGCCAACATTGAAACTGCACCAGCGGCAATACTGGTAATGGCATCAATTTGCTGGGATTCGTCTATACATGCCTCCATAGTGCATATCTATCAAGTGTATTTTGAAGCATGTACAAAGAGAAAGAAGAAGAGAAAAAAAAAAAGATTTCCTCTCGTCTTGACAAACAGGTCTAAATTCCTCTGTGGACTCACGGAGCGAAGAGAGAGAGAGTGAGTGACAGACAGAGGATTTAAATCAGGGGAAAGAAGAGTATTTTACTTTCGGAATGCCTGTCAGGGGTGTGTGTTCATTATCTTTTGTTAAAACCAAAGCATGCGACAACAACACTGACAGAAAAAAAAAGTTTCTGAGTTGCAGGACGGTCACACTGCATTTGAAAATTGTGATCTAAACTGTGGTGGATATGTGTCTGGTTATATCAAAAAGAAAATGGACATACAGCATCAATTAGAACAAAGTAGAAGTTGAGATTTTAGGATAATCTTAATCTAAATCTAAAAAATTAGATTATTTAACATTGACGAAAAACATGAAAGAAAAGCAAATGTGGCTTCATCTTCATCTAAATTCAAAAACAAGATGACCTAATTTGTCATCCTGTCTTTGCCTATCAACTTTCAATACAATGCACTCTGCATCATCATCAACAGGAAAAGAAGATTATCCTACTGCATGAATTAAGCAGGTGTGTGCCTAATAAGTTGACCTATGAGTGTACATCCAAAGCTATCATTAAAGGTTGTGAATTACCATCACATGCAGATCCAGTTTGGCTATGAAGCTCCTGAATTGTTTTATTTTCAAATACCAGCTCTCTCACAAGGTCAGAAAACCCTGCAGGCCCTGAAGGCCATGTGATCGGCATATTTGTGATATCTGAGTCAAGTGCAGGTTTTCAATCATTATTTCTGACATAAATAAGTGAGAAAACTCAAAACTATGGTGTCCTGATGCTGTTAAAGTGGATTTGATTAGACCTTGATCTACTGGGACTTTGTGCTGTCGCTGTAAGAGAAAACCTGCAGTCCAGAGCAGGAATCTGCTGTTAATCCCTACATCACCATGTCTTGTCTAAACTGTAACATGTTTACGCAGCAGAAAGAAGTAAAAACTAAAATCGATTTATAAAATATGACTCAGACAGTTTGAGGTTTATAATGTGACAAGGCTTTATTATTCTCACATCCACCCCACACAAAACCTTGTTTGTTCAGTCTTCAGTCTACACAAACATTTTGTTGCTCATCCACTTTTTCGTTCAGTATGACTTCCCTCAAGGCTCTTTTCAGATGACTGACAACTTTGTCACAACTTTGCTTGTGCCAATCTTATACAACATGACAAAGTCCCAGGAAATGCCATTCTTATTGCTATCAGCCGCCTATAGCCACTAAAACAAAAACCTAAAGAGGAACTATGTAAGTCCAGTCACTTTTCCGATGTTTTGCTAACCCTCCTCCTGGTCAAGTGTATTTACAACAAGGTCAGTGAGAAATCAATCAATAGAGCGGTGCATAACGTTATGAATCATATACAATGTTACGTTGTGTATATTTGTGTAGTCTTATCTGTCATAAACAAGAGATTACAGGTACGGGGCGCGTTTGTGTCGCGGTGTGCAGAGACGAGAGCTTGGACACCGGGGCGGCGGCCCTGATCTTGCAAAGTTGTTTTTCAGCCAAGAGACGCAATAAGTGTCACGCTAGGTGCAAGGAAGAGAGCCTCCATTCTCCCTCGTAACAAGTTAAACCATTTATTAAACCATCACATTTAATCCAAAACGGTTTCATTAAGGTAAATAACGTAGCATATTCAGCTACAAATCCTGCATAGTTCCTCTTTAAAACTAAAATAAAAAAAATAAAGTAAGCAAAGCAGGCAGGAAAGAGTATTCAAGCAGTAGAGTTAATGTTTGGAGTATTATCTCTATAGACTGGAGTCTAAAGCAGTGATGATTGTAAAGGTCACTGCAGGGCAATGAAGCAGCAGCACCTGCAGAGCCAATCGAAAAGCTTGAATCTGTTCAGGTGCACCAGACTAGATAATGCACATTGCTTGTGAATGTGGCAGTGCAACTCAATGTCTGCTGGCACTTCCTTGAAATCTCTATTTAATTTCAAAGCAATCAACTTACCACTAACTACCTGACACGGAGGGAAAAACTGGGGCCTGAGGCGTCGCAGGGAGAAGAGGAGTGCTTCGTTCTGCTGCACTTAACGGAGAAATTGCAGGGTGAGGCACCACGCGTGGAGGCCAGGCCTTGAAAGCAGTGGAGGTTAAAAGCCACAGTTTTTCTATCCCTAACGGATCAATTTCAGGTGTGCAATTGACAGATAATCAAACAAATGAAGGTCTAAAAGGTTAAAACCTTCAAAGTTTGTTATTGAAGTCTCCACTGTTCCACCCTGGTCAACCATCCTAAATATGTCATGCATGGTGGCGCCCACCTGTCAGAGAGGCCAGAGCTGGTTTGACAATACGTCGTCAGTCACTTTCTTATGAAACCTATTTAACAAGGCCCCAGAGGGCATCGCCTAAACAGCAGGAGAAGAAAGACTCTTTGGTTAAACTAGTGCATGACCGTGGGGCACCCATCAACTGGGCCAACCTGTCAGCTGGACCAGTTTGGTTCCAGTTATATGTATCTAAGCTATGATCTTGCAGAGTTTAACTGCCCTGCCCCAAGGTTGGAGTCATCTCTCTAAAACTGGGTGTGGCGGCTTCGCAGGTACTGTAGATGGTATCCCACCTCAGGAGGAGATGTTTCCAGAGAATCTCAATCTGACAGCACTATCACAAATGCTTAAATCAACAGCCATCTGACTTCACAGATATGATATCAGCACAGTGGCAAAGACCCTGTCTGCTCTGGTATATTTAATGGTTTAAAGTTGTTTTTCCACAATAAAAGATGGTTTTCCTTCCCGATTCCTCACATTCACATGGAAATACATGTCGTTTTTGCAGAATTCTGGTACAAAGGTATATTTTCCAAATTGTGTGTATCAATAATCTCTTTACTGTATGTGGCAGTGGCAGGATGACAGTTTTGTGTCAACAGAAAACACTCCCTCAACGAAGGCTTTGTGTTAAAATGACAACCGATCACATAAAAAAGAATGTGTGGTTCCAACTCACTCAATCATCATTATTATGGTCTTAAAATGACATGATAGGTGTGTGTGTGTGTGTGTGTGTGTGTGTGTGTGTGTGTGTGTGTGTGTGTGTGTGTGTGTGTGTGTGTGTGTGTGTGTGTGTGTGTGTGAGTGTGTGAGTGTCCGGTGCAAAGCTGCAGCTGCTTAGGCTCTGTGTCATTTTTTTGTGATCTCTCTGTAAATCAGCCACAGTGAGGTGTGGGACAGTCCTGCAGGCTTAATCACTGGTGTCCAGCTCTGATACAAAACGCATGCTGGTGTGCATTTATTTGTCTCTCTCACGTAACTTTCACTATGAATAATCCATGGGTGTGTCAATCTACATTCTCCTGGTCCTGAACTAAACTTTTAAAGTAAATATTAGTTAAAAGCATGTTTTTTCTTGGTTTCATTGTGATATTTGTACTGATATGAGTACACCAGGGATATTATATTACATTTACAGTTACTTACTGTCCATACATGTTCTTTTGTTGTTGAAATGTGTACAGTATTTCATCGAGATATGTTGATGGCAGATCCCTAAAATTATGTTTTTTGTGGATGGTGTTCATACAGTATATTTATATCTCTTCTATATCTTTAGTGTCTTCCTACAGTTAAGACAATAAAATGAATCAACTTTTATGTGGAAACCTAACTTACATGTCCATAAGCTTGGCCCACACACAGGCTGACAGATCGATGTTCAATATAAAGCTATTTGGAAAATCGAATTGGTGTCAGACGTCATCAGTTACCTCTTTAAGCCAGGTTTCTTTGGGCTATTAGATGAAGTTTAATGTTCACCCATGTTACAGAACTTTATATATCAAACTTTGTCCTATCATACTTTATTTGACTCTGTTGAATTGTGTTATTGTATAGCAACGTGTGCTGATAAGTAGTAAAGTTCTGGGATCCTGTTGGCAGAGTGTGGTTTATGAGCACAGGTTAATAATTTCCTACTATCAAATGTGGAGGTGTAGAAGGGTGGAGCGGTCTGATGACATCTCATTTTTCTTTTACTGTACCTGTCCTAGCATGCAGGTATGCAGGTATGTGCCCAGTAGAGCTGCTGGCACAGGCTGCAATTTTCTATTGTTTTTTAATTTTTTAATAGGTCATTGATTGTATTGTCATACTGCCATTTTTTATTTGCATGCAATAAATGTTTATTGCTCAATCATCTGATGAGCTAATGACCCAAAAGATATCTTCATTCATATTCATACTCATAAACACACACACACACACATTCAAAGAAGGGAGTTATGAAGGTGATGAGTATATAATGACATGATGGTGGTTGCTAAGTACAATAGAAACAACAACAGACAGTAGTTACACAGCAGCCAGCATGAATTATGGAAAAATGATCTAGTCTAGTGTGACGACATAAGACAAACTCACACCTTATCTTCGTCTTTATACCTGACAAAACTTGTGTGTTTGAATTCAAAGACACAAAAATACGAATACTTTGTTACTTCGGGTTGTAATGAAAGCCGTGACATCAGCAAGGTTGCCTCACAAACACATCGCAGACATAGATGTCATTGCAATTCTGGCAGAATCAGCCACGTATCGTCACTCCATGTCTACAAGGCCCAGTTGCAACATGAAATGTTTTTCACACTTGTATAGGGGCCTTTAACCCATACAGGACTGATAACTATGCAGCTACTGAGTGGCCGACACCCTTTACGACTCAACATTGTGTAGGCCTCAGTGTCTGTAAGGAGCATATATATATCAAATCTACTCATTTCTCAGGAGCAGGTGATGAATGAGTGGGTTGAGACAAGTGCATGACTTCTGCGATGAGTCACTGCGAGGCCAGCGATAGTGCTAAACCTCTGACTGATCAGGTGGGTGGTGTCCCAGGAATGTGTTGACTATACAGACACCTTCCAGTACAACAGACCATGAACTGTCCAGTGGCAGAAATGAATATATATGATATTTCTATGGTTAACTAAAAGAGTGGACACAGTGTTGGGAGATGTGTACTACCAGACTACCGCTACCAAAACACAAACATTATGCATTTATTACGGGTATACAACTATTTTATCTTGTGTCCAGTGCGGCAGCTTGTTAGATTGGGTTGTGTTTGTGTCTTTGTGTTGAAGCGGTCTGGTGTTGGTGCCTCTGTTCTGTTGCCAGAATGACAGCACTTTTTCACACAGTGGTGCTTTATCCTGTACGGTAACATTAGCATGCTAACATGCTCACTGTGACATGCTGATGGTTGGCAGCCAACATGTGGCATATGTCCATTATCCTTTAGTCTTAGCCTGTTAACATGCTAACATTTGCAAATCAGCACACAATGATAGGAGAGTCATTCGTTTTGCAGATATTTGATTATAAACCAAATTAAAGCTAATTAGCTAACTAAGATTTAGTTGGATTCTTCCTTTGGGGAACATTAACAGTTGATTTAAACAAGGTGACATAGTTATACCCACCAAGCACCTTTTCAACAGATAGACATCTGCCATCTGCCACACCCTCTGCCATCACGAATCTGCAGGTTTTATCATTGTAAACTGAGCTGTTGGCATTTTTTTGGGTCATCTGTAAAACCGTCTGAACATTTCGAAATCATTTCTCAGCGCAACTGTTTAAACAAAACAAAACAAAATAAAACAAACTCTCACGCATACACGTATAAAACTCTGGGATTACAGACACTGTACCTATATGACATCATATAAAAACAGATGGTTTGAAATCCCACTCACACCGGTAATCAACTTGGTTGCTATGGTTTCTATTTTGCTAGACAACTCTCATGATCTTCCTTGTCTGACGGACAATGAGTCATCCAGTCAGACTGTAGTTTGTGCCAGCGTTCCCACACTTTTACAGTGCGGCTGCGTGTGTGTGTATGTGTGTGGGCTATTAGCAAAGGTGCTCAAGTCCAGAATTGTAAAGTAATATCTCCTGGTGATTCTTAAACAAACAGTGTGAATGTGTGTTTGGAAGTGCGTTAGCATGACAACAAACTGAGAGCACTGGTAAATCAATGAACACTGCCAACTCTTCAATGCTGCATAGTTTCTTGCTTATGTGAGACTTTGAGAGAGTTGAGAATGAGAATCTCACTTTTGTGCTGACGAAAGTTGTATCTACACACAGGTTAACCACCACACAAGATATTTCCATGCTTGATTTGTGGTCGCTCTACTGTAAGGGTGTGTACCCTTTGCAGGTGGTGAAACTGTGAGGCCTAGATTAAAATCCAATCCAACAGCACTCCCTCATGATGAACACACCCACCACTTCATGAGGATGCCAAAGCAAGCACAGCGGGGTGTGTTTGTGTGTCCAATGGCTTTAGATTTTCTCCTTTGTGTCGATTCATTATACTTCATATGGTCAAAGAATAGTTTGACTTAGATCTGTAATTAAACTGCAGTGAACGCAGTATTATAACGTACTTCTGTGATGCCGCAGTGAAAACATAGTAAAACTGGGCATGTCATGTAATGGATAGTGTGTGCAAGACGATGCCATGGAAACAGTTATGCTCAACATACGCTGGACTATGGTACGGAGCGAAGAATTTGCAGGCAAGACATGCAGAAACTTGAGTCACAGGTGTTGCTGCTGAATTTAAGTAACCATGCAAGTGTGTTTGCATTAGAGTGACACCAAGACAAATAACTCTGTCAATGGGACAACAAAGAATATGATACATACGCGACAAATGGAATGACTATTGTACCACAATCATGCAGTTAAAAGTTCCCACTGGCGAAGCTGCACAGCTACAGACTGGTTGCCAGTTCAACCAGTCACTCTTCGCATGTGGTTGGCCAAATTCTTCACATTCCAGTAATTACCAAGACAATGAGTTCACATGATTGGAAATTTACTTATTTACTTTCATCACCAAAATGTAGCTTTTATACTACAGTACATTTGGTTTTTTCCAAGGCTACACTTTGGATTTGGATATACTGAGTTGTTTCCTCTCTAAGTGAACTGAGAGTTGCGGTGTAAAGAGCACAATAACTAAAAATAAAAAGGCCGTTAGCTGGGAAATAATGTTGGGATAACACACACACACACAACAGCTTTAAAGCACCGATGAAATTCTTTTGTTTGTGTCTTTATACGTTTAAACATGAATCTACTGCTCTCTTTAGTAGAAGTGAGAGTCACTGTCTCATGATGTTTGCAGAGATTAATGACTTTCACAACCAGTGGCTTACTCTGACAAAAATGTGCTCCACCCAAACACAATGCACATAAGATATGAAGGTGACCGGTTCAACGGCGAGAGAGGATTTACAACAGCATAGTTCTCAGGAGGAGTTCCAGTGATGCCACTTGCAGTTAAAAACACATAGTAGTAGGCGAAGTAAAGGCCACGGCATGTGTGCTCTTAATTCAGTTACATCTAAATGGCTGGATAATGGCAAGTAGCCACTCCTGTGAAACCAAACTGCAGCACAGAATGCTTTAAGTTATGTTAACTAAAGAGCTGAATTCAAACAAACAAAAAACAAAAGGCAAATTACCCCGAGACATGGAAAGCTGGAGCTGTTCGTCAGGTTTTTTTAATGTTGAAACAGTAAAAGTGCAGTGCCTAAAGCCAGAGACACCTGACAGCCATAAAGCGCTTTAACTTTTGATGTTTATGGCTGCATTTGTAAAAGACTAGACAGGAACTGGTGTTTATGTTATGTATACAAGTTTAGCAGCTACATCCAAATATTTGTGTAATTCATTTCAGTCCGAGTAGACTGTATTCTTAAAAAACTATCCTGCGAGATCAGAGATATGTTTTGTTTTATCTTGAAATCGGACATGTCAGGTGCAGACATCTGAACCATTGTCAGATTGATCTCTACTTTCATTTGCACAACAAACTTGCATTGCTTAATCAGTCTGTCAGGTCAGTTTTCTGAATGGCCTCTCATTCAAATACAGACACTGTAGACACTGTTCAGTGCCCACACCCAGTTTACTCATACCGGAGAGGCAGCTATGAGTCTATCATGATCAGATACCAATTTGATAGTTAACATGGAAATCAAGTATTGGGAAAGCTGGGGTGGAGAAGGCAACACTTTCGTTGACTTTGTTTTGTCCACTTGACAGATGTATTCATTCAGTCTTCATTCAACGTCCATCGTTTCACAACTGCTGCTTGTTTTGCTTGTAAATCAGATCAAATGCACTTGTATAATAACTGAAAAAGTCGACTGAAAGTATCAGCGAAGCAACCAGAGCTGTATTACCCAGTTTTGTTTGCAGGTATTTTTTTCCCACGCAATAGTGAACACGGATAAGTTGGAGATTTGTGTTTGTGCATGTGTGTGCACCCCTGTACAAACTTGCATATTACAACTATGTGTTTCTGCCACTGCTTATGTTTATTTGTTCACATGAGAGTTACAACAAATAAAGCCATGATGAGGCAAATGCCTTTCCTTGGAGAGTATTTTTTTACGTGCTAGACAGCCGCTTTAAGAGAACTCGCAGTTCCATAAGAAATAATGTGAACACATTAACAGACGGTCGCAGCATTGTTATACCCTCAACCCTGCCACACCTACTGCTCACACTCACGGCCGCATTTTCAAATAATAATCAAGTGTCATCCACCTATATGGCAAACCACCCAAGGTATCATCCCACACATCTGGAAACATGAACTTTAACTTCATGTGTTGAGTTGAGCTGAGCTGAGTTCATATGATCCAGACTTGACTGGGCTTGAGCTCCTGGCTCATGACAGCCATGACCGATAACATTTCAAACAAGCACAGACAAAGATCACGACGATTGTGATCTGTGTCCTGCACTTTTCCTTTATGCTTCCTCACTGAAACATCTTCTCTCTTCCTTCAGTTTTATCAGACTCCTCTGTAATGTAACTATCTAGGCCAGTTGTAAACAACTCACTCTGCCCTTTTCGGTGGTTTTGATTTATTACCATCATGTGGCACTCGAGTATGTGTGGACTAATTGCAGCCTAATGAAACAGAGAGAAAGATAAAGGTGTCTACAAAGTGTGGTTATTGATAAGTAAATGCTTACACAATCATCAGTTTGACTTTAGTGCATCTGTTTAAACTTTTGTAAGAAGCAAAAACCAGCACATAAATTGTCTCCAAATAGCTGTTAGACAGCAGATATTTGAGCTTTAGAGTAAAGTTCCACACCATGGTAGAAATTGAAGGCATGTGCATGTGAAAAGTTGGGGAAGAACGAAAAAGAATGCTGGCCTCACCTACAGCAAAGGTGCAGGGGCAAGAAGAAAGAGCGGTAGTGTTTGATATTGGAACAACTGGGTGTGGTGTATTATATACAGGATTAAAAAAAAAATCACTAAGCCTGTGAACGTATCATTGGTTAATGTGCAAGATTGTTTTTGCTACAACAAGGACGCTCCTGCAAAATAAAACAAAATGCATGATACTGTAAGTCTGGGGGATATCATTTATATCGACATTTGCTTGCTGTTATGAGAAAGACTTGATTAAACATAACTCTGGCTCAGGCCTTTGTTTGAATAACCTTCAATGATAACTTTAACTTAATGTAGACTTTGCTTGTCAAGCTATGTTTAGCACTCTCATGCTGGTGTCTGATTTGCATCGGTTTCAGGGAACTCCATTAGATCTTTTTTAATCAGATGTCAGGTTAGCTTCGTCTCAGACTGACAAGAGAGCTGTTTTAAGCAGACTTTCAGGTTTGTGCATAAGGTTTGACAGCGAGTTGACCAGTGGGCGACCTGGCTTGGCAGCATGGCATTCCTGACTGGGAGGCACACCACATCAACAATCCAGAGTGTGACCTGGCTGCAATTGATGGGATTTGCAGATGACAAGATGATTGTGAAGCTGTTTCTTAGCCAAGGTGTCAGGATTAACTTGTCCAGCTAGAAACTAACTAATTCAGCTCTGCAAAGATGCAACTAATAAAACAACACTTATTCAGACAGTGTAACAGTTTTTTGTCAAAATACCAGGTCAATACTACACAGCAACATTTACCTACAAATCTAGCCTTTAACAATCACTAACTTGGTTGTAACAGACCAAGAATGGATGTAGTTACCAAGCCTTTTAGTGCACTTAAGTAAACACTGTTGTGTTTTTATTGTTTAATCTACTTTCTGAGAGACACACTTATGTGTCCCTTTAACATAATGTTTATATTGGGTGTGAAAGCAGGGAGGGAGGGACTTCGATATGTTTCCAATATCCATTCCTTGTCAACTAAATACTTGTAAAGCAGGTTATGTTTGTGGTAATCTTGTCTCATTTAACATTGATCATTTGTCTAGATCTTCTCCCTGCAACGCTGCATCTGTTTGGTTAAAATGTGATTTTGACATCAGATTTAATGCTGAAAGAATTTTTTTTTAAATGCAGTTCTCCAGGTTTTACTTCACCATGGCCACATTTCTAAATGCCAAGAATAATTTAAAAAAGTTTAATCAAGAATCAAATAATATCGCTGCTTAAGTATTACTTACAGCAAAATGTAACTGAAAATAAAAACTACTTATTATGCAGAATGCAAACTGAACATAGTTTTTTTTTTTGTGGACTATATAAATAGAGCAACATAAACAATGCACTAGTTATTCCTATGAACAGTTTCATGCTATTCTTAAGAGACGAGTAGATTGTGTATTTGTGCATGACAAGAATGGGGGATGATTTTTTATTCCATGTTATATGTATAGTGTGTGAAAACACGAATGTTTGTCTGTGAGTGTTTGCTAGTTCGTTTGTTTTTACGACCTGAAAATGTTATTTAGGTGATTTGCTAAATTTTATGTCATTGCAATTGTATCTTTTGCCACAACAGATGTTGGAAAAAAGTAAAGTAGTAAAATTAATGAACACATTCTTCAAGACTCGTTTTCCTTACATAATCACATTTTCACTTCACCCCTTCTCTCTCTCTCTCTCCCTTCAGCCTGTGCAGGGTGTGTCCCGGCTTATCTCCTCGCAATCCCTCCCTACCTGTTTTACAGGATTGGCCACTCCTGTCATTCAGAGCCAGAGGCGTGTAGGCTGAAGCTGGACAGCAAAAGTAAGAGTACAGGTTGAAGTGGCTGAAGAGGATCCTCCCCCTGACTCAGCACGGCCATATAAGCAGGCAGGGACTGCTGCTAGACACTCAGAGGGACTTGGCTCTCCTTTTGAAGGCTACTCATCTCCAGTTTTCTCCTGCTCAACAGCTGCCCACCTTTAACACTACAATAATGATGAGGAAATCATACTCCGTCTCCGGCTCCGGTGGCAGCACCAGGAGGTCTTTTGCAGGACCAGGCACCAGCTCCAGCTACTCTGTAAAAAGAACCACCTATGGGTCTGGTTCAGGCTCTGGTTTTGGTGGAGGTGCTGGTTATGGTTCAGGTGCCGGTTATGGTTCAGGTGCTGGTTTCGGTGCCGGCATGGGAATGTCCTCCATGAGCAGCTCTGGTGGTTTCGGTCTGTCCGCCAGCCAGGCAGGAGGCTGCTACATCGCCCCACCGATCACAGCTGTGCAGGTCAACCAGAGCCTGCTGGCCCCCCTCAACCTGGAGATCGACCCCACCATCCAGGCCGTCCGCACCCAGGAGAAGGAGCAGATCAAGACCCTCAACAACCGCTTCGCCTCCTTCATCGACAAGGTTGGTTCCTGTCAGCTCTCTGTCTCTCCTAGGTTTAATGTTCAATTTACTGCAGGCCTCATTATCTCCGCACTGATAGCATCCTCTCTGGGCTTCACTCACCTCTAGCAGCTGTCAAAAGTCAACAGTCTTACTTCTGCTCTTTACTGAAAAGAAACAGTTAAACTTTTAAAACATTTAACAACAACCTGCTCTGTAAAGAAACTCCTGACCATTGTTCACTAGATGAAAACACGGCACTTTTACTGTCAAAGCTGACACAGCAAGAGGACTGTGAATCTTATCTATGTGGTGTCGTATCCATCAATGAGTTACAGCCTGTTGGATTAGGAAAGCTTATAAAAATCTCAAAGTCTGTCAGCGTTTGTGACCATGTCATATAGCAAAATATGCATAGAGTAACATTTAGCCTGTCTGAGCCTCTCTGCCCACTATCTAAACATGGGTGGGTCTCATACAATTGCAGTGCCTCGCCCATCTCTCACCTGGCAGACGGGCTGAGAGAGCAGGGACCTATCTGTACTCTGCCCACAGAGTCCAAAGTCTCTTATTTGCACATGCCACCTATCACCTGGTTGCCATGGACAACAGGAATGCCAAATAGAGAGTTGTAACTCAACTTTTACTTGTTTGCAATGCTACGGTCTACAGTCTTTGTTGCGTGTGAGTTACAGGATGATTATCTTTAGCGAGAGTGAAACACACTTTGTGTGAGTTTACACACACACAAAAACTCTCATCTCCTGATACTGAGCTGCTTTGTTTTCTGCGGTCTGTCTGCCACACCTAGTTTTTTTTATGACTGGAGTGACTGTGCCTGCATGGCTCAACAGAGCATGAAGGATGAGTCATAGCCAAACAAGAGACACAATAGAAATTCTTAAAGCCACATACATGTTAGAGGAACATTTAGGTAAAATATATTCTTTGTGCCCGTTGATTCAGGATAGGAGAAATATTTTCTATAAACTTCCATTTAGTCTTCCAGCTTTGAGCAGTCTGCACACAAGGATAGGCCTTCATGAGTTGCAATTGTTCAGACTTGGGTGTGGCCATTCAGATATGTCGCTATCTCCTCAGTTATGCAGATAAAGGTGAGGCCCTTTAAAACCTGACACCATAAACGACACACCCAGCAAATTCTATTAGTGCTGATCCGGCTCTTTAAAAATGATAAGAATTTTTTTTTTTTTTTTAATTACTCACTTCTCAGCTCTCAAAGAATTCAGCCCCATCCAAAACCACAATCCATACTTTTGTACCATCCAGTATAAAAACTGCAATACAATATATTCTTTATAACACTATTTGACATCTGCTCTGGTTTTCTATGTGCACAGGTCCGTTTCTTGGAGCAGCAGAACAAGATGCTGGAGACCAAATGGAGCCTCCTGCAGGACCAGACCACCACCCGCTCCAACATCGAGGGCATGTTCGAGGCCTACATCGCCAACCTGCGCAGACAGCTCGATGGCCTGGGCAACGAGAAGGGCAAGCTGGAGGGAGAGCTGAGGAACATGCAGGGCCTGGTTGAGGACTTCAAGAAGAAGTACGAGGATGAAATCAACAAACGTGCAGCTGCAGAGAACGAGTTCGTGCTCCTGAAGAAGGTAGGAATGCATCAAGATAGATGGACCTTTGTTTGATTTTGTTTGTTTTCCCCTAGAGGTTTAAATGTGACCAGTTGTAACACTTCCTGTTTGTGCATAATTTTCCTTTCAGGATGTCGATGCTGCCTACATGAACAAGGTGGAGCTGGAGGCCAGAGTTGATGCTCTTCAGGATGAGATCAACTTCCTCAGGGCCGTCTATGAGGCTGTATGTACCACTCTTAATGCCATCTGATTTCATAGTAATATAATAATAAGCACTTGAGTCAAAGCTGATCTCAAAGCTGAAATCAACAGAAACGTAACTGTTCTTCACCAACCTTTGGTTCTGTAGGAGCTCCGTGAGCTGCAGGGCCAGATCAAGGACACCTCCGTCGTTGTGGAGATGGACAACAGCCGCAACCTCGACATGGACTCCATCGTGGCTGAAGTGCGCGCTCAGTATGAAGACATCGCCAACCGCAGCAAGGCCGAGGCCGAGACCTGGTACAAACAGAAGGTGAGTGAAGAGCAAAGCCAAGCCACGATATCCCCTGCATCTTCTATAACCAAACCATCGAGCATCTCTCCCAAACTTCATGATTCACATTTTGGTCTTTTTTTACAACAGTATGAGGAGATGCAGTCCTCTGCCGGACAGTACGGTGATGACCTGCGCACAACCAAGGGTGAGATCGCCGAGCTGAACCGCATGATCGCCCGTCTCCAGAATGAGATCGAGGCTGTCAAGGGACAGGTACGTTTCAAGAAAATTCTCATGGCTGACGGATGCCTTTTCATCAACGCAGTCCATCGTATAGTATGTGCAGCTCCTTAATCCTTGATTCCTTTCCACAGAGGGCAAGCCTTGAGGCCCAGATCGCAGAGGCTGAGGAGCGCGGTGAGCTGGCAGTGAAGGACGCCAAGCTCCGCATCAGAGACCTGGAGGATGCTCTGCAGAGAGCCAAGCAGGACATGGCCCGCCAGGTGCGCGAGTACCAGGAGCTGATGAACGTCAAACTGGCCCTGGACATTGAAATCGCCACCTACAGGAAGCTGCTGGAAGGAGAGGAGAGCAGGTGGGCTAGACTTGAATGTTCAGTGTTGTTTCAATGGCTGTAGCACTGGTTTTAAAATATCAAGCACTAACTTGATATTGTTACCCCATCAGACTGGCCAGCGGAGGCGCCAACGCAACCATCCACGTGCAGCAGAGCTCTGGTGGTAAGTTTCAGATTTTTATCATTGTCACAAATGATGCCCAAACCAGCAGAGCACCTAGAAACATGGATGGATGACTGACAACACCTTCTTTTTGTCCTATTCCAGGATACTCCAACGCCAGCTCCGCCGGTGGATTCGGCTCCGGCAGTGGATACGGCTCCGGCAGCGGATTCGGCTACAGCAGTGGTGGCATGTCTGGCGGATATGGCGGTGGCATGGTCACCAAGTCCAGCACAGTCACAACATCCAGCAGGAGAATCATGTAAAAACCAAAAAAAAGGAGAGCCATCCCTCTTTCCCTTCAGAAACTTTTGAAATTCATCTAAATCTGTGACCCCTTCACGGTGCTATGCAATACAATACTGTCATGTTCAACAAGAATATTCCCAAAAGCCAGTGACTCCTAATGTCTAAAAGAAAGGTGTACTGGATCGTGTTACACTGCCACCAGTTTTTGTTTTTCAAGGATCACTGGCTGCTTCTCTTAGTCTGTACCTTGCCATCCTTAAACAAGAGTTTCTGAAGGTTGACATGGCCTAAAATACACCAGGGCCAGACCAGTTAGCAAAGATAAATTTGTTTTCTTTCTGTACTTCCATCCAAGAAATAAGAAAAAAAAAGGCAAAAACACTAAGGGTTTCATGGAGAGTTAAAACTATGCAAGAAAACTATTTGGGAGAACATTTTATACTGTAGTTCTGAGAAGGTGCTGTTCTCAGTTGATGATTTCTACAATTGAGTAGTCACAAGTCACTGACCAAATCGGAAATAAGAACATTTGTGTGACGTTACATGTTTACAGTTGATTGGTTATTGACTTGTTCCTGTCTTTTTGTTGCTGTTTTTTACTGTTCTGTCGAATGTTTCCCTGCTTAGTTTTGCCCTCTCTTGCCTAAAAAACTAAAACTATGTTGAAACCAGATTTATTTTGCAAGAGCCTTCTCAGCAACCGACTGATGAATGTTGCAGCAAATGACACTAAATCAATCTGTTAAATAAATCTGAGTACCAAAATGAATGTTTCTCTCTGACTTCTTGTCACAAATAAAAGGGGGGGGAAAAAAAGCTGCTGCAAACGTCTGCACAGTAACAGCAAGATGATATTTTCTCACCTACGTAGATTTCACATGGTGGCAGTGCTGTGCCATTTTTTACTCTTCCTGCTTGACTTTTGCATTCCCATCTGAACTGTATGCACATTCACTGAGCGCTTTATGGAGGAACACCTTAGTATCACTGGGCAGGAGAACATTATTGAAGCCAGTTTGAAACTATTTCACTTGAGCCATAAAGGGAAGCGTGGTCAGCAACTACACAAATCATATTCAAATCAAGACTGATTAAGGTGTACCAAGAAAACTACCAGCACCATTATCACCCAAAATCCAGTCTTTAACTTTCTTCACACTTCTTCTTCCAGTTCTCTTGAGACTAATTTTCTATTCTAGTCAGAGAACAGTGAAACCTGACACAGGCCTCCGCTGTTACACAACACACTTTACATCTGAAATGTAAGGAATGTGAGCGTGAGTTGTTTTCTGAGCTACCATGGCCGGCGTGTCCGTTCCCCACCGACATCTCGCATCAACAACCATTTATTTGCCCCACAGCGACAAGGAGAAATGATGTCTTCAAGTGTTCGTGCCAAGTGTGGGTGTTGTGTTACTGCAGCCAGCCAGCATACTGCCAGCACAGGGGTGGACAAACAAAGCCAAGATAACACACAGACTCAACACGACACCACGCCCTGCCACTCCACAGAGTAAGAAACAGGAAACACTGTGAATCATTTCTCTAAGTAATAGTGATGCCCTGTACTCACAGATCAGATAGAAGGGAGTGTCTAAAAATACCTAGAAGTTTTGCAAACTTATGAAAGACATGCCTTTGTGGGTTTGACCTGTATCATACTGAGTTGGTGTTGATTGACCCGCACCACTTCCTGCACATACAATGGAGTATTTTTAAGTACCGACGCTGGCACACACAGTCTGCATTGGCAGGCTGATGAAAGATTTGCTACTTACGTCGTCACCTGAAGCACAGAGCGTTGGCACTGGTCAGGCGGCAGGTCTTTTTCCTTTTTTGAACTCGGCCCCAGAGGAATTAAAAGTTTGATTGACTCATAAGAATGATGCAGAGCTCGTGTCAAACGTTAAAAAAAACCAATTGTGCCCGTGCCAAACCAGTTACACCACCGCTCGACAAAAATTACAGGTGTTGCATCCTCTCTCCCCGAGGAAGACATGAGAAAATCACTCCTGCTGTTGTTAGAAATCGTGCATTTAGCCAAACAAACAAGCAGTCAGCATCTGTGCCTGTATCCTCTTCTCCTGAGTGACAACACTGACTGTTCTCTCTCTGCTGTGCACCAGTGTGCCTATCATTAACCGTCAATGCTCCTGATGATGAGAACAGGTTTGACACAGAATAAAAGGCAGTAATGAACATGTGTCTGTAATTGACCAAGGTAACATCGGTAATGTTGTGCTTGACAGCACAAAGGAGGGAAGCGGAAGAAAAGAAAAGCACAGGCCATTACCTCAGAGAAGCTGATATACAATGGCCTATAAGCAGTTTGTCCTTGTAGAGGATCACTGCTCTTATTGTTCTGTGTTTAACCATTTCTCTGTGTCAGCAGCACCAGCACACCATATATCTCAGAAAACAGGTAATGTGCCCCCTTCGAAAAGAGCTAAAGCCACAGCGGAGTACAGCCAAATACGATGCACAGCTTTAAGACTGAGTTTACAACAGAGTTAATAACTTGAATTATTATGTTTCTTGGATGCAATCTCATGTGGACAATCAAGATTTCTAATATTCTTTATAAGCACATGCAAAAGAAGAAATCGGGCTACAGTTGCAGTCATGTGCAGGCTGAGAATACTGTGGCTGGACATAAACCTGCAGACTGTGATTTAGAGGATAATGTGAAAGACAAAGTGGAATAGAGAGGAAATGGTCTGTGTAAAGCACCAGCAATGCCATAGGGGGAGCAAACACACACATCAAATTATATGCTCCCCTCATAAACAACGCTTTGATACGTGTAAAGTCGAGCTCACAACAAATGAGCTATTAAAGCTGACAAATATACACAGCAGATGCCATTCTTCAGCTACAGCATATTCACCTTCATCAGGAAAAAAACAGCAACATGTCACAAGACAGTATTTCATTTTAGAAACCACTGTGACATTTTGTTTAGCATTACTGATGCTTTTTGCTCACATCACATCCTTAAACATCGACATAGCTTTAAACCAGTTGCACACTTGTTATACATACTGCAAAGGACCTTCTTGGAAGTTTTCTCTGACACTAAATGTGGGTTCTTGTCAGGAGAAGGTGGTGATGAACCCTTACCCTAATCCTTAACGAGAGCTTCAACTATTATTGTCTTGATAATACAGGAGGTCTGAGCGGGACCTTATCTTTAATGCAGTCTGGAGGCAACAGTGACTCACTGTCGGACAATGACAAGACAGTCTGGTTAGGATGCGAACTCCAGTGACTTTGTTTTCAACTGCTGGAGACAGCTCTCTGGTGAGTAAAGGAATGAAGTTCGTTGCTCAAACCGTAATGCTTGTTATGGATTGGAAAGTAAACAGCAGCTAACACTATATCTGACCTGTAATGGCTGGTTTCTTTCTATTTAATGTGCTTTGGGCCATATATTAGGTTTGATGTTTGTTGCAGGTCCTCTGATTATTACCATATGGATATTTTGTTTTCGGGAAAGACTTCAAACGATTGCTCTTGTTTGGCAAATTGACATTACGTAGAGCTGTGAGGCAGCCGAGTGTCTCAGGGTAGTTAACCTCAGTACTTATTGGAAAAATATAATGAAATCATATCTTTGGATTGCTGTAGCAGAAACTGATGAAATGCAGCAGAAATGGAAACGACATCATATGATCCAACTGGCCATGCTGCAGTCCAAACAAAGTATAACAACTATGAGGATATAGACTTAAACAAATCATTATTTACACATGTGAAAAGACATATAACCTGAGGACATCAGACTCCAAACTCCTCCCTGCACTCACGGCTTCACTGAGCACACAACAAACACAAACCAACAGGTAAGATGACAAGAACTCAAAAGTAAATACTACCTATAAAAAAGATTGTACAGTGTATTAAAAAAACACCGAAGTTAGTTTGTCAGTGTTCTCACAGATTCACTGTAGGACAAAATAGACAAATTCAGCTTTTGCTTAAATTCTGCTTTTTCTACATCTGATCAGTCAAATCTTTCTGTATTTTTTGCATATGCATACACATTTGAGGCTGTGCATGCAATGTAAACTAAGCTGATCACAGCTCATATCATATTGATTAAAGTTAATTAAGTCTGCATCTGTCATTCCTTATATCCTCATGAGTCAAAAAAAACACACAGTGAGCGTAAGATCTCAATCAGTGCACAGCAGATTAAAGTTCATTAGGAGGCTGAGCCTTTCATACAAAATTACCTTTTTTTTTGCCCTTACTGCTGCGTGAAGAAGCACTATAATGCACTTATTGACTGTGGGGGTGGGGGGGGGCTCTTCCCCATGCAGGACTGGAAGAAATCCTCAAGAGTGATGGAAAAGATTGACCTTACCCTTAACCCGCGCCCAGCACCGCGATCAATGAACATTGCACCTTCCACAAACTCTGACAGCTCAATCGATACTGGTGAATATCAGCAGCTGCGATTGGGAACGCTGATGAGCAGTGTGCTGCATGTGGAGTGTGTAAGGGTCAAACCACTTAGCGTCTGTCAAGTGGTAATGAGGTGTACGTATGTGTGTGTATGTGTGTGCTTTCAGGAGAGTGACATTAATAAAACATTTAATCCTTTTATAATAATCCCTTATTCATTAATGTATGTCAATAAAGTTGATGGATATCTAACGTGACAACAGAACTTTTTTTTTCCTCCTGCAGAAAAATAAACTCAATATTTTCAATTTTATGCTTTCGAATTAGTAGTTTATGCTGAAAAAAAAAAAAAAGGTTCAGCACAACACAACAACTCCCTGGGCAAATTTTGGGAGAATATTTGGTTTGTTGTTGTGCTTTCTACCACAGACTCCTCTGCAGCTGTTATTAAAACAGGAGAAGCTGATCCACATGCAGCATCTGCCACAGTGGCGCCTCCTTGTATGATTGGGCTTCCAGTAAATTTCAAGTTGGCATGTGTGCACAGACAACAAACACACAAAAGGTGTTGGATGGTTTACAATTAACAACTGGAAATGAAAATTACTTTCTGAGGAAGTCACAGCGGTGTTAACCGACTGAGCCTCTTTTCTGATTATTAATGGAACAAAAAACTGTAATAGTAATTGCTAAAACACACCAGAAAGTGGGCACAAAGAAACACGCAGCACTATGAAATAAGTTATAAGACGACCCACAGGCTTGATTTCTCTTTATGCTTCAGATTCGATGAACCTCCAGTGTGATATCGAACATAAACATACAGTAGTTTTGCATTGTGTTGTGTGGGGATAGCATGTTAACGTGTGTACAACAATGCACTGTTTTATTTACTGTGGACAAGATCTGCATTCGTGACCTTCGCAATGCAAATGCTAAACGACGTGGATGTAAATCAGAATTTGGTTATTTGTGGTGATCAGCATCATTCTTCAGTCGGTGCATCTGGTCAGACCTAAATTATTGAATCAAAGACGGATTATTTTGGCATTATACAGTGTAATGCTTCCAGTAAAGGTTAGTAAAGGTTAATTATTAGTTCCACTGGCATTTTCAAGGGGGAAAAAAAAGAAGAAATAAAAACACCAGAATCTGTGAGGTGTGTGGAGCAGAGCAGAGAACCGTTTCCTGCAGTTTCCTGCATCCAGTAGCAAATAAATAAACAAAACGTTGAGAGTTTGTCATAGAAAGTAAAACTCACCAAACAGCTTCACAGCTACTGAACAAACAGGAGTCGTTTTAAATATGCAAATTGAGTAAAGTTTGTATCTAACAAAAGCCACCCTGACAAAGATGTGATTTCAAGAGGAAATTGCTTTTGGGTTGCTTTTACACATCTTCGACCTCAGGTGTGTTATTCCTTGGTCTATGGGTGATGCTAAATGAGCTACGTGTGTAATGTCACAGCATATTAACCTACACAGTCAACACAGCTGAGTGATAGGCTGCCTTGTGTTGGCGCTGCAGCTCTGTGCCCTCCAGCTGATGTGTTGTAGCTCTTGTCCAGTGTTCAGACACTTCAGCTCTTAAACATTGGGAGATTAATAGCAATGTCAAATGTGCTCCTGCAGCTTTGGCCCCAGTGGGAAAAAAAGAAAGACATTTGTAAGGAGCTCTTTGTTGCGGATGTTATTCCACAAGTACTTTTCCATCCAGTTCAGTTGAATTAAATCATCACATTTGCAATTTAATAAACACCATTGAATTTTTTTTTTCTTTTCCTCGTGGACACGTTCGACTAACTCCCTCTGCTTGTCCTTCTTCTGATTCAGCTTTGTTGCATGCAGAGTGATATTTTCTTTGCTGTTGTTGACACTCACCACTGAGCATGCACTAACTCCTTGAATGTTTGCTTGTGTGTCCTACAGCAATATTTCTTTGCTCTGCAGGCGCTGCCTCTGTCCTCCGTGACAAGTCGGTGTGTGTTTGAGTGATGGTGCTTTGAGGCGGGACAGACAGACGTGAGGAGACAAATTGCCTATGCCAGGGCTCCGACACCCAACCTATTCAGCCGGTGGGAAATGATAGATGCCCGGGCTAATTTTAAACTCTGTGAACTAAATTCCTGTTACCAGAAGCAGTGATGGGTAACTGGGGCACAGCTGGAGGGTCTAGATAAGACCTGCGCTCACCTGTGTCTCCACGCCTCCCGTGCCCTTTCAACTGCCATTCGCTGCGATGTTTAATAATGATGGTGGGAGTCAATGATTGATCAGACCGAGTAGGGGGGGGGCTTGTGATGTTGCAGATCATCGGTGGTGGTCCAGATATCACAGAGGTTCTGCCAGATGTCATGTCCTGCAGCTGGATAAAAAATAAATAAACAAGTAACATGACTGACATGCTGACATTGGCATTTAGTTCAAGGCTTACAGCTTCACAGAGTCACTCAGTACGTTTACATGCAGAGCTTAATCGAGCTATGCTCAAAATTCGATTTTGGCGTCTAATCTGACTTCTGTCCTTGTCTCAATTTACATGCAACTGAGAAAATCGAATAACTGACGGGGTCCGCCCCCTCATGCGGCGTCACCCGTCGTTTCAGCGGGTTAATACGCCCCCTGTCCTGTTGACTTTTCTGTCACCTCGTAAAAACTGAATATAAACAACTTAGTAAGCTTAATAATAACTGAGAATAGGATACGGGCTTCCTTTTTTCATCTCTCTCTCTCTTTTTTAAAAATAAAACACTCCTGCTGGTCGCGCTGTGTGAAATCCATTGAATCGGCGCTGACGTTGGGTTTTTTTCTTTACTTTGCCGGGTTCGGGCGGCTTCTCTGCTCCACTTTGTGTCGTCTCTATGGTTGTGGAGCATGCGCACATGCATTGACATGTGACATGAAAATAGTTTGTACTCTCCTGATGTCTCCTCCTGTGTTTTGAGACGCAGATGATTCATTTCTTTTTGGGCAAACTAAAGAAAATCACCAAATGGGATTAACTCTGCTTCAACGGTGTCATCAGCTGATAATGTGGTTGAAAGTTGCTGGAAAAAGTTGCTGTTTAATGCAGATTTAATGAAGTTAATGAAAGTGACTCTTGTGCTACAGTCTAGCATCTATTTACCCTCTGCTCACTGCACCAGACTTTGTACACTGTGTGCCCAGGGATACTAAGACACATTTGTTTAATTGGATCACACATTGGCAAAAAAAAAAAAAAAAATGTTTGGAAGGGATAATAGTTCCTCTGTGCTGCCACCACTGGACATCAGCCAAATGCATCTTTATAGTGCTGATGCTGTATTTTGGCTACTTCCTGCATGGGCCTTATCTTTTAACTAATGACGCTGCAGAGTAGCATGGACCCTATACGGCCAACTGGAACTTTTTCTGATGGAAAATAAAGAACTTCACTTAATTGATACATGTAGTCTTCTTTTCTTTGTTTGTTTGTTTATTTTAATAATTTGGATGTTGCTCATTAGGACTCTTTGGTTCCTTTATGTGTATCCAATCGTATGAGCCTATGTTCTCCCATAATTAGTGCATTATTTGAAGTCATAGCTACAGCAGCAACTTGAACACCTTAATTTAGGAACTGATAAAGTTTGAGCCTTTAATTGGTTCATATTACTACCAGCACTAGATTTGACCATCAATACTTCCCTAATACAAGCTTGTGTAAGGAAAGGTTTTAAATGCAGTAGGTATTGATGTGATATGCCTTGGGACCCTGTGTAAAGTGGCTATCTGGACTCATTATCAGACAAATCAATGGGCCTCACTGATGTTGATTGGGGTCTTTGACTTTCTAATCTATTGCACGAAAATCTATCGACTCAATTGACACCTGGAGCAACAGTGGTAACAGACCATGCATAAGAATCTGAGGAGTTAGTGGAAAGCAATAGTAAAGGCAACTCTACATTGTTAACTTTTAATGACACCTTTCTTTAGTTTTAGTTTTCTACTGCAAAAAGTTTTAGTTTTAAGAGTGTGTATGGCTTTTGAGCTGCAGGCCAAAGTGTGAACTACAGATCAGGTCAGGATGAAGCCTTTATCTATCAAAAACAACACCACAAAAGTTTGTGAATAAGACATATCTACCGCTTTCTATTTCTAAACCATCCAATTGGGATCATTTTTTAGGGGTCTGCACAATCTAGACATTCACAGGTAATCTAGACACAATCTGCCATTGTATTCTCTCGGTACTTTTCCTTTTGTGACACATGAATCTGTCAGTAAAGATGAATTTCACAGCCTTGGCCTGAATTCAGGGATAATGAATTCTCCTACCAGGTATAATGAACAGAACAGCGTCGAACAACAAAACATGAAGGATCTGCCCAGTGCACTCCTTTTCTTGCTGGCTCAATTGGACGACACCATTTCACAATCAAGCCCCAGGTGAGTGCAGTCTGTCGTGGTGATGGAGGATGTCTCCTGGCGTGTGCTGATAAAAACAGTCCCGCTGTTCATTAAGGCTACCCCCGGTGATTGTGCTCTGCCCACTTCCTCACTGTGTCTGATCATCACAGCAACAACCGCCGTGCTCGCCCGCTCGCCAACAGCTGACGGGGTGTTTAAGGGAGACGAATGAGCACTGACCTTATCAGGTAATAGATACCCCTATAGAGGAAGAATGTGTAATTGTTCAGGGTTTTCATTTTGCCCTTTTTCTTGTCAGGCTTTTTTCTTTTTTAATGGCAACAGAAGGGGAAAAATCTCTCCTGGTCATCACTTCATACACGACATGCCCCCCTCCCCCCCCGACCAGATACGGAGTGAATTGCACCAGGTTTCTCTGTCATTTGAAGGTGATGGACTTGAGGCCTTTTACATTACATACGTGGCATCGCTGAGGAACGCATAGTGACATTTTTCCTCTGGTCTCAGGCACTGCATGTAACAGGATCATCTAAGCAAAAGCAGCCCAAGGCCATGTTCCAAGAGACAAGTGAATTACGTGAAAAAATGCAGCCCCCCCACCTCCCCATGTCATGTCATGTCAGAGAAACTTCAGACGTGCACAACACAATAGTGCTGTCAAAGTTAACGCATTAATTGTGGCGATTCATTTTAAACCTTTAACACGTTAAAATCATTAACGCAATTAACGTTGTTTTGCTTATTTTCCGGTGGTGGCTGACACATACAGTAGCTGCTGTAGCGCTGTTAATACGTCACTTTATTAAGTTTTAATAATATTTTTTCCATGCAAGAAAGTAAACGTTTAGATCCCCAATATAACTATGTAAAAACAAGAGGTGCATCTCATGCAGGCAGTGAAGTAACATGATCCAACACTGTTCAAAATATGTCCATCATTTTTTACATTTTTTTTTATATGTAAATATTAGCATTTTAGCTGAATAGCTTCCAGGTCATATGATCAATTGACTCAAAATCAGTGTGGGATCATAGTACACCGCTGGCTGCATGAGATACATAAATCTGTCCATCATTTTTATTAATTATGTGTAAATATTAGCATGACGTGTGTCCTGTCGTCATGTTTATAACTCCTGCCACACACTCATTGTTGCCCTGATGGAGCTCCGGTTAAACCCTGTATGACAGTCACTGCCAGTGAATTCCCTGGTTTGTATTACGATGAAAAAAAAAACGCAATAATAATCGATTTTTTGAAATTCAATAATCGACTCACAATCATCTATTTAATAATCGCGATTAATCAATAGCCTAATCGATTTTTTTCACCAGTCATCACCCCCCAAAGGTAGGTGACTGTTGTGTCCAGTATAGTATATATAGCCTTACTCAGAGGGTCCATAACCTCTTGTAAATGCAACGATGACTGAAGCTCTTGACATCATATTCATCATCATCATGTGAGACACCATGTTTGATGGCAGAGCAAGCTTGCATTAAGCTCCTTTAAGCAGTTTCAGTCTAATTCCTATTCCTAAGTGTGAGTGACACTGTAGAAGAGGGCTCATACTGGTTTCAGACCATGATCAGAGAAGAAAACGAATACTTGTGAAAACTGGATAAAAATGTGCATTTAATCTACTCTCTCTCTCTATTCCTATAGACCCCTCTGCCTCTGCCACCTGATCCGATTTTCCCCTCCAAAATCCCAAATTCAGTTTAAAATGTGGCACTGATTCAAAGAATACTGAGTCAGTGAAAACCTGATGCTCTTAACAAAAACTTTGAGGCTTGCATTATTTGAAAAAGTTTATGTCACTGCAGAGGGCAAATCTTACCCCACCCACCCCCCACCCAAAAAACAACTACAACCCCAAAACAAATCACATTGTGTGGTGTTAGTGAGGCTATGCAAGACTAATGGGATGTCACTTTCTATCAGATCAGCCTGGCTCATGACCCTGGGTCAAAAAACAAGAAGCTTTACAGGAAACACTGTCTCTTGTGCTTTCACAGCAGCTTTTAAGATTTACTGCCCCACTGTCTATAGGAACATGCTGGTTTTTAACAATCTAAATTGAAAACTGCTGGAGGGGAAAATGATAGTGTGTCACAGGCAGGGAGGTGCCAGCGGTGGCGGGGGCCGTAAAGAGGCAGTGACAGGCTCGCGTGTTGCTGTGGCACCCATCAGGGTAGAAATGATTACCTCAGTTAGGAGAAAACAGAGGAGCGGTGAGCCGAGATTGACACTTGCAGCTTCAAACTATTCAAGCTGAACCAGTTTTTTGAGATAACATATAGGCTATTATGCACTAAAATTAAGTATGCACAGTGATGGTTTGGAGAACTATGACGTAATCATGAATAGAGCAGACAGGGGTTTACTGATCTCTGCTCAGGGTGACAGCGGCGGGAAAAAGAAGGCCATCAGCCAAACCAGTGGTTGAGATGGTTCAAGCGTTTTTGTTTTTGTTTTCTGAGAAATGTCTCTATGATTTCTCCAAAAGTTCACAACATTGGCCCTAATTGGAATGTATATTGACTAAAAAAGTAATGTTATTCAGTCTCAGAACAAATATTTGTGTGTTTTTGGTGTTTGTTTAAAGGGACAACGAGGAGTTTCGAAAAGCAAAGTGTTTTCATACTACATTTACCATGAGCCTCCGCGCGCACGGTGAAATTCTTGGACCGGCGCAAGACGGACGCCTTGCCAAGAATGTTTTCATTCATCAAGAATGAAAGTCAGAGGTTCGAAGGCGATCAGATACCGTCGTAGTTCCGACCATAAACGGCGATACGGCGGCGTTATTATCATGACCCGCCGGGCAGCGTCCGCGAAACCGAAAGTAAGGAAACGCTGGTTGGAATGGAGCCATTAACAAGTGTGTGGGTAGCGTAGATTCATCCACATTAATGTGAGACTTTTTTATAACGAAATACAAACTCCTTGTTGTCCCCTGTCCAATAATTTGTGTCAGTTTAGGGGTCCTTGTTGAACTTTTCAAAAACATGAACACGTGAGAAAATAATGTTATAGCCTAATACACAGTCTTACTGTATTAATGCACAGAAACTAATGAGCACAAGGTGTTTGCAGCAGGTTTGCAGGCTGAAGGATCTCAAGGACAGTCAGGTGAACACCAGTCAGGAAAATCACTGAGGACACCTAGTGGACAGGTGCGGTACGTACAACCATGTCTAGATATTTAAATAGGCTTTATGCACAGCTCCACTACTTCCTGAACTTAGACAAGCTCCTTTATTAATAAATAAAGCCTATTCAGTGTGCTCTACTACTCAGTGCAGTTAACAAGGTCAATTAAACTACAACTTTAAAGTAAAACTGCCGATCAAACTTAAGAGCAAAATGTTTTTTTCCCCAAAATATTTAATACAGCAGCAGTGTTTTCTTTTTTCTCCTTTTCACCACCACCCACAACTTGTTCCCTCTCAATGCTTCATTTGACACTTTTCCAGTGTAAACATATTTTCCTCATATTTGTTTACATATTCAAAAACCTGCTTAAAATTATGGAAGTGGGGCACAGCAGGTTACATCCCACTTCCCTAAAAAATGTCTTTGCTCACATCCTTTCATATAACACCTTAGTTCTGCTTCTGCCAAATTAAGACACAAGGAAGAGGAGCAAACATTTAGTTAAGTGAGATATTTTCCATCCTACACTCTACTTTGTCTGAAACAATGGCTGCACATAGCTGCATCATCCATCAGTTGGTGCTTTAGCAGCTCTGTACGCAAAGATAATGTGGTTTAATGTTCAAACAATACGAATACAGTTCAAGCAGTGTCACAGAAACTAAACCTTTCTCTCTGACAAGCTCATAGAATAAGCAATTCCATTTACTTCTCATTAAAACCTCATTGCTAACTGCCCCATGGACTATAAAACATATACAATAAGAGAATATGTGACAGATTTAAAGGTCATTTAGTTGGACAGCCGCTCTATCAACACACTGTTCCTCCTCCACACAGTCTGCTCAGATCCACTGGGCTGCATTGAACTGCTCTGCTCCGTCTACAGGAACTGAGAGCTGCTTTGTGATCAGCAACAAATATAGAAAATTCATTTGTTCCCCCTCCAACCACACAGCATCAGTCATACAGACAGTCTCGGTCCACTGGGAGTTCATCAGCCTCTTTCGTGGAGGTCTCTACTTCAAGAAAGGTGTAAAAATAATTACACTTTCCCTCCACTTGTGCTGCAAGAGTGTGAAAGTGTGAGAACACTTGACTTTAGCCAAGAGTTGCATAAGAAAATCGAAAAAAACAAACAGAAATTGATGTTTGGTGACAAAGTTAACCTCAGATGAGCGTTAGCATCTGGGCTTACTGTACCCAGCGAGACACAAGCGCTTTGAGGCTACATACTTTCATATTTTCTTCCCTGTCACTTAAATCATTGTTTGAACTATTAATTATAACATTTTCAAACCGCTGCACGGTTGATTTAACGATATCTAATACAAAATCTAAATACAGTCAAGTGCAATACCCAAAACACTGTGGTGGTGCTACAGATAATGTCCAAACCCTCAAAATCTTATTCTCCTATGTAAAGAAACATGCTTGCTTGATACAAGCCCAGACTAAAATCACATCCTAGTGATTTTATCATTTAAAATACATTTAAACAACTAATTAAAATTTGTAATGATCAATAAATTTGCATTTTGAACAGAAACATCACAGTTGCAAAAATCTGCTAGAATGACTCTGATATGAATTTTTACTATCAATAATTCCCATTCAGACCAATTTTTTTTCAGCTAGCATTAGTTAGCAAACATTTTATACAAACTGGAGTTAGTCTCCACATATCAAAATAAACTCCTCCTAACAACCACAGATTCACTTTATCAAGCTTTATATGCATGGATAAAAATCCAGTTGGGTTTGGTCCCTCAATTGATGCAGTAGGTGAATAATGATTTTTAAAAAGTACAAACACACACACACATACTGTACTGTACAGCAAGGATAGTCATGTGTATTATTCAACGCTGACATATATTGACAAATTAGCCACAGAGGATTTGGTCCCCAGCATGTAACCTTGCCAGTGCAGCAAGCAATCTCCTCATCTCGCTCTCCACATAAAATGTCTTCCCACAGTCTGCTGAAGGACATGTCTATTTCATGGGTCAATTCATTTTAATTAGACCACATGCCAATATCACAGGCAAGAGGAGTTGGTATCTGACAGGTTAAAGGAATTCTAATTAAAAGGATAATAATCCTAATTAAGTCTGACTAGACTCAAGGTTCAGATCAAGTTTGAGGTGACTACACAGGAAACACACACACACATGGGATATTAAACATATTCTCTAAGATATGTATCTGGAACATGTTGAATATGTACCAGAGAGCCAATAAAGTTAAACTTCACCACAATCCTCCACACTTTTTGTTCAAAATCACTGTCCCTCCCTTCTCTACACAAATTAGCCCAGTGAGCCAGAGTAAAGGTAATTTGGCCCTGACTGATTTAGATTAATGCTGCGTGTTCTGCTGAACAGCTGCACGCAGTGGACCACTGCTTTACTGGTTCCACTCCCTGACACTCTGCATCTCAATGACACCCAGAGAGCTCACTCAATATTCAACAAATGGCAGCGAGAGACTGCTGCAGCTCGCAGGGACCCATCCCTGTGTGGCTTATTAATAGGGGCGACACAGAGCGCCCTAAGCATACAGTATGTCTTATGATGAATAACCTTTAACTGAAAAAGACAACATTTTAATTGCCGGGATGAGGATGAGTGTCCTTACTTCCTGTACAGGTCCGCTCTTGAATACAAATGCAATGCAGCACATCTTGGCGGTGTCATTGTCTCGCTGCTGTGACGCTGCACTGAAGCTTTCCACTGGAGCAACAGTATCATAATAAGTTAGTTAGTAGTAATAAGTATTTCTGGATTATTAATGCATGCAAGCTTGTTAGAATGAGTTAACTTTGCCCACCTAGGAATAGGGTTGGGCACCGAAAAACGGTTCCAAATAGGAACCGGTTCCTAACGTCCGGTTCCGGAATCGTTAAGAAGCCGTTTGCATTTCGATCCTTTTTATCGGTTCCTAAATGTCCGCACTAGTTTGTTTGTTTTACTCCGCTCGCACTAGTTTGAAGTAATTTGACCCGCGCCGCACCACCGCATCTATTTTCACAACCATCCCCGCCGCTATTAAACGTCAGACAGCGGCTTTTTACTTTGAAAGGGCAGACAGAGGCGCTGTGTTGCCGGTAGCTTGTCAGTGTGGAGCTCGTGAGGAGGAGAGTCACAGAGCAGCGAGTGCAGCAGCCGCGGCCGCCGCCGCCTCTCCCTCTCCCGGTCTGCGAGAGGGAGAGAGCAGAGAGCAGACCCCCCGCTCTGCTCTCAGTGAAACCAACCCCGCTCTGCTGATGCGCCCAGCCGCCGTCTCACCGGTTCCCTCACACCTCCGCCGGCTTTCCCGTCAACATCAGCGCGCCCCTGATAACACACTCTGGACTTCATCATCAGTGTTTTTAATGACCCGCCCCACCGCGCCCCGCACCGCAAATAAAGTAAACATTTCTTGACCCGCACCGCGCGTCACTAGTGTACAGACATGATTATCTTCTTAAACAAAAACAGTTTTTGATTTGTCATCATGACTGCTCCAGTGTTTGTTTTATTTTGTTGCATATACATTCACCTGTTCTGCATCTCTTTGTATGTTAGACTGCTTGCCAAGTGTCAGTTTTATAGTTACAGTTAGAGACCCTCCCTTTTAATTGAATACCAAGTTGGCAAAATCTATTTTTGGAGGCATTTTGGAGGTCTTACAAGCTGTGTAAGATGTATGTTTGAAGTCCAAGCATGCATGCAAAAATGGCCTGTGTGAAGAGTTTGTCAAATAAAAAAATATCCTGTGAAATAAGTTGTGACCTGTTGACCTGCACCTCAAAGAATCGGAATCGAGAATCGTTTAGAACCGGAATCGATATAGAGAATCGGAATCGGAATCGGAATCGCTAAAATCTAAACGATGCCCAACCCTACCTAGGAATAGTCTGACATTTTTGTTTAGTTATGGGGATACAAGACTGACATTTTTGTTTTGGTACTGAAAATAAAATGTGGCAGAGAAAATACAAAACTAGACTGAACTAAAAAAAAAAAAGAAAAAAAAAGGAAATAATAGAATAGAAAGGAATAGCCTACAACTTGTTCTGTTGACACTGAAATAGATAAGTTTGCTTCTTTTTGCCCCCTTTCATTCAGGAGTTGCAATATTGTTACTTTTTTTAGTTCTTTTCTTTTCTTTTTTCGATGAATAAACAAATCAAACAAAACAAAACACTGCCATATAATAGATTTTAAAGCCCCAGTATGTAGGAATTACCCCCATCTAGCGGTGCGGTTGCATATCCGAACGTATTCTTGATGTTGCATTCATGTGAAATCGGGCAGACCTCGGACAGACAACAGACGCAATATTTGATTTTTGCTAATAAAAAGCCAAATAACTTACATACTGGGGCTTTAAGTGAATGCACAAAGTACAATTTACAGTCCATACAACCTAACCTGCAACTCTATGGAACTCAAACCCACTAATCACTGAGCTCCAGTCCCGCATGTTGCAGAGCGACAAAAAAACAATTGATACAGTATGAAAAATGATTTTCTTTATCTGCGATCGATATAAAATTCCCATCACAGCGCTGTGATGCAGAGATTCAGTATCTCAAACTAAATGTGTAATCGCCTCTCTTAAATCGACCTCTCCAGTGAAAGCCGCCTTTCAGTGCATAATTTTATTCTTTTAGTGTTCCCACTTCCTTGGAGCATGAAGGATACCAGATTTAAATTATTCTAGTCCCATAGCCCATGATCCCTTCTTCCAGTGGTAATGGCCATGTCTCCAGGCAGCGTCGTCCCCATTAGTGACACTGATTAACCTTGTGGTATCTGGCTGTTCACTATTTGATGTGGCTGGACAGGCGATGGGTCTGAGAACGGCCCAGCTGAGGAGAGAGGTAGCCTGAGAGGACTTGTTAAAATGTATGAGTCTTATCACATCTTATTGAGGCTACTTCATTTGCTGATTGAAACGAAGATGTACAAGAAAGGAGCTGAATGAGATTCGGTATTGGATTTTCACCTAGGCGTTGACCAGCCTGTCAATTAGATATAATTTGAATGGTGCAGCACAGATTTGTTCTCTCTGCTGCTGGTAGCAGGCACAAGTTCATCTTCAAAACTCAAAGTGCTCTGGGCAAAGAGAAACAGTTTGCTTTGATGGCTAGTTGATGATATGAAAAAATTAAAATTGATAATAAATTGCATCTGCTGTTAAAAGCTAATTCATGCTTCCTCATTGTTCTGACTAATAATTCATCTGTGAACTCAGTTTGTGTTTAATTTTGTCAATAACGGGTCAAACCAGACCGAAAAAGAAAGCCGCAACCATGCAGCAGCTCTGTAAGCCTGTACTAGGCTTTAGGCCCAACCAACAGATTGACTGACAGTCCCATTCCTCGATCCACACTACTAGCATGACTAAAAATGTCACATTCATCATAAACAGCCATTATGAAATGTTAAACAGAAAGTCACATTCTCGTCATATGTCATAATGTCAACTTTACATTACTGCGTTAAATATGGACTGCGTACAGAATAATGCAACATAGCATTAAAGAAGACCTATTTCTACTTGCAAGAGCAGAGGTGAAACACTTTCCCATCTCTTTGATGTGAAATTTACAAAAGAAAGTAAATTTAAATACCAGTTTCATCTGAAGATGTCAAAAAAGTGCATGTGCAGGGTACTGGTAAGTGTAAACATACCAACCCCTTCTGTAACACTGAAACCAAGTGTAGGTGTCTTCATAGTGGTCACGTAGGCTTTTGGTGGTGGGAATCGATTCGGGCCACGTTTGGGCTATGGACCTACAGTCCATTTTAACGAGGGCATGGTTGGTGGAAATGCTCAGAAAATGTTAATAATGCCACCTTAATTGAATAGTATATCCTGGGAAAATGTTTCTCTCTTGAGGCATGTAGTTTCAGATAGAGAAAAGCCTTCATGGCTCGTTGGGGGTTCATCTCCAGAAACTGCCTTAATAATATCAGCCGAGTTTAAACACCAAAAACTGACAAAAAGCAAACAAAAAACACTATTTCCTGTAATATTCAGACGACCAACTTTAAAAGGTAGACGACGTCGACGTCACGTCATTACGTCGCTCAGTGGCGCCAACTTGCAAGATGGATGCGCACACCACAGACTGTACTATTACACTACACAACACAACCTAATACATCCATGAACACAACACAGAAGGCCAGGAATAGTTTTCTTAGTTTTGCAGCCAGTATGAGAAGACAAAGTTTTCTCTGAACAGTCTGGAAGCCCAGAGAAAATTACTTTCAATGCTTTGCCTAGAGGCTGAAATTCACAACCAGGTTATATCTTACTGTCCGAACATGGAGGAGAACTGCTCGGGAAAAAAAAACGGAGGACAGTTTGACAGTGGATTGATGCAACTGTTATTTGTAAAGGATGAGGCTGTCTGCACTTTATGTCGCCCAACGGCAAACTCAAGTCTCAGTACCTGTAAGTATTAATCATAGACTCCCTACCTTGACTCCTGAAGTTTGTCTGTTCTGTTCGTCCATTCCTCGTTTTTTTTAATTCCTTTCGTCCGCAAGAGTCTGTCGTTCATAAAAACCAAAAGAAGTTTCTTTAAAAGTGTCCCAAGTTGTGAATATGAAGTCCATTACAGATTTTGCGACGCCATTAAACTGCTGCAGCCATTGCAGGTGCACGACTGCTAGCAAGACACTTGGTTGCCAGGAGACTGGTAACGGCTCTGATTGGTCAGTTTCTGAGCGAGGAAAGGGGGGGGCGGGGCCTTAAAGAGCCCTCACCTCGTATTCAAAATAGATGCTGATTTATTCTGGACAATGTTATTTGTAGCTTTGAGCTTCTATTGGAAAATATATTATATTTGGCTTTTTAATTCTCAGCATTCAGCATATTTCATAATGAACCTCATTATATTTTTCGCCAAATTTTACATTCATAACTGTAAAAACACGACCTCACGTTCATGTTTTCATCTTCAAAAAACAAAGCTATAACATTGCGCTCCCGGTTTAATGTTTTCATTTTATGACAGAAATATTACTTCTTTTTCCTTACTAATATTGAAATTCATGTAGGCTACTTTTACTTTATTAGGCTATACAGTATGTATTGAACTGTTATACTACTTCCTCTTGTTTGTTTGGAAATGCAGTAGGCTATAACAGCATATAATGTAAAAAGAAAAATTACTAATGAAAATCCACTTCTGTTGTGAAATAAAGATAAAAATGAAAGATAAAATAAAAAGATGACTTTGACATAATGTGTTCTCTTGAAGAAGAAGGGACATGGTTAAATATCCACCAACAACTGGAAGTGAGAGGTTGCAAGGATTTTATGTGGATAGGAAATGAGACGGGCAGGAGAACAGGATTACATATGCTCCAGCTTTGCAGCTTCTTGAATCATGTATACAGTTTAGAGGAGGAGTGGATTAGGTGAGGGTAGCTGGATAAAATAAAAACAAGGTATTATAGAGGAGTGCCAGCTTTGGCAGAGGGATTAGGTGTTTGACGTACATGAGATTCAGGTAAAGGATGTTATAATTATCGTGCAGAAGAATAACAGGAAGCACCACTGTATATTGGCAGTATTGATTGCAGCAAAGGCTGAAGGATAATTGGTTAATTACTTAAAAGTCCACTGCAGTCATGTTGCAAACATTGCAAGTGACTGGATTACTGCAATACACTGCGCTATCAGTGCTTTATATGAAAGTTTGACACTGTATAGAGGCTCATCTTCGAGGAAGCTCTGCTGGCATTTGTTGTGCAATTAATTATCACTAAGTAGCAAAAGAAATTATGACATTGCAGCAGCTTCATTTTCACATTAGTTTAATTTCTTTACTCACTCAGTGGGAGAGTAAAAGTTTGCTCACTTGTGAGATTCTTCCTCCTTCTCCCTCTCATTGTGTCTTTGTTTTACCTTCAAGGTGAAGAGCAACAGGATTCGTGCTCGACTGATGGCGAGAGACAACCGCAGCAGGTACTCACTGTCGGCCCCAGACTCATAAACATTAGACATGCTTGAAAAAAGGGATGATTTTCCTGTCTGACAGCCGACTCGTTCCCTGCACCTGCAAATGAAAAAGAGCCTCATCTCCATGCTGCCAAGTTCAAATAAGACAGTGAAGGTAGATATCATTCTCTGAAGAAACCTTCTAAGGCTTTGTGTTTGGATTCATTTCCCATTGAAAACTTTTTAACTGTTCCAGATGGGAGAAAAATAATAATAATTCAAAGTCAGGCAGCATGATGCAGCCTCTGTAGAACAGACGCGAGTTGAAGATGCAGCAACAGTGATGCTTTAAAAAGAGTTGTCTCGCACTCCATGAATAGTGGATGAAGTGCGCTACTCTCAAACTGTGTTTTTCCTTTTTCCTTTTTCCCTTTTTTTTATAATCCAGGAGGAATCTATGTATAGATGGTGATATCTGACAGGAGGTTTCATCACAAAGGTTTTTAGTCAGTTTTGATACCAAACGCAATACGGAGCTATCATCAGGACTCTTTGACTCCTGGAAAACGTTTGAAACTTAACAATTTCAGTATTTCACGCTGGCTGTTGCAACCTCTTTTTAGGAGATTTCTCAGCTTGGCGACATAATAGTGACTAATGCTGGTTCAGTTGGTAAACTCAGCATTCATAATTACCAGCTCCATCACTGTCGAATAAAACTCGTACCCCGCAACCTCTCGCTGTGGATCAAGCCACAGAGAACAGAAGGAGACAAGTGGCAACAACTTGGGTTAAAAATACCAAAGAGAAAAAAATAGTTTTCAGTTATATTTTCTAAATCCACTAATCCTTTTATATGTCATTTAGGATTAAATAATCCTTACCATCTTAATCATAATAGCACTGATAAAACAAGACTTATTATTTGGCTTAGAAATAACCTTATCTTTAATTGCTCATCAATCACTATTTTCAGAGCGGTGATTGTTTTTCTTTTTCTGGTTGAATACATAATTTATCTTTGTAGATAATTCGGCTCATTCACTCTTGATGAATTGCTTTATAATGATTATGATTAACCATTTTTAGGATTAGTGTACTGTAGGAGCTCTTGGTTTTCCTCGTCTCTAGTTTCCCTTGACGTAGTCCTCCACTTTTCAAAGGTATAATATTCTGATGATTTCACATTCGAACGTTTGCATTATTCAGAGAGGGTCGCGCAACAAGAGATGTTCATTTGGTGTTTGCGTTAATATATCTTAGCCCTTTCCTGTGGTATTTTCTGAGATGCACTAACAGGAATTACATGGTGGGGAATTGAGAGGTGGAAGGTGTTAGCGCTCCTTAATGCCCCGGAGAGCTGGCCTGACTTCTTTTATCTCAAATGAGCAGATCAGAGGACTGCTGATGGATTGCTGTGTGTGTGTGTATGTGTGTGTGTGTGTGTGTGCGCACGCAAGAGAGATTTTCAGCTCTGCTGGGTGTACGCTGGATAACTCGTGTTGTGGATTTGTGCTTGCATACAAATTGGTCTTGCTTTTTATGTACAAGTCGTGGTCTTGAATCTTTTAAGACTGAAGCACAAATATACACCGAGCAAACGTTGAAGAGTGAACTGTCTGGGATATTTTAAGGCTGCATTCAGAAACCAAGTCATGAACAATGTGCAGAAGGCAGCGCTTTTTTTTACCTCATGTAAAGATGAATCCATCTGCTTCTGACAACAGCACAAGTTTTAAAGTGCCTTTGCTTTAAGAAGGAAATACTAGTAGTATCCACTTGTCATGCTTTTCACACCTTTGCACTTTTTGCTGGTCTTAATTGTGCACATAGTTTTTCATTATTGACCTGGCATCGGTCAGTGTTTGGTGCTTGGCACTGTGTGAAACACTGGACTGAAGCTCAGAGGAGGATGATCTATGAAATACTGTAGCAGCTGGATGACGCTGATAACAGCCCAGATAGCAGCTCTGGATAATTGAAAGACAAACAATGAATACATTTTTTTCCTGATAAGATTCAATAACACATCATAAATATTATTTCTATTCTAATCATGATATGTTTTTTGCCCTGTGGCCTCAGTACAGTCTAATATTATATCGCCTTAGATTTCAAAGGTGTCATAAATTCCTGTTGTCACACTCTCACATCGGCAGCTGCTCCGATGACGACAGGTCAACGTGTGATCGAATCGAAGTCTTCATGTGAGAGGATTCAGCAGAGCTCAGGCCGCAGAACGAGCTGTTTGGTATGCAGACAGACACACTGTATTCCAATTGAGGCATCACACTGTGATCCTCAGCCCCTAATCCGTGTTGTTCATGGTCACGACTGCGCAGGAATGTGATCCTCATAGCAACCAAGTGATTAGGGTTTTTTTTTTTTTTTTCCAAACATCTCAGAATTGTATTCTGTGTCACGGACAGACAAACTCTCCATTTTAATTACACTCTGGCTCTTTCCTTTTCTCCCACTTGTCAAGTTCTGGTCTGGTTTATTGCTGTGTTGACACTGCTACCGTATAGTTGTTTCTGTGTCTGTCTCATTCTGTGCTTATCTGTGCATTTCTTTTCTTGCTAAGTCTTCTGAAAGCTGTTGTTCCTTTGATGGCAGCGAGGCAAGAATTGTGCAAATCCATTTTGTAAAGGGATCACAAACAGATGCTCTGTGTCTACACTGGAGACTGTGTGTGTGTGTGTATCTCTCTCTAAACCTTGAGTCTATTGTCTGAAAAAACCTGGAAAGTAAATGATAAATGTTCACAATGAGACGCAGTCAGACTTCACGTTCAAGCTCTTGGGGTTGGAGAAATGGGATCAACCCTGCAACAATACATTATAAATGACACTGTGAATGAGCCGTTGTCTGTTGTCATAAAACTAAATGACGTGCAGGTGGTTCCGTGCATGAAGGCAGATTGGCTCAGCTCAGGTGAGAGGTAAAAGCAGGAAGTCCTTTTCCTCTGGTGCTCAGGTTTATATTTTCTCTATATTTCCACTCCTGTCCTCTATAAAGTCAGGCAGATTCATATTCACTCCATTTTCACTCGGAGCATAATCTAATTGTTATTTTAAAAGCTGTAAAATATGACTGTGAGGCTGGAGCCGCGGCCAGAATGGGCACAGGAGACTTATGTTACGGCGGTGGAGGGTGGGGGTGGGGGGATGTGGAGCTTTTACACTTTTATGAGCAAACCTGCGAAGTGTCACAGTGGCTGAAGGCTGGTGAAGCTCAACCCTGTCTGACCCCGATACAGTGTCGCCCCCCTGGGATTTATGAAACTTTATACTCTGTTCATGAGCGCAGATCAGATCTGGGCTTTGCCTCACAGAGGAGATATTGTGTATTATGTTTCCTGGTGCTCACACTACAATAGAGGAAACTTAAAGGATTGGAAACTTTTAGGGGTCGTCTAAGGCAATCGTGTAAATCACAGTAGAGCTGTGATTAATGTTTTTAGTCACACTTAATGCTTTTCCTGCTACAACAACTCAAAACATCCTCTTAAGTAAAGTAACTGCAGTAGTTATTGTGATTATACTCAAGTCAGTAAATTGTATTATGATATTAGATGAGTCTATATGCAATTTAAAGGTCCAGTGTGTAATACAGTGTGGGGGTAAAGCGTTCAGATTCTAGTTTGCAGCGCTCACTCACTCGCTCGCACTCGCCCCTCCCGTCGGCAAAGTGACGGTGGCCTCCGAGGACAAAAAAACGTGTTTACCAGGACTGGGACGACTGGGAGTATTTCAGGAGCATGGGGCGATGAGGTGAAGATCTAAACAGATTTACGATATGTCTGCTGTTTTCTACTCCTTTCTACTCTCTCTATCGTTATAAAAGAAGAATTATAAGGCTACGAAAACCAAACAAATTTTATTTTTATACACTTAGGTTAATATATTCATTTTTTCATTTGACCAGTGAGTCCACTAGTCCACCAAAACATTTTTTCCACTGTTTTCTTTGGAAAATGAGGCCAATCCCTTTACCAGAAAACAACTATTATTGCTTCATTTTCAAATATACAGTATACTTCACTGTGGTCACTTAAAGAAAAAAAGTAAAGAGTTAAGGTTTTGTATAATAACAGGGCAGGTCACTGAGCGCCGGTGCTGCTCAGTGACCTGTGGGACGTCTGGGGTCAGTGACTTGAGTTTTGTCCGTGTTGAACTGTGAGACGCCCTTTTTTGTAAATCCTCCTCTGGACAGATAACCTTTTGTGTTTAGGAACAAATATGTGGAGCAGAGTTTAAACCCACTGAACTCAGGCTGATATTTAGTCCTTTTATTTAATAGTGTTTATTTAAAAGGGATGATGTTTGTTCCAAGTTTGTTCCATTACAAAACATTAAACTAATGTGTTGCACAGTTTATAGCTGCTAATTTTCAGCTCTTGCTCAGTCGTGCTTTTGAATATTTTACGATGCAATTAAAATATTCAATTCTCATTATCATAAAATCACAATATGAAAGTTGGATAGAATATGATATTGAAACGACAACAGCAAAAACAAAACAAAAGATCCCTCTGCCAGTTATCATTCAGTGTTTTTTTAAATTATTGTTGTTTGAGCTTTAATTACAGAGATATATTACACTGGTCCAACAACCTTAAAATTCAAAGCCTGATCTATGAATATATCTCAATAAAAATGCATATTAATGTTGGATTTGACTTCTTGATTTGCAGTAAATAGGAAATCACCATCAGCTGTGCCTTTGTTTCATAGCTCCATATAATTTTTTAGAGATTGTCCACAGACGGTTTCTCCAACGCCACAGTGCTGCATCGTGTGACGAGTCGACCCTTGTTTCTAGCAGTAATTGGACAGAGGATGAGGTTTCCCTCGGTGCACTGACGTTCTCTTCACTATCTCACCACTACAGTATAGTATACACACCAGTCACTCTGAGGCTTAATATAACCTTCAAAGAGCACTTTCCTCAGTCTGGATATATCCTTCAATGAGCTTCACAGCTTGATCACTTTCTCCTCTATCTCATGTGTTTGTCAATGTTTGCACTCCCTCCACCATTTGTTACTATTGTCTCAGCAGCTGCTTTCCTCTCCCTCCCCATCTCTCTCCCTCTTTCTCTCTCCCTACCTTCCTCCCCAGCGCCTCATCAATCTCTATTCTGCAGGACTATCTCTGAATCTGCTCCAGTGCTTCTTCCCCTCTCCTCCTCTGGCCTCTCTCCACACTTTCACCACAGCACAGCACTCTGGTGTTCCCTCGAGGAAACCCACTTGAAGTGATGTTTTATTACAACTTCCAGCTGGCAGACTTTCCCGCAGCTGCTCTTTCCTGACAACATTTAGCCCATGTAAGGACCAACGTTTTATATATTTTCTGTGGCGATATTTCATCTTTTAAAATTACATTTTTATGCATTTCTATGCAACAGCGCCTCAAATCTAGTCTAATTCAACTATTGTATTTTTAATGTAACATTTTTACGTTTAAGTCAAGTTTCTGTTGAACATGAATGTGATTATTCTTTTAATTATTGGAACAAATATATAATTAAAAACACAAAGTACGTCCTCACTTTATTTAGAAACAGGGCTGATGGAAAACTGCCTTAATGCTTGAGAGGATCACAGAGTGACATTTAACTTTCCCCATTCACATTCACAGCAAGTCACATACTGCAGAATAAGAAAATGTACTGATATTGTAATTGTAATATTATATAATAACGATAATAAGGTCATGTAAAGGTTTTCCAAGAGAGAAGTAACATGGCCTTAACTTTATGCAACGTTAAGATAATGTTCTGTCGGCACGATTTCAATTACTGCATTCAATTAATTTAGTAAGCCTAAGGCAAAATACACTTGAGGTATAAAGTTTACAGTGACAAATGGATATATTATTTTATTTTGCTTCTTGTTAACATTAGAAAAAAGTGAATGCAGTGCATGTTTGCAGGGGCTGTAGCATTCACATCACACCAGCTTTAACATAAAAAGATTAGTTTCACCCCTCAAAATACGTGTCACGTACATTTCTACCCATAACTTTACCACCAACATCCACATTATTCCTGTGTTTAATCTAAACAGAGGTCTTCCCGGGGTCAGAGAGGAAGAGGAGGAGGAGGAGGAGGAGGGTGTGCCTCTGCCTTTTCTGTGCGATGGATTAGCAGCAGTGGCAGGTCATTACATACCTGGAAGCTGTGGCTAATCACAGCGTCGTCAGAGCAGCAGGCCTCCTGAAATGATCACCTCTGTTTTACCTTTCAACCCTCATCTGTACTAACGGCGTTGTCACAGCCGTGGCATTTTTATGGCCACCTATACCACACTCCCAATGCAAACACTGTGACAAGGTGTGTGCTTAACTCAAGGGTTGTAAGATTCTTGCATAATAAGGCCCATAAATTGAGCGCACAAGGACAGGGGGAAGTGAGAGCAAATCTTTCAAGCACAAAAAAAAAGAAGAAAAAGAAGAAAACGATCTTGCTTCTGCAGGAAAAGCGAAAGGTGCATAGCTGAGCAACGTAACATGATGATGGGATTATAATGTATAGCATTTAATGCTTCTTGGCATCCTGTAAAGCTGCTCTCCCTGTGCAAGGCTAAGTCTGCAAACTGGTAGTGTCAATAAGAGAGCGCCGCAATTTAGATATACACAAACATTTTCCATTGAACTACTTGTATGTATAATACAAACATACTGCGCCTGCTCAAATGCATTCTGCCCGTTTTCATTGTGAGAGATTCACTTACAGTAAACATGGGGTAAATATTGAATCATAAGTGCCAGTGTAATTACTTTGTGATTCATCTCAGGCTTCTTGTGTGAAGAGGCTTTAATATTATGGTCTAATTAGTGTCCGTTGCTGGGGCGTGCTTCTGGTTCAGGTCACCATGTTTGCTGTATAGAAAAAACATCATGTCATGGTGAAAACGTCAAACCGTTTATGTCATTGAACAAGATTCATATAGCTTACACAAAATCATGTACTGTACTGAGTTTTATTATGATGCAAGTTAATTAAATGAAATATCAACATGTTCAATATAAATGTGAATAAAGGCTTTTTGGCTAAAATAAAGTAAATGTATAAGTTAGATATTGTGCACCTTTTATCAACAAACAAAATTTCAGCGTCAGCTCAGAATGAAATTACATGGATCTATTAAAGGAGAGCAAATATTAAAGGGATAGTTCACCCAAAATTCAAATTTCACTCATTATCTACTCACCCTCATGTCGATTAAGGGCTGGGAGAAGTTTCAGAGTCCTCCGTGTCTTCTCTGAGTTACAGCGAGGCTCCGTGCAGCACTGCATGTCCATATGACGGTTGCGAACGGGGCTCACTTTTCTTCGTCCAAAAAGACACACCAGAAAACATCCAAATACCTCCATACTGCTCGTCTGTAATGTCCCTCTTGTATTGAAGCCCCGACATGAGAAATTGTTCTGAAAAAAATTAAATAAGTCTATCTTTCAAGCTTGTTTGTAGCGGAAGCTCCTCTTCCTGGTCCGTCCAAATCTCGCGCGATTTGCGCCGGCGTCAGTGCGATTACTGACGCCAAAACGACCGGATCGCTTACTTCTGCTTTAATTTTTTTCGGAACAATTTCTCATGTTGGGGCTTCAATACAAGAGGGACATTACAGACGAGCACAATGGAGGTATTTGGATGTTTTTTGGTGTGTCTTTTTGGACTAAGAAAAGTGAGCTCCATTCGCAACCGTCAAATGGACATGCAGTGCTGCACGGAGCCCCGCTGTAACTCCGAGAAGGCACGGAGGACTCTGAAACTTCTCCCAGCCCTTAGTCGACATGAGGGTGAGTAGATAATGAGTGAAATTTGAATTTTGGGTGAACTATCCCTTTAATATTTGCTCTCTGTTAAGATGAGTTCAGTGGATCTTTATTCATGATACTCTTCACTGCTTTTCTACAGTAGCTGCTTTGGGGAAGGAATTAAAGACATTTTGGTCGGAATCAGTTTTATGATGAAGGATGAGAGAAGAAAACAGGGTTCAGGTCAGACGTGGTGAGAGTGAAGCTTTCAGCTACCGTATATATGAGCCTAATAAGTTCCCCTGGGCTGAGTTTACTTTCTACTAAGACATCTTAGAGAGGCTTTTGAAAGTTTTCCTAATGAATTTAATACTTTCAAGTCCTAATGCATTATTTATCTTTAGGGGTCATGCACGGGTACGAATCTTTTACCTGTAAATGAAAGCAAAGATGTGTTTTTCTCTGGTCTTATAGGTTGTAACAATCCCACGCTGAAATTTCATCAAAACATTTATATTTCTTCTATGCATTATGAAGTTTTACCGCCTGCTCTCTGCTCTCCTTCTGTCGAGTCCCAGCGGTTCCACTTAGCACATATTGCACCATTTATTTTCATTATACTCTGACATTGTGGCTACAGCCTAAAACCAGCAGCTCATCATCTCACTGCTTTCGTTTGTTTTTGTTCTCGGTGGGCCGCAAAACTTTCCAACAAGTCTCCGCTGATTTATTGCTCCTTGATGTTTTCTTTTTCGGAGAGTCACAACATGCCATTTTGAATAGTAATAATGATAATTAAAAAAAAAAACATCTTTAGCATGTCAAAGGAATAGTATCAGTGTTAAGCTTTAATTACACATAGCTTTATTAATTAATTATATTAACTGCTGCAAAGATAAGCAGCAAGCAAAGATAGTCTTTGTCCTTGAAGAATTGTTTTTACGTCACTTTAAAGTTTATACATTTGGTTTTTTATGACCAGGGTATGCATGAAACGAACTGAGCTCCAAACGAATCTTACAATCTGACAATGAATTATTCATCCAATCTCCCCAAGGCGTGCATGTAATCCTGCATGTATGAGTATGATTTCTTGCTCAGTATGAATGAAATGTAGGTTTTTCAGTTAATGCACTGCAGCAGTCTGCAGCTGCATTGTACCTGGAGAGCCGAGCCCAAACCCACAGAAAAACTCTGAAGCAGCGTTTACAGTCAGGGACCGTCCTCAATGCAGCGCTGTTCGACTGAAACCACTTCTACTCTTCACACTGGGCTCTGTTACTGCCCAGTGTTTCCAGATCTGAGGAAAGAATTGACCAGTTGCCCAAAGAAGTGATCATTCAAAGTGATCATACAGTAGTTTAGGAACCAAAGGTATACCTGTAATGCATAAATAAAAATATAACAAAATATAACAAATATAACAGTATTGCCTCTCACCCATCATTTCACGACTGACAGTGAAGCTGAGTGACAACAACCGGGAGTCGCTACAATTATGTGGATAGACGGTTACTGCAGAATCGGTTGTCTTTGTGTCACTTTGCATCAAAGCATCTGAGCGAGTGCCTCAGAGCAGCAGCCATCGTACAACTCCTCCTGTGTAAGTGTGTGATAGGTTATCACCAGGTGCAGGACTCTGCTCTTCATCTTTATATTTTCCACATGTCGTGTTAGATATACTGAGGTCTAACTGAGAGCTTTATCTGCTTTAGTGTAAACTGCCTGATGTTAGCATGTCCACCTTATGACAGATAAGACTACACAGACACAAATACACACATAACATCGTATATATGATATATGACGTTACCACTCTGTTGATTGCTTTCTCGCCAGCTTCGTTGTAAACAAATGCACATTGCCAGGAGGAGGGTTAGCAAAACAGCACCTCTGGACCCCTGTTCCTTCCAAGGATGAGGCCATAGGTTAAGGATAATAGAGCCAGAGCCTTTATGTCTTTTGCTTTTGTCTTTGTCAGACGCGTTAGTGAACCTGCTTCACAATGAACTGATTTAAAGCTGCAGACTGTTTTAGAGTCCCATCACAGATTTTTAAGCTGTGTTACTGGACACTTCCTGTTAACACGTTCCCCCCAGTTTTTCTTTTTTTTTTTTTTTTATCCAAACAAGATTTTTCATTACAGCTCTTAATCTTTTTACTGGTGATTTCACTGGGAGAGTTTCATGTGAGTTCAAGGAGAAGCACCAACATCCTTGTGTCCTCTGGAAAAGCAGACGGCACCAACAGACCTCTTTCTCTCTCTCTCTCCCTCTCCCTCTCTCTCTCCAGTCATCAAATGACCACAGTGGTTATCATCGGCAGCTAAGGAGCTCAGCCAGAGAAATTACAAAACCATCGACTTTCAGACTTGGAACAAAACAGCTTGGCTGTCAACAGCCCCCCCTCTGTGCCTGAGTCTGCGTTTTATCATCACTATAAAGTTGGAGCCGTACCGATCGCCTCTCTGCCCTGCTGTTAAGCTGATTTTTTTTTTTTTACAGCTTGACACTCTGCACCAGAGCTCTTGTTGTTCATAAGACACATGAATTCGCCAGAGGGGCACATGCCTGTTCGTTGGGTGAGTTTGGCAAGGCTGCACTTGAAACTGTAATAAAAACCCATCTGTTAGAGGCTGAAGCTGAGCCAGTGAACGTGTGTTCTTGTGCTGAAGTGTCTGGGTGCGTTAGTGTAGGGCAGGCTATGTGTGTGTGTGTGTACACACTTGAGGATTTGGCTGACGGTATCAAAGGGGGATTGTGATTTTCAGATGTTTTTTTTTTTTCTTCTAAAATCAGAAGCACACTATTTCAGTTTAGACACAAACACACACACACAGCTACTGAAAATACAGACAGGAAAAAAAAAAACACACAGACACGATCCATGTCATCCTCACACAGACACACACACACTGTTGAGCTGCGTACCCAATGCATTTCAGCAACTGTGAACGCTCAGTGTCGAACCTCTCATTTCCTTTTGGCAATGTATAATAGTGTTGTCATGACAACAGGGTATAGTGATGGAATTAAGTAGCTGCGCACACAAGCAAACGCAAAATTGATTGACTCTGCATAATGCGCCCCGAATCTCCCTCTCTCCCTCTCTCCCTCTCTCTCTCTCTCTCTCTCTCTGCTGATGAACACAGGAGGAGTCTCATCTGAGAACAAACACACTGCAGGATCATCTCACACATTCTGGAAATCCCATCATCTTACAAATGAAGTAATACATATTTTTTCAGTTTGCCAGGGCCAGGTGGACTCAGCGACGACACCTTTTACATTTCTTTTCTGCAGCAGGAAGATTTTATTTATTTTATTTTTTGTGAAATTCGAGATTTAATACATTTTACCCATCTTGATAATGTGTGACAGCGACAAAAGGTGTTGCCACCACAGTACCTGGACTTATTTCCCATGGTAATCTCTCTCGCACCGAGGACAGGTTGTTTCAGAAGGGAAATTGAATGTTATTTTCAGTCATGTACTGCACGTTCACATGATTTAAACGCGGCAGTGAAGTGCTCTATATACAGCAAATGCATAAAGATAGTCAGGCAGTACAACGTGTCAGTGTGGTAAAATGTTATCAAAGGCCTCACATGTCACAGAGCTGCTGCTGCTGCTGCTGCTGCTGCTGCTGCTGCTGCTGCTGCTGCTGCTGCTGCTGCTGCTGCTGCTGCTGCTGCTGCTGCTGCTGCAGAAGACGGGTTTGCTTTACATTTGCTGGTTCGAGTTGGACAAGAAACATCTTCCCCAAGCCGGGGGGATTTTCAAGTACAAGCTCAGGTGCAGAAATCCATTGTTTCTTTTTTTTCCCCTGACATATGAAGGGATAATAAGTGAAAACACAGCATCAAGGATTGTTTTAAAGATGGACACTCACCATCAAAAACAGGCCTATGAGGAACCTGCTAGAGTGAATAATTGTACAATTTTACTGCCACTACTACTCAAGGGCATTATAAATTCTCCAGGATATTGTATGAGAAGAAAATCCATTATAATCTAGTGGGGAATTTACTTAATAGGCCTACTGAAGAATTTATAACTTCATGTGACAGTACTAATAATTTTTTTTTCCTTGACCGTGTGTTGATATTGATATTAATGTAGCTTTACTGTCTGTAGGGTAAATATGAAGCTGCAGCCTCAGGTTGGTTTGTCCAAGTTAGACCGAAGACCATGAGACCAGGAGGACACAGCTGGATGGCCTCCTGCGTCCACAGCTGGAAATAGAAAAATCAGATTGACCATTCAAACCAAAGACTTTGCTAATGGGAACACTTAAAAGCTGGGATTGTGTTGGCATTGGATGTTTCGAAGATGCTAGATTGGGGTTACTCATACAGTAAGAACAACTTAAAACCAAACATTGACCAGATGTTGTCCTCTGGTGACACAATGTCACAACCAAACCTTAAAAATTACTACTATTATAATGTTTATATAATTCTCACTCAATCTGAGTTAGTTACAATTTTGCTAGAGTTGATATTTAACTCTTTAATACTGTTACATTACAAACACTTACATTGTTATAATGAAAGTGCATTTTTAACTCCAATCATTTTCACCAGTAGTTACCTGATATTCACACAATTAAGTGTGTTTTCACCTCCAAACTAAGTTAATCTCTTTCACTGGTAGAGCCTTGCAGTTTTTACAAACTTTTTCTTCCATTTTTAGACTCGAGGCATAATATCAATTAATTTACAATACAAGTGTTTACCATCATTTTAACCACATGTACTCCCTCATTAAAATCTGTGAACTCTTTTTGACTCATTAAGACTGCAAAAAGCACAATAACAATCTCATTAAATCCTCTTTACTGTGTCTTTACACACAAACATTGACATTTGGCAAGAAAAAAACAAACTATCACTTTATTAATCCTTTTATTGTATGAATGTGAAACCTATTTACGAAGAAAAAAAGCAGGCAATGCAAAGATTTTGTGACAACAGGGTCCATGGGTTTTTATGTAGAACCTAATATATTGATATTTTAAGAATAACGCATCTAGGTGATGAGTTCATAAACATCTAAAAATGGGTCAGCACACAGCAGATGTAAAATGTTTGGGGCTCTTGTGTGTGATGAAAACACTGGTCACTGAGGCGGCCACTGGGAAACTGAAGTGGATCCGACCCTGCAGACAAAAAAATTGGTAGAAGATTAAAGAGCAGTTGACTGCAATCTGTACCCCACTGTGTTGAAATGCCAAGGGCTGCTGAGAGTGAGCACACACGCACAAGATTGCATCACCTCCTGAGCCACAAGCCTGCACTAATGAGGGAGAGTGCATTAACACTTCACCATTAAATAGCCAGAATAGATCTTGCTTGTCCAGCTCCCCATAGACTGACAGGCTCCGAGTCCACAGAGGGAGAAACTGACGTGATCATCACACCGCGTAGCTACTGTATGGCTGTTGAATCCTTTGGTTATATAGAGAAATTATAAAGGGAATCTAGATTGTGTTTGTATAATCACACAATATCTGATAATAATGATTATTAATTGTCACACTAATTTTATTGCTTCACATCTCTTCACCTAAACCCTCCTGTTGTCCTTCTGGGTCAAATTGACCCAATCTGTTCCCTTCCTCCATCCTTCCTTCTTTCCTTCCTTCCTTCCTTCCTTCCTTCCTTCCTTCCTTCCTTCCTTCCTTCCTTCCTTCCTTCCTTCCTTCCTTCCTTCCTTCCTTCCTTCCTTCCTTCCTTCCCTCTTTCCACAATCCTTTTTCCCTTCCTTCCTTCCTTCCTTCTTTCCTTCCTTCGTCCGTCCTTCTGCTTCCTTCCTTGACCTAATCTGTTCCTTCCCTCCATATTTCTTTCCTTCCTTTTCCCCTTCCTTCAGTCCTTCCTTCCTTTGTTCCCTTCGTCCTTACTTCTTCTTCCTTCCTTTTTGACCCAATCTGTTCCCTCCCTCCATCTATCGTACCTTCCTATTTCCCTTCCTTCTTTCCTCCCATCTCTCACTTCGTCCTTCCTTCCTTCCCTTTGTCCTTCTTTCCTTCCTTCCTTCTTTCCCTTTGTCCTTCCTGCCTGCCTTCCTTCCTTTTTCCCTTCCTTCCTTCCTTCTTTCCTTCTTTCCCTTTGTCCTTCCTGCCTTCTTTTCTTCCTTCCTTCCCTTCATCCTTCTTTCCTTCCTTCCTTTTTTCCCTTCATCCTTCCTTCCTCCCTTCCTTCTTTCCTCCTATCTCTCACTTCGTCCTTCCTTCCTTCCCTTTGTCCTTCTTTCCTTCCTTCCTTCTTTCCCTTCGTCCTTCCTGCCTGCCTTCCTTCCCTTTTCCCTTCCTTCCTTCCTTCCTTCCTTCCCTTCGTCTTTCTTTCCTTCCTTCCTTTTTTCCCTTCCTTCCTTCCTTCCTTCCTTCCTTCCTTCCTTCCTTCCTTCCTTCCTTCCTTCCTTCCTTCCTTCCTTCCTTCCTTCCTTCCTTTTTCCCCTTCATCCTTCCTTCCTTCCTTCCTTCTTTCCCTTTGTCCTTCCTTCCTTGACCCAGAAGGACAACAGGGTTAATATTCAGCTCTGTTTCATTCACATTCACTCATCACCACAACACCCTGATCCATCTTTATTCATTGCATGTTTCTCTGTCAAGCCACATTAGCCTCACAGGGAAGGAAGGCGGTAAACGGAGAGGTGGTTAATGTGCCGCACCTGCCGCCGCTGCTGCCAGGATGCTAGTTGACATCTTTCACCTCCTCAGCGGCAAAGCCAGTTAAAAATCATACCAGAAATGAGCAGCAAAGATTTACTGGAGCGCGAAGGTCTATCTATCTGTCCTCTGTTTCTTGCCATCATATAATTTTTCCAGGGGGCCGGTCGGTCGGTCGGTCGGTCGGTTGGTTTGTGAGATGACAGGTCGAGACAGAGGAGAGAGGCCGGTCAGCGATCCGCCTGACTGGAACCTGATGAATCCCGTGGAGTGTGAAAACACTTTCCTCCTGTTGAGAAACCAGTGTCACGGCGTAATGTTCATGAAGGATCTTGTGTTGGGCAAATGACACGACGGCATCAGTCGGTGCTGCAGATAGAAGATGGGTTTGAACATTTATGGCCCGCCGGTTTTGGCAGCTGTAAAATGAGGAACCATTTCTCAACCACACACCGAGTCCTCCTGTGTATGTGATGCCTTTCATTTTTCAAAAATTGTTGTATAAATGTTTTCCACTGCAGAACATCCTGCAGTGTCGAACCAAGGCTGTTATTGTTGCATATGAAGTAGTAGAGCAACAGGAGAGGGATTAGCACAAGAACGCTTTAGTTAAATGTCTTCAAAATCAAAGCGTATCTTCTTCCCTGTTGGTACGTTTGATGCACAGCGACTCCTGAGGCTCCACAGAGGTTCATCCCTCTGAAGACGAAGGTTTCAACTCGGCTTTCTCCTCCACTTGACTCCCACTTCTCACAGCATGCAGGCCCTATGCTCATCTTCACCACGGTCGTGCAACATTTTCCCCAACATCTGACTCACAAAACAGCCATGCTTTTAGAGGTAACACCTGCCCCCGTCTACTAGTACAGTACATGCTTTAAAAAAAAGGCTCGGCCTCTGCAAAGAAGATGTGCCCGAGGAGTCGGACGTGTGCGCCGTGTGTAGTTAAATCAACCAAGAATTATGTAAAAGATTGAAAACAGCCTTGAAGAACAATAATGGCCACAAGTGTGAGCAGCTGCACCCACATTTTAAGACCTCACCTTGTGCATTAAATCCGCAGTTATATGCGCTTCCAAAGCTCGGAGCTCGATTTTATTATTCATGAAGTCCTGAGATCTCTGCCCCCTCAAGAGCCCAAAGAGATATTGTTATTTGATGTAGTAAACAGAGCACTGGAGAGTGCAGAGTGGCCATTGCTACACACACATTTCCTTAGCCTTTGGAGAATAACATTACATTAGACGTCTCACAGTTAAAAAAAAAAACTAAGGTTAAAGGTTATAGACAGAAATTATGTAATCATGCAAGGCTACAACTCACATGACCCCTGGGGGCATCGGGGAACATGAACTAGTCTGTGATTCCTCAAGATGCAACATGAAAAAGAATAAATATGTAGGAAATACAAAGACAAACAAACAGAGGAAGAAGAATGAAGCAGCCAGATAAGACAGTACGACTAAACTTGTCATTTTGTTTTTGCTTAATCCATCCAGACTGAGTTTATATCGGTGCCAACTTTCTTGTTTGGTGGGAAGGGGAGGGGGGGTGGGGCTTGAACTAATCAGTAGTCAGTCGAAAACAAACAGAGCACAGAAGAACAACACAAAACAGCAACAGTCTGTACACTGTTAAAAACAGTTGCGTTCAAAAGCAGAGAGATTGTTCGTCATATTTTCAAACTATAGCCCAAATTACCAATTATGTTGAGTTTGAGTTTATGTTAATTAAATTGTTCCTGGTCGATTCAGCAGAGAAAATATGTTGAGTAATTGCAGTTTAGATGCAGTGGCTTGTTGTTGCCCTTTAAGACTTTATAAACAAAAAGGTACCAGTGCAACAGATCTGACCTTTTTTATATAAAATGTAGAGATGTGAAGCAGCTTAATCAGTTGGAGGAGGTAAAGGAATATTATTATTTCTTCACTCACAAATGTATATAACTACACCAGGCTCATTCACACCTGTTGCTGTTTCCATACATAACAGCTCTGAACGCCTACACTGCCATTTAAATGTAATATTTACAGTGATTCAGACATGTTACATCCTCTACATGTCTAACAACCACACACATGTATAGCTACATGCATGGTATGTTTGTTTGTACAGTCTACTCTGTACCCTGTAAATGACCAGTGCACTGAACACAACATAGCTACTGTATGTGAACCCTGAGGCGAGATCATTCAGCCTAAATTAATTAAGCCCTCCCACCCCCTCCCCTTTGCTTTTTTCTAACTGACTCATTTGTATGATGACAGTCCAATGATGTCCAGGGAGAATATTAAAAATGGATGAATATTTAAATGATTTATCTCAGCACTTCATATGAAAAGTGCTGCAACATCTCTGCATGCGCTGCTGCAATTTGCATCATCTGATCTTTGTCTATAGGGAACATAATGATAATGGAAATCATCCCCAAAGGGATTTTTTTTCTGCTAAGGCCACATAATGGTTACTTAATAAGATGATGCACGAAATCAGCCTCCCTGTTTCTATAAACACACATTTAAATAAAAATACAAAGAAAGAGTATTCTTGGTTTATTGTCGTGTTTGAGCGTGACTATTGTGTGCTGCACTGCACTCTCTCTGCTGATTGCATCAGTTTGCTGTGATGGAGGAGCTGCTCTGCTCTGCTCTGTTCTTCTGTCTGAAAAAAGCAGCAGGTAAAAGAAGCGTCTGAATGTGTCAAAGAGAAACTTAATAAATAATGGATGTCATGAAGAAGCTTCAGTGGAAGCTGTCGGCTTTGAAATCCACTCCCTGGTTGAGTCACACTCCCAGTTCGCTCCTTTCATTTTACATTTAACGGGCCCTGGTGCTGTATAACCATCATCTCCACACACACACATAGACACACACACACAGAGATACCTCATGGGGCTGGGGCTGTCTGAGGCGGTTAGTGCTGGGGAGGTGCTGAGCTCGGAGCTATATACCAGGCAGGTGTTGTGTCCGTCTTTGGGGCTCACGTCTGCATACATCAGCTTCAATTTCACCCTCAGCTCTCTGGGTTTGAGAGCCCGTGGTTGACGTCCACACAGGAAGGCAGCAGCAGCAGCAGACAGCAGCACCAGCCAAGAGGAGGAGGGAAAAAAGAATAAACAGCTGCATGCATGAGCCTCTCTTACTCTCTTTCTCTCTTTTGGACGTGGGGTTTCTCAAAGCCCTCGAAGGTTAACTGGTTTTTCTTTTGTAGTTGTGTGGTGATCTCTCTCTCTCTCTCTCTCATGTGGATGGGAGGAGGAGCTGCGGATGCCCCAAAAAAAAAAAATGTTTAAACCCCCTAAACAAAAACTGTAATTTATCCAATATTGCTGACACCAACAAAACAGCAGCAGGTGCCATGGAATCAAAGACCTCATTAAAAGCCGGAGCAAACAAATTGATTTCACAGCCCCTCAGTAGTTCACAATAACATATTTTTTTTTAATGTGCTCAGACTTTAATTTTCAACAAAAAATATTCTTCACCCCCCCGCCCCCTTCCTCCTCCCACTAGAAAATCTTAAATGCATGCTGTGAGCTCCACATGTCAGGCTGCTGCTGCACAGAGAGATCAAAGTCAGCAGCAGGATGAATGGCTAATAATTCATAATTAATCACATACTCAAAGTAAAAAAAAAACAAATGCATATGCAGGCTTAGTCTCTGAATTAAACTCTGTGACATAACTTGACCTCTCTATATCTTATAATCATTTTCTTACCATGTGTTTTTTTTTTTTTATAGATGGCTAAAGGGAGATGAAAGAAAAGAGAAAACGCATAGATGTGAGAGAATTGCTTGAAATGTAAAAACCTTCCTCTGTGCAGCGCCTGGAGGTAATGAATGTTGTGATGAGATCCTTTATAAATAAAACTGAACTGAAAATTGAATCGCTACAGCATGATGTGCAAAGTTACCATGGAATTGCAATTTGTGCTCATTATGCAGTGGTGCAAAACGTATGTAAAAATGTAAACGTTTGCAGACACGAGGAGAGAGAGAGAGAGTGAGAGAAAGAGAGACAGCAGAGAATATAGTATGAGTCCGTCGTCCTTCAGCTATAATGTGAATCTTCTGGCTGTCAAACTGGGAGAGAAAGAACATTGGCTAAAGGCCACTTGTCCTCTCACGGAGCCCAGATCGTCGTGTTCACATTGTCAGAGCTGGGCAGCTCAACACACAAGACTCCAATCTACCCCACCACTGTCTGCTGGTGTGAAGGTGAATCTAAATATACATACACACTCAGACACATGCAGCAGATATGAGTGGGTGGGTGCAGGTGGGTTTGGATTTTTATGAGTTTATGAAGTTTCTGTATAAGGCTCTGTGGCAAAAAAAAACCCATTGAAATGCAACATTATACACTGCCACCACTTGGATTTAACTAAGCTATAGGTAAGAGCCTCCCATTGGATAATTACTGCATGGATGATTATGTTTCAGCTGGCAACAACTTATTTAATACATGCATTTGATGCAGTCTCATTTCCTGAACAACCATGTCGGAAGACACATCCTGTGGTTGTGGAGAAGATGTTAATCTGTTTCATAAGGGTCAAATTATTGGCATCAAGCAAATAAAACATCCAATAAGATTGCTGAGACTAAAATTGGGTTAAGCATTATTAAAAACTGGAAGGACAGTGGGGAACCATCATCTTCAAGGAAGAAATGTGATCCAATGTGACCACAGAGTCCAGACCTGAACCCCATTGAGAATCTTTGAAAAATTAATGCAACTCTCTATGGAAATAAATGTGACATTGCAGAAGCTGAAAACTGAAATGATGCCACAGCAAATGCATGCCGTAATCAAAGCTAAAGGCGGTCCATCAAAATGTTAGAGTGTGTGTGACTTTTTATTTTGGACAGGCAGTGTGTCCTAATATAATAACAATTTTAATTTCCAGGACGATTAGACTCCAAACACCTGGGACACCAACAATCCTTTTTATTTCCATACTGTTATTATAGTGGTCAGCAGTATTCAGTTTATTACAGCTATTGTACATTTTTAATCACACAGCAGTTGTCTTAGATAACAGCTGCTCATGTCATACTCGTGATGTATTTGTAGATCAAGTTTATTACAAGTAGCTGCTTGTTAGATTAGCATAGCATAAGACTGAAAACAAAGGAGGAAATGGTGAAAAGCCGTTCTCCATCTGTCAGAGTGTCTCATAAAGTCTGAGAAATCATAGTGTAAAAGTCGTGATTACTGATTTTGCACAAGATCATTTCATGGCCAGGACCAGCTAAACCGAGTCACAGCTCCTCGCCAAGAAATAGTACCGGGGGCGCCTGACAGGATTTGTGCTAAGCTAAACTAAAACACTTTCTCTTACAACTTTCAACAAGAAACTGAATGGGTTCATTTCTCATGTTGCAACAAGTCCTTTAATTTAAACTATAGGTCCTAGTCTCTAAAGGGAAAACTACGGTGGCCCTAAGGGCTCAACAAACTGCAACCTCAGTCACAAAGGCAACAAACAAACCTGAAACAAACATACAACAAATTCAGAAAACAGCTTTAGGCTACCTATCAATTTTACCAGGAACGTGCTGCAAATAGGCCAACTCACAATAGTAGCTACATGTGTTTGCAGGGACACTAAAAAGTGACTTTCAAATATCTGAATCATGTGATATTGGCGGCGTTACAATAAACAAAACAAACACCTTATTTTCCCTAACACCTTCCTCACGATTCCTCACTTTTTTTTGCGTCCACAGAAACAATTCAGCTTCTGTGTCGTCAAAATGATGAAGCTGTTTTCTGTCTGTGAAGATTCTCAGTCATCCAGGTCGTCTACTTGTGAAGGCAGCTGGTTTTTCGCCTCTCATCCAACAAGCTGTTTCAGTTCTGAAAACCAGTGTGGAAAATGTGGGACTGTGTTTGATTGACTATAGCCATCATGTGAGTGCTAGTGATGATGACGGCTATAGTCAACGACTCTCAGGAAATGTCTTGAAAAATCAAAAGAAATCCAGTTGCCTTCAACTTCTTCAGCACTTAACAAAGTTGTTTTCTCCATTTGTGGCACGTTTGTGTTTTTGCAAGTGTTTTCTCACACTGCAGTGCATTGAGCCTCCAGGGCCACTGTAAGAAACACTTGGAGAATGTATGTGATGATACTTAGCCTAGTCTCTTGTAGGCTACATAGACCTGTAGCCATGTTTTAAAGGGATAGTTCACCCAAAATTCAAATTTCATGCATGTCCATATGATGGTTGCGAACGGACACCACTTTTCTTCGTCCAAAAAGACACACCAGCTCCCAGTGTTGCTCTGCTGGAATCCCGTGCGATTTGCGGAGCCGTGAACTGGGTGTCACTGTCAATGCAAATCGCGCGAGATTGGGACGGACCAGGAAGAGCAGTGCTGGGAGCTTCCGCTACAATCAAGCTTAAAACATAGACTTATTTAATTTTTTTCGGAACAATTTCTCATGTTTGGGGCTTCAATACAAGAGGGACATTACAGACGAGCACTATGGAGGTATTTGGATGTTTTTTGGTGTGTCTTTTTGGACGAAGAAACGTGAGCTCTGTTCGCAACTGTCATATGGACATGCAGTGCTGTGCCGAGCCCCGCTGTAACTCAGAGAAGGCACGGAGGACTCTGAAACTTCTCCCAGCCCTTAGTCCACATGAGGGTGAGTAGATAATGAGTGAAATTTCAATTTTGGGTGAACTATCCCTTCAAAAGACTTGCCACATGTGGAACATATACAATCTATTTAAATCATTTATAAGACAGTTTATATCTGTGGCCACCTTCCTCCATAACAGTTGCGCAACCATCAAAGTTAAATTGACACTATCACCGCCCATGTGAGATCACTCCGCGTCTAATTGACTCTAGTGTGTGTGTATGTGCCGCCGCGCCACCTGTCTCTCTACGCTGCTTCGCCGTCCGCCTCCGCCTCCTCCGGCCGCATCATCACCTCCTCCTTCTCCTCCTCCTCCTGCAGATCCGAGCGGAGCAGCAGCAGCAGCAGCAGCAGCAGCTTCATCACCATCATCTCTCCGGCTCCAGCTGCATGTGTGCGAGGTGCTGCCCGCCGCCCAGCGCCCTGTGTGGATCTGGGGATCTTTCATCGATGCTCTCCTCCACCTAATGTGACAATTTCTTTTTTTTAACCAGTGACAGAGAAAGAGAAAGAGAGACAGACAGACCGGCTGAAGCCACGATGGGAGCTTTTGGAGTGTTAGTGGGGATTTTACAGTACGCGGGACTTTACATTCAACTTAACGCAGCTCTGAACGTCGGCCACGGCGAGGTGGACAACCTGGTCTCTGGTAATGGTGAGTTACCAAACACACACACACACACACACACCCTCAACCCCGTGTGTTTGTGTGTTTGTGTGGTGGTTTGAGCCTGAATGGAAGAGGAGGCGGATGATGATGATATGTTCTCCACTCTGGGTGGGGTTCAGTGAAGATTGTGCAGATAATCTGACTGTTTGTTTGTAGGTTTTATCTGTATTATTTTGAATATTAACTTTTATCATGTTTGAATGTTTTTATATGAGAATGGCCGAGGGGGAAATAGAGCAACTTTAATTCTGCCTGATATTGACAAATCACTTTTAATAACTTGTTCAGAGCTTCTTACTCCACATGCAGACTGAACCTATTCTGTTTGACTTAAGGGGAATTTTAAATCAGCGCACAATGAGCTTGTAGCTGCCGACTGTCTGAGGTGTCGGTGTTTAATGTTTCTGCATAAAATCATTTTAAGGGAGAAGAAAAACTGATGTGAAACTAACATAGTGTCTATATTCTAATCTAATCAGAGCTGCAGCTTCACTATGAACTAAATGCTGCTAGAGGGATCAGGATAGACATTTAAATCTGCTGTTATTTCACCTGCAGCAGGTGAAAGTATCCTGATATTAGAATAAGTAAAACTATTATGTTTTATTGACCTTATGAACTCAACTGTTACCCCAAGGCCCAGTTCATAACCAGCTCCAATATTTGAGAGTATTAATTGATCTAAGTCATCAGCTCTTAATTGTGGCACAATATTCAGATGATGTAGGCTAATAACAGAAATATTTAATTAACACTTTTTGGGGGCTTTTTCGTCTTAATTTAATAGTCCCCAGTTGAAATCAAACTGGGAATATTGCGATTACCTAATTATTGTTACCTAGTAGCTGTGTATGTGAAGTTGCAGATCATTATGGTTCAGTAAATAAGTAAAACTGCATCAAAAGTGAATGTTACATCAACAGTTTCTCAGCTGTTACAATAAACACAGTTTTACCTGAGGAGTTTATGATAAGAAGCGGGCCAGGGAGGAGGAGGAGGAGGAGGAGCTCTAGTAGACATGAAAAAGCAACTTGTATGGTAACACGAGCCAAGGTGAACCATAAAAAAAAAATAAATAAATAAAAAGCACAAGGGCACGTGCCTCCAGTGTTCTTGAGACAAATTACATCTCCTGTAGTCGAAGGGAGCGAGGGGCTTTTTATGGAGGTGGTGGGTGAAGGCAGGTGTTGGACGCCTTGTTCCTGTAGTTTATCATGATTCATGTTCACACACCTGGGTGTTGAAAAACAAGACTCTGTGGGGTTGGTGCCTGACCGCACTCGAATACTGTATCTCCCTCTGCTGCTGCTGCTTTCTACTTGTTTATGTGTTTATTTGTGAGGATCCCCATCATCCCCATTATCTGTAGCTCTAGAGCACCACTAGTCTTACATACATTTACAATCACGGCATGAACAAGACAAGACAAGACGACAAAAATTTACATTAAATCTTTACAATAGGTATGAATCATCATCCTAAATCAAAAAACTTATAGAAGATGCTCCAATGCACAGTGGAGGAAAATCAAATCAAAGTGGAAACAAAAAGAAAACCTTCAGTACATAAGCCTACATGAAATATGTGTAGCCTATGCGCATGTGTGCATGCGTGTGTGCATGTGTATGTGCGCATATGTTATCTTACAGGTATGAAATTCCAAAATGTTTTTTTTATTTGCTTTTTAAATATTGATTTGTGCATAAGTTTGATTATTGGCAGTGGTAAGGGGTGCCTCTGTTAGTAGTACACTAACAATGCACTGAAAGAGGAGCTCTATGAAACATGCAGTAAAAGTGTTTTTGTTTAATTAAACCAGTGGCTGTCATCATGCAGAACCATGATGTTATAGTGTCTATACTAGTCTGATAATGATAGCTGGAGTAGAGACAGTTTGATGCTGTACAGGTCGTCCTCATCCTTTATACAGTACGTGTTTGTTTGCTCAAGTCAAGTGATCAGACGGCTGCTGCTGAAAATAACTTTTATTTTTAGCTCAGATTAACGTCCAACAGTCCAACTGTTTCACGTGGGAGAGGGAGAAAAAAAAAGCAAATTATTTGTACCAGTGTCAGTGTTTTGTTTTTTGTTTTTTCTTAAACCATAATTGACAGTTTTACCTACTACTAATTTCACCCTCCCTGCAGCGGCACCAATGGATTTACTGTTAACTAATTTGATTCGATAATCACTTCATCACGGTGTCTCACTCACTGTCCCCCGAGTCCTTCCCTGCATAGCATGTTAGCTTTAGTTTGATTACTATAGATGAGTGCAGCCGGTCCAAATGGATTGACTGTCTTGGGGCAGGTTAGAAAATCAATCAGTAGCATTTTCTCCGTAGGGAGTTAATTAGACTTGGCTATAATCGCCGTGCCCTGTTTCCCACTCTACTGTGACTCAGACTGGACGTGAACATGAAGAGGAAGAGGAAGGAGAAATGCCTCGGGGGTGTGGAGCCGTCAATTTTTTCACTTTCAAACAACAGCACCTCCAGTAGCAGGAAGGAAAAAAAACAGAATAGAGAGTTGTGTTACCCCTTTGTGTGGTTAAATCCTCCTCAGAAGATCTGGTTCTTGTATGAATTGGTCAAACCGAGAGGAGCAGAGAGGCTGCATGCTCTGCTCTGAAGAGTGCTTGTTAGATTCAGTCCTGGCTCATTTGTTCCAGATCTGGTTTGTCCCCGTTTTCCCTCTTGAGCTGAAGTGGAGATTGTGTGTCACCTGCGATGGAAAAAAAAACATGAGACATGACATGCATTGATTGCACACACAAACAATCACTGCTGCCATTGTGTCAAAGCGTGACTCTCCAGAAGGGAATTTGATGACTTCCTGTTCCTTTTTAGTAGATGACATACTGTATAATAGAAAGCGATGAAGACAATGATGGTGATGATGATGGATCCACATGTGGTTTCATCATAGATTCCCCAAACCTTTTTCCATTTTTTCCATTTCATTTCCAGTGCAGGCCCCCGTTCTCAGCAGCATCGGTGCTCATCCTGTTATCCATCGCGAGCATACCGGCGCTTTCACAGTGTGGGAGCGTGTACCAATTCATTAGACTTCCAAAGTGCCGGGGATCCTCTGCCAGTCCTCTCCTCCTTGGTGTCCCCTTAATGAGGATGGCCAGCCCAGGCAGTTTGCATTGGCTTTCAATTTAATGGAGCTCTGACTGTGCAGGAAGGAGGGGGGAGATGGTGGTGGTGGATGGTGGTGGTGGTGGGGGGCAACAGATTGTACAGTCATGCTGTCACAGTGGAGGGTGCTGGCAGAGGCTCGGTGGGAGAGAGAGAGAGAGAGGATGGTTGATGCGACGCTCACCTCGAGAGGCAGGTAGATTTTAACATGTCATGTTCATCGAGGGGGGCGGTGAAAAAACACAACGATCTGCCTGTGAAACGAGAAATACTGTAAAATCACATTTTCTAAAGAGATGAATTCGCATTTGAACATCTTGATTAAATTCGGTTTCCAGATGCATTCATTGTTGATTAACTCTTTCAGAAAACATTAATTTTTGCTGAAGGTTTATCTAATTAAAAAGAGCAACCAAAACAACAAACGCTTCCTTTGGACGACTTGGGCTGCCTGTAACGGGCTGATTATTATTTTCTACTATTAGCAATTAATAACTGATTAATATTTTCACATCTTAGAGGCTGGAAGATTTAATAGTTTACAGCATGAACCGGCTTTTTAAAATTTGCTCTGCACCAACCAGAGCGAGGACGATTGTCTGCTGCTTTTGTTTTGGGACTGAAGAAAGAAAAATATCAGAGAAGTTAGAAAACCACAGGCGGAGACGACAGCGTTCCCAAACTGTGGCATCTTTGTGGGGAGTCTTATCTTTATTAGAGCTTTAAAGAGGAACTATACTATATATAAGGGTTTTTACCTTAATTTAACAGCTTTGAGTTATTGTAATGGTTAAATGACTTGTTTCGGGGAGAATGGAGGCTCTTTGACTGTGTCTTGCAAGATCAGGGCCTCCGACTCCCAGATCTCGTCTCTCGACAAACATGGACTGCTTAACGGCGCTACGGCACAAATCCGTAATCTCTTGTTTGTGACAGATAAGACTAGCTACAGAAATAAACACATCGTAAAACTTATAATACCTCGGTAGATATCGCTCCATGGATTGCCTTCTCGCCGGCTATGTTGAATACAAATGCATATGGCTGGGGCAGGGTGGAGAATGGTTAGCTGTGAGTTTATTCAACAGCGTTGTTAAAGGGATACTTCACCCAAAATCGATAATTCACCAATTTTCTATACTCACCGTCATGCCAAGGAAGGGTTTGGAGAACTTTCTGAGTCATCAAAAACGCTTTAGGAGTTCCAGGGGGGGTTCGGCTGGCAACAGACTTTCATATAATGGCGGCGGATAGAGCTCATTTTTGAATCGTCCACAACACACACTATTAAACAGCCAGATACCTCCATACTGCTCGTCTGTACTGACCCAAGTGTCCTGAAGCCGCCACATGAAAAAGTTGTTCGGAAATTTTTTTTTTTTATCTCTGTTTTTAGCCTTGTTGTAGCAGTAGCTCCCAGTGGCTCTGTTGATGTTTGTGCGCATGTTCTTCCATGTTTACGTCATACATCCAATGGTTGACAATGACAAACGGACCTGTAGGCGGAGCTCTGTAGAGAAAAAAAGCGACCAAAACAGCCAAAAAGTGACCAGATTTGCATAGATTCCTCAACAGAAACAAGACGCCACACAACAAGTCTGTTTGCTGTATCTGTGTCATCAGCCTGCGCCTATAGGAGACCAGCAGCAGCAGCAGGTCTTGACTCTGTTGACTCCAATGACAGAAGTAAATGTGAGCACAGTTTATGGTTGATTCTTTCGCCCCCATAGTCAGTGAAGTAAATATTGGACTCATTTTTCACAAGCCACATCTCTTCTGAACATTTTGACATGAAAATGGCAAATTTAATTAGAAGACCTGTCTCTGTCTCAACAACACATTCTCGCAAGATTTGGCACAGATCTCCTAGGTAACGTGAACCAACGTTTTCAAACACCTGCGCCAAGGCATTTTCGTAATGCTAAATATGATTGTTATGACTGTACCAATATTTAATGTAGCTCACTTTCCTCTACCGACAACTTTTATCCATCCACACGTTCACAGCACAAGGAGCAGCAGGTACAGTACACAGCTTGTTTTGAGCCATCTTGTCATAGTGAAGTATCTTTGGTTCCCTTTAATATTCAAGGTGCAGTGATTGTAAACCGTTCTCTTGGTTTTTGAACGAGGAGGAAGGTGGATCGACTGGTTGTCTATTTATTTATGTATTGGTTTATTTCATAGGGACAGTGCACCACTAATCAACAGAGTTAAAAGAAAAACTGTAAGTGGGCCAGAGTTAGCCAACAAGGCTAGTTTTCGTCCGTTGTCCCTGGCCAGATGTTAAAGGCAACCTAAAAGCCAAAAAAAGGGGCAACAATTAAGTACTTTCAAAATACAACTTACCTAACAATCTACCTAGTAAAAGCTAATTTCTGAGCTCACTAAGACCCATTTGAATTGAAATATTATCTTGTCATTACATTTCGTTAAACTGCATCGCCACAAAGGTAAAACTGAAACCCTGACTACTTCAGCCGTCCCATCTCATGAAAACACACGTCACTTACAGTAAAGGTCCTCAAGGACGACTCACAGGAACAGGACATAATGTTGTCGGTCGTCTCGGGGGAGTCCAGATGGAGTACAGTGGGCATTCTCGAAAAAAAAAGAAGAAAAAATGCCTCGGAGCTCGGGCCATGTGTTGTCATCAACACGTGCGACTGTGTGTTGTGTTGCCTCACACTTGGGGGGGGGGAGCAAAAAAAAAAATAGCCTCCGAGTCCCGCGTCCCAAGGGCCATGAAAAATTCACTCCGCAGGCCCAGAGTTGTCTGCGGCAACAGGCGGACAGCTGCTGGCTTGATTACCAGCTCCATTCTTATTTCATTATTTCACCGTCCACCTTGAATTCAGGTTGAAGGTCTCTCAGCAAGTAAATATTTCCCAAAGGAGACTGCTGAGTGTTTGCCCCTGAATCAAATACAGCGTTATTGACTTTCTGGCAAAAAAACGAAACGACTCACTTTGTTTGCCATCGTTGTGTTTAGTTGTGTTGGGGTTTTTTTTTGTTATTCCTCCCCGCACACATTTGTTTATTATAGTTTTTCACTACTTGTACAGTAACTGTGTTGTGCAGAAGTCCCCTGACACTGTAAGTCAGGGTGAACATTATCAACATTAATGAAATTGACTTCACTGGGCTGTAAAATAGAGTAAAATAGATTAAAATAGATTAAAATAAAATAAAATATCATCTTTGGCACTGGGTGAAAATTGAGCAAATGTGTTTCTAAACCAATGCAAAAGTTGCAGCTCCTCATGCACGAGCTCTCCCCATCCGGTTGGTTACCCACATGCAGGATTAAAGCTTTTTAAGATCAAGATAAATATCTGCAGCAGGTCTTTTTATTACAGGAGTTTCCTGTTGTTTCATCCACTGTTCCCTCAGGGCTTCCCCGATTATTAAAGCCATTCATCAAATTAGTGAAATACCTCCTCCCACAGGGACCCTGTTCACGGGCTATTTACATGCACCTTGGTGGAAGTTACGACGTTAAGCTGGATTTTTATGTCTGGGTATTTACTGTGTCTGATTTCTTCTTCCCTCTCTCGATGAATCATTTCTTCTCCCGGGCGCCCTGCGGATCTCTGACTCAAATAGAGGTATTGAGTTAATGAACCTGAGCTGTCCCTGTGAGGTGGCACCTTTTCAGATGAAAAATGTTTGCACTTAACTTAGAGGAGGATGTCCACATTTCTCCCCAGGTACCAGGGCATCATTTCAAACGGCTATTTCTGTCTTATTCTCTCAATACCTTTAGACGACTGTAAGGTACAAACCAGAGTTTATAGTGAAGTCCCAGATTTCTTCTGTTGTAAATACATGCACGTTTTGAATCTATTATTTCCACTAGCGCCACTCGGCTTGATTGACTTTTTTTTTTGCTTTTCCACTAGGGATAGCACCTGTTAGATGGTAATTTTTTTGGTAACACCTCAGCTGAGGTTTCAAGCAAGTCGAGCCAATACTAAAAGGTGATGTCAACCGACTGCCGGTCACTGATTGGCACAGAGAATAATAACCACTATTTTTAAAAACACACCAGCAACAGCGTCCACTGATCTATAATGAGACTGTTGTTATTCTTTCACACAATTTAAACGGCTGCTGTGTGGAAAACCACAGCATGGTCCGTCAACAAGGTTAATTTTAAAGGGGAACTATGCAAGTCTGCAACCCTCCTCTCAGCCATGTGCATTTGTTTACAACGAAGCCAGCGAAAAATCATTACATGGAGCGGTGGATAATGTTAAATAACATGTACGATGTTACGACATGTATATCTGTGTAGTCTTAACCGTCATAAACAAAAGATTACAGAGCACGCTGTGTTGCGGTGTGCACAGACGAGAGCTGGGAGGCCAGGTACTGCACTAATGTTGCAAGGTTGGTTTTCAGCCGTGAGACGCCAGGTGAAGACAGAGAGCCTCCATTCTCACTCGTAACAAGTTACAAGTCATGTAGTTAACTATCACAATTACTCCGGAGCTTTTTAATTAAGGTAAAAATGTAGCAAAACCATGGGAGAAATCCTGTTTAGTTTCTCTTTAAACGTATTCATACTATTACAGTAGCTGAGCCTTGCCTCTGTTGCTTTGTATTGGCAAGAAGCTACATTTCCCGAAATGGGAGAAAGGGAATATGATATACTGGGACATTATACTGTAAGTGAGGCCATATACATGTATTGCGATTTTTTTTTTCCCCAAAAGTCTATTTTTGGAGAAACTCATAGTATAAAGAACACACACAATGTTTTCTGCACAAACAAATACAGTTCATATGAATGCATTCAGACTCACAACAAGTATACTACTGTGTATACTGTATATATATATAAAAAAAACTTAATCAACAAATTAATTAACATCTGCCTCAATCAGGAAAAAAACTCAAAAAAGTGCATATAGGAAGGATCAAATAAACATAAAGAAATGCTATTTTCAAACAGTGTTATTAATATAACACATGGTCGCTGACAACATCCAACATTACACTACAGTATTTTTCATGCAACACAAAACCACTGTCACCATGCAAACTACTGATAAAATATTGATAAAGCACTTTAGATCATCAATACAGTATCCGGTCATAAAATACTGCGATATTTTACAGTAGTGTATCGATATTTCCTCACTAGCTCCCAGTGTTTGTACCGACTCTGTCCATCGACTTCTCTTGTGTTGTGTTTCTTGCTCCAGGTGTTTGGTTCCTTCGGACACAGGCTGATCAGGTCTGGGCCGTTAGCGTCGCCACACTGAACCACTGGGTGACATGTTTTATACATGACACTGACCAACAGTGTTGGTGTGGTGTGTCTCCAGAATAACCCCACATATGTTGTTGTGGTTTAGCTGCATATGTTAAACTAGAGCGCCATATGTGTGCAGATGTTTGTTTCCCCATCAGTGACAGTGACTTCTCCCAGCTGCTTTACTGTACTGTACTGTAGGTCATTATTTAGTCCTTAAGGAGTGGAGAGATGCTGTATATATTTGTGATGAGGAAGGAACATCTTTGACCTTGGGAAAGTGTTGATAGACGCCGGACCGACTCACTGTTGGGTTCGGTCTCATGTGATTTGGGTACAACAAGCTTCACTTTTTAATGGTCAGACAAAAAAAAAACGACCAAAAAGCTCACAGGGTGGGTGACAAGTTTATGCCTCCCTGACTCTGACTCTTTCTCTTGCACACACACACACACACACACACACACATGGACATGGAAGATATGGATGCCACCCTCGCCTCTCGCCCATGCTAATAAGCCCTCGGTAATTTAGTCATCCTCAACCAGCTCCAGCTCCGACCACAGCGAGGTTGAATCCCTCTGCACCTGCCTGGTACCTGACATGAAAATATATTTAGGAGGGGGGGAAGGGGGGGGGTCCCTGTTGGGCCCGAGCATGCGTGCACATGCATTTATTTATATATTTACCTCCTCCACAAGGCGCTGCTTTCTTTCATTATTTTCCTCCCTTTTCATTTTTAATGAGTCGTTGCAGGATATAGCGGGTTGGCTCCTCGCGGTCTCGCCTCTATCATCGCTCCCCGAGCAAATATATAGTGTAAAAAATGCCAAGGAAGGCCGTTTTAAAAAATGCATGTACTGTACTTGCATCTTCAAAACAAAGGTCCCCCAGCTCAGCTGCCTCGGCTGGAGGACGCCTCTGACAGTGTATACCGCCTTTATGAAAATCTATACTTAGAAAAGGCCAAGCCAAGCAAACTCATTGTGAGCCGGCTCTATAGCGGTATAAATCAAACAAACCGGCGAGCTGCTTCACGTTTCCCTAGAAGTCAATATTCACCTCATACAACCACATGTTTTCACCCCCCTCTCTCTCTCTCTGCCAGTTTGGGCATTGAAATTTAGGAGCAGAGTCAGCTTTTGTGTTGATTTAGCGTTTTCCACCAAGGTTATTATGGGATTGATCTCCGGTGATGCCGCTCTGCCGTGATTAAAAGCCAGGAAACAGTTGGACGTCGTCTGCTGAGCACTCACACTGCGAGCGCGTGTTTGTCAACAAGTCGTGTCTCACGGGCAGCGAGAAGATGCTGCATCGCGAACAGAAAGTCAATTCGACAACAACGACCGGGTCGATAAAGCTGTGAGGAGGAAGAGGAGGAGGAGGAGGAGGAGGAAGGTGGGGCGTTTATTTGGGAACAGCGTGGTGAAGGTGTTGGTCATTTTTTGGGATGTGTAGATGAAACTTAAGGAGAGTATCTGTTGTAAAGGTTAGAGCATTTTTGGAGTTGTGGCATTTTCTGTGTGTTACCTGAAGGATCAATCAATTATTAACTATCAACCGCCAAGTCGCTTTTGGTGTGAACGCACGGTAATTCAACATTTTCATATTTTAAAACAGCAATTATAATAAAAATTTAATGAATTATTTGATTGATTAAATATTAATTCTCAATAAATGGTTTAAATTTTAAAGTAGTTTTACAAAAACAACATACAGTCAATAAGTATGGATTTTAAAAGTGTATTTAAAGGGACTACGAGGACTTTTGGAAAGCAAAGTGTTTTCACACTACATTTCCCATGAGCCTCTGCGCACGCACGCACTGTGAAATTCTTGGACCGGCGCAAGATGGACAAAAGCGAAAACATTTGCCAAGAATGTTTTCATTAATCAAGAATGAAAGTCAGAGTTTGAAGACGATCAGATACCATCGTAGTTCCGACTATAAACTGCGATTCGGTGGCGTTATTCCCATGACCAACGCAAATGTTAATCCTTTTTCCATTTTTTTCTGAGATACAGTATGTACATGTAGGCTACAGATCAGTTGTGATGGGTGTTACTCCACAGTCGAGGGGAAACTATGTTGAGTTTGGTGAATAAAACACATGTAACACAGTTTCTGACAGTGAGTTCTGTTGCTTTGGTTCAAACAGGAACGAAGGGAAATTTCATTTTTACACAGAGATTCAGTTCAAGTCATATTTTCTCTCTATTAGAACAAATTGTCTTCAGCTCCAGTTCTCTGTAGAGTTTATTGTCGTTATTAACCAAACGTCTCTGCAGTCAGTGTGGCGCCAGTCTTGGTATAATAAACGCTCTTCAGAGATGTTCATTATGTTGCAAAGTTGTAGAAATAAACAGTTAAATCAGAGCAGAGACAGATTTTAACCCAGATGTCAAATACTCACAGAATTTATTATAGAGTTATGAAAATAAGAGTGATTACATGTTTTAAAAATCTACATTTCCATATAATAATGGGTTTAGAATCAGATTAGAAGCAGATCTGCTGCTTAAATAGTAATGTTTTACTGAATAATACAACACCTGGATGTATCTCAAGGCCGAGAGCATGAATGATGTAGTGAAAAGGTTTTTTTTTTCTGCCATGACATAAAAAGCAATAAAAGCTCTGATGCATACTTGAGACAGAAACCCTGAAAGTTTCATTGTTAATATGTCAAAGTCCCATCAGAAGAAACTTAAACAGAAAAAAAAGGAAGAACCCACATCCATTAGTGAAGACAGGCATATTATATAACTCCATATTTGAGCTCGGAGACAGATGGGCCACAGGGTTACTGCCGACTGTAATTTATCACAGGGGATGATTGACCTTGTGTCATCTTGAAATCATAGTGAAGACATTTTCCTTCCAGCTTCAAGTCAAAAAGTCACAGATAAAATCACAGGATGTATTTTCATTTTCTTCAAATTGTTACCTAGAGAGATAACGGTGAACTTTCTTTACAAAATGTGGGATCAAAAATGTGACAAAGTTTTGCAAAGCCTGAGGTGATTCACAACGACTCATTTGGCCGAAGCTTTTTACAATAATTAAGCTCATCAATAAGTGCACCAGAAGTTCATATAAGTGCTCGTTAGGAGAGGAGGTGTGGACAACCTGACTCTGAGGTAGCTTAATCCAACCTCAGGGAACCACAGATGAGATCAATCTGGACTAAAGTGATCAATGAGGAACCCAGGAGTAGAACGACCTTTTATTTCCAAGAATCTCCTGTCTTTATCTCTCCTTTTCCTAAAACACTGACACTTACTGTGATTTTTTTTGGAGCATTTTCCTAGAGCGAACCCCCTGCACTTATCAAATGAATTTAGTTCTGACATTTAATATTTACCTGAAGGTTAATACAACTCTGAAGCATCCTGATGGATACAAGCGTCTGTCAAATGTTTAAATGTAAATGTAAAGAAACATGATAAACTTACGCAACTGCAAAAAAAAAGAAAAAAGCTGCAATTTTCTACCAGTGTTATGTTTAATTGACCGAGAATTATTTGGATTACACCCTCATTAGCAGGCTGGAGGAGGTGGGTTTTGTTGTACCTGCAGGAGGGACAAGTGTTGTATCAATCGCTAATGAAAATTTAGCTAATTTAATGATTGCTCATTAATCACGCTTCCTCTCTTCTTTTCTCTCTTCTCTCTCGGCCTGGTGACACCACACGTCTCCACTTTAAATCAAAAACTCTCTGCAGATTCATATAATTTCCTCTTTTTTTGTCACTTACGTTTCACCAATGCCAAATGTATAGAAAGACAACAGTGCTGGGACCGTTAATATACGCGATATGTTGCATCAGAAGCTCTGTACTTGGTCCAAACCATGCACTTCAGACTCATGGATAAACCGATTAGACTTTAAGATCAAAGGTCAAGCTCATTCTGACCTCACAAAAACTCATTTATGGCCACAATTCAAGGATTCATTAAGTTATTATAATAAATTAAAAAAATACACCTAAGAACTCATTAATTGCAGCAGAGAGATAAAAACTGCAAAGCTGTTGATGAATTAATATCTCACAAATGTCTTTTCATCTCTCTCTCTCTCTCTGCTGTGTCGACATTACATTTTTTGTTAAATAAGTTTAATGCATGAGGGGCTCAAAGAGAATAACAATCATTACATTTCATCTGTGTGAAGAAAGAAACACAGAAGTAAAAAACTGCGGATGTATGACTTTTTTTTTTTTTTTTTTAATGCTTCCATAATGTATTTTAATTTTCCATCTGTTGGGGAGAAGAGTTTTCACTTTGTGCTTTGATTCCTTTTTTTGAATTGTTGTGGTTCACTGTGCTTTTGTTGTGTGGTTGAAAGACATTGATCCACCTGTGTGTGTGAGTATGTGTGTGTGTGTGTGTTGCAGAAAAGTAATTGTCGAGGTTTTTTTCCTGCCTCCAACACTTACTGTAAAGACACCTTGTGCATTCATTCATTACGGTTCATTTGTGAGAGGCAAATGTTTCACCAACAAGCACTTCACATCCACACGGTTACAGTACATAAATGCATATATAGCACTGTGTGTGTGTGTGCGTGTGCATGCTGTGTACAAGCCATAGGGCACCACACACACACACACACACATGCTGGGTAAGTCTCCCAGGATGCTGAACACCTGCCAACGCCATTGGGCAAAGCTCCAGGAGATGTAGTGAGCCACTCTGAGTGTGTTGGAAGTTTCTCTTTATGCTTCAGAGCCAGCAGACAGAGACTGCCCACTCAGCGAGAGAGGAGGAAGAGAGGAGGGAAAGTGAATGAAAGGGAGGGAGGTGAGAGTAAGAGGCTTGAGTGAAAGAAATGAGGTATAAGGATATAGAAGTGGGAATGAAAGTGCAATAGAAAAAAAAGAGAGAGAGAAAGACGCAGGGGTAAAAAAAAAATACAGAGTGTTTTCAACAACAAGAGGGAGAGATTTATGGGAAATGTTTCTGAGCTGGTGAGAGGGAGAGACAGAAAGAAAAAAAGAGCTAAGAGAGGATTTAAACAAGAGAAAGAAAATTGAGTGGAGAAAAAAAAGGATGCGTTTGCAGAATCGGGGGTCTTATTGGCTGGCTGGCTGTGGGAAACGTATGGGGAAGTGCAGGAATTACCTTGCAGCTATAAGCCAGAGTCGGTCCTGCAGTATAGCTGTGGACTCCCGAGTATATGTCAGGACTCCCTCCCTGTGCTGCTCTCTCCTTCACTTGACTTTGACTTCACACACTGGTTTCAAATGACCACGGAGACTCAGCGATCTGCATTAACTCCACTCTCCCTCATACTATAGCTACTTTGATTTGAAGTTGCATGAACATTGTGTCTGGTACTGTATATATTTCTTGGAATATAATTATATACTGTGCATATTATGGCTGGTTATTGGCAAGATGTGAAGATATGATGCATATCCTGAAGGGAGGTGTCTGTATGATTTAGTGCAATATGCTGGGATATATTAGGAAAGGTGATATATTGCATTTTTTTTACTTTGTTAGTCTATTTTTAGAAATAAAACTAATATAAAGATCATACAATGGTATATGCACAACAAGTACGTCTTATTTTCATGCATTCTCTGAACAACTCAGATTATCTACTTTATAACACCTTGATGGACCAAGAAAACAGCAGTGGTGGACAGAGAGTGATATACTGTACAGAAGATCCTTTGTACCTGCACTCATCACATCAGGCTTTTTAAATCTTCTGCAAATGGTCGATGAGCTGCCAGACAAATAAATTTCCCTTTTGGGGATTAATAAAGTAATTTGTATTCATATTCAGAGCAGTTGCATCTGCATTTATATTTTACACTTCCTATTACATCCTTCAAAATAGTAATAAAAAAAAACATAGGAGGCTCAAATACGACACTAAATCACTGTCACCATGTAAGACAACAGATGCACCAATTAGTAGCAACTTTCAAAACAGTAGGTTCTTGGTTTCAGATGTTTTGCAGCTTGAATGACAACTATATGATTTTATCAGCTGTAGCTAACTGCACAATCAAGCTATCATGAGAGATGGTTGAAAACAGTGTCCATCTTATATTATGAAAGTGGTTTGTATAACTGATATTGTCCCAGAGTACATAATCAGTGGCTAAGGTTCCAGATGTAGAAGACATTTAATTGAAAAGACGCCATACTTTTGTTTCACAGGTGGTTTGTCCTAAAAGTTTAATATAGAACAGATTAATAGGAGGAAGAAGATTCTTATTTCACTTGAATTTAACCAGAGTTTAGCTGCTTAACAGACTGTAGCTGTGGTCCGATTGAGAGGCTGGATCTTTCAGAGGACGCAGCCTACAGTACGTGGTCTGCAGAGACAACAGCTTGGGAGGAGGAATCTCTGACGGCCGCGTAAATGTGACGGTCTAGCCAGCGTCCAAATGCAATCACTTGGACAAGATTAGCTAAACTTAACCTCCTAGATGAGATAGTTACCTTTCACCTTGTTAACAGCTGTTGAATCCATTTCTCACACTTTTGGTTTCCTTTGAAACTCTTTTTATTCTTCTCTCTGTTCGGTCTCGGCCTCGAGTTCATGTACGTCCAAATCCTGACAGGTCTGTTCTGCAGAGTGAAGCTGCTAAACTACAATTAGACAGTTTTTGTTGAGGGTTTTTTAAGGGGCAGTCAGCTGATCTTCCCCTGAGATTAATAAACTCTGCATTACTTTAATCTATTAAGTAAAATTATATGTTTTTTCACACCACCCTCACTGACTTACTTTTTAGCCGTGCACTCGACATACATCTTTTCTTTTTTTTTTGTCTGCAGGAACACAGTCTCTTCAAAGTGACAGATGTTGCTGTCTGCTCTCTGCCGTCGTGTCGGCTGTTGATACTGTATCTTGAGGACACACACACACAAAAAGTGCCAACACCTGCATCAAATACTAAAGAAAACTCATGATTGAAACGCCACCCGTTGTTGTGTTTCGCTCACATATTTTATGCAGAGCGAAGTTCTCTGCTATTCCAGGCTGCAGCTCTGGCACCATATGTTCAAAACACATTATTACAAGACGTAATGATGAGTAGTCACACCTTCTTGTCATCAGACATTCAAGAGACGCATTGTTACTCATGAATAATAAGATACAAAGCGGAAGATAAGAAGTGAGCAAAGACTAAAGAGATGACTAAATCATAATGTGAAAGTTTTTTTTTTTTTCAATTTACTCATGCAGCGCCTTTTAAAACACTCAAGTCTGACTCCTTTTTCAAACGTAACATTAAAACTGTTACAGGAACAAAAATGATTGCATGAAAGTACAAAGAAAATCTCCTTTCTCAGAAATATAAAACACAGAAAGACATCAAATCCACATTTTTACCTCCCACTTCTTCCTTTACAGAGTTTGTGCTAATCAGTTGATTGAGTCTCCGGACTTAAAGAAATAATTGGCTGCTTAAAAACTAAAGCACAGCCTGTGTCGTGGCTTCTAAAATAACTCCTTTTGCATGTTTTTTTAAATTTTTTTTAAGGTTATAGGTGGTTACATTAGAGTTTCATTTCTGAATCCTTTATGCTAAATGCTAAATGCTTGCTATTTTTGAATCTCCTGGCCCGGCTCGGTACAGATTGGATTGCTTTGTTATCCTGACGTGCTGATTTTCCTGCCATCAGGAAAGCCACACATCATCAGATGAAAGTGAATCATTACGCCAGCTGTGATTACAGTCTGCAACTGGCATCGGAGGAATAGTTTAGCGCCACAGGAAATTGTCCCAGAAAATGCGTCCCACAGTGCAGCAGAGACACAGGGAATCAGTGCAGGAGCATTTAATGTCGGTTTGTTTTTTTGTTTTTCTGTCTCCACAGAACTGCACAGAAATCAGGAATCATCCCCAGCTTCATTGTCTAGTTATCTTTTGTGTCTTTCTGTTTTTGCTGTCTTAGAGGGCTGGTACGATCTGGTGATAGTTTGGCAATTTAAAATGAAACAGTCGTATCAGTAAAATGACTGTTTTTCTATTTGTTTCACCTTTGGCTTTTTGTTTTTCAATCCAGCACAGTGGAACCAAAACAGCAATCCTCGTAATTTGTAGATGATAAAACAAGACTCAATGATATGATTACATATTTAAATGAAGTCCTGTGCTGTCTGTAATATGTAGAAATAATGTTCTTTTACTTACGTGGCACATAAAAGATGAATATACATAATATATAACATTGTGCTTGCATGAACTCAGTCTGTATATCATAACTGTGATATAGACCTTATGTGCTTCACTGTAATCTTCATTTTGTACCATTAGCAACTACAGTAAATCAGTGTCTTTTTATACATATTTGGAGAAATCATTAAGTTCTATTTTAGAGTCTTAAAGGGATAGTTCAACATTTTGGCAAATTGGCCCATTGCCATAATCCCTATAGTTTTAGGAGTAGGTTCGTTACCTTTAATTGTCGATGCAAGCTATTTTTAGAACGGCGGAGCTGCTCAGAGCTACGCTACGGAGGCTCATGGGATTTCTTGGTTTCCCTCATCAAACTCATCAAATACACAATCCAACAACTCCAAAACGCTCTCGTGGACAAGTTGTGACCTGCACATTCACCACGCTATGAGATAATAACAGAACGTTACGAGACAGAGTTGTTTTCGAGGTAAATTCATGCAAAACAGCTGATGTGCGCTCTCGTCAGGGGCAGTTTTTCAGCAAGCAGTCTCCGCATTTGCCTCGAAAACAACTCTGTCTCGTAACGCTCCGTTATTATCTCATAGCGTGGTGAATGTGCAGGTCACAACTTGTCCACCAGAGTGTTTTGAAGTTGCTGGATTGTGTATTTGATGAGTTTGATGAGGGAAACCGAGAAATCCCATTAGCCTCCGTAGCGTAGCTCTGAGCAGCTCACGGCTCTGCTCCGCTGTTCTAAAAATAGCTTGCACCTACAATTAAAGGTAACGAACCTACTGCTATGACTATAGGGATTATGGCAATGGGCCAGTTTCCCCAAAATGTTGAACTATTCCTCTAACTGCATCTTCAATCATCAATATATGGAGTTGAGAAGACCACCATATTGTGGCTGAGAGCTCCAGAAAAAGGTTAAAAATGAACTATATGTTCTCACCTAACACCCTGCTGTTTCACTCTAATAGTCACTCTCACCACAGCGTCAGTGTCTTTCTACTCCTCCATACTGTATCTTAGCTTCAGGCCATGTGTTGTATATAGCGCCTCCCTCTCTCTCTCTCTCTCACTTGTAGCTGACAGGTCTGACAGTTGTGCACTCTCTGTTCTTGTTGAGGTCTGCGTCCTTACATGAGAACCCAGGAAGAGAAGTGTGTTATCTTGCCCTTGTTATCCATCAACATCTTCATCTGGATTCAGTCGTCTGAAAGATGGAGATGGAGCCGGAGCGCAGAGGAAGACGGGATGTGACAGAGACGTGTCCTTATCTCACCTGTTATTTTTCAATCAGAGGAGAATTTGCATAATAGAGGGAAGCTGGAGAAGAAAGGGAAGAGGAGGAGTTATCCTCATGCGGCTTGAGTTTGCTCCTACAACAAATGCTGCCTATACTCATACGTTATAGACCTTCATGTGGCCATGACAAAACCATGTGCACATAATCAGGAAAATACATTTTAAATCCTAAGTATGGAGACGCTCTGCCTGGATTGTACCTGCAGCTGAAGAGTTGAACATGTACAAGCTTTTAAATGCTTTTAAAAAGACGACTGCTGTGTCTTAACGCACATTTGCAGGTTTTTTCATTCTGTTTGTATGTAACACTCTGCATAATAAGTGAAAATCTGTGTTATTGCTGCAAAACGTATCGCTACAGTAAGTCAACAGTCTGGACTCTTTTCATCTCCTCTCGCTGGAGCCTTTCCCCCACTTTTCCATCTATCTCTCTCAGCTCTTTCTTCTCACTTCACCTCTGCCCTCATCCTTCTTTTTTCTCGTTCCCTCTCTTTCCTCTTCCTCGACCGGTCTCTCTGTACGGCTCCATCCCTACATTTTTCGTCTTCCTCCTGACAAATGAGGCCGCTGCCCGGCCGCCGGCAGCGGTGCATCAAGGGCACAGCTCCTGAGGGCCCAGTCAGTCAAACCACACCAAAGCTCAAATCTCAACCCATTCCTCTATTCTCAGTCCTTTTTTTATTCCTCCACTTTTTCCTCCTATCTTCGTCTTCATCCCCAGGGATCGGCTCTGTACTGAGCACTCGGCCGAGTCGACGTCAATTACTGATACGGTGACTAACTTCTCTCTTTGCTCACCTGGTCTAAAGACTCTCGGTTCATCTGAAAACCCTTTTGGAGGATTTGTCTTGATGGACGGTTACTAGAGGAGAGATATTACCCACAGACAGAGCTGACATTTTATTCTGTGATCACACTTCAATTGCAACAAGGGGCTTCAAATGAATCATTTCACTGTTTTACTTAAGAGTTGGTTTCACATCTATCACATCTTTCATGCATGAGTGAGTGGATAATGAGAGGGAGAAAACTGGGAACTGGTTCTAGGAGCAGAAGGTGGCATATTAAAAACCTGGAATAATACAAATTACATGAACATTATGCTTCACAGGAACATTGTTAGAGCTCAATAATGCTGTATTTAGTGGGGTTGGTCCATTGAATTTTGCTGTTGCAGGAACATAAACACCTCATTTACATTAGTGGGGATTTTTTTTTAACAATCATCTATTCTTCATCAAGGTTTTTGTATCTTTGAACTTAGTGTTTTGTTGCCTGTGCTCAGAAAAAAAGTAGTGAGCACAGCAAAAGTTTTTAGCAACTGCATAACCAGATATTTCTCTACTGAGTTGGCTGCAAAACGTAAGCTAAAAAAATAAAAATAAATAAATATTGGACCTGACCTTCTGAAAAACAAGCTAAACACAGCATCCCTCTGCTCATAGTGCACGCTGAGTCAGATGAGCTGTGATGCATAATGTGCTGCAGAGTTGACCTATTATTGTCCATTATGGGAAAACTTATCCATAGGGAATCGGGTCCTCGATGTAGGTGGTTTTGGTCGTGTGTGTGTGTGTGTGTGTGGGTTTGCAACAACTCCCTTTATCTTTATATCTGTACAACATTCACCTCTCAGGATTATACAGTGTTGAGTTTATCTTCTATTTTCTTTACACTGCCCTGGGAAATAAAACAAATGGTCACGCTCTCTCTCTGCTAAAGGTCTCGCTTCCTCGTACTTGTGGAGAAAGATGATGATGAAGAAAGCTGGTCATCGTCAAGTAACCTGGGCAACGCGACCATTTAAAGTACTGTAGTGCTGCTTTTCTTTGTTAAATTTCTTTGTGCTATATTTAGCCTGTTCCCAACACCTTACATGTGTGTCACGCAGGTTTTCTCTCTTGTGCCGAAGTGCGATGCAGCAAAGTCACCTCACCTGTGAAATGTTGTCTCAGAGATAATACAAATCTAGAGGATTTGGGTTTTCTGTCACTGTGGGGATATGATATCTTAAACCCAACATTTCCCTCAACTTCTTCTTATCTCTTTTATTTTTCTTTCTTGCAGCTCTTTTCACAGAGGTGCCACACGACATCACGACGCAGAGCGGTGAGGATGTAGAGATGGCCTGTTCCTTCCGCGGGGCCGGATCTCCATCCTACTCCCTGGAGATCCAGTGGTGGTACATCAAGGACCACAGAAACTGGCAAGACAAGTCAGCCCAGATCACCAATAATGTGAGGAGAGAAAACAGGTTTCATGCTGTTTTTGTTGAATGTATTCATGCAGACGTACTGTACTTGTATTTACATAGGCCTACTTCTACAGTTGTCAAAGGAAAGCACCACTAACTCAACTTAGAGACAGAAATATAAATGCACATATTTAAAGAGATAGTTAAACATTTTGGCAAATTGGCCCATTGCCATAATCACTATCGTATAGCAATAGGTTCGTTACCTTTATTTGTCGGTGCAAGCTATTTTTAGAACGGAGGAGCAGAGCCACGAGCTGCTCAGAGCTACACTACGGAGGCTCATGGGATTACTTGGTTTCCCTCATCAAACTCATCAAATACACAATCCAACAACTCCAAAACGCTCTGGTGGACAAGCTGTGACCTGCACATTCACCACGCTGAGAGATAATAATGGAATATTACGAGACCGAGTTGTTTTCGAGGCAAATGCAGAGGCCGCTTGCCAAAAAACTGCCCCCGACGGGAACGTGCATCAGCTGTTTTGCATGAATTTACCTCTAAAACAACTCTGTCTCGTAATGTTCTGTGATTATCTCATAGCGTGGTGAATGTGCAGGTCACAACTTGTCAATGAGAGTGTTTTGGAGTTGTTGGATTGTGTATTTGATGAGTTTGATGAGGGAAACCAAGAAATCCCATGAGCCTCTGCTAATGTCGCTGTCCATATTGATGTTTTTAGTCAACATTAACAGGACAATAGAAATGAAAGTGAAACTATTTTTCTTTATCACTGAGATACTTCTGCTCATAGTTCATACTTAAACTTTTACTTCTTTTTTTTTAAACTGTTCAGTAGACTTATAAACAACCTCGTCCCCCAGTTTAACAGTTTTTTAGTTTTGGTATTTCTGTTTATTTGGACATAACTGAAGCTAAAGCTCATTGTACACCACCAGGCAGAGGGAAATGCGATATTAGCCATGGCAGAAATCCTCTAGCACGGAAAACGGAGGGATAATTGCTGATTAGCATTTGCCAGCACTGGGGGAACAGGTTGACTCTCTCCCATCATGGGGGAACTCGAGCTCCCATGTTGTGCCTCTAGACACTATAATTGGCACTGAGAAAGAAATAGATTTTCAAATTCTGTCTGCTCCATGCATAATTCATACCTATGCCCAAAAGAATACCTCTGTGCCTCTGCATACACATTCACAGACACACTCTCCTGCTCAGAGGCCTACAGTATACGTGTTCAGAGATGCAGAGTGTGTGCTCGTCGTACACACAAACACACACACACACACACACACGTTTGAGCATGCACATGTAAGCATGCGTATGTACAAACACATAAACACAGATAAAGCTGCAGCTACCAGAGAAAAAATGAAAGATCAGGAATCCGTGGCAATTTTGTCGTCAAAACACTGTAATATTCAGCTGCTGTGAGTCGTTACGTGCAGCTTTTTTGTTGTTGTGGTTGTTGCTAATGCATTATCATCACCTACATTTCTGTGCAGGTTGTTCCCCTCGAGGAGACGTCCAGAGATGCCACCAAAATTAGTGTAAGTTTGTCAACGAGCACCAAGCAAAGTCAAAAAAATGAGTATGTGCTTTTGCATGATTTATTTACATTCATGAGCAGATGCAACAGTAAATCTTAAACACAACAAAGTAAAGACACAAATGTCCTACCCATAATATGGCCCAAACACAAAAAAACAGATTACTTCAATCAAAAAAAAGATTTTCAATCGAATAATAACTCACTTCAATCACAGAAAAACCTTTTTTAATCAAAGAAAAAAAGTGTTCAAATGCAATTTGTTAGGTGTCAAATATACTGTATATAACACTTTTTCTTCTTTGATTGAAAATGTTGTTTTTTGATTGGAGGGAAGTTTTCTTTTGATTGAATTTTCTTTTCTTTGTTTGATTAAATAATAAAGACACAAATCTACCTTGGCAAGGTTTTAGCTGAAAATGATTTACAGATGTGTTTTCCACCATCTATTGTGTTTTCTTTCTTTCTTTTTGCCTCCATCAGGTGGTGAAAGTCGCCGGGAGCAACATCTCCCACAAGCTGCGTCTCTCCAGCGTCAAACCGTCAGACGAGGGCACGTACGAGTGTCGCGTCATCGACTTCAGCGGCTCTGTGGGGCAGCAGCACCACCGGGTTTCCGCCTTCCTCCACGTGGAGCCCGGGGTCACCGCCAGGGGTCAGGGGCTGGACGGCGTCCGGCTGCCGGAGCCAGGGAACCGGTCGCAGGGGCAACAGGGGCAACAGGGGCAACACCCTCACCCCCACCCCCACCCCCAGCAGGAGGCAGAGGGCAGGGAGCTGAAGAGGAGCTCGGCTGGCAGCAACACTGACTGTAACGAGAGCTGTGTGCTGTAGAGTGGTCTGTCTGTCTGCATGAAGGACGGTCATCAACACACAGCTACTGCAGAGCTGATGAGGTGTCAGTCGGTAATGGACCCTTTGAGTTTCATAGGTTCATTTGTCTTTATCTTTAATATTTACGCTGTTTTGGATGCCGATGCTGTTGAATGCAAATAAAGGATACAGTTTTATATGGTAACACTTTACTTGAATAGGTATTCATAAGATTGACATAACACTGTCATAACCATGACATAACAGCTGTCATAAACATCAATGAATACTTATGACAGCTGTCGTTATGTAAGTGTCATTCGGTAAGTTATGTCACTTTTAATGCAAAGTTGACATTGTTTGAGATGTTTTTCAAATCAAATCAAATCAATCAAATCAAAATAAACTTTAACGTCCCCGGAGGGAAAATTGTCTTGGACAATCAATGCTGTACATCCTGCATATAGATTTTAAAACCATACACCATTTCACACGCTCACACACACAACCAACAGAGATCACTTACAGACAGTACGACTAAGTTCATAGTTCATACAAAGTAATAAATAATTATTGTAATAAATAATTATTGCACTTTCTCCTATATTGCATCTTGCCTCAGTATTGCCACAGTCTCTGGGTCAAAATTGCACCTTTTGTACAGTATGTGTGGACTCCACCATCAGCATCAATTTAAAGGTGCCGAAGGAATAGTAGGCTATATGTATCTATTTTGTTCTGACAACTTGACATAAAGACAATTTAAACTGCCATAGCAGACCTAATTGCCAAACTTTTAAAAAGTATGTCAAGTTCTCATAACAAGGAACATCTCAAATAATGTCAACTTTGCATCAAAAGTGACATAACTTACCGAATGACACTTGACGACAGCTGTCATAAGTATTCATTGATGTTTATGACAGCTGTTATGTCATGGTTATGACAGTTTTATGTCAATCTTATGAATACCTATTCAAGTAAAGTGTTACCGAATATATTATTATGTTCTTTTTTTTTTGGCGTTGCTTTGTTTTTCTTGTCTCTGTGCTTTTGTTTTTCTTCTTCCTCCTATTGCATCTAGTTTCTGTCTTCTTACAAGGCTACAACAGCAAAATAGGCGCTTTTATTTATTTTGTCATCTTGTTTGTAGACAAAACTCCCTCGCCCAGAACCCTTTCCTCATAAAGTTGCAGTAAACAGCAGTAGAGTCAGAATTAATATGGCTTACATGAATAATACATAGAGCAAAGTTGGGGTTCACAGCTGCAGACACAGAACGAACCCTGTGTCCTTTATTACAACACGCCAAGCTGCAGTATTTTCAGTGTCGATGCTTTTCAAGGAAAACTTTTCAAAGTGCATTTCTGTAATTTTTGTTTAAACACTCGGAGAGAGAGAGAAACCTGTATGTATTTAGCTTTCTTAACCACAACTAAAATGTTTGTTAAAAACACAAATGTATGCCTTCATCTCACTAAGATTATATAAATATATAAATTCTCATGTATGTTCACACTTGGCACTGTAGACTTTTCACTGTTTGTGGCTGAAATGAAGTTTACTATGTGCTACTTAACCAAATGACTCAAGAAACACAACTATGATATGTTATAATCACACTTTCTCCTCGTTTTTCTCAACCACAATATAAAGTTTTTCACATGTTTTTCATCCCTCCTTAACTGTGTTTGTTCTAAGTGCTGATGTTTGGTATCTGCTCTGTTAAATACATTCATTTGAAATGAATATGTGTGCTTTATTTTTGTGTCTTTGATTCTGCTTTTGTCTTCTACGGTGTATTAAAGCCTTGCAAGGAACTAATATATATTTATTGTTTGTTAATATTTCACAAAGGGGCTAGAGGATGAGACAAGATACCTGAAAAAACATTTGTAATATGCAAAAGTGGTAAAAGCAATCTTTGTTTTCATTTGCATCTTTACTTAATGTCTTATTCATCTTTATTGTGTATTAGAAGTAGAAAACCTTTTTCATTTATTGGCTCGTGGATCTTTGTTTCCTTAATTTAAACTGTGCAGTAAAATCCCATTTTTCAAACAAACACCTGCTGTGGATGCCAACATGCAACATGCAAAGTCAAACAGTTCATTTTTTATCATTATGGGATGATTCAGTTTTAATTGTCCATATTAAACCTCAACACCTGTGAAACAGCTGTGTGTTGCTGCCAACTACTGTGCAACTCCGACAACGCATCATGCCGAAGCTCTGACTTCCTGTTCTGTTCAGGTTTGGTTTCTGACCAGCAGAGGGCAGCATTCGTCCTCGATCTTTCAAACTAAATCACACACATACACATACACACTTTTTTTTTTTTACCTAGTTAGGGACTTATTTTAGGTCATAGGACCAACTGCAGCTTTGTAGTGGTCAATACCAAAATTACTAAGAGCTTAATCGAAAAGCTGCCATGATCAGTTTCTTTGGCTTTAGGATCATAATTCCTAAGAACAACTGTGTGATAGTTGAGACACTGTTTATGTCAGTGGTCAGTGTCCTGCAGGACAGTGAATATCCAACATCGAACATGTTTGTATTTAGTTATTAAGTCATTTTAGAGGCTTTTGGAGGTGGTGAAAGGTCTCAGAGGTCAGGGGGTCACAGCAGAGAGGGGGAACTGGAATAGAGAAGGTGCCATGTTAAAAAATATGTCCTGTTGACAGTGAACTACAGACAAAAAAAAAGAAAATGAAAAATGGAGCACAAGAAGGAAAGATTTATTGAGCTACTTGGCAGAAAAATAACAAGACAGAATATTCCATAACAGATTAGTTTCCTCCTCAGTGAGTGTGATCAGTGGTGAAGGATTTATACTGGACAGGAGAGGGAAAACGAAAACATCTTATCAATCAGTTTTGTTGTGCAAATAATACAGATTGTTGCAAATGCAAATTAACTGGTTGAAATATCATTGAGACGTGTGCAGCAGCTCATTTAAGTGTAGCACCTTGAAAGTATAAAAATAGTACATGGTACTTAAAATACTACTCATCACCTCAGCGTGTGAGAAGAAATCGTTCAGATTCTCTTAAAAACTTTTGCATGCACATATTTAATTTTCCTTTATGAGTACAACATGTTCTCAGGTCCTGTTTAAATATCTTTATATTTCTAAATAAGAACAGATTTACATGTCAAAAGGTTCAGAAATACATTCTAGAGCATATGAATAAAAAAGCATTTTGTGTCAGTGCAACAGCATGCTTTGCAGAATAGTCGAGAAACAAAGACTATGATGATAAAAAAGGAAGTGAAGGCTGGTGGGGGGGTGGGTCTATTTCCCGATGATGACGTTCCTGTAGCCTTTGACGTGACACAGCTTGTTGCTGTCGAAGTCGACCACCAGCTTCCTCAGCCCCGAGTGGGAGGGGGTGAAGTAAATTTTCACCTTGGCGTCTTCCCCCGGCCCCACCGTGGAGGACAGTCTGTGGGGTAAATATTTAAACATTAGTTATGGTGAAGGCTTTATCACAGACCCCTCGCATAAATATTTAGACAATCGATTATCGCTGACAACGACGGTTATGACTATTTATGGAGTCGGCACAGAGGAGACTATGAGGGTTTTGATCCACCAGAGCATGAAAAATTCATCATGTTCATGCAGTCGGACGTCCACAGCTGCATTTTTGCATGAAGAGCTTGATTGGCTCTTCACGTAATAACAGGTTGGTGCTCTGTCTAAAATGAACTGCTGCATGCTTTTCTTTACTTTCAGTGGGCTGAAACGTCCTGACTAAACAGCAGCAGCAGCAGCAGTCAGACATCTGGACGAGACCGTGACCAGAACATGAAATCATAAAACCAAAAAACACATATCTCATAGTTTGGAATTCAAATGCAGAAGAAACGTTTCCACACAAGAATTACAGAGGCCAAAAGGTCCCTGTGCATATTTTGTTTGTTTCCTGCTCTTAAAATATTTAAATTTACACTTGTACCGTGTTACAGGCTCTGATTTATGTCTGGTCAGTTGTTGCTCTGTGTGAGAGAAGAAAAACAAAATAAAAAAGCAGCTGGTAACTCCTCCAGTACCTCTCAGAGATGACGCGGCCCCCGGTGAGGTTGGCCCCCTCGATGCAGAAGCAGCAGTCCTTCAGCGGCTCCGGCAGCGGGTTCTGGACGGTGATCTCTGCAGCCAGTTTACGGTTCTCCTTGGGTTCTCCCAGGATCTGCAGAACAAAACCACATCATCAAGTTTCACCAAGAATTACAACACAGTTTTATCTTGGGCCAAATTCTTGCACTTTTCCAATTTCTAATCAATCTGCCTTCTGTGTATCTAATCCTTTGCAACTGTATTATCCCAGAAGAAAAGTTTTTACTGTTCAAATCTCTTATTGCAGGTCTTTTTTTTTTTTTACTCACTCTGACTTTGATTTCAGGATTGTCCAGCACGATGTTTCTCACTGTCAGTAACGTCTCTCTGGTGGTGTAGTCCAGCAACAGAACAGCCAGGCGGATCAAGTTGTCCTCAGTGACCAGGCCGCCGTACTTTGAGTAGTTCAACCTCAGTGGAACTCGTCTCTCTGGAGGAACAAACACAATATATTTAAAAAAACAAAGAAAATGAGCAGGTAGCATGTTATAAAGCGTCATGCATGTGGACACTCACCTCCTCCCGGTGCCAGTTCGACGTTGAGCAGATCTTTGAAGCCACAGTTTCCTCCCGTGACCCCGTTGTAGGACACGGCGCAGGACCCGAACACCAGGCGGCACTTCTTCTCGCTCTGCGTGTTGTTGGTCACCACAGCAAACACGTCAAAGTCGCAGCCCTTCCTCATGTCGGGCGACACCTTGATGGCGATGTGCAGGCCCTGGTCCGGCTGCTGCTGGAGCAGCTTGTTCTGGTGGTTGGCCCTCTTGAACGCCTCGCGCTCCTCAGCAGAACCTGAAGACCAGAATAAGAGTTAAGTCTCTGAGAGCTCAGACTCTCTGCTATTCAACCTGATCTGCTGTCAGTTTTACAGAACTAGCCTCGGACAGTTCTCATTAAAGGGATAGTTCAACATTTTGGTAAACGGTGGAGCAGAGCTGTGAGCTGCTCAGAGCTACGCTACGTAGGCTAGTGGGATTTCTTGGTTTCCCTCATTAAACTCATCAAATACACAATCCAACAACTCCAAACAGCCCTGGTGGACAAGTTGTGACCTGCACATTCACCACACTATGAGATAATAACAGAACATTATCGTTTTCGAGGTAAATACAGAGACTGCTTGCTGAAAAACTGTCCCTGGCAGGAACGCGCATCACCGGTTTTGCATGAATTTACCTCTAAAACAACTCTGTCTCGTAACGTTCTGTTATTATCTCATAGCCTGGTGAATGTGCAGGTCACAACTTGTCCACCAGAGCGTTTTGGAGTTGTTGGATTGTGTATTTGATGAGTTTGGACTATAGGGATGGGCCAATTTGCCAAAATGTTGAACTATCCCTTTAAGGCAAAGAGCTCTAATCATATGGAACTGTTTTTTTTTGCCTCACTCTGCACTCTCACTCCTCATTTCAGTCTCTCAAAAAACATCTTAAACAGTTTGTCTCTTCTCAGTATTAAAGCAGCACAAATGTGAAACAAGTGCAAATGTGTTACTGTAATTTATTTAACTATTTATTTTTCTCTCTTTTGTTTTCTGTTCATTAATCACGTTTCTTTTTCTTCCAAACATTTTCATTATATTTTTGGCTGTAAATTATTATAATCTGTCTAATCAATTTAAGACAGATTTATTTGGCAAATGTACTGTGTACAGCAGGTTTTTAATTGTTGGTTGGGTTCTCTTTACAAGCCCTTGCGGGTTTCTTCTTCCCATCTGTGCATTTTTCTTTTGTTGTGGTTGTTTCTCTTATTTTTATAATAAACTAAACTAAAACTAAGTCTATGTTTTGTCATTCAGAGAAATGAACAAGCAGGGAAACGACCTGTGTAAGTAAACCTGACATTCATTCTTAAACAGAGGCAGTTGAGACTTGAGTTTATGTACATTAAGATTAACAACATTGCTGATAAGGAGTGTAGGAATTTACACAGCGAGTAACCTTGTGGACAAAGTCTGAATGAACGAACAATGTACAGTTCAGTGCAGTTCGGCGTTTTCTACCTTCAGGATACTTGTAGAGGTGAGTGATGTCCTCTCTGTCGTCGTTGCCCACGCTCTTGGTGCTGATGTTTCGGCCGACCGCCTGAGTGTAAGTGACTCTCGACGTGCTGCCGTCTTTCTCCCTCTTGAAGGTGATGACGTCGGCGTTGACCTCGGCGAAGACGAACGGGGCGTCGTACTTGATCGTCAGCTCGCCCTGCTTGATGGCTTTGACCGGGACGGGGCCGCAGCAGAACACTCCTGAGAGAAAGAAACGGTGAGAAACAGATATGGATATAGATGATGTGATTGATCCAGATCTAGATCCACATCGGGGAGGATTTTTCCTGAATACAGAAACATCATCAGCGGGTTGGTACCTTCACTTCTCTCCTGGGGCGTGGGGTCACTGGCCTGCCAGCCGTTATACTCTGGTCTGAGGTCGGGTCTGGTCATCCAGCTCTCCACCCAGCAGTGATAGTTCCTGCAGGTACAACAACATCATCAAGTCAGAACTAAACTAAACCTCTTCTGTGTGTTAGTGTCTGTCAGATTCTCTGGCAGTGGAAAAACTCACCTTCACGTTAAAGGGTAAATACCTCATTTTTGACAGTATATGGAGATTATTTATGGTGTTCTTAGAGGGGAGGAAAGCATTGGAGGCATGTCCCCCCTGTACTGTATGTAAACCATCAACAAATGAAATTGCCATGTATCTATTATACGTCTGTTTGTTTTTTTGCTTTGTTTTATTTGAAATGCTTTTCTCTAAGGGAGTTAAAGGATGATTTACGTTATTGACTGTGCAAAATAACACATGCTAACTGCCCTGCGATGTTTATCTCATTGAAGATGAGCCTTACTGTGATAGTTCTGTTTTGCACCTGTATTATTTATTGCAGTGTGATTATTTATTCTGAAAATTAATAGTTATTAATAATAATAATAATAATAATAATAATAATTAATAGTTTGAGTTTCTTACTAACTAGTGGGAGGTTCAACAGCCTTCTACTAAAAAGAGAGAGTTTTTATATACAGTAGTTACCCTCCAGACTCTAACCCCTAGAGGCCTAAATCAGGAATTTGATATAAAACACTTTCTTTATATTTATTATTATGTGCCCTTTGCCTTCAGGTTTTCTCCCTTTGTTTTATTGGATCACAACCTACCATCAATATACCTGCAAGCCTATTGGTGCGGCCCCATTGTTCCTAAAAGTAGCACCTGAAGAAGACCTGTGGTCGAAACATTGTGCGAAATATCCAAAAATGGCAACTCGTAAGTGCGTGGGCATACCTTTTCTTTTATCAGGTTCATCTGATTAAACATAGTTCAGTTTATTTAGTTTAATATTCGACTTTGTCTCGTCTCCTTGGAGTGTTTCAACCTTTTTTCTTCACTATATGTGAAGTTACTGTAGAATAACATACGTTAAAAACACACGAGCTCTCACCAGATCATCTCGTTGGACCGAAGGGGTTGTCCATTTTCGTCGACGTAGCGTTCGATCACCAGGTTGCTGTTGTTGTCGTGGGCCGACAGGAAGTTGGTGATGACTCGACAGGGGATGCCGAGGGCTCTGGCAACTGACAGTTACAGATGTGAAAATAAAATTACATGTGTGTAGCGGAGGAGGAGGAGCACAGTCTATATCATAAATGCATACAGTATGTGGACATATATGGTGGTTGTGTTGTCTGTTTGAGACGAATGAAGTGTGTTTTGCAGTGATAGCGCCGGCTCTGTCATATCTTACCAGAGCAGGCCACTGCAGCGAACACCCAGCACTGTCCGTAGCGCACAGGCTGACAGGCCTGCGTGTCCCAGTTGCGCAGGATCTCCACGCTGCCCCTCCAAAACATGGGGCTCACGCCTCCGTCATAGCTGTCCGTCCAGTTCCCCAGCAACACGCCTTTGTCATCGTTACAGTTCACCTGATGGAGCAAAAGGAAAAAAGAGCTTAAAATACACGTTTATCAGCAAGTATGTCGTTTTTAAAACAGGAAAGAGCCTGGAAGTTTCTTCTGAATGAATGAACTTGAACTCACCATAGCACTCAGCACTCTGGACACATAGATGGGATTTCTCCGCCCTGAACAGTCCTTGCCAGGATTCCTCTGACATTTTGGATTCATGTCCAAAATCCTCAGACAGACGTCAAGGATCCCGTCTTCAAACTGAACAAAAACAGGATTACAGCGTTACAGTAAAGCCCCTGTACAGACTTTTCATTTAGTGTTGATTTTGGCGGCCCCTGTGGACGAAAGCGGCGGAATGAAGACTGCATTTCCCACTGTCATGAAGACAGCGCGTGTAGATTTATTTTGGAAACGTCGGAAAGAAGACGGGACTTGATTTATTTATTTATTTTTAGCAGCGTAATGTATCTATTCGTATCATTTCGTCAATGGTCCGACCCGACCATGCCTTCCAGAGGTATAGAATTAGACTACTTAGAAATAGCGTATCTTCACCCTGATGGGCTCATTTGCTGTTACAGAGAGGTAACAGAGACACATCAGCAGAAACCAGAGACTTTTGCGTATCCAGTTAAAAGCTCCGTACAGGGGCTTTAAACATGAAAGAAAACACAAAAAAACAAAAACAGGGGAACATTAAAACTATTCTTAGTGCTTGATATACTTTACAAATAAACACTCCAGTCTTATCAAACTGTATCAGTTATTGAAGAAAAGATAACAACACTGATAAAAAAACATCTCAGTTCATTTCCGTGACAAATGTTGGGAAATCACGGCGAGTCTCGAGTTACGTAACGCATCATTTATCACAGGATAAGTGGTTGTTTTCCCCCTCTTATCATCTTAGGATGATCGCTGACGCTGACACAGTGTTGGCTGGCTCGGAGCTCGGAGAAACTTTTCACGCGTGATTGAGTGAAGCCGACAGCGCCACTGTTGGTGTTGGTACCTGGCCAAAGTTCCAGCCCATGGGGACAGGATGGCTGGCGCTGCCACGGAAGATGATCCCGTCCTGAGACAAGACGTATTCTGCCAAACTCCGCTCGTCCTCCATGTACACGGCATCGCCTGCAGCCAGGAGGAGACATAACAGCAGAGTGTTGGGCTTAACCCTTTATACAGTAGGACACTCGTTATTGGAGGATACTGGAAGTGTTGTTTTATTTATTTATTCATTCATTTGTAATAATGATAATAAACGCACATAATACTCTTAAATTTGTGTTAGGAAACTTGATGTATTCATGTGTAACTAGACTTGACGCCACAAAGAACAAACTCATTTTAAGTTTGACTAACATTAATGACACTAGTCACTGTGCTGGAAACATTGGTACAGATGCCTCTTTTTTTATCCTTTTAGCATTTTTTTTAGATGAATGTTATTAAATATGAACTTTTATCTTACATCATCATTCATTATATGTATTGTGTTGTCTGTTTTTGTATTGCCTGTCTTTAACATTTTACATACAGTAACATAACATTTTACTGCAAATAAGTTATCTGAAGTTTGTATATAGTTAGTATAAAAATCGAATATAAAAACACACCAGTAAAATTAAAGGAACAGTTATCAGTCCATAAAAATATCTGAGAAAAGTTTTAAAAATGTCTTATTCTAAAACGCAAGTACTTAAACTTAAATAATTTATTTAAATCATCAAAAATAAGTTACTGAATGTGGTTACTTGCCCAATGAAGGGTTATATTTTCTATTTTTCTATTAAATAGTTCATTTGACTGAATTTGAAGCTTTCATTTAACCTTAAACAGAATCTGGTAATCTTAGCTCGGTGTAAAGACTGAGATTGACTTCCCTGTTCGATTTTAATTTGCACGTTGCCTGGCATTTGCACAGACAAGACTTGGGAAGTTTTGGTTTTTCCCTGGCCAAGAATCAGTCACATATTTTCCAATAAAACGAGATTTGACATGTTTATTAATTAGCTTTAGCCTGGTGAGGGATTATTGTCATATTTAGACAGAGCCAGTCAGGCCTCTCCTCTCCTTCTGTTTACCAGTCTTTATGCTTCACTCAACTAATCACTGGTCACATGGTGTGAGACATTATACAGGTACAGATCTTCTTATTTAACTCCTAATAATCCCACTCTGCTATGAAACATGATCATGAAAGCGCTTCGGAGTCGGAGATCCTTAAACACAGGATCCACTTCGCTGACAGTTTGACATATGGGCTCTTTACCCACCTTTGCACCAGGGGTTAAAGAGCAGGATGAACTCGATCCGCGCCGACCGGCCCAGCGTCAGGGTGTAGCGGCCTATCGGTGCATCGGGGGCGGAGCAGATGGACAGGGCGACCATGTCCCCGCCGGGGGGGCTGGTGACCGCCGCGCTCCAGCGGGAAGTGTCGATGTTGGGGGACAGACCGAAGGAGGCTCTGGTGCCGTACTGCTCATGTGGCTGAGGACCTGTATGAGAAGAGAAGAAGCCGTCAGTGAAACATTTGTGTCTGGGAAGTGAAAACTCACAGGATAAAGCCCTTTTTTTTTTACTGTTTTCGCAACCTCCCATGCAACATTTAGTTCAAAGTAGGAATCTTATCATGCATAATCAGTGTAATGGCATTAAATTAAGACCCAAACCAGCTGGGAGTCCAGTCGCACTGAGCCACTTCAGTTCATATTTGAATACCTCTGAGTTATATGTAAACATTAAATAATCATCATGTAAACTAATGGCAGGTTGTTTGATGGTTTTTCCTCACTGGGTGGGATGAAGTCAAACGTACAGTACTTCACTTTCAAAGATTGATATTGTTATCTATGATTGTGCACATGCTTTCCTGTTGGCAACCATCACTTCCTGTTTAAAGGGTCTGGTCCAGCAGCTGTCTTATCACACTCTACATGAGGAGTTTATCCAAATATGAAAAGAGGAGAAGAGGCTGATCGTTTCCACTGTTTCTCTAAGGTTTTCTGAGGGCAGACGCAGTAGCAATCTGGAGGCTCCCAACAATAACAGGCAGCAAAACGGGAGAGGGGAGAGGCTCAAGTTGACAATGGAAACAACAACGGAACATTTTACAGCTCCATGCAGTGAAGTTTAATGTAAAAAAGCAGTAGCAAATACAAAGAACAGAGGAAAGTGCCCCATGTTTCCTTCCTTCCTCTCAGTGAGAGGACATACTTTAACTGCAGAGGTTTTTCCTGCATCCTCTGGTCATTATAGGATCATTATAAGATATTTTTCATAATGCGAAAGTGCAGATCACTTCCTTTTCTGAAGAGTTTAATCAAGACCAGTGGACAGAAACTGCAAAAGATATCTTCACTGGAACAAAGGGGGTATAGCTCAGTGGTAGAGCATTTGACTGCAGATCAAGAGGTCTCTGGTTCAATTCCAGATGCCCCCTAAGAATTTATCAAAAGTCCTCCACATAGGTCCTTTTAAAACTGGCATAAATATCAGAAACACCACCGGTACTTCCACAAATACTGAATATGCAAATCTATGCACTTTCCTATGTAATATGTCCATGCACTTTACAGCTTTACATCCAGATAAAATGGCAGGTTTCTTGTTAATCCATTTTTCTTTAAGGGTTTAAAACAGTAGCCAATGTTGTTAAAGACATTTTAACCCATTGGTATTGGGTCGCTGCCTGGAACTAATTGATGCACATGTTCAGGAATCGGTATCAATAAGGAAAATTCCTGTTAAATTGAAAAAAATAATCCTCAAATGCATTGATTTGTTCTGTTGCGTTATTAAAAAAAAGTGTAGCACCTGTTTCTGCGACAAAGTCCAGAGAGCTGAGTCCTGGTTGGTAGGTTGAGGAGCGGAGGTACAGGCTGATGGTGAAGGCTTGTCCTCTCCTCACGATCAGACGTTCGACACCGTTCAGATCAGTGCGATGGTCGGTGTTGTTGAAAAGACACTCCAGGTTCCAGCGTTCGATGTCCAGAGCTTAAAAGAAGAAAATAAATAAATAAAACCCAATAAAAGCAGCTGATGTTACTGAAAACATACATTGTTTGCAGATCAATGAATAATGAGTTAACTGTGACTGTGATGGGAGAAATATTGATTCTGTCATTCAGTATGTTACAGTAACTTTCAGCTGGTTTAGTTTTCTTTAAAAAACAAAGGCCCGAGGCCCAAAAACAACAGAATATCAACCAACAGAAAAAAAGAAGTCACGAACAAGCCGAACATCGGGCTCTGATTCCAGATGCCAAGAAAAAGAAGCAAGCAGAACATCTGGACGGCATTAGGTCTAATGTTTCCCTTTCTTCTCACATACCAGTACACTCGCCGTAGGTGCAGTGTGAATAAATGATTCAAGTAGAAAATGATAGATAAATGATTTTAGTTTCACAACACACCTATGAGTCAAAGATTATTGCTCTACCGTCACTGCTCTTGAATCTAACAGTGTGATGTATGTGTGTGTTTATGAAGCATGTAAAATACCACAAGGAGTTCTTGATGAGGCGCTGGTTGTTAAATGTAAAGCTGCTGTAGAATGAAGGATGTTTTACAAGGTGCAACATATACAAATGCACTGTTAAAGCAGCTTTATGGTTAATTAGATCCCAGATTTCTTCATGTTGTGGCTGTGAATGTATGTGTTTTCTTCTTTCCTCCCCTACAAATTCAGTTTTTATAACAACTTTATGTGTTTGAATGTTTGTCAAAAAGCTCATTATTTTATCTTCAAAGCCGAGACCCATCCCGTCTGTGGACTTTGGAATAAAAAAAACAAACAAACCTGTGACACTTCAGGACACTCGCACTCATTCATGCTAAGATAATTTAGTGTCACAGAGTTTAACAAGAGGTGAAAACACAAGAGAGTCTGTCACTCCCTGTGAGGTGTGCAAACACACAACCACCACCTCCTCTCTCTCCGCTGTGTGTGTGGTGACTAACAGAATCCCACCCTTTGATTTCCTGTTTGTAGGAAAACTTAAGGTCTTTCTATATAATTTCCTTCGAGGTCTTTCTGTTGCTGCAAAGCTGCACATATATAAAGCATGAAGTGATGGAGTCAAGGACTAAAGCTGGACTAAAACAAACAGACCGAGTTGTAAAGACTTCCTGCTGTTTTTGCATGACCTCGTTCCTCGGTTCTTCCTCTCAGGGCTCTGATGTTTTACTGATCTTTCTTGACCTTTGCAAGGTTCGTAATTGGAGGCATGTTAGTGTATCTAATTGGGGCAAATGCCTCAAAGATCATGATGCTGTGACTGTTCTTGGGACAGCTGGAGATTTGTAGGCAAGGGATTGTTTAGTCTGTGCAGACTCTCCTGCCGTTTGATATCAAGTGCATTCGGGGCACAGATGCTATTGAAGAATTTACTGAAAACCACCAGGAGAAAGAAAGAAAGCAGGCAAGAAATACCAAACATGTTTCCAAGGAATTCTGAAGTCTTTGTTGAAAGCTTTTGCTGAAATCCCACCAAGAGAGTCCTATAAAACAGATCTAATGTGAAAACTATTAAAAGTCTGAGACCCCAAAATCCTTCAGAAACAACAGAATAACGGTGCAATGATGTAACTCTTTTCCAGATGCTATGCATGTGAGGTGCCAAACTGAATACATCTCATTGTCCCACAGCCTCTTCTATAGGGTGACGTAACTTCTAACAGCCCAATTGGTCTAACATGAATGCAGACATTCCTCTGCCGTCTTCTCTTTGCAGCTTTACATATTGCACACTCCCACGCTGAGCTCTCCCAACTCTACCATCCATGACCCGCAGAGGGACCGTCTCTCTGTGCTGTGGCTGCACTCAGCCCCGGCATTAAGCCTAATAAGGCAACTCAAAGCAAAATGTCAACTAGTGTCAAACTGGGTTGCCTATTTTAACCGTGGAAAAGTAAATATGCATACAAACTCCCATTTGAAGAAAGAAAAGGGTTTCAGTCTTGCAGCTGAGTTGACACCCATGCTGCATCACAAACACTTTCTATGTAAAAATGAAAACGTTGTGCGTGTGTTTTACAGGAGGGTAAACAGGTGACGCTGCTGATTCATCGATGTGCTGTTTATTCTAAAAACCAACGTGGCCAACAACAAGCTCTGGTTCATATTTGTACTAAGAATGACTGATTTTTCCTGTAAATAAGAAGATTAAACTGGCATAAAGTGAATATTTCTTGAAAGAGTCAAGACTAGGCGGTGCCAGGTCGCAATCACACACACACGCACACACACACTGAATACAGACACTCCTGTTGTAGTGAAGTGTCGTCCTTAAGTATCCGTGGTATGTTTCACTCATCAGTAAACTGCAGTTTTGACTTTTTAAAGGTGATTTATAGCAAACTTTAAAAGGTTTGACCAGTTTCCTGCCCGGGAGTGTTTGTTTGAATGCCTTTACAAGAGTTTTAACTATTTGTAGGGTGCAGGTCATGTGTGCATGTGTGTGTGTGTGTGTGCCAATAAAGACAGCAGCAGTTAAACAGTGAAGGCTGCAGCTGCTGTCAGCTGTTGTTATAAATGTTCAGGTCCCACAGAGACAATTATCAGTTCAAACACTGAGGGTGTAACATTTTTCAAATGCACTGGACTTCAGATGTCTGAGTGAAAAAACAAAAGCGCCTTCAGTCTGAGTCTGAGTCCCAGCAGCAGCAGCAGCAGCAGCAGCAGCAGCAGAGGGTGATGGTGATCAGTGTGGACTGTGACTGTGACAACAATTTGCTCCAGTGAAAAGTCTGGACTTTCACTCGCTGCTCGGTCAGTGACAGAGAAGCTGAACTGCATCATTAAAACACAGTGAGCATTTAAAGTCAGTCATTAACACTAATAACTATATTAGGACATGCTTTGAAGAAAATACCAAAGTTAAACCCACAGGGAACTCAATTAAAAATGCATTTTAGGTATTTAACCCTATTATAAACTTTTAATTAAGAAGCAAAGAGTTTCCATGACTTATTTAAACAACACAGGTGATTTCTGGTCTGATTTAACACACAAAAAAACATGAATCAATGTGTAACTCACCTTGTGCCATGTCTGCTGCTTCTTCTTTTCTTTTCTTTTCTGTGAATAAACTGTTTTTTCTTCAGTGAATCTTCGGATCAGACGATAACTTGATGTCTCGCCCTGTCTGTCTGTCTGCGTCCTTATCGCGCTCTGCCTCTGGTTAATATAGTCATCGTCCTCCTCCTCCTCCTCGTGCCAGTCAGTCTGGGTCTGGGTGGGAGTGGGCGTGACGACGAGACGAGACCCTCCTCCCTTATACGTCCATGTACTGTACTCACGCACACACAACAAGCCAATACTGTACGTTGCGTTATGTTAAAGCCTCCCCTGTCCGCGCGTGATTCATCAGCTGTTGCGAAGTGAACAAACGTGTCATCATCAGTGCAATGTTTCTTTTTCTTTTTTTCCCCCTTTTGAATGATTAAAACAGTGTTGACTGTGGAAAAGTGGAGCTGGTGGTACATTTCCAAAGGTGTGCATGGTTTAATGAGTCAAAAAAGATGTAGCCTAAAGCAAAAGCAGAAAACCTAAGTTGCCTAATATCAAACCTGCCTACTACTGTTGTATTATTACTCACTCACATTATTTTCCACGTGATATACTATAGGCTATTGTGTTTAAAACTTATTATGGACAAAAGAGCTGCAGCCAAATCATGAGCTGGTGCATATTCAGCCTCAGTCCTACAGTAGATCCTAATTATGAATGAAACTAAAACAATAAGTCATTTACAGCAGATAGTAAATAGAAATAATTTAATTATTGATAGTGATTGATCTTTTAAGGCTCAAATGGACCTGAAGTAATTTCAGACTGTGCATCATCATCATCATCATTGTAGACAACTTACTCATCACTGAACCTTGTGCAAAAACAAAATCCACAGGTAAAAACACGGACTGGATTTTATGTATAAAAGACTTTCCTTGGTACTTCATCTTGTTTCTCCATAAATCCTCACTCTGCCCTTTGTTCGTGTGATTTTCCCTTAACTGTCTGTTCCTTGTGTTTTCACTGAGCTGGAGGGAAAAAAAGAGCATTTAATGTAGAAACTTCTTTAGGGAATGAGTTAAAACGGTCAGATCTCACCTCCTTTGATCTCTTTGATCTAACCTGTTTGTTATTTTATTTTTATTATTATTTTATTCATCACAGTGTGTACTGTCGCCCTTTTGGCCAGCTGAGCTGAGTTCCCACTGGGAAAAGAGATAGTTCAATAAAGGTTAAATAAATAAAACAGAATAGATCTGCTACAAAATTATCACAAAGTTATGGAGGGGGGAGCGGTTCTGGAGAAATGCAGTCAGTTTTTCTGTTCCCTCCTGGGAAATCTAAAACCTCTTTCTCCTTCTTATGTTTTATTTTAGCCCCCTTTTCAGAAGATTTTACTTAAAGTTTTAAGAACTTTACAAAAGGTTGTATCTCATGATAAAGAGGACAAACTCACTGTATGATTTGCAGAACTGAAGTGAATTAATTTCCATCAAGTGCAGTCGAGTCTGTTGCAACATAGACGTAACATAGTTAATATATATAAAAAACAAAGAAGCAAAGTAAAACTTGTGATAAATGTGATATACTGACAATTAAAACTGACAAATCATCCTCATGTGTTTGATTGGTTGATTGTCAAGTATTTTATTCTATTTACTGGAATATAAGGCACAAAGTATGAAAGTATAACAGTATTGATTCACTTAATGCTGGTGTTTTTTTAATCTTTATAGTGTCAGACTTCAAAATAAATGATAAAAACAAAACATTATGATGTGGGCCCCTGGTAAACCACACATGCCAGTGCTTAAAAAGAAGAAGAAGAAGAAGAGGCAAACAAACCACAGCTTGAGTCCTTTAATTATGATAAACAGAATTAACCATAGAAGGAGGCTATTTTGAGTTAACGCTCCACAGTGTGAAGCAATGGACTTCCCACTGAGAATTCATGAGAAAAGTTTTGTTTAGTGTAAGTCTGACATTGACGGTCAGAGCATGACTTTCAGAGCAGATCATTTCCTTCTATTTCTGTGGAAAAACTTACAGCTACAACAACGACATGCACCAGATTTGTACCGGAGAAATGCTTAGTTAAGTCAATATGGATTTTGTAATTAAACCTATGTCAGTGATGCCATGTGCTTCCAGTTCCACCGAAGAAGTCAGTGCCCTTTTAATCACAAACATGAGTCCTCCTGGCTGCAGGGTCGGTGCATTACGTCACCAGAGAAGTGAATTCAGTGATTAACAGAAGTGAAACCGAAGCCAGAGCTGCATGTGTCCAAAGCCGCAGAGTGGAAACGACTGTGTGTGTGTCTGTGGCTGCCAATGGCTTTGGGATCTGGCATCAGAGTGACTGTGGCTGTGGCATCCATAACCCCAACTCACTTCCAGGTTAAATAATAAATGTTTGGTCATTTAAAAAGACAGACATTTAAAAAGAAAAAAAAATTAAGTCAGACTGGGAGTGTGCAAGTTATGATGATGGCAAACGAACAAAATCGAAATGAAAAGACAGAAAAAAGAGTGAAACACAAAGTTTTTTAGAGTAAAATCCTCTGAAAATACATTCTCTAAAATACAATTAAAAAATCTTAAACACAAACACAGGACCATGCATTTAAATAGAGAAAATACACATTGTATTGTCTACGGTTGCGTCTGGCGAATGCAGCTTCTTCAACACCAGGGTGTGATTAAAGTTGTCATTTATTGCGTCTTAATTATAGAGAATTTTATGTTTAATTTAGTTTCCAGATTAATGTGTTTTTCCAAGCTGAACTCGGTATCTGACTGACTCACATGTACAGCTGGGTATGTTAGTTCCAAAGAAGAGTTCATAAGATCATTAACGGGAAGTGTTTTTTTAATTTTATATTGCAGCATTTTACATAAATCAAAGATTTCCTTTGAAATACCAATTACATTAGTTCCTGTAAATGTCTGTTTGGTATATTTTATGTTTTGTACTGAGGCCAGAACAAGTCAACACAACCTCGGATGAAATACTCAAGGAAAACATGGATGATTATAGCTGCTGCGCAGCAATGGGTCGGGTCCGGGCTACTTTTGGGCAAATTTAGGCAATTCTGAGCAACAAACAGGAGAATAGGAAGACAAGACAGTTGACCTTATAATGTTCAATTTGCATCAGCTGAGGATTGAACCCACAACCTCGGGAACCGAAGACCGTTGTCTATCGCACTGAGCGAATTGACAAGTGGCAGATCAACAGTAGCTTCACAAATTGAGTAAGACATTCACTGTCGTGTAGGCAGATTTGAAACCACAGTAAAAAGAAAAATCCGTTTTTGAGGTAAAATAATGATATGTATTTGTCAAACATCTACTATGAGTCTAAGATGTTAGGAGCCTTCGCACATGGTCCAGTCCAAGCTATTTGGACTTTTAAATTTAGAGGCTTGCTGTGATGCCACCATTAGGACAACTGTCTTGTGTTTCTTGTTGAGGACAACTGACATTTTGATCTGTCATCATCATCATCATCATCACCCTTGCTGGGTCTCGAACTCTCAACCTCTGACACCAAGAACCAGCTCCTAACTCGCTGAGCTAATTAGCTGGTAGTGAGACCTGCTGTGTAGCTTGATTTATCCACTCAGGTGAGTCAGTGCCCGGGCAGCTGTTGTGATGAAATGGTCAAAATTTCAGAAATTCAGTCATCTAAACAAAAATCTGATAATACATAAATTACATCTTGACAGCATGGAAATGTTGGTGATTTGTTTTTAATGATAAGTGTTTTGCTTCATAAGAGAAAATATGATGTTTATAAATTCCACTCTCACATTGACTGCAGTTGTTCCCATGAGAGCAGAATTCAAAATGTTCTCAAAAATTCAGTTTTTGAGATAAAATTTTGATATTTGCCAAACTTCATCAACCATGACTCCAGAATATTGACATTTTTTTTCAGGAAGATTGAAAATGTATTTATCAAGAATTTGATGGTATATGTTTACAGTACTGTTTACAGTCAAACGTTTTCATGCACTGTAGGCTCAATTTTTGCTTAATCAAAAATCTGAGAAACAAGTTTTGTGGAGGACGGTCTGGAGATGCTCTGTAGCAAGTTTGGTGTTAATTGAGCAAAAATTGTGGGAGGAGATACATTTTAAAAGTTTTACAGTTATTGAAAAAAACAGAGTGATGGACTTCATAATTTGTTATAAGTTTAAGTGGACAAAAGTTTCAGCAGTATTGAGGCTACATTGTGGTGAAGTTTCAACACTGTAGCATCTACCGTTGGTTTGGTAGGAATTTTTAAAGTTTTTAAATTTAAACGCTTATTGTGCCCCCCCAAGGAGGGGGGGGCACATGTCCTTGGAGTTGAGTGAATCTGGCATGGGGTTGGATGTTTCTGTGAAGTTTGGTGAGTTTTCACCCATGGGAAGTATGACTTCCTTGGAAGAAGAAAGAAGAAGAAGAATTCCTCGGAATACAATAGGTTCCCGGCAGCTTAGCTGCCCGGACCCTAATAATGTTCATACGTACAGCAGCATCTGTATTATGAATTATGTTCATTTCTAAGCTGTATTTAAGCTGCAGATCGTGCTAATGTGAAAATATAGACAAATATTCACAAATCTAAATCTGTATGTAGGTGAAGTTTATTGTATAAAAAAAATATACATTGTGGTGCAAATAGAAATACAGATAAGGACAAACATACATCATTACTGCAAATATTCTGTATTTCAAATAGAAAGCCATAAAACTGTTACACAGATCAATATCTTCATAGCAGTAAGTTAACTGTTGTTATAGAGACAGTAGATGTGTTTGGGGTAATTAAGTTTGATAATCTGTACAAAAGGCAATACATTAAATGTAGGGCATTATTTTTATTTTTATCTTTTTTTTATCACAATGAAATTAGCCACATTTTCAAACTGCAGTGCCGTGTAGCATTTGGTTATGACATGTAAAGACTGTAGTAACTTCTATCATCCTTTCAAATGATCTATGAAATCAGGCTGTGTTAAAATATACTATGCAAAGACATGTACATATATAGACATTTTTTTTCTCTCCCTCCCTCTTAGTGGTGACATTAAACATTATGCATTTACAGAGTGGTAACAGGCGTGTGTTTAAATAGTTTCCTTTTTCACACAGACGACAATCTCTCGGATTTTCTTGGTTCGCCTCAGATCTGCAGAATAAAAAAGTGATACATTTTTAACTTTTCCTTATCTCAGTAGCAGAGTTTATTATTAGTGAACACTGCTGTTGGACTACACTCACCTTGTACCATCTCTCTCAGGTCAAACCTCAGTGGATTTTCCAGCACTCGTGCTCTGAACCTGAGGAATCCATAAAAGCATTGTGATTATTTAATATAATTTCATCGATAACAGACATGAGGAAATGCACCAAGCATGCATGCAGAGGAATGGAGGGCAGAGACAGTTCATTGAGAGAGATGATGAGTGATTCTGGGAGTAATTCACTTCCAGCCTGAATTATGTGCTCAGAGTTTTTCCGATGCTTTTAACCCATAAAACCAAAAGATTAGCCGGTTACTGGTTGTGAGATTTGTGCCGCACCTTGCCACAGGGGAGATCCTTTGCCAAGAATTGTGGTTTGGGTTTGGTTTTGGGTTTGGGTTTGGGCTTTGGTGCAACTTCTGGTGTCTGGGTTTTCTCTGGGGATCCTGCCAGAGCGCTCGGTTTGTGGGAAGCTGCTGCAGAGGCTTCGGCTCGCTGAGCGGCCGCAGCGTCTTTGACGGTGGTGACAGAGGCGCAGACGGAGGAGGCGTCCTCCGCCTGGTAGCTGTGACTGCAGCTGCTGAAGCCGCTTATACTCTCTCCTGATGACTCGGAGCTGTCCACTGGAAGACGGAGAAGATTTGATTATAAACATGACAGATGAACACTGCCCTACAAAGGCAAAGTGCAGTATCTGTATAAATGCCAAACTGAGAAAAACAGCTTTTTGTGTTTTTCATTGTCAGGTTTAAGCATCAAATTGTGAATAACTACCAAGTCTCTAATTGATTAGATAAAGGTGGACTGAATTAAATGTATTTTGTAGTTTGTCTTTCTGACCAATTTTGACCATTTTATGGCATATTTTGTGACCAATTTTGACAGTTTTATGGCAGATACTGCACTTTGGCTTGGTTTTGGTGCAGATACTGCACTTTGGCTTGGTATTAGCTACAGATACTGCACTTTGCCTTAGTTTTACTCCAATGGAATTATTATAGAATGTAGGGAGTACAGTACTCGTTGCAGATATTGCACTTTGCCTTGGTTTCACAGTGCTTTTTTGGATGGACAGCAAAATAAAAAGCCCAATAACTCTGGAAATTTTTAGCAGTACCAATATCAAATTCTACCAGATGGAAGAGAATAGGCCACCCTTTTGATTTGTCAAAAAAAATTTTTTTGAAAAATTGAAAAAATGCAGATACTGCACTTTGCCTTTGTAGGGCAGAATAGATGAATGGACAGTTATGGAGGAAACCCAACCCACTAATGTAACTACTGTAAAGTTGTGCTTCAGAGTGACCACTTACATAATAAGTTCTGATTCCCGCTCTCGTGGTCCAGGTCGTCTTCCTCCATCGCTCCGGGGGGTGACACATATCCTGCAAGCACCCCCATGACCACCCTCCGTTTCGGCCCACACCCACCGTATCCCACCGGGGACAGGGACCCTCCCCCAGAAGAAGAGGAGGAAGAGGAGCAGCTTTGAGAGCCGAGAGATTTTGGGCGACCCCCCGGGAGGCCGTCTTGTCGTCTCACGGAAGACAGCACCCTGTTTTCTCCAGACACTGTGTTAAAAATAGGTTTTTATTAAAGGAAGCTTGATATAAAATGAGAATGAATCTGTGTTACAGGAAGCATTTGCTCACCTCTTCCCATCAGTGCACAGTTGATGGCTCTGTCGTTGATCGCTGCTTCACTGGGTTGGATATCCATGAAAGGCTTGTTCCCGATACCCATGAACACTCTCTCCTGCATACGGACCTCTGACAAACAACACACGACATGAGATCACCTCCTTAAGAAACACATTTCAAATGAAAAGAAAAGAAAAAACCTGAAACATCTGTGCTGGTAGTACCTCTGTTGTGCACTGCCTGCTCCCAGAGGATCCGCTCCAGGTCTCTGGTCCAAGCCTCCTTCACTTCCCGGCTAACGGCCTGGAGCATGTACGTATCCTGAGTTTTCCTTTTCCTGAACCAGATCTCAAAACACAGGCCACTTTCTCCGCTGTTCTGGGTCATGCCTATGTCTGACGTCTGAATAAAAACAAAGACAAAGTTAAAAGTAATTGCGTTTTTTTTACAGTAGTAGTTTCAAATACAGCAAGCGAGTTTTGCAAACGTGGCCAAACACGGAGAGATTCGACTCCAGGACTAGTGTCAGGGGGATATTTAAAAATGATTGGGCCAGTGGAGAGTTATGAAGTGTGTCCGAGAGCTAATAAACTGCTGGAAAAGGAGAGTGAAATACTGTAAGTGCTGACCGGTCATCTGGAGCACGGTACAGTGAGTCTGGCCTGGTGGTCGCAGTTGTAGTTGTAGGTTCATGATCTTAGTGAAGAGCCAAGAGCCAAGTCTCTACAGAGATTTTTTATTTATAGGGCCGCATCATTATGGAGCGACCAACCTCCATATCTCAAACAAATTGGTCTTCAAAAAGAAACTTAAACTTTATTTGAAAATGTAAATTGATTGCAACATTGGTAGGGAACTGTTAGTAGTAGTTTTTTGCTTTTCTCTTTAATTGTTTTGTGTTTTTTTGTTCTTTTGTTCGTTTTGTTGTTTTATGGTTGATGGATTCAATTCTGACTATTATTACATGTATATGTTTGTATCCTTTTGTATATTTCATGGGGACCCCGCTGAATGCTACAGCATCAGTTTAAGTTGGATCTCTATTAAAATAAATAAATAAATAAATAAATAAATAAATAAATAGAAATTGCCTATCTTCATTTAAAAAAATAGAGAAAAGTTACAAAAAAAAATTCTAAAGTTTTTAGTAAACCTGATTCTGCAGTAGACCATTTTACACTGCTTTTCCATTTTCTTTCGTGCAATCCTACTATTACTATTACATTATGTCAGATATTATTTCTTATGCTGACATCTGGTTAAAAGCCTTGAGTCAATTTTCTCTCCTCTGCCAGTGAGTGATGAAGATGTTTTGCCATGTTGTAGTTAATTTAATTTCTCTGTAAGTGATGACTAAAGTAATTCCACGGCAGAGGTGGCAGCATGTTCTCGGCCTGAAGGAAAAATACACATTGCACTGACTTGTCATAAAGAGGAAGTAGTAACAGTGCCGAGATCTAGTGTTGCGTATTGGATTCACTGGTATTTCGCTGTGTGTAGCGTCACTGTGGGTCAAAATGGCTGTTTGAGGGTAAAGGTTTAATGTCAGGAGGTTAGAGTTACAGTTGTTAGGTTAAAGTCCTAGGGATTTTTTTATTTTATTTAATCTTTATTCACCCAGGTAAAACCCATTGAGATCAAACTCTGTTTTACTCTCTCTCTTTAACAATTTATATTCATGAAGGGTGTTCATGAATATAGTAAAAGAGGATGTATGTGTTTGGGTGTGCACATTTGTGGGTTTACGTATGCAATGTGTACCTTGAATGACTGCTTGTAGATGTATGTGTCATTTCCTACATCGGTCTTCCGGGTCTTGCTAAAGAGGACGAGTTCTTGGAAGAGGAAAATGTGGCGGTAACATTTCTTCTTTCTGAACGTCACCGCAAACTCATCTTGGCGAATAAGCTGCCCCTGCTCCTTCAGATTAACCTGCAGGACACAAAACGAAAGTCAGAGTCTTTGCAGTTCCTCAGAAACAGTGGAAAGCTTCAATAGAAATAGACAAAATGTGTGGACCAATGCACAAAATTGCTATGAATCTCACTGAATTCCCTCTATTTCCACTTCACAGTTTATGGCGCTCCAGGGAATCGCCTCACTCATCTCTAGAAATGATGACTCCACAGTTTTCACTGCTGAACTTATTCAACCCCATTAATCAGGTTGAATCAATAGTATCGTAAAGAGCCAAATATGATTGATACTTTCAACAACACTTTCCCTGGAAGTATACCGTCATTTGCCTGTACCTGTCTCCCTTCTCCCTTTTGCATTTTTTTGTGATGAATTAAAGTCATAAATCATTCTTATCTAGAGAACACTAGCAGCAGTGTATATACTGTAAAACATGCAATCTTCCTGTCTTATTATCTTGCCCAATCTCACATCACTTACATCACAGTTGTGGATTGCATCCATAGCCAGAAGGTTGTTGCCGTGGCGAAGTTGGAAGTGCACGACCTCCAGGGCGGCCTTGACCTCAGCCAGCTCTCTGGTCTGTCCCGGGCCGCACTCTCTCATCATGTCCTGCAGCAGAAGGCTGTACTTACTGATTCGCTGCACGGGCTTCAGCAGATACGACCACAGGTCCATTTTATCCCCCAGATTAAGCTGCTTTTGCTGGTGGAGGAGAAGAGGAGTCAGGTTCAGGTTCAGGTTCAGGTTCAGGTTACTTTATTGATACCCAAGGGTAAACTAGTTTCACAGTCAAGAGTCAAAACAACCAACACAATTCGAAACAAGACATAAAACATAAAACAAGAAACAAATTTGGACAGAAAGTGCTGCAATCCATGAAATAAAAGCATGAAATAAAACAAATAATTAAAATAATAAAAGATACCAAGAGCAAATTTCCTACAGATATAGGTTAAAAAAGTTACAGCTGTTAGGATAAGGTTAAAACTGTGTTGGAGGACAGCTCAGTGTTGAATTGATCAAATCAGGACTGAGATAGTGTATGACATCATCACAATATTGTAAATAAAATAACTCAAAATAATAATATCACAATAACCAAGACATTTTAAATAATCACATTAATAAAAATGCTTTCAGACGAATTCATCTTTGTTATTTGTTAGTTTTGTCTCTGTTTTGGAAAAGTAATTATAGTCAGAGAGGAGAAGAGTCTGTAGCTGTACCCAAAGGTGCAAAAAGACACTTTATGAACTGTGAAAATCCAACCAGAGAAACTGCAAAACAAAAGCTCTAGATACTGTACTGTATGCTACACCATGACACCTCTAACTTCACACTTTTATTTGGAAAGAAGACAATTTGTCTGTAGTCATTTCTCTTTATGAGCCATGCTATACGGTGACAATATGACAACATTGTCCAAAACGTTCATTTATGGTCAGATCCCTGCAAAACTAATGACAAAAAACTCTGTGTTTTTAGTATTAATTAGGACTTGTTAACATGCTAATACATTCAACTAAAATGAAGGACATAAGGAATATAATCTGGTAAACACCTGCATGATAGTGTTTATGTTTGTGAGCATCTTAACATGCTGATGTTCGTGTTTAGCTTTTAGCCCAGCTGTGCATTAGTCAGTGCATCTTTCCAGAGTTGCTAACAGGACTTCTTCATCTTGTTCAAACACACCAGAGTTTTTCTTCTCTTGTTTCTGAAAAATGTAGTTTTATCAGAGAAGGGAGAGAAAGGGGAGGCTCAGTGGGTCTCACCTTGAAGAAAGCCTTTCCATGATTGATGAGAAGAGTGTCAGACTGCGGTTTGTTCTTACTGTAAAGGGCGTACAAACCGAAGCTCTCCCTCTAAAAACACAAATAGAATAAATACCATTGTTATTCCCCCCATCATCGTCACCACCACCACCAAAAGTCCATGTGTACGTGACTGTGAAATGTGGGGCGTTAGTTTACCACAGGAGGATTGCGTAAGCTAATACACCCCCCCCCCACCAGCACCACCACCACTTCCAAAGAATGTGTCAGTGATATCGGCATCTCAGCTGGTGGAAGAAAAGATTCCTGGAAGCTACTGACATGGCACCGGTTCACAGTCAGGACACATCTGGAGCAGCTATTATTATTATTATCGATTATTCAGAACTATTGGTTCAAAACAGGAAACACAGGGGACACAGGCTCCCGTCTGCCCGTGGTCGTGGCATTAAAATAACAATCACACGCTGTGAGTGTTTTTAATATGTTCTTCTCATTGAGATTGTAAGAGCGGATCAATGACCTTCTACACTAGCATTTGGTATTAAAGAAGATTCACTATTCTACAAGAGGATGTGCTCAAATATTTTATGCTACGCTAAAATATATAGACAAATTAGACGCCACTAATATTGGTATTTTATACGACTGACTGTATTGTATATCATTTGAAACCTATAAGGACCAGTTTTAATTTCTTATTTATTTTCTGTATGTATTATAGCTTTTTTCCCCCAAATCCATCATGCACCATTACTGTTTAAATGATTCATCTGTTTTGTTTAAAATTTATTTTTTATATGTTATATGTAAGTGATGCATGTAATATATGTAAATGTGTGGTTGTACGCAAGATCAGTCAATACTAGGTTGTTGAATGGTACAGTAATATTGTTGTAGGGATGGGGGGGGGGGTATTATGTTTACATTTGTATTATTTCTATTCACCTATGCTTCTGAATGTATGTACTTTATACACTCTGTTTCTCTCTCTATATACTGTATATCAATAAAAAGACTACAAAAAATATTGTAAAAACAATAATCAAATTCAGAATGTGAATGTTTCCTAAACAAAATGCATCACACTTCCCGAGTAAACAGTCCCAGTCTCTCTCGTGTGTGCCACATACATGTCGTAGGAAGCAGCGTCCCACTCTGAACGGTTCATTCACGCAGCTCTCCAGCTCGTTGAGGAAATGATGCCGGTGGAAGTCGTGGAGTTTTTCCAGGTTGCCGAAGATGCTCCCCCTCTGGCCCCTGAGGTCCTGAGGGACGTCGGCCCTCTCCAGCTCGGGGAAGTAGTGTTCTCGAACATAACCCAGAGCCTTCACATACTCCCTCTCTGTGGACAGCAGCTCCTCCATTATCCTCCGCAGTTTCCTGTTCCACATGTAGGAAATGAAAAATGTAAAATCAAGTGATTTCTTGCTAAAGCTCATAAGTAAACCCAGTTGATCTGGGGGGGATTACACTCAGTTTTATGTTACTTGTTTGAAAGTAGAAGAGAATCTATGTTATATAAGATTATTTTTAACTGGTGAACAGCTGTGCTATTCATGAAGAGATCGGTGAACTTTAGGTTACAGCTGTAGGTGGGAGGAGGGAGGGAGGGATGCATTACAGTACTTACAATACATTGCTGCTGTTGTTTTCTGCTGGTGTGAGTAATGTCTCTGGGGTCCTTAAATGTTTGGTGGAGCCCGTGCATCCTTCTCCCTCCTCTTCATTACTGTCTCCTCTTGACTTGCAGTTCAGGTTTCCTGGGCGTAAACTCTCGTTATGGGAAATGGGCAGATTTTGGACGGGCTGCAGATTTTGTCCCGGTGGCTGCGCCCAGCTCTGACAGTGTTTGTGTCTTATGTTCAACGGTGAAAAGCCAGAGATGTTGGACAAATGAGAGTTAACGCGCGATCCCTCGCTCAGGGACCGACTCAGTGCTTTGTGCAACGGGAAATCAGCGCCCGCTCCAGAAGAGTCTGCGCCCCTAAGATCTGCCTCGCTGTGGTGCTCTCTTAGCCTCCATTTGGTTTTTGGATAACAGTCAATATTTGGTGAGAAAACAGGAGTCGTTTTCTCATTTTCAACTGCTGCATCGGGTAATCCCTGTTCTCCTTTCAACTCAGGTTTTAAGTTGTGGTCGGAGCTTGCAGCAGCGATGCTTTCTGAGCTATTGGCCACCTCTTTAGGAGAGGCTGGCAGCTGTGTCGGGGAGGATTCATCCTCCCCCACCTCACTCCCTTGCTCCTTCTTCTTCATTCCTCCACCTTCCTCTTGAGAGTTTGCAGCTGTGGCTTGTTGGATCTGGTTCTTATCTTCTGCTCTCTTCTTCTGCGTCTCCTCAAGACGTTGCCTTACTTCTTGGCAATGAACCAAAGTTGCATTCCACACCTTCATAACCCCAGAGACCCCTGATCCCGCAGCACAGGCCTTAACTTTCAGAGCCTGGAAGTGTTGGGTGGAGAATTCGCCACCTAATCTCTCTTCATACATCTGGAGTGTGCTTAGGGTTTGAGCTGAGTAACACCCTTGCTCTACCTGCTCCAAAAAATGACTGCATTCCTTGGCCATAGTAGACGCCTAGAGAAAGAGAGAGAAGGAGAGCGGGAGGCAGGAAGAAATTTGAATGATTAATTCAGCATTTTTCAGATTTAAAGGTTAACACAAATCAGTTTGAAATATGCAGACAAAGGACACTTGTCCTTTGTCTGCATATTTCAAACAGATTTTGTGTGAAGAAGGAAAACAGAGGAGACTTGAATCACAAGTGTCAAATGGGGAAATAAAAAAAACACACACACAAACCTCATGGCAGAAGCGGTACACATACATCAGTGCGTCCAGCTCTTTGGACCTCTTCTCTGCCCGCAACATAAAATCATCCATATTGGATTTGAAAGTGCCGACCAGAGTACGAAAAATGTCTGTTGCAGGAGTGGAGTCACTGGTGCCAACGAGTCCCTCGGCCTCTGTCACCAGGTTCAAAGCATGTTGTTGTTTCTCCTGAAGAAAACCATGAGATGTCAGGTTGAATTCTCTGCCTGTGAGTTCTTTATCTGTTATTTACTCTTATCACTGCAGACATTTAAATATTTCCGTTTCCATCTTTGGGAAAAATAAGAGACAAATGTCGGTACGGGAACAGAAAGACAACCCAAAATAAAAGCCAAATACGGAAACATTTTTACATCCCTTTGATATATTGGAGAAATACCTTGCACTGAATGAAAAAATGTTCAAAGTGCTGCAAAGCCTCTTCAGTGCACACCAGGGTATTATCTGTTGTATAAGAGTCAGTCAGTCTCTGTTCCCCTTCTGAATTGAACCAGGTCCCAATCTGCAATGAAAAATTATACAATGTTGGTTTATGGGAACACTAATGAAAATCTGGACAAAGAGTGACCAACTTTCATATCCCCCTCTCACCATATTAATGACATTTAGATACAACTTCAGTGCATTTAAAACATTTATAGACTTAATAGAGAGCTGATAGTACCGTGCTGATTTTGGCCTCCATCTCTCTGAGTCTGAAGAGAAACTCGAGGTGCTGCAGTGACTCATTCGATCTCATCACCAGCATGTGGAGCTTCTCCTCCACCTGGTTATAAAGGCTTGTTACTGACTCCAGGGCATCTCTGTAGGGGAATATGTAGTTAAAGCAATAAGTTAATTAAGGCTGCTGAATGGAGTGCATTTTAATCTATGATTGGCCTTCACAAGCTTGCTGCTTTGATAAAACTGTAACTACAAATAGATCCAACATAAATGATGTGCTGCTGTATTAGTATATAATGCAAATTAACAATTATTTCAATATTAAAATTCATATTTTAATCTAAACAAATGACCATAGATCCAGTAAAATGCAGTACCATCCATTTGCTGTGCATTGATTTTTGAAAAAAGGCTTCAACTGATGATTTAAAACAGCTATAAAAAAACAAAACAGTGATGGAAGAAGTAGAGTGCATCATATCATTAGTATTAACTGTCTCTGCAACCTGTAGTGCACACACACACACACACACAGGTGTTTTCACTTATTTTCCTTAATTAGACCTCGTCAGGCCTGAGTGGGTGAGTAAACCTGGGCTTGATTTACAGTATAACTCCCTCACACATTTCTCACAGTTATCATTACAACTGTGAGAGCAGGACAGCCTAAGTTATTTATATTAGCACTGTATTTCAAATTTGGTGATATATTTTGTAATGTTATTCCCATAATAGCTCCACCCAGTTTACCTCTGACTAAAGGTCTAATCTGCCTGAAAAACTGGACGCAGCTACAGTACGAGGGTGTGCAGAGTATTTGACTTGGAATGAAAGTAGTGACTTGACAGATGTAGTTATAATGATAAAGTCAAATGTTCCATATCGTGGGAATACTAAAATCAAGGGAAAAGTACCTCAAATTTGTAAGAAAAAAGAACTTATCAGTGTAGAGAATGTGGTAGATTGTAACGATTGTGCTGTTCTGATGTATGCATGTTGGCGGCCTCTGGTGGAGGATTTATGTGCTACAGAGGATGAGGATATACTGTTTCTCAGTTTCTACTACACTGAATGGTATGTACTGTATGACAAATATTTATCTGGTACCTGTAGTCTTCAGACTGTGGAAATCTGAACTCCTCTCTCCTCATCCTGGCCAGTACAGCCCCTCCCTCTCTCTGCAGGCCGACCAGTCGAGTGTCCTCCAGCACCTCCCTCATTGAAGCCCTCTGTTCCTGAATGCACTGCTGCACCTCCTGAAGCACAAGCACAGTCAGCATTTATGCACCCGTCCAAAAAATAAATCATATCATACTATGACTGTACGCATTTTTTTTTTTACCTGGGCAGTGTCCATCTTTTTGCTGCCGTCCACTTTTCTGATGGCCTTCTGCAACAGGCAGTCGGCCCCTTGCAGGTCGGTCATGAAGGAAACCAGTCTCTGAAATGAATTAAGTTCAGAAGTTACTGTAATCTTGTTGCAAACAGCAGCTACAAATCTGCCATCAGCTACATACAGAGAGCACAATGGACAGTATCATCCTGCGGCCTGTACAGATGTACTGAGGTGTGCTTATTACAGGAGACTGCTCTCAGTGCAGCTAACTATGGCAGGAAAGAAAGACCTCAGGGGAACTAAACAATGTCTCAATAAGCCGGTGCATATTCTCATTTGTCCAGGTCATAGTATTTCAAAGGAGGTTAAATCGAAAGCAACTGGACTTAGTTATTTGTCTAGGAAGACGTTTCACCTCTCATCCAAGAGGCTTCATCAGTTCATGTACGCAGCTGACCAGGCTGGGACTGGTCCAACTATCTGGTGTGGAGACTCACTATTTAACCTCTTGTGTGGGCGTTTCACAAGGGTGATGCTGTCACTGGTTCCCTTTTGTGCTCCAAGTGCCAACGACAGTAGTTGGAGTGACAGTCGACTGTCACTCCAACTACTGTCGTTGGCACTTGGAGCACAAAAGGGAACCCTTGTGAAACGCCCACACAAGAGGTTAAATAGTGAGTCTCCACACCAGATAGTTGGACCAGTCCCAGCCTGGTCAGCTGCGTACATGAACTGATGAAGCCTCTTGGATGAGAGGTGAAACGTCTTCCTAGACAAATAACTAAGTCCAGTTGCTTTCGACATAAACAATGTCTCATTAGTTTCTTGGATCTAACCCACTACTTTAACATCCTGTGTTAATGAAAACTTGTTCATCTTTCTGCTTTGTGTGCTAAACATCTACTGCATTAAGCTGTTCCTGAGGAGTGTTTCTATCTTATGCATCAGTGGTTTTTCTCTCTGGCAGTTTGAAGTTTGGATTGAGACTCTTTACAACGAGGCTACTACTGTACAAGTAGTTAATAAACCAAAGAAGAACTTTTCCCTCTTAGATTTATTTAGAGGCCTGGAGATGTAAAATTAACTACCAAAAATGCATGAGAAAATTATCAGACAACACAATTTCAGTGTTGCAGAATTACATTACATGATTATAGAACAACCACTTAGAGGCAACAAAACAAACTTCAGCTTCTCAGCTCCGACTTGCAGTGTAATGACCCTGATCTCCACTCTTGACCATTTCCTTCCTCCACTCAAAGTCTAAACGTACACGTGGCATTATAAACAACAGCAGCAGTTATGAAGTATGTTTGGCTTAAGTGTGTCTAAACGGAAAGTAGGAATACGTTAACAAACTGCATATCTTATAGGGCAGTAAAAATAACATTTGCACAATATTTTGACAATGTTGGCTCCTCCTGGGTGTTAATAAGGCTTGGGATAAAACTCTATGCCTCCACTATGTTCTGACACATGGTGAATAGTCAGTACCTGGTGGAACTGCAGCCAGTCTGTATGGCTGTAAGTAAAGCTCCCGCCCAGGTCAGATGTCAGCTGGGAAGCTTCAACTGTTTTGTTTAAGGCTTTCATGGAAGTCAGCATGTCCATCTGGTAACGACACAAAGACAGCGGCTTGGTGAGGAAGGAAGTAGAAGTAGCACTCACAAAATAAAAAGGTGTTTTAATTCCTGACCTGCAGCCCGGGCTGTTTCTCAGGGCGTGGAGAAGTGTCTTTGTCCAGCAGCATCACGATACTGTGCACAGCATGAAGAGCTTGCTCCTGCAGGAGGGAAAAGGGGGTCAATACATTTAACACAATAAAGATCAGGTGAGGCTGTCATGTGTTAACTGGGGCAGTATTTTATGATGACATGTGTTTGTGTTCTGGGTGAGGGCTCTGTTTGACTGTTCACTCTGGCATGTGTAGGCAGCTGTCTTGTTCCAACCTGGGCCATCAGCAGAGCTTTGTAGAGGTGAAGCGGAGGAGGCTTTTTCCTGGCATTGACGACCAAAGTCATTCCCAGCTCTCGAACATCCTTCCTACGAAAACAATCACTCATGTCAGGGGTGGATGAGGACACGTTAATTTGATCGCAGTGGTCTTGATGTGATGTCATTACATCATTCAAATTCTTTCATGCTTCAATTCTTCCACCTCTCGAATTTTGTATTTATCTTTTTTCACCATCTGACATCCACACAAACACAAACACGCACACACCTCTTCGCATATCCTATTCCATTTCTTTAACACACTCACACACACCCGCCCTCTTAATGCCCTCTTCTTGGGTTACTGTTGTGTGAACCCACATGAGACAGGGCTGCTAATTCTAGCAAGGCGCTGCATACCAGACAGTTGGCAGCCGGCCTGGCAAAAGACTGTTGGAGTACGGCTCTTTTACTGGGGACAGGGGAAGGCCAGGCTATGTGGTAGAAATACATTTTTTTGAAGTTCAAAGACACAATGAAACCTAGTGTAAACAAATGAGACTGTTAAAGTGCTCACTAGACCTCTGAGGGTGATGCTGAAACAGTTTTGGCAAAGGGTCGGCACAGGTCAGTGTTAACTACAAGCAGGTCTAAAGGCACAACTTGATGAGGCAGAATTATTCACTGAGCTGTGTGCCTGGCCTGCATATTTGTCTTGTTGTTGTAATGGTTGTAAAACTATTCAGGGGATGAGTCATCATGAATCTTTTAGTTTGATGTGGGAGCATGCATCATATTAAAAGTCAGCAAATATGTTTCAATGTTTTTTTATAGGCTACGGTCTATAATTTCAATAACACTCTGCTGCCATCTAGTGGTCCGACCCGTTATTACACACCACGACACTGAGCTCCCCCACTAAAGCCAACAATAACAAAATCTCTGCCCGAGCAGTGAGGAAATCCCCATCCCACAATCAGCATGGGTCAAGCCTCCCTCCTGAAAAATGGACTATTAATACACAGAAACATAAAGTAGCCTACTGTTTCCAGTACCTTGGTATGGAGTGCAGGTAGAGCAGCAACTCGCAGAGACTCTGAGCTGACACAAGGGGGGATGTCCACCCCTTTCTGTCGCCATGAACCTCCACAACTGCTCTGCCCGTCCTGTCCCTGCTGCCTGGGGACAAGCAGGGCAGAGAAAAGTTAGTGATATGTCACAAAAAAGGAGATAAATAAAGACACATTAAGAGTTGTGTATTGGATTTTCTTAATGAATACTACAAGCTTTAGGGATATATAAATTATAGATTTTCTTACAGTGACTTAAATGTGAGATTTTGAGATATAGATGTATGTATCGACTCGGGTATAGTGCAAAGTACCTGGCAAACAAATAATGCCCAGTTCAAGGAGACCACTGACACGTCTGAAAATGGATTCTTCTGTTTGTGGAGCCTGAGGTGGTTTAGCTGGAGTCTGGACTTGCGGAGACGATGGCTTTTCTGTCTTTGAGTTGTGGAGTCTGGAGTCGGCTCCATCTGCGGTGGAGGAAGCTTCACACCTGCTTGAGTGCGCGTCTGTCAGTAGATACAAATATACATGTTCACTGACAAGCGAGGGGAAAAATAAGCCTGTGTCTGTGCATATTCTGTTTGTCATCACTTAATTAAGTTATATACTGTACATCAGACTGTTTGAGGGAAGTATATGACCATGTTAACATCTAAACTTATCCAGTGACATTTGCCCTTTCATATGAACAGAAATAATTCCTTTCTTCAGCCATAACTCTTCATATCTCTCTGTCAACATGGACCTACCCTACATCGCTGCACAGCTGTACGCAGACAGAATGTAAACATTGGACATAGTGACTCTGTAACAAAACCCTGCAGTGGCGACTAAGCCTGGCTTTGATTTCAGACATCCCAACTGAACTCTCCTTGGAGCCAACAAAGCCTCGCCTGTGTGTGCGCTCTCTCTGTTTCTGCTTTAATAGCCCATGACAAGCATGTCTCCAGTCAAGATCTCATCATGCCCCCCTCTGAGGGCAGGATGGCGCATGCCAGCGGGTGCAGGGCACACAGAAACCTCCTTCTTGCATGTTATGCTGTCTCTCTTCATTAGAGGAACGGCTCTGCTCTCGCTTTTTACCCAGTGGTATCAGGCCCTCTCTTTCATCCGGGTGCAGCTTGCTATTTCCGTTCACTCCCTCGGTAATGGGGATGACGTGAGTAGAGCCGTGCCGCCACAGAGCCCAGACAGCAGTGGGAGAATCCTTGGAGGAAGATCGTATTAGAGCCCGACCTTTTACCTCTGAACCCTCTCTTTCTAAAGAGCCTCTATGAACTGTGACCTTCAGTGGAGCGTGTTCCCTTGAGCACGCAAGGTCAAAGTCTGTTTGGAGCGAATGTTCAGACGCCCTTCGAGCATTGAGCAACAGATTATAATAAATAGCTTTGTGTGCAATAACAGCAATGTCCAAACTGTGTGTGTGTATGTGGGTGGGGGGTTTCAAAAGGGAATTCAAAAGAAATATGACGATTTTGTCTTAAATTTCTATCTACTTGCCTCTTTTCGGACTCTTTCCAGTCAGCTTCAGAGTCACCTGATCCAACACTTCCCCTTTTTTACACTGGATCACGCTGGAGATTGTTTCAGGGCAAATATCACTGTGGCTCCTGTTGTTGAGTTTATAGAGAAGTGGACTCCCCTTGGGTGACTCTGACACAGTGGACAGTGACCTCATCTTAACTTTGTGTTTCCCCGATGGTTTTATGACCTCCACCTTCTGCTGTGGTTTCATGACGCCATCGCCAAGACACATGTCTGATGCTGGATGCGCGCCTGCTGCACTGAGTCCCGATGGGTGGGAGAGAAGTTTAGTAGGAACTCTCTGACTGTGGCTCAAACCAGGGAATGATTTCAAGATTGTGGGTGATTCCTTCATAAGGTTTTCAGATGATTCTGAACTGGCAGGATGGTCTTTAAGGAGGGAGACAAAGTTTTCTGGTGCTGGTTCACAGCAGTGTTTATGTTGGCAGAGATCATGACGTATCACAGCCTCTTTAGAGTGGTTGCAAACCCTTCCAAGTTCATCTCTTGGAGCTTCAAACATAGCCTTGGATCTTAACTCCCCCTCTTCACAAAGGCCAACCTCCTCCAGAGCAGAGAGGAGGTCTACACTCCCCCTCTCAAAAGGGACTGGGTTTCTCAGTGCTGCCAGGTAAGAGTCTCTGTACCGACACTTCAAGTCGTGTTCGGTGAGCTCCTGCCCCAGCTTCCTCTGGCTGCATGGTGTACAGGGCTCCTCTGTGCGCCCACAGGGAATATTACGCCCAAGTGGTGCAGGTGTGGGTGGACTGACGGGTTTGTACAAAGCTGAATTGGCAGGATTTTGGTGGCTGTCTCTCTGTTTATCTACAAAGTCTTTCCCTTTGGCGACATCCACCAGGTCCACATAATCCCCCTCGATCTCTCGATAGTTACGACTGTCCCAGGTGTTAGGAGAAACCCAACCCACAGGTTTGATTAAAGGTTTGGCGCATGATTTTGGTGTTCTTCTATCATGTTCTACTTTGACAAGTTTGGATGAGCTGTCCGCGGGCCTCAAAGACGCCGACATCCTGTCTTTTGCAGAAAAAATCGCAGCTTCCATCGGGAGAGTGCAGGAGTTGTAATGGGAGGGAACTGAGATCAGCTTTGGCTCAGGAGGAGCTTCCCGGTAACTGGGCATGATCTTAGGTTTGTCCAGAAATTCTGGGATCGCTATTTTGGCCCAGGGCAACTTGATCACTCCTTGATCTGTGCAAAGCAAGCAGCGTGACAGAGGAGTCCCATGGCGTCCTTCATTGATGTCCTGCAGCCACTCTTCAGTGAAGATGCAGGGGTACGAAGTCTCCGGCACTGGGGTCTCCTCCACTTCTCGACATCCCTGTTCCAGAAGACTTTTGAGGACAATGCGAGCCGCTTGGTCCCCGAAAGGTTCCACCTGAAGATAGAAATCTCCAGGACGCAGAAGCAAAGGGTTTACGGGTGCTAACTGGATGACAGTTTTGTCGTGGAGACAAAGAGGCCAGCCCTCGCAGCGGAAAACCACATCAGAGTATCCAGCCTAGAAAAAAACAAAACAAAAATGAGCATCATTTCACAGTACATATTGCTTTCATTTGCTCTACATAATTCAGTTTTCTCAGAGTTGCTGTAGTTGATGTATTTCTTCCCGTATTTCTATGTAGTTTTCCAACTTCCTCATCTTAACCATCTGCAGTGAATTGTTTGTCAGTATACTTTTAAATGGAATTTATTATGAGTATAATATGAAATATTTATGATTTTCAAGGACATGTAATGCACATAAGATATCAATATCCGAGTTATCTCACACTGTTGTACAAATACTGCTCTTACAGTGTACACTAGCTAATCTGTGGCTTATAGATTCAACATGGTTTTATATAAACATTATTTATGGAATGCACAGACAGTGGAAATCCCCACCACCATCCAAAAAACAGTACATGAAACGGCAGAAGAAGTGTCAGTGCTATTTTTTAAAAGAAAAATGTTGATAGGACATTATTAGTTTTTTATACATTATGTGTTGATTTTTGCACTAATATCACTGAAGCACCTTGGTATCGGATTAAACTTCATAATGTCAGATGAGTTTTGTAATGATCTGAAGCAGTGATATTTCAAAGGTGTATCTTACACCGAATCTTAAACGATATGCTTTATGTCTGTGTTTTAAGATGTGACTGATTAATGAGTCTGACATTTTTATAATAAAAGATAGCTACTCATCTCAGGCAGTGTCCTTGCTCCACATCTTTTCAAACCCTAGGAAAGTATTCCTCCAAGTTTAAAAACCTACATGGTCTACTCCAAATCTCTCCAACATGTCATATAAAAATAATAAGTCTATTTCTACTCCAACCACCTCTTATTTTTCATTCTACTTTAAAGTGTCTAAGTCTCTCCCTCCAAGAGCAGAGGCTTTTCTGCCAAGTCTAACCGAATACATTATTGCATTAAATTTTGGCTCTGAGGAATGTGCTGTTTGTATTGGTGCATCTTACAGTATGTAACTTCAAAAGATGTGTGCATACTCAAAGAGAGAGGGGGGAACAAATGTGTAACTTCAAAAGTATGATACTCACACATGCTGCCTGTTGGACACTCTCCAACAGGTGTTTGGAGGGGATGAGGAAATCCAGCAGGCACTGCAATGCATCACCGTGGTAACGCTCCTCAATGGTGCGAAACAGCTGGCTGAGGACTATGGGTGCTGTGGCCTCGAAAGGTGGGAAGAGAGCGGAAAGGGCGCTCTGGATGGATGAGTCCAGAGATTCCGGGTTCTAGACGACAAGAAAGGGAAAATGAAACTGTGAAATGAGGTTTATGCAGTTGAGAATGAAAAACACATTTATTCTGAGACTCTCCAGAATGTGTCTAAACAAGACAAAATATTTATACTCTCTACTCTTTTTTTTTGGTATCAGGTCTGATGGCACGCACATGTGCATGTTAGTGCATGTGAGTGCACTGACCCTTGGCTCCATACCTGCATAAACACAGAGACCGCCCACACACTAGGGGGGCCCAGTGCAGTGAGCAGCAACCTCATAGTGGCAGTGCCCAGGTGCCGCCAGGTGCCCAGTCACTTTACTAAAGAAACCACGTTTTTTTTGTCAAAATAAAGCAACAACAGAGACAGAGATAAAACACTGGACATGGGGACTAATGGCTCAAACCGCAGTGAATCGGCTGCCCATCAAAACAACCACAACGATTATAATCGCGGTCCCAACGGCTGAATGTATTTTCCGGTCCGACCATGGTGGAGCCTCAGCCAACGCCGGTGTAACGTTACCTTTATGGAGATGCAGAACCATTGTGAGCTGCTCCAGCTTGCTATTCTTCTCTACGGGTGAGTACCTTCACGCCTCGATCATGTTTATATTAAACTGACTGCAACAAAACAGTCATTTTTGTAACATAAACTGGCTCGGTGTTAGCGCGGTATTATAATCGTGTTGCTAGCTGACTGTTGCTAGCTCTAGCAGGCCTGCGTTACCATGGTTTCTATGGAACCTAGCCCGGGCTAATGGTTGTTGCCAGAGCGATAGATATAATGGCGCTGGTTGTAGCTGGATTGTGTTTGTATATTTGTTTTTGTTGGCTCCTGTGTAACTTTTTTTAACTTGGTCTTGTTGTTGTGTGTTAAGTGGGGGCTTACCTTGCTGACTGCTAGTTTTAAGGGAGGGGAGCAGTGAGTTGTGGCAAAGTGTTTTGTATTGGTCGGAAATGGTAGTGGCTCAGCACGGCGTCTAGTGATATTTGCCCCCTCCCCTCATATCCTAATGTTGGACCTCATTTTATCAAGGGCTTGTGTGTAAAACTCCCAGCAGCTGAACTAAACTGTGTTACAGTGACTGCAGAAATCAAATTTAAAAACAATTTACACCTAATGACCAATGTGTGATCAGTGTCGGTACATTAAAGCAGTGATGTGATCTGCACATTCTTTTCAAATGAGAACTCAGTTGACCTCTCAACCAAATAGCACATCAAGAGCAAAAATATTTAATTTAGGCAAAATTAATCTTTTTAATAGCAATTGTGTTTATTTTAAAACGACTGCCCTCAAACCAAAATCCTAGTTTTTTTTAGTCTTTTTCATCCAATGACTTGATGGACATCTGCAATTATCATTTCCACCAAATATTTTTTATTTGACTGGAAATATGCGTATGAAAAAGGTGAAACAACCTGGCAGCAATCTGTTAAGACTGGAAAAATCATTTGGTCATAGTTGGAGGAGTGCAAGTTTGAAAAAAATTACATAAAATATCCTTTAAATAAGGCCCACTGAATTTCATAGCGCTTACAGCATCACATCAACTACACTAAAAGGGGTCCAGTCATTTCCTGCCATTTATGTTGTCACCTTTAAGACCCATACTTATGTTAATTTGTGGTTAATGCGAGATTCAGACAGTACTATGCACTATGCTTGTCTTTGGATTTTAGCTCTGGTCAGTTGTGACTACTCTATCTGCAGTGCACTGCCCTAATAGAAATTCTCTGTGTGCGAAAATAAGTTGTTGTGAATTTTAAAAATAAATGTCTATTTGGACTGGTTGTTAAACCAATTTCTTTGAAGAAAGTCCACATGGCCAAGCTATGTGCAGAACAAATCCTCTGCAAATGCAAAAAGACTGGAGATGTTTTCTTTAGCCCTTTCCTCATGTTGCACTCATTTAGAGTATCCTGGTTTCAATTTTTTTGGTTTTAGGATCAGGAAAATAAGTTGTTTGTTTTTCTGTTTGACGACAGTACAATCTGGGATCACTGAATTCTTACACAACAATATCATCTCAGCCTGAGCCTACCCCAAAAAAAACCTTATGCAAAAGTTCATATTCAACAAAATTGCAATAAAGATGTCTATGAATGAACTCAACAGAGGAGTTTGAGCCTAAATTAAACACTGTCATATTTCAGCGGGGGGTGTTTCTCAGCTTAATCAAAAGCATCTCAACTGGTTCTGGTGATGATTAAGTCTGTCCTGCGTGACTTTGTGCAACTTGCTTCATGTCTGGCCAGGATACACTTCATTTAAGATGATATATTTATAACAGACCAGGCAGGGTAAGCATCTCTTCTGACTCAAAGTGACATGAGGAGGAAAATGCGTAGAAAAGCATATGTTTTCATCACAACTGCCTTCAGAGATGCAACTGTGTAAAATGACACCATTTGCCGTCACACTTGATGCCAGTGTTTTACTGCCTGTAGTACAAATCTGCTTTTGGTAACCATCTGAACATCTGCATTGGATGAAGCCACTGGCATCAGCTATGGGTGAAGTCCAGCTAAACACATGGAAACTAGGGAGATGAAAAGAGGGGGGCACCTTTATTGGTGAACCAGCGGGGCTGTGAGTGAGAATCAGAGGTGTTGATGTCTTGAGATGTGAGGGTTGTCAACATGGATTAGTATAACATCCAAGCATTTTTACAATATGTTGAGCTTTGCAAGCACATTTGACTGTATAATCGGACTTCCACAGTAATATGACTTTGGGGCTTTGCCTGTCAGTTGGCTGTATAGTATCAGATGAAACACTCACTGTGCATTAATGCGCTGATACACTAATGTAGGCTTCTACCCATATTCACCTCTCCAAATAAACAGGTTCCTTAGTGTAGGCTATATACCTAATGTATTTAATTACAGTATCATACTTAAAATCACAGTCTTGCCTAGTGTTAGATAGAGATCTTCATTTCCCGTACTCATGTTTCCTTTTGTCTCACTTAGTGTGTAGAGTTAAATAAATAATTCTTCGCAATGAAAAGAAAAACAATAATATTCATGCTGAGTCAACAGGTGAAAATAAGGACTTGACACTTGCATATTTATTTTTTTGATCTGGACAGGTCTTAGAAGTTAACCACAGCAGGCAGGCTATTCATACAATCAGTTCACAGTATCCTGCTGAGCAAATCTCCCAGCTCCACAAAGGCCTCTGTTTTTATCCCCTTCCTCATTTAGCTTGATGGCCTGGCCAAGCCCAGAGACCGGCCCAGGGTAAACACAAGTGTAGCGGCTTCAAAGACCCCACACTGGTTAGCACTGGGACTGTGCTAAGCGTTTGGCTAACTGATAAATATGCGAGCGACTTGGACATCAAACATCGGGAGCAAAGGTCTTGAAATTCCAACTGTTTATAATGATTTCTGTTCTGAGTTATATCTTTAATATTGTTTGGACAGAAGGAGGTGGTGCTCAGTGTCTGTGATGTTTTGTTTTTAAATAAGCTTATAGTTAACAAGCAGAGTGATGGATGTCAATCGCTGTTGAAGTATTTGACCACCTTTCTGCATCTCTGTATCTCCGGTAGATGTTGCATGCCCTCAGCCGAAAGGAATGCTTCCTTTTTTCTGATTGTCCACATCTGTCACAACAGATTAGGAAATGGACAACAGAATACCTTTGAGGCTGTGCTCTTGACTCGTAATGCATCACAGCTGTTTAAAGACTGACTGCAGCCATTCAACTTTCGGTTCTCCTGAATTTCTCTCATAGCTTACTGTAAAAACCTGAGGTCATTTCTCATGAAGCACAGCGCTGTGAAGTTGCCATACGCACACAAGAAAGAAAAAAAACAAAACAATTTCTGAGCAGCAAGTTTTATTTAAACCAACACAGCACAGCTTGGCATGTGCCCCCCGACTGCAGACTTGTAGATTTCACTACTAAATCCACTGACTTACTTTTTTGTAACTTCCAGTCAGTCCCCTCACTGCAATTCAACCTTCACCTAAGATTACAGTGATTTATTATCACAACATTACTCCAAAACCATTGGAGATTGAAGCCTCTTTTTTTTTGTTATCGCTGTGGTTTGAAATGGACAAAGGCTGAGTGCCTGGATAAACTCTCAAAACAAAGACGTTTAAAAGTATGAAGCATTTCGCCCCCCCTCTTCCCGACTGGAGGTTCTCTCTCTCTGTGGGTGGTTTGGCGAGTGATATTCATATGAGTGAGACCCTCTTGAGACTTTCCTAAGCATAGCTCAGCTGGACCCGGCTCAGACAGGCTGGCCAGCCAAATGAACTGAGGGCAGGGAGGGAGGGAGGGTGGCTGCCGGTGTTGCGAGTCCTTCTGTATCTCATTACATCTGACAAACTGCCAGACAACATGCCAAACAGGCCTGAGCTGCAAGAGGTTCAGCATGAATTCTTCTCAGACAAAGCAAAAATCGTGACCTGAGGAGGCACTTTCGGTTTTTGGCTTTTTGAAAAACACTGACTTTAATCATCACTCTAATCAAAATGATGGTCATATAGCCTAATCATACAAAAAAAGATGATAGTCGGCCTTTTGAATTGGAAGCAAATGTATTCTGGTTAAAACATGTTGGCTAAGTTCTTCTATAGTTCAATGAGAAAGCAAACTCAGACCTGTAGAAATATTTATGACTATTAAACAGGACAAGACAGGATACCTGACATGCAATACATTCACAGCATCTGCATCTCATATTAAAAACTCACATTCCGCATTTTATGGACCAGTACTGAGTTTTTTTTCTTTTCTTTTCACTTCAGTATCTCAGTTTATAATAGCAATGGCAGGCTGTTGTGAAAGGAAGAACACACTGGATATGATGCTGGACTTTCCTGGTCATTTCTCAAAGTCTCTATTTGACTGAAGCAACAGATACAGTATAACTTCCTGTTTGTGAATACTAGTGCGACTTATAGCTTATACGTATATAAGCATGTTTAAATCTTTGAGAGGGATTCATAAGCTTTAGCTGGTTAACTATAGGAACTCTGCTACAGTAGTGAACCTGTTGCTGAGGGATATACAGTAAGAAAATAGACAGTCTACATTTTCTTTATCAATATTCTCACATTCCCAGGGTTTTTCTGCAGCGTCTGGTGCTGGTGTTTAGTCTCTCTGCTGTTTTGTCTGCAGTGCGATGTGTCACCTCCCCACCCCTATAATAAACTCCTGGTCAACAGCAATTTATTCAGTCCCAAGCGAGCACCCAGACACAATCACTTCCCTCCATCACAATGATAACACAATAACACGATATATATATATATTTTTTTACTGTATATCTCTCTATGAAATCTGCCTCTCGTTGACACAAACATAGTTGCTGCTTCTTTTTCCCGCGGTACGTGACCCCCACAGTCGGACCCAGCGAGGTGCGTTCAATCAAGCTTAAATCCTGAGCCTTTATCTCGGCCTGCGGAGATTATGAGGTTTTGATCGATGTCCAGCTGATGACCTCATTCCACCGCCGCCTCCTCCTCTACACATTCAGGACAAGGGGATTCCCTCTCTATTGTCCACTGGAGCCAATGATTTAATTCTAGAAAGAAGCTCCAGATCATTGTTTGACCCGAGTTGTAAGCGCGAACAACAGGCATCTGTTATAAAGGTTCACTCTCTCTTTGTCTCGTCTGCCATTTAGTCAGGCAGAGAGAGGTTTTTTCAAAAGAGAGCATTAAGCAGGTAATTACAGGTTTTTCTGTATTGCCTCGGGCTCTGGCTAAAGAAAGTCAGATCTGAGCCACAGTATAAACAAACTGTCATGTGTTGTAACGCATAGTGTGTCATCAGCCACAAAGAGTCGAAAGATAAGCGAAGGTAAAGGAGATTAACCTCGACTAAATGGACACAGCTCTCGATGTGACATGCTCAAAGGATTTGCTAATTCTCTCCCTGGTCCTATCACATTTATCTGAAATCCAAATTGACTGTCACTCCCACATTGGGCCTAAAACTAAAAAAAAAAACTATAAGCAGAAGTGACAGTTTGCGTTAAGACCTGCCAGTAAATCCACATCACTGACTCGGTGAGTTCTGCAGGTACAGACATGCAGATGTGTCCCAGTCAGAGCCTGAAGACGATGACACACCACCGACTTGGCCATAACAAAAAGAAAATCACATTGTGGACACAGAGGACACTTAACCACAAGAAATGGTATCATGAAAAGATGAGTCGTGTCCATAATATGCAGATTTTCATCCTCTCCCAATCTTCTCCCCTCTTTCCTCCTGAAACATTCGGTATCTTCTGTTTGGCGCTAAGACAGTAGCGTCTTTGTGTGAGATCCACTCTTGTTAAACTCAGCAGAGGGCCACTCCATTCAGCTAAACCATTCAAAATCCTTTTAACCAGTAAAAAAAAAAAAAAGATGAAGAAAAAGCCCCTTACGAGACAAAACTCCCACGACTTTGCTATAAGAGTCATTTCTGCCAGGAGTAAACTTGGTGCGTTCTCACTAACAGACACTTAGTCTGGCAGGGGATCCTATTATTACTCATTTTGTAGCTCAGCAGAACTGGAGCCATGTTTGTAAAGCGAAGAGAGCAAATAAATCCTGTGTCAGGTTTCTACTTTGGTGTTTAGTCATCTGAATAATGAACAATGAAACGTCTATCTCGTTATAATCTGCAATCTAACCTGAAAGTCTCAGAACAACACTGTAGACAGTCATCCTGGAAATATTTGCCTATGCAGGACAATGAGGCGAGTGTGCGTAAATCCAACATAAATCTCTGCTCTCATCTCTTTGGAGATCACAGACGCTGACTCAACAGCTGCCACTCATGGCAACCGCATGTTATGAAGATGTAACATTGAAGCACGGTGCTTTAAAATCGATTCCCTTATTGTTCTCTGATTTGACGATGCCGTGAAACACTGAACAAAGAAGCTGATTCGAAACTCTTCTTTCCTCTTACTACTTACAGTTCAGCGTATTTTTTAAATGCACAACAGGTGTAAAGTTAATGGAGTTGCTCAATGACTGATGAGGTGATCGCCAAGGAAGTACAGTGTTTGCACAGGGCTCGATGCGGTTACGCCAAAAACACTGAAGGATGAAATTCCCTCATGCAAATAAAAAAGAAACTAGCGTGCAATATTTCAAAACATCTCATGTAGATTTTCTTTTCCCCCCTCTGTGATTGATTCACAAACTCTCTCTCACATGTAACATGACAAAACAAAGGTCGTCGCTCAGAGCTTGCACTTTGGCAAACGACCAGACATGCACTTCTGAAATAGTTTGTTTTTGAATAGCGCAAAACAGCCCATAATAGCTCCCATTGTTCTACTCAATAATGTTAAAATGGCCAAGAAATTGAACATCATTAAAAAAATACAAGGAAGGCATTGTGAAATCCATAGCACAAGGAATTTAAGTCGGTCAGCGTGCAATTGTGTTTATAAGGAGTGAGCTGCACACTGACATCTGTTGCTCTTCAGTCTTCAGTCTGCAAACAAGTGCAAGACCACAAACAGAGCACAAAAAAATGTGAGAGAGAAAAATTTGTTTTGAACCACTAACACAAACAAACTGTGCTTTAAAAATATGTAATTGGAAGGTTTACTCTGTGCACCTTGGGTGACGATGTGAAATTTCCACCCTAAGTGCCACCTCAGGCTCTCACAGATAAGATTGAAGTTGTTCAGCTGGTTTTAAATACAGGCAAGCAGAAACCTATTCTTTAGTCTGGGTTAGGGTGGTGTGACATGACCGCTGAAGTAGCTCAAATACAACAGTTTTCCTCCTAAAAACAAAACAAAACCAAGGCACCAGAGGCCACAACAGCAGCAACACTCAAACAAAGTCTGGGAAGGAAATGATGACAGTGTTGCTGCAACTGAGTTTCTAGAGACAATGCAGTCTGAAAACAGAGTCGCACACAGCCTATAGCTGATTCCCCCTGAACACTTGGCAAATGCGTGTGTTTTTGTGAAAATGCACCGCACAGCCTCTGTTGGGTTTGACCCACTTTTTGTGATACATAGATAACAAACACACTGAAAAATCCAGTTCAGAGCTCCGTGACAGCTCTCCAAACCCCTGACTCTGTGACTTAGGCAAATTAGAAATAATTCGCCTCACACAGCTACACAGGGCAGATGTCTGCAATTATTCATCTTTTTCTCCATAAATCACAGCAGTTTATTGTTTTAATTTTCTCTGTCTGACTCCTTTGGTGGGGATTTGGCAAAATCACAGCAAGTGAAGCAATGCAATGGGCATGGAGTATTATTCGTCTGCCAGACTTGAACACAGATGACAGCATTGTAAAGATGTGCTGACTTGTTGCAGGCAGGGGAGGGAGCTACTGATGACTATCCCAGCACTCTTTTTAGAGAGGGAGAGAGAGATACAGCTGTGACCCTGTAATGCATGCAGCATGTATGTTATAGTCTATGACAGCTTGTGCCTGTTGCTGTCAGTTAGCTGCAGGGTAAAAGATGATAAAAGCAATATTCCCTATCTTTATGACAATGGACTACATTTGTGCATGTGAAAAAACCTACCGAGGTTTATCAGCTGAGGTTTTGGTTTAGTCTCTCAGTCTCTTATATAAACAACAATCATAGAAGCAGCCAGCAGCTCATTTTTAAAAGTCTGTTTCCAGCCCAGCAAATCAATGAATGAATAGATAAAGAGGTAAAAAATAGTGAATATAAAGGAGTATTTCGAGGCTAAAGAACTACTTCCATATAAAGTATTGTAAATTTTGGTCGCACATTAGTTACAAACAAACTGTTAAGTGTTATAATCTGTTAATGTTCACTTTCTGTTTCGCTATTTCACCCAAGTAGCAGCAGAAAAACTAGTGAATGCTGTTTTTTTTTACAGGCTTGTCTCTCTGCTGTGGATTAAGAAAAGCAAAGTCCAAGAAATGAACTTTTGCTAATCACAGCTGGTTGGCATTTTCTCCGTTTTGCATGAATCGGTGAAAGACCTGCTGAAAGCTCATGCAAAGCACATTTTTTTTAAGCAACTCTAAACTGGCTTTGCATGAGCTTTGAATAAACTTTGAATACTTCAACAGACAAACAGCACTGCTGCACTACACACATACTATCTGCCCTGAGCCAGATCACCATGTTTACTGTACACTCGATGGGGGGAAAAAAAAAACACCACATGCTGTTGTGAGGTCTTAAGAAGAAAGTGCTTGACCTTGCTGGTGAATGAATGACTCTCGGTTGCCCCTGTCACACAGTAACTAAAATGCAAATACAGAACCCACCAGCATGCTAGTGTTCTGGATTTCGTTTGTTTGTTGAGTGTTTATCCAAGATACAAACTCCTGGTCACGCAACCTCAACAGTAATTCAATGATGTAGACTAGAGAGACTCTGCGGGCTCGTGACGGTACGTTGGTGGGGTAGTAACCAGCATCAGTCATGCAATAGGACAGCATCAGTCATGCAATAAGTAAAACAAACAGATGGAAGCTGTAAAAGCTGGTCAAACAAGTGCTGCAGTGGCTGTGAGCGGAGGACAGAGCGCAGTGGTGGCCATGATGAGCAGCAGCCAAGTTTGGACTTCTTCTTTAAACATCCTTCCTTCCTGCTCTCTGTAAAACTATCATTTATTTGACTGGCAGACCTAGACAGATATTACAGGTCTGACTGCTTCGCTCTGTAAAAGGAGAAAGCTTCAATGAATAAAATGATCCAAATTGGCCCATTGTGGAGATTCGATGAATAGATCTGAGTTTGCCAAAAAAAAGTTCACAGTCTTGCATCAGTCTGATCTTAATCTGTAAATATTTGGCAGATTGGAAAACAGCAGCAGCAACAGCAGCAGGGACCGGTAAATACAAGTTCAAACGAGGTTAAAATGTTCCCATCTTGCGGCTCACACACACACTCACTGTCATTAATTAGTTTCTGTTGTGACTAGTTCCTCTCCAGTCATTAGAGACCTGCAGTTTGAACTTCTTAAAGAGCCGAAAAAAAAAAACACTGAACTGGAGAATTTCCATTATGTGCAGCAGATGCAAAGCAGCCAAATAATTTATACACCAAAACACTCTCCACTCGCTGAAGTATGTCTGCCATCCGCATCAATTAAGTCCTGATCAAAGGGCTCCAAGAAGCAAAACAAAAGACAATGTGCCTCTCTCCGTCGCTCTCTTTGTCAACGTGCGCACACTTGGAAAGCTTGAGATGCTTTGGGCTGTGGAAGTGAAACAGTCCCACCGACTGTGCTCAGGATAACAAAAAAAAGGTTTGGAGAGTGCTGTGACATTAGCTTTGTGCTATAAAGACAAGGTTTCATATAAAAAAAAAGAGAGCACAAAAGATATGCACCAGTGATAAAGAGGGGAGGAAAAAAAGACTTAAAGCGTTTGAAATAGATTTCTTTTCTTCTCTAAACCAGACTTGGAACAGACGAGGCTTGTAAAAGTTGAGTGACACATGACTGCCAAAACCACAGAGAGAGAAACAAAGTCAGAAACTCATGCTCCCAGTTAGTGGGTCAGTGGAGCACTTTAACTCCTCAACCAGAGACGAGCAGCAGCAGATAACAACACCAACGACAACCAGGAGTAAAGACAAAACAACCTGATGTTACTTTACCATCTTTGCAGGAGTTTGCTCCTCTTATCAGACACAAAGTTGTTTCATTCTTGGCTCCTGATAATCCTCTGCAGACAGCCTCTTCCCTGGGCTCCGAGCCGCCGACAGACTTGCCATGTTCAGCGCATCAACAACAGGAGGCGGCCGAAGTACGTCCACATGACAGTGAGTTGCGTCGGGCGAAGAGCAATCTGCATTCCTCGTGGACTTTCTCACAAGCCTGAGCATTTGGGCTGCAGATTGTCAAGCTGCCTGTTGATTCTCCTCTTTCACTTCTCTTTCGCTTCTCTGGAGTGTTTGGGGGTAAGAGAGAGAGGAAGGGAGGGAGGGAGGAAGGGAGGAAGGGAAGGAGGGAAGGGAAGAGTGTCTGAGAGGGGGAGGAGAAAAGCTTTCCCTTTCAGAGGAAATCCCCCTCAAGGCTTTTCAGAGTTTCTTCGCTCGCTCTCTCTCTCTCACCCGTTCTCTCTAACACTCGGGCTTTATCACACACCCGACCACACCCACGGTCACAGTCACACTATTCCACAAATGGATACACAAAAGCATGCTGGCCGCCGGTGCAGACACACTCACCGATTGTGTATGTGTTATTCTATGCAAGGTACGACCTCAAACAGCCATGCATGTAAACACACACACACACATACATGCGCATGGATGCATGCATACACACTCCTCTCTCCTCTCCTCTCTGGCCCGGCATCAGAGAGCTGCAGAAATCCAGCCCCTCGTTTGTGGCCCCTTTCTTTCTATTTTAATCACAGGGAGCTTTTTAGAAGGCTAAGTCACTCTTTTCTCCTCTCTCTCTCCTTTTTTCCCCTCGTAGACTTCCACTGTCTGCTCCAGGCTTTCTCATTTCCTTTCTTCAGCAATTGTCTTCCGGCAGACTGCCCAGTCTTTGACTCGTATCAAAGCGGAAGGGCTTCCCTGCAGAGGACCAAGCCAAGCAGCAGGCATGAGAAGAAGTGCCGCTATATACCTCCACATTAGGCCAGAGGAATGCAGGGTTACACCCCTCTGGACTTACATTTTTACATCTGGAGTTTGAAGATGTATAGAATAGGAAACTCAAGACCTGAAGAAGAAGATGAAGAAGCGAGGTTGAGGAATTCCTCCAGGAGAAAGACTGACAGGCCGTCGTTTATTTCTGTCGGCTGGAGGCCAGAGAATGAGCGTGAGCGAGGCGGGTTCGACACCCTCGGTCTGTTTCTTCACTCAAATTCCAGAAATGGCACGAGAGAGGTTCATCGCTTCATTTAGAAAAAGAATGACAGAATATATTTTTCTTTGAATCCAAAGTTTTTATCCAGCAGGTGAAAGTTGCAGCAGCTGGAGACATAAACTCTAAGCCTCCCTCGGTCTCCCAACGCTGCGGTTTCCCACTCTGCAGAAAACTGCAGTCTCTTGAACATTCCTCACATGTTTTTCTTTCACGGCAAGACAGCCATGCTAATTTGTCTTTCACCCTAAACCACGAAAATATGTAGGTGACTTTCTTCACATGTGTTACACTACTCCAAACCCCCTCCATTTCTCCTCTTTGTGTCGTTCTCGCCTTCTCCATCATTTCCTTTCTTCCATGCCTCCTTGACAAAGGATCATAACTTGTGGCTTTAATGTGTACAGTTGTTTTCAGAGGGGATTAAGAGAACAGTAAGAAAAACAGCAGGTCCTTCATGAAGCCTCTGCTTTGGTCTTCGTCTGAAACACTCAATATTAGAGATCTTATTACATTTTGGCAAGAGAGAAAAGAGCATAGTGAAGCCAAAGAGCTCATTAGTTCATCAACAGTTTACTTATGGTGTATATTTATGCCTTAGCTTGCATTATGACAAAATATAAATATCACTGACATTTTATCACGGCATAAAGCAGCTATCACAAACACTCAGCAGATGTGGAGGAACGTTAGCTTTTTACAGTCGTATCGTGTCGTTTCTATTTCGCAAAAACAATGTTTGGCTCAAATCGACCATTTTTCTCATGCGTATCATTTGCACTCTTTATCTGTGACTACAGCTGATTTATGAGAATGTGGGGCAGTCGACTTTTCTTTTCTTTCTTTCTTTCTTCCTTTTTTTCTTTTCACTCATTGTCAAGGTCTAGACCAGTCCAGGTCGTCCCCCCTCCCCTCCTCTCCCCCCTCCAGAAACGTGACGGTGAAGCTGAGGTCGGCCGGGATGAAAGTGGGCCGCAGCGGGCTGACACTGAGTTTTGATCCCTTTCCTTCATGAAAACCAGATGGGCTGTCCATCTAAACTAACAGAGGGGACGGAGGAATGGGGTTGAAGTGGGGGCGGCGGGCGGGCGGCGGCGGTGGTGGTGGTGGTGGTGGTGGGTATGGTCTGCTCTTGCTCTGCGCTCTGTGAGTCACAGAACGGTCGGAGATTTGATAGGGTGCTGTTAAAAATGCAGACATAAACACTCATAGGAACACAGACGGTGAACCAGACAAACCTAGACGGGGGAAATGTACACAGAGATAGAGGATAGAGGGGCGAGTGCTCCGGAGATGCTGCCAAAGCCAGGAAGTTTTGGAGCACACGCCCACATCGCTTCATTAAGCAGCCGTATAAACACATACGTACGAACGCTGCAATTTTACTTCAATATACTGTAGACATAAACACATAATTCTCACACATACTTGCACGCAAGCAATAAATAACACAATACCCCCCCCGACAACTGCGCCTTCCCCCTCCACCCCGCATTTCTAAATTCTTCCCAGTGAGTGGGAGAGACTCCTGAGGCGAGTGAGCAAGGACCCCTTTTAGTGTTTACTTCAAGCAGCGCTGGCCTCCCATGTACACTTAGACACAGCAGCCTACAGTCTATAAAGCATGACTCACAGTGAGCGTACAACACACTAATTGTCATTAAAGGATTAGAAAGCACCAGCTCTTCCTCGGGGCAATCTACCTCCTGCATCACTTCTTGGATCAATTATCTAACTCCATTTGCTCTCCAAGCCCATATTCATTAGGTTTATGTGTCGCGGGTTGTTTTTCATTTAACGCGAGAGAAAAGAGAGGAGCAGCAGCAGCCTCAGCGCTGGTGATCCGTCGAGTGTGTCCGCTTCTTGGATCAGGCCCAAACACTTCCTGTGGGACATTATTATATGAAGTCTACTGTCTCGGTGACGAACGTCTGAACAGCTCTCAGTCAGACGCAGTCAGTCACGTCTTGATGGGACGAGATGAAGGCAGGAAGGAGGAGACAAAGGGGTTATCTGTCTCGCGCTTCGTCCTCTTTCCCAGGGAGAGTGACCTTATCAGCAGAGATCTGCTGCTGTGACTGTGACATCATTTCCTGCCTGACCCCGGCCTGTCAAGATTAGGGGGCCCTCAGGCTCGTGCTTTAGACCTTTTGGTTTGTTCTTTCAACAAACAGAAGGGATAGAAGTCCAGGCTTCTTCCCTGTTAGTATCTGTCTACACCACAGATGTGTTTTTTGTGTATGTGTCAGGTATTTCTGGCTCGCTTGTTAAAGACAGGATTTAGGGCATGTTTGGAGTAGCATGTCACTCTGCGTGGTGCTTGAGCATAAGAACGAAAATAAGGGTCTTGTGAAGATGTTACCTACACAAGAGCATTCCTTCAGGGTCAGTGGGACTCTTTGCATGTGTGTGCTTGTCTCTCACCGTTAGTTCAGGTGCTGCTGAGTGATGCACTGTCACACTAAATGTTCCCAAATGTTCGTTTCCCCTGTAATTGTAAATCCATCGGTCTATCGAGTTCTATATATCACGCTCCATTTTTACAGCTAATAAAAGACAGGACAGAGACGCCTTCAACACTTTAAATTGCTTTCCATCTGTCCCAATTTAATAGCTTTTGTTCCCACTGAGATTTTATAATGAGACATCGCAGTTTAATAGTGAGAGAAGGTCTCGCTGGGACACAAACACGTCCTTTTGTCAGTGTAGACAAAAGGACAAAAAAAAAGGTATCTTGCTTTTTAGAAGAGAAAAAATAACATTCACTACAGAAAGTCTTTTCAGAGATAGTCGCACATTTGATATGCAAAGTGTAATTTAAAAAAAACGTTAGCACAAACAAACAGAGCACACCACTCTCCCAGCAGCCAGTGATCTGTATACAGTATAGTAAGATACATTATAATCCCTGTTTGCAGAGACTCAGATTCCCCTGTGGTCTTGCTCTCACCACCACAGATAATACTCTTCACATCATGTTGTTATTATATCATGAAATCCTGTTGGGGGCAAATCCACAATATGAACTTCAATCCCCCTGTTGGAAAACAATGTGCTTTGCCAATGAATCCCACTCAACTGCAATCTATGGATATAGCCTGGATGTGTCTGTGTGAGAGCTTTGAAGATCAAATGTTGAAGGCAAATGGACCGTGCATACACTGCAGGAGAGGAATGATGCATTAAAGACTTCCCAAACTGGAAACATATTTGCCATAGCCGGAAAGAACAAAGCATATGTTTTATATACTTTTTTTTTTCCTTAGGGTTTGAGTGGACATTCTAGTAGGTAATTCAGTGGTTTGCAGATATCACATCAATTTACAGTAAAGTAATTGAGGACTGTGCAATGATCTTCTAAAGATCGATTGTTTCTTCTGGGAGAGTTTGATCCAATTAAATCAAAGACTTTTCCGGCTCTGTGTACAAAAGCTTTGGTTCACATAAAGAAGTAAGCATTTAGATGTTGCAGGGATTATTATCATATGTGAAACTCTCATGGTGGACCCACTGAGCTATCCCACATGTTTTGGTTGGTCCCTGTCTGTCTTGAAGTGTTTTCCTGCGAGTCACAGCGCTGAGAGGCTTCAACCCCAGCTGGCCACCGCTGGGTGCTGGTCCAGCGTAGGAAGCAGGTGTGAACAACAGCAGACAAGCCAGAGGAGAAAAGAAATGGCTGCAAGCTGAGACACTATGTGGGAAGCGTGAGACATTTGTTTTAAAAACTTTTGTTTCCCACTTTTTCCCCAACAAATGATTCAGAATGAAAGTGTCACTAGTCTTCTGAGGATGTAACGCTCATTACCCAGCAGAAAACAACACTGCTATATTGTAGATGAAAACCAGACAGTTGTTCTCAGTTCCTCTCCGCTAGTGGAGCAAAAAATGATAAATTTCACTGGAGGGGTACTGCCAAAGGGAAAACCACATTGTCACCCAAACAAACAAATGAATAAGTCAGGACGTTTTGATATTTTATCAGGCCCAGCTCTAGAGCTGTCGTCATGCAATCCTGGCAGACAGTAAAGTAAAACCTCCAGCCATTCCAGCTGTTCACAAGATGCTTCCAATTCCAGTTTAGTAAATAAATTAGCTCTTTTTGCTGCCTTTTTAAAAATAGTTTTCTTAACAAGTCAGTCCAGAAAAAAAAAAAAACTCTTTGACTTTTGGGCCACACATGTGGCATTTAGCTGGCACCTCTGGCTGAGATGTGGTATGGCAAAACGTACTGTACGAGGGCCAAATCGTAACCATATACATGTTGCCATATATTCAACATTGGAGGGAATTTCTCTTCTGGTAAACTTCTTTTATTGAGGTATAGTACTTGGCCCAGATAATAGAATATACTTTTGACCACATGTGGTATGACACTGACAAATGTGATGTGGCAAAACACATGAGGGCCACATCATAACCACTTCGGTTTGGCCATACCTTAGAAATTGTTGAGGGAATTTCTCTTGTGGGACATTTCTGTAATTGAAGCACTTGCCCAGATGATAGTGTTGACTTTTGGGCTACAGTTGGCATGCAACTGGCCCATGTGGCAATGGGTAGAGTAAATTGCGACACACTCCGGACCTTTTCGTTGTCTCATACTCAATTTCTCGACTGGCTAACTTTGGGTATGTGAATTCTAAACATTTTAGAATTTTGTTGAACTAATGGTAAGTAATAGCAATTTTATTCACACTATGGTTCCACTAGACCTTCATCTTTAGAGGAGGAAACTAATACGCTATAGTGATAGCCAAGCAGAACTCGGTTCGCTTTTCGGATGAAAATGTTTGATTTAACGTTGATGACCTCTTGACCTGAACGTTATGATGCTATAGTAGGCCTAATTCTTTTTAAAGAATATTAACATGTTAGCATACCTTTCATTATGACATTTGTAAAAATGTTTCATCTTATGAGGTTGCTGATCACACATGTGGCAGCTAGCTTAACACAAATACAGTAATTGCTTTGTTGACTAAAAAGTAACAATAGCTTTACCTGAGTTTTATTTTAGCTTAGTGTAATTGCTCCTGTTAGTTATGCATGTGAATGTAAAAGTAAACATGCTAGCATGCGATTAGCTTTGATCTGAAAGTACGATAAAGGCTAAAGTTTTACTTAAGTTTTGACTTTACTTTTAGCCTATGTGTCTGAATTATTTTCTACACACTGGCCATTGCAGAAATGATTTCAAAACATGAACGTACATGAGTAGTACTAGTGGTCAAGGTTAGCTTCATGTTAAAGCAGATATCAGTGGAATGTTTTTGTTAATATAAGTCCTAAATAGTCCTATTTTCCGTCAGCAATCACTTACATGAAGCATTTCAGCCTAAACACGAGTCTCTCCGTCACTCTGCTCTGCTGTAACCCGAGGAGAAAATTTTCCTTGTGGGATACAAGTGTTATCCAATGAGGAGAGAGAACGGCATGAAGGGCTGTGTGTGCAGCCAAGGGATGCGCGTGAATGTGGTGACGTAGCACGAGGACCAATTGATGCCTGACAAGGGCGGGGGCTGCTAACTCATGGTGCGTTCAAAGAAACTCGTACTTTGTGTTTTTCCTTCCTGTGAAGTCATACCAGTTCGATCTGGTACGAGTTCACGGGTCGGAAGTTACGAGTGGCCGTTATAGGGAACTTTCACAGACAACAGGATGGTAAAAACACGAGCTACGGGTTACCTGGAACGCTACCAAGTCGTAGTTGTGACTTGAAGCTGTAACTTACGGTTTCAAAAGCCTGCCTTGAACGCAGCATTAGCCGAAACGGCCGTGAAGCTGATATCTGCTTTAAGTAATATACAATACATTAAGTAATACACTGCCTGTTTAAATGCTAACCAGTCATTCTGTGTAATAATCACATAAAGCTTTTCCTGCATGGGAAGTCACTGGACTGGGGTAGTGATTAAGATGCCCAGGAAGTCGGCACTAAGACAGTGTTTAATGGTTAACTCTCAACTCTGTTTGCCTGTGTAAGCAAAGCTGTCGACACAGTGGTGTTTTGGAAGAGTGGTATATGAAAACAACGCCTGCTGCTGCAACCATGAGAAACAGGGAGACCCAAACATGCAGCTGAGTCACAGATAGACTGCTGTGCTCACACACAATGTTATTTCAGGTGAAGCGGAGGACAACAGGTGTGTGTGCGTATGTGTGGGAAAAGAGGAGCTTGGAGGAAAGATGTCCTCATGCTTCTTTCCTCTGACTAAAGAGCTTACTGTACAAATACTGTTTTACTACTGAGATGCAATGTTTGGCTCTCACAAGATCCATTAATAAGATGGAAGAAGGCCACAGTGACCAGTATCATCAGCAGATTTATGGTGTAATTCACAGAGTCTGACATGTGAGTAAACATGGGTGTTAATTTAGTTGGGAAAGCCCGAGACAACAACACAACAATGTGTGAGCTTTATTAAATACCACTGAGTCACCACCAGACAGTGTAAATCTGATCCGTCAGCTGTCCCCACCCTCTCTTCCTCTCTCTTTCCCGGTATCTGTCTCATCAAAGGTCTCCTCGGTGTCTCTCGGGATCATTTCTCTCAGACTTCCTCTAACTGCTTCACCTTCGCTGACACTGATCTCTCAGCACTCTTCTCAATCAGCTATTTCCTCTGTCTCCATTCTTTCCTCCTTTCCTTTTCTTGCCTTCCCTCTTCTCCGTCCCTCACCCTTTGCTTAGTCCATTCTTTAACCCAGATGAACTCAGTGTTTTTTAGCTCTCTTGTCCCTGCTCTTTTCTCCCCCTGTTCTTGCAGTTTTCTTTTTTCAGCAGTAAGCACTCCAGAAGCAGCTGTTGGGAGGTGGCTGCCTTTTTTGACTGGAGCTAATCTTCCTGATTTATCACTTAGTAACTGGAACTTGAACTGGACAAAGTTGTTAATCCTTTTCTGAGACGCTGAGCATGAAAAATTCCTATTTGTGTATCATTACTTTAACCTTTCCCCTCTGTTTTTTGGGTCTCTTTCTTGTCATTTCTTCTCTGTTTGTACTTCAAAAGCACTTTTAATTCAAGTACCCAAACCCTAAATTGTTTTTTCCTCGACGTCTTATATAAAGTGTTTACGGTAGTTTCGCTTAATTTCTCCAAGTCTCAGCTGTGCCTGCTTCCTTTGCTTTCTTTGGGTCATGGCTGTGGGTGCAGCAGATGTTTTGGCTAACCATAAAGCCGCGCTGTGCTGGACTGACGACCTAAAGGACCAGCCCAATGCACAACAGCAACATGATTTACTCTTCCTGTGATAGAGATCAAGGAACAAAGGCCAGCGCTAAGGGACTGTACGAAAATTATTAGAAGGGGAGAGGCAGGCAGAAATGATTTCCTTGGAAAAGAGTTGATAGTTACTGGACGCTCAAGTTGAAGAGACCATTTTTAACATAAAACCACATCAGGATTTGTTATTTTCCTTCACATTAGGACTTTTAAAAAGACAAAATGAGGTTTAGATTGCTGTTGTTTGATTAAGTGGCACCAATACTTTCCTTCTCTACACACTGCAGCGAGTTTTGTTGCAGCCTTATGTTGTCCACATACAGTAAATCTACACCCAACACCCCATAATGACAAAATCTATTAAAAAAAGAAAAATAATATCACAATGACATTGTGGAAATACTCAGACTGTTTGCAATGACACTTGAAATTTAGCTCCACTGCCTCCAATTTCGCTTGATCATCTTTGAGATGTTTCTAAATCGGGGTCCGCCTGTGGTAAATAAAACTGATTGGACATGATTTGAAAACGCACAACCCTGTTTATGTAAGGTCTCACAGCTGACAATTCGCATAAGAGCAAAAACCAAGCCATAAGATCAAAGGAGCTGCCTGCAGAGCTCGGGGAAAGCATTTCGTCGAGGCACAGGTTCTGGGGGAAGGCTACAAAAACATTCTGGTGCATTGAAGGTTCCCAAGAGCAGAGCGGCCTCCATAAGTCTTGTAAGATGTAAGGAGTTCAGAACAAACGGGACTCTTTGTGGAGCTGGCTGCCCGGCCAAACTGAGAAATCAAGGAGAGAGGTGACCATGATCCTGTTATAGTCGCACTGGCTCGGCTTCAGAGATCCATCACAGCAGAGAGGCCAGACGGAAACCTCTCCTCAGAGAAAGACACATTAAAGCACCTTAAGGACCCTCGGACTGTGAGAAACAAGATTCTCTGGCTGAAATGCCCGGCGTCATGTTGTGAAAATCAAGCACCAGGCATCACCTGCTGAATAGCATGCCTATGATGAAGCACGGTGGTGGCAGCATCATGCGGTGGAGGTGGTTTTCAGCAGCAGGGAACAGAGGAAAGTACAGAAGTAGAAGCCTGATCCAGGCCACTGAGGACATCAGACTGGGGCCAGAAATTCCCCTTCAATCAGGACAATGACCTTAATCTCACAGCCAAGACAACACAGGAGTGGATGAAGGGGAAATCTCTGAACGTCCTTGAGTGGAACCAGCAGCCACTGTCCGGACTTGAACCCAATCAAACATCCCTGGAAATCGGTGTCATCTGACAGTCCTTGACCAGACAGATCTGAAGAGGAGCTGCAGAGAACAATGGCAGAAAATCTCCAAACTGAGACATGCACATCTTGTCGCGTAATCACTGCCAATGGTGCTTCAACTAAGTACAGAGGAAAGATTTTGAATATTTATGATATTTCAATTTTTCCTTTTTGATGGATTTGCAAAATCTTACTTTGTAATCATGAGTTATTTATTTGAGATGAGGGGAGGTCAAACAATTTAAACATATAGCTTCAACATGACAAAATGTCTCGAAACTGAGTTCTCTGCTAGACCACCTAAATGACAAAATCACCAAACAGAAAAATGATTTCAGTTTAAAGCAGAAGTAAGCGATCCGGTCGTTTTGGCTAACTTCCTGTCAGCCGATGGAGTTAACAGTCCCCGCCCTCGTCCCTACGTCACCACATTCACGCGCATCCCTTGGCTGCACACACAGAGAGGACTGCCCCTTTATGCCGTTCTCTCTCCTCATTGGATAAAGGTTGTAGGATACAAGGAAAGTTTTCTCCTCGGCTCAGAGCAGAGCAGAGTGACTGACAGACCCGTGTTTCAGACCAAACACTCTATATAAGTGATTGCTGTCGGAAGATATAACTATTTAAGACTTATATTAACACAACTATTCTGCTTACTTCTGCTTTAATTTACAAATAAACAAACTGAGAGAAAGACAGGAAAGCAAAATGAAACTATCTTTATTCCACTTATCCAAGTTAATTCTTAGACTTTTGCCTTTATTTCAGCCCTGGTGCTGTAATTCAACCAAACCAATAAGTAAGGGGTCTGAATACTTTCTGAATGGGCTGTGTGAACCTGCAGTGTAAATGTTTGACCACTAGGTGTCAGCTTTCGTCAACTGTCTAAATTGTTTTGTGCCTGTAATTTGAGAAGCAAAGATGTAAAGTCACTGTTTCTCAGCAGTATATGCTCTCAGCGCTCTGTTTTACATCTGCATATCATAACCTGACTTCAAAGTATCTAAAATGAAAAAAAAGAGCTGACAGGAAAACCTCCCCTTAAAAGGACAAGATGATGCAGTGAAACGAGACTGAACCAAACAAGGAGGACTAATGATAAGTGTTTCCCCTCTGCTGCCAGGTGAAGGCAGTTTTTAACCCTGGCAGGGTAAATTGATCCAGATGGCATGTGGACTCAGCAGTTACGGCCTTACGGCCTCCTCCTCACCTGCTTCCTTGTAAGGCATTATTATCATCATCACAGGACCAGAACGCATCTGGCTGACTTCAAGGTTATCGCATCCGTCTTTACTAGGAGGATTTTTCCAAGTTTGATAAGATCTGTATTTACTCCAGCAGCGTCTCTGGCGGTGGCACGTTGTCGCAAAGGGACGTGATATATACACCAAGCTGGTGTGGTGAAGTGTTACAGTGTGTGAGCTTCAAGTCAACAATGAAACTACGATCAAACAGATTACGGTCTGTAGATATAAAAACATTACACACATTGAAGTCGACACACATGATGCATTGTGTGTGTGTGCATGCGTGTGTGTGTGTGTGTGTGTGGATACTCAAGTTAGCAGCTGTGTAAGCAAACCACCTGACAGGGACATTAGTGGAAAAGAGCCTAGTCTATAAGCACTTGTTTAGATTGCGCACACACACACACACACATGCACAAAGACACACAAAGGAGCAGATGTGCTCTTAAGGGGACATATAAGATGTATACACTTTATGCTAAGTGTAATAGTCTGCAGTCAATCCATTATGCAGCGTACATCATCTAACCTTTTAAGATAATGATTGAAAGCTCAATTCTCAAAATGTCGAAAAGTCAAGAACAGCCACCCACTCAATTCCTGACAGATGCTAAAAGCAACAAAAAAAAACAAGAAAATAGACAATAAACAGATGAAGAACTGTTTCTCACTGATTTATTTGATGATTACTTAATGTATCCAATAGATTTTAATGTCCCTGCAGGGAAATTAGTCTGAGTGAAGTTATCCTCACACACTATTGTTACTTAACTGTTTTTTTAATTATTTTTTTTATATCTCTCTGGGTTTTACATGTCTGAAAGGATCGAACAACCACAGGTTTCTAACCACCACATGTGTGCATGCATGTGTTTTTTTTTTTTATGGGTTTACGGACACACCTGTCTGTCTGTGCCTGTGTTTGTTCAGGATTGTAAGGCTTTCCGTTCAAAAGCCTTTAAAAGCTTTTATGTGGGAAATGTGACTGTGCATCTGTGGAAATGAAGAAAAAACAAACAAATAAAAGAAAACAAGCTATTAATAGAAATTTCAGGATGAATATCGTTATTGCATTAAACATGAAGCAAACTGCACAATCCAGTGAGTTATATTTATCCACACTGGCAAAGGTGAAGCTTTTTTAATTCATGATTTTCTGTTGTTGCTGTTTGGGTTCAGATTAGATTTTAATGTCTGTATATTTTTCTGCACTTTAGAAACGAATCCTGCTTCTGAAAATCGTATTTACCAACTAAAGCACTAAAAAAATCTAGACTCGGGCATCGTTAGACCGGCCAGAGGCAGCTGACCCCCACAGTGGCCACAGGAAGCTATTTAAAGGTCATGACCTTTTAGTCTCCATGACTCAACATAGTCTAGAAAGAAAACAACAGATTCTCTCTCACACACACACTCACAGTGACCAACAGGTGGGATTCCTTGATGGAGGAGGAAAAGATTCCCAAACAGGAAAGCCAGTGAAACTCCATGTGTCTTTGTGCAGGCTGAGAGGCCCACAGGTAGGAAACGTGACCTCTGGGATCAAATGAATGGATTTCACCTCCATAACAAATACATCGACCTACTTTTTTTTTTTTCCCACTGGCTTTTGTCCACGCAAATCCAGCAGAAACAGCTCAATGTCATATCTTACAGCGAGGTCTCTCATACAAAAGCTCCGGTATCAAATTTCTCACTCACACAATATTGCGTATATACGTTTCTTAGATGATGCAAATCTCTCAAACAATGTCCCAGACACGTACACACACAGACACGCACAGACAAATGAAACATAAAAGTAAAAAGAAGGAAAACATAAAAGTAAAAAGAAAGAAAGAAAGAAGATAAAAACAGATGGCCGTGATTCCTCCACAGGATTTGGAAAAGATTTGAAACCTGCGCTGAGACAACTGAGCAGATACAAGCTTCAAAGCGAGGCCTTAGTTAAAAGTTATACCCCAATTAGCTTCACCCGCCATCCTTCGCTGCCATTGAAGATAAACTCAAAAGTAAAATCCAATATCACAAGATTCACTTTTTTAATAATATACTAATTCTAACTCAAAGCATGAGAAGAAAAGCTTTTTTGTGGCGCTAGACTTTGTTCACTGAGGGTGTGACGTGTTTTCATTGGCATCTTGAATAGTTTATTAATATTTTTATAAAAGCAAACAATCAATAATCATTAAATTAACACCAATGAACACATTCTGTCTATCACCTCCTCCTCCCATCAAAGCCGCTGCACTAAAGGGTGTTGCATATTATTGCTTTCAGTAACCACCATGGAGGGTTCGTGCTCCTGGAAGGTGTTCATATGGTGAAAAGGCAAATCTGCAAATTTCCTGTGACCTTAACAGCACCTCGCAGCTGAGGTGTGCATCAAATATTAACACAACCCCTCTGGGCTTAAAGTACAGGAAGGTGTGAGCCTCATCCGTGCAGACCGGCCTGGAGGCACAGGCTTTAGCACACTCCCAAACTGTTGCTTTTCACACCTGGAGGCCGAAACAGACAGAAAGTTCTCCGAGCTGATCCGAACCGCCTCATCAAACCCCAAATTACTGTCCAACCCCTGCAGTCTATGTTGTAAAATCTTAATTGCAACAGGTTTTACAGCAAAATTTAAAAGAAGAAGAAAAAGAAACGTGGTTTGAACCTACCTCGTAATGTCACTTGATAACAGTTTTCCGTTTACACATTCAGCTATCAAAGGAGATTCATCCTTGCGCTGCCGTGTGAAATCTGCTCATTGTCAGCAGGCAGGACGTTGAAGGACACGCTGCAGCAACATGCCATGTCCTGTGCAACAGGTGTAGCCTTGGAGGAAGGGTGGAAGAAAAAGAAAGAGGGTGGGCTGGACATGTGTTTTGGAGAGGGAGGGGGGTGGAGTCCATCTATAGACCTGTTCTAGTGGGAAACTGCGGCCATGCTACAGCAAGTCTTGTTTTTGTGTGAACCATTTATTCATAGGCTTTTTATTCTGTGTGCCCCTTTTTCAGAACACTCTGCGATGTTATTGTGACAGGAGTGGAACAAAGGCCATGGTCCAAAAAAACAACTGTGTGCCCTAATTAACTATGAAACCTCCAGTCATTGTTTATGAGGCAGCTGCTGCAGGTAAGTAGGGATGCAGGATAACTATCAGTACAGATAATTATCGGCTCGATATTGGCTGATAATTATCGACCAAAATTCACACAGTTGAGTCTGATAATGACAAGACTAGAGCCAATTATATTTTGCACATTTTCAGTCCGTCAGTCTGTTTGGTTTGAAACAAAAACTAATCCTAATTTTTGAAGAGTCATTACCGTTCTTGTTTTTGTTGTGATTACAGTAGTGATGTCGGTTATATTGTTTTAAGTCAGAGGCAGAGCTATAATGGGATAGTTCAACATTTTTGGCAAATTGGCCCATTGCCATAATCCCTACAGTCATAGCAGTAGGTTCGTTACCTTTATTTGTCGGTGCAAGCTATTTTTAGAACGGCGGAGCAGAGCTGCGAGCTGCTCAGAGCTACGCTACGGAGGCTCATGGGATTTCTTGGTTTCCGTCATCAAACTCATCAAATACACAATCCAACAACTCCAAAACGCTCTCGTGGACAAGTTGTGACCTGCACATTCACCACGCTATGAGATAATAACAGAACGTTACGAGACAGAGTTGTTTTTGAGGTAAATTCATGCAAAACTGCTGATGCGCGTTCCCGTCGAGTGCAGTTTTTCGGCAAGCGTTTTGGAGTTGTTGGATTGTGTTTTTGACGAATTTGATGAGGGAAACCAAGAAATCCCATTAGCCTCCGTAGCGTAGCTCTGAGCAGCTCACGGCTCTGCTCCGCCGTTCTAAAAATAGCTTGCACCGACAATTAAAGGTAGGTACTTTAACGAACCTACTGCTAAAACTATAGAGATTATGGCAATGGGCCAATTTGCCAAAAATGTTTAACTATCCCTTTAAATTCATCTTTATTCACTACATCTTACTCTTTCCTAACTTCAGGTGTGTATATAAACTATTAGAGATGTTATTGGTTATCACTATCGGTGGGGAAAAAAAGAGTTTGGGTGCATCAACAAATAAGTTTGAGCTCCTTTTTAGAATGATGAAATCAAGAAAAACAGTAAAACAAACTTAAATCTGTGCAACACCAGAAACAAGTGACTGCCCTCATTGGAGGCTCCGCAGAGAGCGCTCTCGCCTTCATAAGAGATCGGCTGGTGATAGAGGTTGCTCGAGGTCACCTCTTTTGAATAAATATAGCTGTGTACTATCTCATGCACAGCCCGACCCTGTTCTCGCTGTGTGCCCAGTGTGCCTGCCTTCCACCCGTCACACACAAAATGGAGCTCTGAATTTGGGTCAAGCAGCCCCAGGAGTTACAAGGCTGTCTTGTTCAGACTGCATCATCATTGCATGGATTATAGTATGTGTTCTGCAACATTTCTCATGATCACAAGTTTCTCTTTACACCGCTGTGGGCTCACGCGCTTTGATAACGACGTCACGTAGATTGAACGTGCTGCCGTGTTAAGTATGAGAGAGGAACCGTACAGGTCGCAGTGGAGCTGTTGCAAGAGGGACCATAAACACGATTTAAGTGCTTTTTATCTAACAAAGATGAGTGTGTAAGAGACACTTGGCCTCCAGATGCATCATTATATCTTGAATGCTTCCAACTAATTTCCATGTTTTCTTTCACTTTGAAAGATGTATTTTGTTTTTTTCTCCCAGACTCTCGCATGTTGTGTTTGGCCTAACTGGAATTTGCTTTGTTTATCACTGTTACATCCTTTTTAAAGCTTGAAAGGGGCAAACTCAAACTCTGATGTAGAAAAACAAATAGTTTCACTTTATATTTCTTAAAGGATAATTACCGTTTTTTACAATCTGGACCTTATTTCTAGCATAAAATACGATAATTTACTCACCCAGATAACTTTGGTGTCATTAAGTTGTTCGGACGAAATTAGATCCAGCCGAGAGCCACGTATATCCGTATAATGCGAGTATGGGGCAGTGCAATGCAGCCTCTAAATAACACATTATCCGCCGTGAAACTCGTTCATTTCACTAATATTTTGTTATGATATGCTAGTGCTATTCCCCTCTGAGTCCTGGGTGACCTGTTATCAACATCCGGGGTCTAGGTTACTACTACCTAGTAGGTTGACCTATACCTCTGACCTGGATCATATCATCTCCGACCGCCGTGCGGCGCAGCTTGTTGCTACCGCTAATGCTACGGTTCGTTTCTAAGTAAGGTAAAGTGAAAATCTCTGAATGACTAATCTCAGAATTGTTATGTATTTTAACATTTTGGATCAAAAAGGCAAATTTGAACTGAATCATTTTGAAAATTTCAACTATTACCCTTGCCTTAGTGTTTTCTAATGTGTTTTACTTGATTTTGAATAATTCATTTTTTTAATGGACTTATTTATTTGCACAATTAAAGAAATACCAGGCAACAAACTGGAATTTAAAAACAGATTTCGCAGGCGAGATGAATAGAAAAGCCCAGGAGAGCTTATAAGAGAAATAACTGTATGCATAAGGTTAAATAGATTATAAAAATGAATCATCATACTGGAATATTTATTTTATTTCAGGCAGAGATGGACTTCAACACAAATTGTTTTCTTTGGATGGAGATTACATATTCAGATGTGGATTTCCTGACTGTGACTTCACATGCCCAACCATCCACTATACACTGATCACAGTTTATTGTGTGAAGTGTAGAGTGCACTCCATGCAGTCAATGCCTTTCACTTCCAAGTCTGCCTCAGCAGGACTGTGCCTGCTCCTATGGAGAAGATGTTATCACCAGCTCCCTGCTGTGCTGTTCATGCAGAGATGTAGGCCAGTTTAAGTCTCAGCACTAATCCGTCACTCTGCAAGTCTTTAATTATTGACAGTGGTTCAGTGGCCGGCCACGAACCTGATGTGTTTTCACCAAAGTGAGGCCTTTGTTACATCCAGACAATTATGTATAATCAATAGTCAGAGTCTGTTGTACTGCAATGCGAATTCTGAATTGCTTTTGTCAAATTGCTTGTTTGTAAAACAACAGGAATGATGTAGAGTTACGCAAGCGAAGTTAGATTTTCTGTTTATATCTTCTTTGAAAAGGATTTTCCCCCATATTTTAATTATAATAATTAAATCTTATGTAAGATTTTGTCCCATAATGAGATGCATTGTTGTGATGATTCTCTTTATAATGACAAAAAAAAGGGTTGAACCACACACAAGTAAATAAGTAAATACTAAATCACCTGTTTTTCGTTTCCTGTGTTTCTAGACAACCACTCTGCTTCCATTTTATTTATAGCATGTTTCGCAGTGTAAAATGCAGTGACAAGCAGCTGGTGGTGATCACAGTCAATCTGACAGCTCAGTGTTCTCAGCTAAATTTACTCTTGCTACCTTTTTCCTCCCAGATAGAGAAGAACTTGCTCGAGGCGTTTGGAGATTTCTAGCAAAACAACTAATGAAAGCCCGAGATTTGAGGTGCTGAAAATAAGGACGCTGATTCAAATCTGCATGTAGCATAAACAGAAACCCTAATGAGGCTAGGTCTTGGTCTTGATCTGCTGCTGCTGCTGCTGCTGCTGCTGCAGGAGCTGTATGGTTCTCCCAGACCCAAGTGAAATATTAGGAATTCAGCGTTTCTTTGTGTTGCCCTTCAGATCTTATTGATGAGATACACTGTGTGTGCTTACCCACACATGACTGCACTCCTCCGTAGGAATACTACTCCTTCCTTAGGCTAACTCCGACTTCAAAGATGTGTATTTTTGGTTAATATGACTCATTTCCTCCTGTCGGCACAGGGGCATACAGTACATTCAAACAGGCATGTTGTCTGAGGCAGGAATACTTTTGTGTGTTGTATGAATGAAAAACGAATCCTGGGCCTTTTTGTAGGAAAAACCACAAAATATTTATAGTTTTGCATTCAGTAAAAAATCATCCTGATGTTCCACATAATGTTTAAAATGTGCACCTTTTTATAGCAAAGCATTTCAAGAGAGTACTCCTTGCTCCAATCCTACAGTACTGCAATCCCTCTTAACATCTGAGCCGCTTCACATGAGAAATTTCAGTGTTTGCATGAAGTCCGACCACCAGTGTCTTAGATGTTATTAAAAGCCTCACCACAGGCCCAATCAATGCAGACAGTCCTGCTGTGCTCTGTGCCACGGTTGAGAAAAATAACTGGTGCAATATGGTGAGCTGGATGATCAATAACTCCAGTCATCTCACTTAATCCCCTGATGCCAAACACATACAAATTAGCCAGTGAGAGGACCGGCTCATCAGTTGCTGCTCACCTTGACACTGTCGGCATCTCACCAATAATTCATAAATACATCATTATAGATTAAAAAAAAACCCAGATACAACAGACCAAACCAGAACCAGATTTACATGTATAATTAACAAGAGCATTAACTCCATCTTCTTGTATAGCGATGCACTTCCTCATATAATCATCCTGCAGTGCCACTACTCTTAAAAAGAAAAAGACCCAACCACATCAGAAACAGTAACTTCTACTACACTGTTTTTTGTGGAGAGTTCAAACATAAAACTTTTATGTGCCACTTTTATGTTCCAAAACGAGAAACTTGCACAAAATAATGCATCCGGACAAGCACTATCTCTCTACATGTCAAGTCAGTTTGATTTTTATTTTTATTTATGTAACCCCCAAAACCACAAATCACAGAATTTACCTCAGAAGGCTTCACAATCTCTACAACATGACACTACGCTTCTGTTCTCCGAGCCTCGATTCAGATAAAGAAAACCTCCACAGAACAGTAGTGCGAGAACAAATAGTGACTGGAGATGAAATTTGAAGGGGTTTATCTAAAACTATAAAACTATTATGACATGAAATACACACCCTGCTGGCAATGAAACTAATTACTAATCCTTCCAAGTTGTGACAGATCCCAGTAAATAGATTTAGTATCAAATCATTAAATATTTAATTTGTTTATTTTCCAAAAATGAAACTCTTCATATTTGATGATGTTACTTCGTTGTCGTTGGGGGGGTAATTTATGCAAATTGAAAAGCTGATTTGGCTTTTGCAAAAATGAATCGAGCAAACTTCAGCACTCGGTTTCACATAAGCACTCTTACTGCAAATTGAAACAGTTGATCCTAAGCTTCTAAAATATGAAAAAATACCAACACACACACACATTCATCCCCGTAAACACATACACACACACACCCTTATGCAGCCCTGAATGACCCTGTACTTTGTCTGTACTTGTACCACTTCAATAACCTAAACAATAGTATGAAATTTTAAACGGATGCTTGTTTTTGATATTCAGCCACTGTGAAGCTGCCTCCGTTGCTTCAGCTACACTTCTGTTCCAGTTGTGTGGGAAAACACAAAAAGTGCTGAAAAGTTGTTTTTCGGAGGTCGAGTATTATTCTGGTGTGATTGCAAAGGAGGGAGGGCAGGTGAAGAAATCACATCAGGCTGAAAGAAAAATAAGAAACGCTAAAATGACAGTGAAATCTAGGACGCTGCAAAGGTGTAGCTATAATACATGAGCAATAGCAACCTCTAGTGGAGCTCAGAGTCTGGGTGGGTGGGTAGAAACTTGATGGAAACACTGTGATGGAGATGTTGAAGACTCTGTATGTGTGTGTGTGTGTGTGTGTGTGTGTGTGAGTAAGACAGAGGGAAGAGAGAGTGAGAGTATGTGGGTGTTCAGACATGAATTTTATTGTGAAGTCTGCACATACTGTAGAAGTGTGGGTGTGTGCCCCCAGAGCTCAAAAAGTTTTTAAACACAGAAATGTGGCTGCAAGCGAAGACACTCACTCTATGTGTGTGTGTGTGTGAGCACATGTGAGCGTGTGTGAGTGTGTCTTGCTGTGTTTCAGAATAAAATTTGAATGTATTTGATTTCCATTTACAGTCTACAGAAAAGAAGATGCTGATGCACGGTGGTGGTGGTGAAGTGTCGTACCATCAACGCCTCTCAAACGGCGTAAATACACAACAGCCAAGCTTCAGATGTGAGCTCGAGGTTTTTCTCAGCAGACGCAGCGTTAATTACCGTTTCTGCCATTTACAAATGAAGATGTCAAAAAAAAAATCTGCATTCTCCACTCCAGTATGCTGCTGTACAGTATGTCACGTTGTGTGTGTGTGTGTGTGTGTTTGATCATTGCAGTTCTGCAGCAGAGACAGCGGAGAGTTGGATGATGTCATGATCTCAAGAAAATACAACAATCCACTGCAACAACAAAAGCACAAATACAAACACACGGTGTAATTAATCACAAGGCTGAATGCATTTGCAGACATCATTGTGACAGTAAGAAAAAAAAAACAATCTAAGAGACATTGTGTAAACTAAAGGAAGTCCCTCTTTGGTTGAATTGCTCACAACTCATGGCTCAGGCTCAGGCTGTAAACTGTGATAAGGGTCCACGAGAAGATATTGCGTTATTTTAAGGGGTCACTGAGGTCGGGGACGATGGGGTGTTGCTGTCTCAGATCGTTTTGGTTGCCAGTTCTTCACCCCAGATATGTCAAGAAGAGAAGGTCTGGGCTCAGGAGAAAAAAAACAAAAACAATAAAAAGTACAGAGGGATATTGTTAGCGTAACTAACTAACTACAGTAGCTTTAAAATAGACACGTGGATGAGGATGTTCATGTTTATATACGCTTGGCTTCATAAGTGTTGCACAGAGCTGTAACACTGTGTTGCATCTATAACAGCAGCAAAACTGAGTATAACCCACAGACTATATAAATAAAACAATATAGTGTAAGATCACACTTATTGAAAGTTTTTATAAAAGTTATGTAACTTCACTTCTATTCGAATATCATAACAATATGTCACCTTAAAATGAAGACGTGACCTCATGAGAAGAAAAGGAAAACAAGAGATAGAATTACATTGATAATTGAGTCCCTGGGTAGAAAAGAAGCTAAATTGGGACACCAAGTCATCAATATGTGGGCCTTAATTAGACAGAGACGATCACAAGTTAATTGTTAGACGTGATCTTCTCAGACAGTGGCATCCACCTACCTGGTTGGGACAAAAAAGCCCCCCCTCATTATATAAAAGCCCACATTTTCTATTATGCAAATAAGTTTGTCAAATCAACGTGTATTATTTGTGCTTCACCAGAGGATCTTTTTACAGAAACCCATTTATTCAGACTCGCATCAAAGTCAAACCAACACACACACACACACACACACACACAAAGGATCAATCAAACACAGTTCATGTTATTCTCAGAAGCTTGTACACTTCACCTGCCAGCAGGCGACGGGGTAAAAACCCTCATTATGCAGATTGTAGTAAGAGAGAGTCGCGTGTTATCACTTCATACTGAGAATATTGCCCGTGAGTTTTACTCGGGGTGAAGATGACAGTGAAGAGCACGGTGGTTTGGTTTGGTTGTGGTTAAAATGTCTTGGTTGTAAAAATCGTGTGTGTTTTCTTCAGTGGTCAGATTAAAACAGAAGAAGGCACATGTTCATTAATTAGCTACAGCAACCTAATCATATCCTCAAAATGAAATATTGATTAAGCCTTTTATTTTGCAGGTTGTAAAAAGTATTTTGCCACTCATGAAATAGACATTTTAATTTCCAAAATTACCCTCAGATGTTGAATTGTGCAATGTTTCTGTCATAATTACAGTAGCCTACATGCCTGCTAGCCTGTTTGAGGACAAGCAGAGAAAAACTATCCAATAAATATCATTATCATTATACTAGCTAACCATAAGCTAAAAATGGTTAAAACAAAACACGATAGGGTGACTGGAAACACTAAACCAGGTGAAACCAACTCCCAGTACTGACAAAGATACACAAGCATTTGACAGTAAAAATGCTAATTAAGTTAGCATGGTTAGCTCTTCAACAGAAGCCTTTCCTCTCATTAAAAGATAGTTTACTAAGATGAATGGGTGAGCGGTGTGTGCGTGTGTGTGGGTGTGTGGGTGTGTACTTGTTAGTCACTCGTTAGCATACAACAAAATTGAATGGGGCCTATTTTTTTTCTCTTTTTTACTGTGGTAAAAAATGTGAAAGTCTTGAGTTTTACCAGAGACCTTGTATCATACAAAAAAACAAAACAAAAAAAAAAAAAAACAGGAATGAAGGAAACTGCAAATTCATTCCAGCAGCACAAAAAACCCACACTGTTTTGAGTTGACATTTACACATTTCTTACTCCCTTTGTTACACAATGGAAATTGATTTTCTAAGTTGCATTTTCCCCCCCCCATATCCAAATAAAGTCAGAAAAATCTCCTTGTAACAATAGTGAACCACAAGTGTGTTTGTTTAATCCTGTTTTCCTTAATCTCTTGACCCCTCCATGTTTCTGTTGTGACACACACATGGAAAAAGAGACTAAAACAGATTGTGTGTCTGTATGTCTTCTGTCATTGTGAAGGACAGATATCTGGGAATTAACATGAATTACATAAAAACAAAATATGAGCTGCAGAATTATTCGATAGTTTGTTTTTGACAGAGGAAAGTGTTGGTTTCTAGTCAGGCTTTGGCTTGTTTTGTATGTAGGTGTTTCGGAGAAAGAGTGTCTGTGTTTATGAATGTGAGAGACAAGAGTCCAAGGTTCGGTCCTCAGTGATAATCACAGTCCCTCTGGTGTTAGTTCTCCCATACAGGCAAAGTAACAAACAGATACAGATACACAACACTGCAAAAGCAGGATGGGGATTTTAGTATAAAAGAAGTTGTAGTAAATGTTGTCGCTGTGAGAACATAAAGCAAAAAAAAAAAGTAAAAAGTAATTGTCTCTTAAGAGTTTTGATTCTCACTGTTAATGTGGTTATTTCACTTTAACTGGATTTGGCTCATTTGCATTAGACGCACAGTTGGGGAAACCCTCAGGGATACAGCAGCTTTCAACATTTTGTAAAAAAACAGAGGAAAGGATGCCTGAGGAGAGATGGAAAGATAAAGACACAGAGCTACACAAGCATAGTATATGCACACACACACACATATCGACACAAACACAGACTCTGTTTCGCACAACATTAAAGGATATCAAGTTGGCACAAACATGAAAAGCACAAACCTCAGAAGCTAATCCAGCACAGACATGTTATGTAATGAGTATGTTTAAAACTTCTGCTGGGATCCCACACAGACTCGAAGAGACAGTCCCATTGAGCTCAGTAATATCACCAACATCACATGGACCATATTCATTCACTACAATGCTGTTAATCTGCTATTTAATCAGGTGTCAGTGAGGAAAACAAATAGTCCTTACAGTATGTCATTTTCATTTTTCCTTCTGAATCGGATGTAAATCAAAAGAAATATTTCATATGGAGAGAGTTTGTTATTAAAAGTCGCATCATCTCCATCTGCAGCCTGAACCATATGTTATACTTGCAGCTTCTTTTCATTGAGGGTAGAAATCTGCTCAGAGTTGTTTACAAGTTGCAGTTTGTGCTAAGATACTGATTGCATTACATTTATGTGGCAGATGCTGTTTTCCAAAGTTTCCAAAGCAACTTAAATTTGGATATTTCTTTAAAAAAAAATAAAAACTTTTGCACTGTTCTTGCATTTCAGCTTCTTGCATAAGACGACACAAACTTGTGGACTGGCGGAGAACATGAACATGACATGAACCCTGTGCGCTCAGCGACCACCTCAGCTCCAGCCTGAAGGGACTTCCTGTAAGTCCTACACAATGTCCTCAGTGGTACAAGATTGCGTGTGTGTGTGTGTGAGGGTGATTAAGCGTTGCCGAACATGGCATATGTCCAAGCTTATTAACACATGCAAGGTCATGCATGATGTCGGTGACATGATAACAGACATGTCATGCTATACCTTAGCACCGTGTTTGGTATGACATGACATGACATGTTGTTTTACATTTATTAGATATCCCTGCAGCACTTTGCCTTCAAATTGTTATTCTTAGGCTTTTAATAAATCATTAGAAAATCCACCCTGAGAGTCACTTGGAATAAAATATCTACAGTTTCACATCTTCTTCATCTTTATATATTCTGTAGCAAAAAAAAAGGCATAGAGACACTTTGCATGAATGTACCAACTGTTTCCAATGCCTTGTAGGCCTGAATAATGTATTAATGCACTAGTGCAGAACAGATGCATTGTAGCCTATATATTTATAATACATAACAGACCGTTCAGAGAATGAACTGGCAGCTGGTGCTGGTTTTCCCAGCAGAGTCGTCTTTGGCAAATCCAAATTCATCCATTTCCCAGTTACAGTTATCCTGTGTGTTTATATAGTATTTTTCTATATTATGTGTAAAGCTTTTGGGTTTGTGTGCAGTAGTAGGTTTTTCACATCTAGTTCCGATCTCCTGTTGAATATGTCAGATCCTCAGGAAAAGGTCAGCCACTGGTCGGACCAGAATTTTTATCACACAAACACCAAACACATGCTCCACTTGAACTCAATTATGCTATTTGCATATCTTTATTTTGAAATATGGTCAACAAACTGGACAGTATTGTCATTCTCTGGTCTAAATCCCTGTCAATAATCCTCTGAATCACCATCTACAAATAATCAAGTGTCAAAAAACATCAAGTCACTTCCTCTATGGAGGCATTCAAAACAGCATTCAGTTTAGTGTTGCACTTTAGCAGCCCAATGCTAATCCATCAGTCTCAATGTTTGTCACAAAGCTGCTTCTGTTCCCATTTGGCTGATTTCATCCCTCCGCCCCCAACTCTTAATGTCCATGCTAGCATTAAGGAACCATCTGTGGCTGTGTTTCATTGGCCCCTGGCTCAAGGCTTTGGTTTTTAAATAGAAGCAATGGATGCGTTTGCCCCCAAAAAGGAGCACGGTCAGGCTTTGGAAGGGTTTGTGCAGATTTACACTCCAAAAACACAAACAAACGGACATAGAAAAAAACAGGGAAGAGTGTAAAAACTGTTCTTTCTAAAAAAAAAAAAAAAAAGAGAAAGATAGAAAACAAGTGAGCTTCACTTCGCCGTGACCAGCTACAGCTCTATTACATCCACAACCTTTCAATACATAAGTCAACACAGATTTCTGCTTCTGCAAAATGTCAGAAAAACAAAACGTTCAGGCTCGATCAAGCTCCGGCTGCACAGAGACGGTATTTACATTCATTTGGTGCCTTTGTGATAGGAGGGAATGTGGGCTACAAAAACAAACACAAACACACACACACCGTCGGATGAATGGTTTTACATTCAGATAACTTCCATTTCACCTTGTCTCATTACTGACAGGGGAGCCATTGCCATGCAGTTACCATATTTATGTGCTTTCAATCAGGTGGAGGCTGTGGTGAGCAGAGGTTGTGCTTTGGGAGAGCCAGCAGCTGAAATCTTTACAACAGTGAATGTAGGTGCTTAAATGAACTCAGAACTGACCTATACAGTTGGCGAGATGGTGTGTGGGAGTAAGAACTCAAGGACAGAGGAGGAAGAAAAGAAATCAAGGTCAAAACTCAACAACAACATAGAATAACATTACATTATTCCATATGACACGGCCCTGACGTGATTTGTCGGTCGTGTTTTTCAGGTACCATTTAACTGTAAGTGCTTCTTTTCTCTCGGACGCATTCATCTTGTTTGTGCGTTTTCCGCTACAGTGTTTACGCTTGTGTTGCAGACGGTGCACACGTGTGCGGAGGCATCTGTCTGGGCTTCGAGCCACCGATCATGTGACGTCTTGTGCCTGACGATGAACAATAGGAAGAGAGACACAAGCTCGAGAAGGAAGAGGAAGAGAAAGAGAAAGAAAGCAGTTTGTTCTGGGTTGAGTGAGAGGCAGGACATTTTTCTGACATTTCTTCTGATGACATTTCCACCCTGACGGAGAGAGAAAAGCAAATACAGGGAGAGGAGAAAAGCAAACGTAGAAACAAAACAATGCAGCAGTGTTTCACCTCCACATGTGTGTGTGTGTCTCCTGATGGACTTTGGTAGCCGGTCTTCCTCTGCAAGAAAATAATTGGTGTGACCTCTGGAAGTCTAACACAGATCAATTAACTTTGTTTTTGTGTCAGACTTGTCTTGTTGCCGTCTGACTGAGGCAAAGGTCAGGAGAGGCAGCTGATTGTGCAGGTAGAAAGCCATTCAGCGCTGCAGTTGCAGGGTGTAGGTGGTGCAACTGAGCAGCAGGTGAAAAGTAAAAAGGGTTTTCATTTTGAAGCGAATGGGGAACGCGCTGATGGCGGGGGCACGGAAAGTAATTTACAGATGCACAGATACAGCTGGAAGATGAATTGTGCAATATGTTGCTGTAAGAAATAGAACTGGGAGTTAGAAGTGACATCTCAACACAAGCAGAAATCAGCCACGTTAAAGATGGTGGGGAATTCTCATTTATGTGTTGGCTGGGATACAAATGGCTGCGAGTGTGGTGCAATAAAAAAAAGAAAAGAGAGAAAAAAAAGCAATATTTATCAACTGTTTGTTTCCGTTTGCTCTGATTCAGTGAGACTGAACTACACAGGCCGGGAGATTTAATTCATTTAATTCTTAATCTGTGTGGGATAAAGAATCCAGATCACAATTCATTATAATACACCGTATCATTACAATTATATTTAGAGCAAATCCTGCAGGTTATTTATAAGCGGGGCAATGTAATATGATAATTCCCAGAGCACTCTCATCTGATTGCACAAAGATAAAAGTTCTCCATTCGCTGACATGTAAAAATTCCTGCAGTACAATGCAGTTCTGATTGCGTAGAAAGCCGAGACCTGTTTTTTGTTTTGTTTTGTTTTTTTGTCTGAGGCAGCAACTGCCCATCGGACATCATCAGCCAACGGCTTCTCCCAACGGCCCCATAAACTCCCCTGTGCTCCTGTCACTGGCTTCAAGCTTCATTTGGCGGCATTCAGTCCAGGGCCCAGAGAGAGAGAGTCATGGAAAGAAGCCTGGCTAAAACCAGAATCAACGTCTGCACGCTCCCGCTGTGACCTCCTGTCAAATCCTGAGCTCTGGAAAAGGCTCAGCCACTGCATCAGCTGAGCGCTTCGGAAAATCTAAATCTGTAATTATCTGTCTCTTATCTTGAAAAAAAAGAGAAAAAACTCAATGTTTTTGCTTTATTGTTTTTGATATGTGTCAAAATTTGGCTTCTTCACGCAACAGGCTACATTTGAGCAGCTAGGTAAATGAGTTTTACATAGTAATTGTGATATTATTTTACTGTAGTTACCTTCATAATGCCGGTAGTAATTACCCATTAATTCAGTGTTGTTCTTTAGTAATAGTTGAGATATTTCAATGCAATTAGTTAGTATTTACTCTGTAGTTACCATCATTTTTACCAGTTTTAGTTACCTTGTAATTTCTTTCTTTTAACTTGTAATTACACAGTAATTACACAGTGATTAGGGGACTGTAAAAGAAAGTCTTACCATATATGTGTCAAAACCTGGCTTCTTCATGTGACAGGCTACATTTGAGCAGCGCAGTACGAACGGCTTTAAGAGCTATAGGCGCCGGCAGCACTCTTCACATGAACAACCACTCAGACATTTCCTTTGAATTCTCTCACTTCGTCCTTGTTGAGTCATTAATCGCACTGTTTGTTTTCTTTGTGTGCAGAATCGTGCATTCAGTCAGCGGCAGTGTGCATTTTTTTTTTTTTTACCAGGATGCCAGGAACAGACACGTGTTCTTGAGGGGGGACGTTTTCAGCCACAGCATGGCTCTGTGGACCCACACAATGCTGGTCTGTCACTGGGTCAGTGAGTTCACCTCTCTGAAGCTGCTCCACTAGCAAATCAGATGGATTTCAGTGAGATTTAGTGCGGGAACGTTCATGTCCTTGGTTTACAAGCAAAATCTCCACTATGTTCTCAGCTCTACTTGACAGGTTAGTATCAACAAAGCCCCATATAGTCACTGGCAAACTATAGAGTCTGTGCAACCTTGGAAAAAATGGAAGTTTACACACATTTGCACAAAGAAAATCACATTTTGATTGGTAATTTATTTGCAAAAAAAGCCACATAAATCTCCTGCTCACATTTACGATTCTAACCTTTTATTTTGTGCCATGTCCCAAATACCCTACACCAGGATTTACAAGTGTAAATCAGTGTAAAAAAACAGACCGTTGTGGTTGCAGATATTTTTATTTTAAATCAGAAGATGTTCTGCAGCTTCTTTGTGTGGGAGTCAGCAGCTACTGTATTGAGGCAGCTGGTCCTGGGGGATAAAATAATAATGACAGTTTCTAATGGTAGGGGTTGTATTACAGTAGATTATGTGAACACAGCCTTCCTGGTATATTGTTAGTTAGAGCATCAGATTATGAACCTATATGCATATGAAACACAATCAACGGCAACAACAACACACGTTATTTGGGGTATTTGAACGACACACACCCAGAATAGACGTATTTGCCATCGTTTTTAAAATGCAGCACTCGAGGTGACAATAAATCACATAAGGAGGGATCATTTTTAGAGCTTGTTTGTATCACATTTGCGAGGTGTTGACAGGGCAATATATATAGCACTAGGATCCCACATAGACCATACAGTGTGATGTGTACCTTTTACGTACGTTGTGGAAATGTATTATGTGCTATTAACGCTGTTACCGTCAGGCTCCTTATGATTATATGCAGTGAGAAATACTCAAAGGATGGTCGTTTTTCTTTAAGGCTGTTTGGTATAGGCGGCGTGCAGCAGCAGAGCACTATACTGTAGATGTCTCTTGTGGTGTTTTTCTATCATACACTGACTGACTCCCACGTGGGGATGTTATTGAATAATGATGGTGCACGATGAAACTGATTGTTTTTACAGTAGATCAGCGAAACGAAACACCGTTTAAACGATCACATTTCATTTTCAACTTTTATAGAATTAGCGCTGCAGTGCGGTGTCCTATAGCAATTAGCGATATATCCCACCTCACCTGTTACGAAAAAACAAACAGAGGTGGTTTCAATCCCACCTGTTAAATTGGCCTGATGGTTGATTACATTGACCACATCCTCTCTCCATAATGCAGGAAGCTCTAATTTTGAAATCCAATTACCTCTGAGCAAAACAACACCGACTGACAGACGGTAACATTTAGCAGAGGCAGACAGGTGCATCAGTGGTGTGTGTGTGTGTGTGTGTATAGTATATTGGTGTAAGTGTGTGCGTTTATATGCACGTTTGTTTGCCCATGTGTGTGCTCATGGGTGTGTTTGACTTGTAAATTGTGCAGCACTCGCTTCCTGTTGACTTTTATAAAGCATTCAGCCGTGTCAGCGCTGAAATGAGTGATCTGACAGGAGGGCAGGTGTGTGGCAGGGACAGATGCTCCACTGTGGACAGTCATGACATTATATCAGAGTGTGCAGGTGGAAAAAGTCAACAAATGGAATACATTTCTCTCTCTGCAGTGCACATGTTTCATTTATTGTCACCTCAGAGTGCTGCACTTTAAAAAATGTGGCAAATAAGTCAATTATGGACCCTGCAACAAAAACAAATGCAGTACTATAGTGGAGATCAGTGTTGTGAAGTCGTCATGTTATTAAAACTAATTAAAGCACGGTTTTAGCTGAAGACTTAGGTTAATCTTTCAGAATAGAGCCTTTGTAAATGTTTTTTTTTTTGTCTAATCAAAGTGATTGTATTCTGGAGGAACACAATCTGTCCCTGAATTTAAATCAGGTTGAGCTGACGGTCTCGTGGTGGAATTTGCCACGTTTGTCTCTAACCAAACAAAAAGACGACAAACTGACTAATTTTCAAGAAACTGCGAGAAACGATTTGATTAGCGCATGATTTTTTAGCAGCAGCTTGTGCAGCTAGCAATCATATAATTTGGTTATAGGGACATAATATATTCACACATAAACACACACTTCGTCGATCCACAGAAAGTTAATCTGCTGGAGTTATTTTTGTTGGTTGCACAAAGCAAAAACATTTCGAGGCATCACTTTGGGTTCTGGGAAACTGGGACTGACACTTTTTTTTCCTGCATGTGCTGACATTTTATGGTCTAAACAACTGACTGTGTGGATATACCGTAATAATAATATAATATTACAACTCTCTGCCCGCTACCTGCTCTTCTTTGTCAGTGCCAGTGTCCAACTGAATGGAAACTGTAAATTTGTTAAGATGAAGTGGAGCCCTTTCTGTTTTTTTTTACCTCAGGAGTCAGAGCTCAGCACACGGTGACACAAAGAATAAAACAACAACTGCCCTTCAACTTCTGGTTTTCTTCTGGTTAATGAGCTGCCAGGCCTGTTCTTACACCTCACGCGGTTAATCAATGCTGTCAGGGACGTTGATGAGCAGGTGCAGACATAATGCATAAACAGTTACTATTTCTTTAATTAGTCCAGGGCCACAGTCAGAGCCGTGTTCATGCACCGGAGTGAAAGGTCCCTCCCTCTCTGTGAAATGCTCCTGTTTTTGAAACTTTATGTCCTTCTTTTCTTAAGAGGAAGCAGTTTGCTAAACGGCTTTGATTGTGCATGTGTGTATGTGTGTGTGTGTGTGAGAGAGAGATAGAGGGAGAGAGAGAGAGAGAGAGAGAGAGAGAGAGAGACCATCTGTTTATCAGCTGCACCATCACATGTCTCACTGCTCTGCCTCAGTCGTTCTCTGTCCTTCATTTCCATCCATTAATGAATTGCAAATAAATGCATATTTACCTCTGGTGCTGATTTGGAATATGAATGACTTCCACGCCGCTCTGGCCATTAAGATAAATGAGTTAAAATGTAAATGAATGTTTTTATGTATGTGTTTATGAGGTGTAATAGACACCACAATTACTCACTATCTTGTAAAGCAAATGCCGCGGGGACGCTCTGATAGACGCCTATTAAGGTGTTTGATTACTTGTGATTGCTTGTGCTCTCACCGCACAAACACACACACAGACACACACGTACACAAACACAAAACTCACCACCACCCCTTCTAATTAAGCAGGTAATCCTCTCTCATATTCCCTTCTCACATGGCACAGATGCTGCTGAAAGACACAGAGAAGAGCCGCTTTGATTCAAATGCACGAGTTGGGCTTATCTGCAGGCTTGGTGTTGCAGCAGACATGATCAGAATACATGCCGCGCCGCCTGTCATGCATTGTGAGTTCAAGTGGGGATCTAGAGGGCTTTTGCCATCAGACTCCCTCCTTTAGAGTCTCTCTCCCTGCTGCAATGCAACATAGGAAGACAACAGAGATGCCAGAAAATATTTTTAAAAAAAAGATCATGAAAGGCTCAGGAACAGAGTTCGGTTGGTTTCTAGCACCTCCAGCCCCTCGGTGTGCAGGTCCTCTCCCTCTCTCCTGGAAGAAGAGAAGTGTTGGGTGAACACTGAACAGTATATCAGCAGGACTCACTTCATTACCAGTGCAGTTCAAAAACTGCTGCCGCAAAGTACTCGAAGGGAGGTCTGATGGAAGACTGATCAATGAGCAACAGCTCTGCCTCGCTTTGGAGAAAAGTGGGAGCTGTAGTCTGCAGGAATTGATTGATTGAGAGAGAGAGAGGGAAAGAAAGAAAGAGCAAGAGAGAGACATTGTTTTTGAATGGATCCACACACACACACACACACACAGTGTACATCTGCATTCCTGCCCTCCGAACCCAGGGCTGACAGCTTTTTACTGCAGGTCTTTGTTGGACTCGTTTTAAATGCGCTCCCAACAAATAACACCAATTCAAAGCACCGACTTTTGTACTTCAACTTGAGGAAAACTGAAATCGGTCACAGACAGAGCTCAGGAGAGTTATGAATGGGGTTAGTCTCACGTCTGCTGTGTGTGTGTGTGTGCGTGTGAGACAGAGAGAGAGCTCTTGTATGACCAGGCTTTATTGAACATCAAGGTAAATGTTGACATTTCAAGGAATACTTGTGTTTTCTCCGCGGCTTTCACCTCCTGGCGATCAAACATGACAGGTGGAAGCCAACCTGTAATAAAGCAATAACCCTGTGGTTATAACTCTCCTCCTCTTCCTCCCCTTCCTTCTCCTCCTGCTGCTGCTGCATTAGCTGGACCGAATCTCGTTTGATGTCTTCTTCTTTTTTGTTTGTTAATTTGTGGATGTAATGACTTTACGACACCGATCTGATCATATCTTCTTTGGTCTGTGTTTTCGAGCTGAACTGGGATTGACTGACAGACGGGATGAAGCAGGGTTTGTTTGGAAGTGTTTGGCCTAGTTACTGTAGGAGACACAGTGAGCTGTCCATGGTGCTGAATCCATCTCACATCTCACAAGTCTTTGACTCTTTCCGCTTCCACCTCGTCGGCCGTGAGCTTTATCGACAGCACATGCAGAGACTCCATAGAGGGTGACGGTATGAATTACGTTTCCCGGCACAGAAAGAGCAGTCTGATCAGAACAGATGGGCAGATCCGCAGTGTTATTTTGTATTCATTATCGTCGCCCGTCTCTCTTAATGTGAGACAACAATCATCACATCTTGTAGAAGAAAAAAACTGGACTCAGTACATGTTTTTTTTTTTTCTCTCTTTCTCTTTCTCTCTCTCTCGCTCTCTCTTTCTCAGTCGAGTTTATTCCATAAATTCTGCTTTTGCTGCACTGGAAAATAAGCCTCAAGTTTTCAAAGCAATACTGAGATAAAACAGAACATTTACAGACTTCTCTCTCTCAGGGATCAAAGTGTCTCCGTGTTTCATTATTTTGTTCGGTTTACCTCTTTAATCATGTTGCATTTTTTGCTTCATGTTTTCAATACCTGTAGATTTTTGCATATTTTTGTGCATTTTTTTCCCCCTACGCTTTGGTTTCCATTCATTGCAGTCTTGTATGAATCTTTATTGGAATTCTCTTGAACCATGCTTTGTTGTGTGAAGATCAAGTATGCATTCCTTTTATATCTCGTCAGGTTACATCATTGTCAAAGTGTACGGTCTTGGGTCTGGATAATAATGATAAAGTGAATTTAAACCTAATGGAAAAACACAGTTTGTGTCCGTTTACACTGTTCAGCATGTTGTGTAATGTCTCCTGAGCTTCAAGTCTAAGAAAAATGTATCACATGACTGTGACCAAAATCACTCCTTATTCAGAGTCTTCAGCATACACTGCGTTTTTATTGTCCACCACATTATGTAAGCGTCCAAACAGGCTTCCAAAATGTAAATGTACTGAGTAAACCACTGAGCATCTATTATATAAGGAGAAGTGAGGGTGAGGTAGTTGAATGAGGGACTTATCGTGGACACAGCCATGGTCATTTAATAGGCAATGAGATTATATTGGGCTCCTGGTTGCATTATGGGAACTGTAGGATCGGCTCTGTCTGTTTTTGACCCATAACAGAGACCGAAATGTGGTGGACTACAGATAAATCGGGCAAGTTTCAAGCATTTGCTCATTTATTGTCTTCTTGTTGTACAGAGGGAAACTGAAGACAGTGGATGGAAAGAAAGAATACAACATCTGAATGTTTAGTGACAGTTTATGTGACGGTAACCGTGTAAAGAGCTGAAACTCAAAATGAACTGGTTTGAAGTCAAGTGAACGCAGATATCTGAAGAGAATGACTGGTAGCCTAAATACACTGAAGCCTTTCACTTGTGATTTGCCATCTCTCTCTCTCTCTCTCTTTCTCTCTCTTCTCCTCCTCCCCCTCTCCACCTCTCTCTCTCTCTCTCTCTCTCTCTCTCTCTGTAGAGTTTGTTGCTGGTTGCAGCAGCAGTGTCAGTGGCTCAGTATCTACCCCGGCTCTGCTGGCAGCCTGACGGACAGAGGCAGTGCTCCTCTCTCTCTCTCTCTCTCTCTCTATCCACCGACCTACCTGTCTCTCTCTTTCTTTCTCTGTCTCTCCGTCTGTCTGTCTGCCTCTGTGCGTCGTCTTTAAACGCATCTCTAGGTGAAAACACACATACACATAGACACACACAGGGCTCGGTAATGGAGACCACCACCACCACCACCACCACCGTGCACCGGGGCTTTTGCTTCCCGCTCCGCCGCCGGAGACGCGCAAACTGAACCGGGACAAATTTAAGGCGTCAAAGGACAAATACCGGTTCTCTACGGGGGAAACACCGACGCTGCTGCTGCTTCTGCTGCCGTGACGCTCCCTGTGTCTTCTTCTTTACTTCCTCCTCTTCTCTTCTATCAACACGTCTTCTCAAACAGATGCTCTGCTCGGGAAGTTACGCACAAAACACGGATACATCCTCCAAGTCGTCTTCTTCCCATTTCCAGGAGACGAGGCGTGCTGCTCACCCTGAGGTAAACACACTACACACACACACAAATACACAGATGCGGACACACACAATATACATACAGAGACACACAAACACACATGCATACATGCATAGACTAAAACTGTTGAATTGCTGGGTGATGTTTGTGTCTCGCAGCCTACGCGTCGCCCACCTGAATGCATGCAGCTGTTTGTGTTATGTTGTTGTGTTGTGTTGTGTTGTGTGTGAGTGTGTGTTTTACATATTAAGTCAGATCTGTCAGACAGGAGTGAACATTTCGTCCGAAGTGGGTGGGGAGGTGACTCATGCTGATTCAAACGCTGTTTTTGGACTCAGTACTTCCACTGCGCCTTTGCAGGTTTTAAAGATATCCCATAGGCTATAAAGGGGTTCTGCTTCTTGAGCCTTTCTCCGGCGCTCCGGTACAGGACGTGCATGGGTCCGCCGGTGTGTGTGTGTGTGTGTGTGTGCATGAACAAAAAAAAAACAACAGTGGGCGATCTGTCTGTGTGATGTTGTGCTGTGTGTCTGAAATGATGCAGCTCCTCCTCCGCGCTTTTCTCAGCAATATCATTTTTGACAGGTCAGAGAGAAACGCGTAATGGAGGTTTTTTTTTTTTTTTTTTTTTGGAGTCTTGGGTGGTATGTGTGTGGCTACTGGCCGGCTGACATTTGAGGCTTGTCAGCTTTGGTTAATGACATGCTAATCACAGACTACAGGATTAGTTCCCTGCATGTGGAGGTAAATGAAAGACAGGAGGGGAGAAAGTAGGAGTAAATATGAGCTGGAAAGCTGCTGTGCCAGGGTGATGTTGGCATTTACCAAGATATGGTGTCTACAGTTGAATATTTTTACTTGCATACTGAGGCAGCAGACTGTATATTATAAGATATGTTAGGGGGAGGGAGGCCGTCGTCAGAGTTTAATGCATTTTACAGCTGTACTGTATTTTATACATTGCCTATTTATGATGTCTGACTGCAGACCTGAGGAATAAGAGCTTGCTCTCCTCCACCACAGTGTCAGGTGGCCCTGAGGAGGCTGACTGTCTCTATTCACCGTTAAACATCAAGAGGCATCGTTTCATTGGGTGAAAACACTCCAAACTAGACGCTCTTCACAATCATGAATGAAGTGGGGTGTTGTTTTTTATTTACACTGAAAAGAGACAAGCAGAACTGGCATCTGTTTTCTTATTTATTTTTTTGTAGCAGATGCAAAGTTAGTTTTCTGTAAATAATGATAAATCTGCGTCAAGTGCCCAGTGGAGCATCCCAACATTTAGCCCTGTTTCCAGAGATGACGATTTAGCTCCGACTCCCAGTCCCATATTTACAAGGTCAATTACTCCACAAACTCAAATGAATCACCCGCCCAGCTCCGTCCACTCAGCAGCACTCACTGTCCCACAGCATGGATGAGCAGGGAGGGGGGAGGGGGAGGGGGAGGGGGGCAGCTCAGAAAACTGAGGATGTGAGGCGTTGTTCTTCTTTCTTCATCATCTTCTGTGCAAAAATCTCGACCAAACACTGTATAAATAATCAGAAGAATCTGGCCGATCTGTGTTTGGCTCTTCACAGGAAGCTGTATTTCCAGATCCTGCTGCGCTCAGCCGGGGCCTAACAGTCAAGATAAATCAATAGTATTTTTCCCAACAGTTTAATCAAATTAAGTCGAGTGCTGCCCCCGCTGCACAGATGACACAAGACAAGTTGTAGTCGCTTGATGTACTACTACAGTACAACAACAACGTGCATGGATCCTTTAGTAGGTTGCAGTGTCTTTCGTTCCATCAAATTAACAATGGATTTAGGTCTAGCTACCCTTTTAGCACAGCTTTTTGAGTGACCTGAAAAGCAGCCTAACTGCTGCGTTAGTGGCCTCAATTTGCTTCAACTGCAAAAAAAAAAGCTCTCTTATGCACTGTCACACACTCTACCTCTCTCTCCCTCCTGCTAGTATGCACTCACTCAAACTGTGTCTCATCGCATCTCATCACTCTCAGCAGCACTCTGCCCTCTCTGCTTGTCACACACATACACACACACACACGTACATGCACACGCTCAAAGAAGCATACCAGCCCACAGCCATGTTGGGTATTATTTGATATAAAAATACAAAAAAAAACTGTGATCTTTGCACTCAGCTCTCATATGCATCCTCCTGTGCCTCAGTTTTACATTTTGTGGGTATATTTATTTGGTTTGTATGTTCGTTTGTTGACACTGCTGCACTGAGTTGTCACCTACTGTACGCTGCTACAACCTCTGTAAACTTAGAAACAGCTTATCTCTTTATCTCAGGCTGTTATGAATGAATGAATGAATGAATGTCTGTTCTGACTCTCATTGTGTAGGACAGAACGACAGAAAGAGAAAATCTAAACCACAGCGGTATTTCAAGGGCAGGTCATTTCTATTTTCTCTGTTTGCGCAGCAGCTACGTATATTGCAAAGGGCCATTTATAATGTATAGCGCAGTCCTGTATTAAATATCTGCAGAGTCGGAGGTGTGTATTCCACTGCTCAGTCAGTCAGAGCGGGTGGGGGGCAAGATTACACCACATTGCATCAATGGAGAGATGAAGGGAATGTGGGGGAAATGAGAAAAATACCTTCCTGCTTGTGTTTCTGCAGAAAGTTTGCTGCCTGTTGTCTTTATTTGGAGAGAGTGTACGTATGTGTGTGTGTGGCTCAGTAATGATTAATATTTAACCGGATGCTTTCATGTTACTGCAGTAAATACGAGTTACAGTGCTGATGCCTCCCACAAAAGGTTAAAAGACAAAAAAAATTGTGATGTCACCGTCGCTGGAGTTTTCAAGGATGAGAACATAAAAGGATGTCGCACGTATCAACAGACTCGACTCTGAAGCTGCAGAAACAGATAAAGTAGCAGTGGAAGTCTATATTTAAATGGCCTCACTAGAGAGATAAGATGTTGTTATCCCCCCTACTCGCCCCCCCAGTAGGGAAATTGCACCTAGAGAATGAAGCAAAGCTTTTATAGCCTACCACTGTGTCCTTTTATACTTGTTTCTCAAATCGAGCATTTTAGAGATTGATCACAGCTTCACAATCTATTTACAATATTGTTATGTGTTGTTTTGGATGAAGAATGTGCATCTGCTTTGATGTGAAAGCACACACACACACAAAAAACGGCATCACATTTATTTATTTACCCTCCACACAGCAGTCGTTGGCAGGTACAATCAGCTATGTCAAAACTGAATAATTGACACCGAGAGGATTTCAAACAATCACCTGTTTGCCAAGGAAACGGTTCAGAGCTGCTGGTGGGATGTTGTTGGACAACAGATAAATATTCCTTATTATCAGATAATTGAGATGCTAGAAAAGCAACAGGATACTGTACTGTCGGCAAACTGGGATCAACGCTCAGCAAAGACTCCAAAGTCACCGTCGGTAATTTGTTTTAGGGAAACTGCAGTGATTGCCATGAAAGATAATTGAAATGAATGAGAGAAATGTTTGTCATTCAAATTCATGTCCTGGCAGAAATCTCACCCATCTGCTGATTAGTGAATATGACACCAACATTCACTAAATAGTGTGTGTGATTATAGGAAATGTCAGTGTTGTCAGTGCTGCTGCTGCTGCACCTCCTTCCTTTTTTTGTGTGTGTGTTGTTTTGCTCACTTTTTTTCCTCCCCGGCTCGCTCTTACGTCAGGCGTCCACATTTCACTTGTCATAAAATTTGCTGATTCTGTTTTTGCTTAAAACCAAACACTTGGAAAGAGGTCACACACCACCACCCCCACTCCCACTCTCCTTCTCCTTCCCTCCCTCTCTCTCTCTCTTCCACCCACTTTTCCTCCAGAAATCAAAGCTGAGCGGTACATGTATCGCTGACATGACATAAGACTCTTTTGACATCAATTAAAGCCTCCTCCACTTGTCCAAAAAAACCCGAGAATCTCCACTCTAATTAAACCGTACGTCTCACTTCCCCCCCAGAGGCTGCAGGCTGAGGAGTGGGTGCCAAACCATCTTTCCACCTGCCCTGCAGCTAATGGCCATGCTAGCTGGTCTGTGCTGGGATACGAGGTGTTGGCAGAGGTTCAGGCTGGCGAAAGGAGGGGGTGGTGGGGGCTGTTGTAATTCTGCACACAACATGACGTGCTACTATGGTCGGTGTGACACCAGGAAGCGCTCATTAACACAGCAAAGAGCAGTTTTGTGTTTTTGCACCGTGGGGATGTATCACAATTCACAACCCACTTGTCAAAATACAGGAATCTGCTAACTCCTGGATTATTGGGGATATTTTTGAATGAAATTATTAAATATATTTACTATTTATTCATACGGTATTTACTATTTATTTAAAGAGACCCTGAGGAGTTTGCTTTTGGTTATGAAAGAGTCTCATATTAATGTGGATGAATCTACGCTACCCACACTTGTTAATGGGTCCATTTTCGATAAATATATCGTTTTGCCTTTATAGTTTTTTAATTTTTTTATTTAGTGGTCGGCTCACCCAGCATTTCTTCAGTTTCCCGGGAATAACGCCACCGAACGGTATCTGATCGTCTTGGAACCCCCGACTGTCGTTCTTGATTAATGAAAACATTCTTGGCAATGTTTTCCTTTCGTCCGTCTTGCGCCGGTCCAAGAATTTCACGGAGGCTCATGGGAAATGTAGTGTGAAAACACTTTGCTTTCCAAAACTCCTCATACTCCTTTAAGTACTGTATATTCACAGTATTACATTCACAGTACATCTACAAACAGTAGTACATGTAGCCTACTGAACATGCGCTTCAACTGGTATCGGCAAAGTGTGGTAGGTCTTAGAGTTTTTACTCAATCCCTGCTTTATTTTTGTTATGTATTTGTTGTGTTTTTATTGTATTTTGTCAACTATCGATGGATACTTCTGTGAGATGAGGAGTTTGTTCAGGAGCTTCTTTCATTAAAATCAGAGCAAGTGGAGGACACCACAGCAGCCTGCTCCAGCTGAGATGAAGAGGTGCTTTCATGGTTTGCCATGCTGTTGTAGCAAAGGTGGAGGCTTGGAGGTGGTAGATGTAGCTACTGTAGGTCCTTTCTGCCGCCCGTCAGCCATCATGGGAAATATCAACTCTCTGCCCAACAAGAGTGATGAAGAGCTGGAGATGTTGGTGAAGACTCAGGAAGTCTTGGCAACAGCTGAAATTCCATGGGAAATTCTCCATGAAGTCGTTGACTAAACATCCTGAGGCTATTTTGATAATATCAGGAGACTTCAGTCATGTTTCTCTGATGGATTCACTGGGGGATGTGGTGGAGAGATGCACACCGAAGATGGTAGAGGCCTTTCTGAACAACTCGATGACGCCTTGATGGACCAGTGGTGGACGGCTCCTCTCTCTTTGTTGTAGGATGGAGAGATATGGGCTAGATTAGAAGATCCTTTGTACCCACAGCCATCAGGATTTTTAAATCTTCTGCAAATGGTAGATGAGTTGACAGACAAATGAATTTCCCTTTGGGGATTAATAAAGTCATTCGTATCGTATCCGTACCCACTCGTATTTAAAGCGAGACTCTGCACTGTATGGGAACTTGGCATTTAAACTCAGTGAACTGGAGGCTGAGCGGTTGACATGATAATATTTAGTTTGAATAGCACGGCGGCACACTAATGCTAATCGGCACCATATGAGAGCACTGGTCAGACATGGTAAAAGGCACCGTGTGCAAAGTTTGCATACTGATTTGCCAAATGTTTATCTCCTGCCTGTTTAAAATGCGCATCATGTTTCCAAAACAAGCATCCGCAGAAAGAAACATTCCTCACACGGCGGCTCCTGCATATTTTTTCTATTCTGCAAAGGCTTAAACTCTGTGGAACCCCAAGGATAATTATGCACTTTTCAAAGCTTTGCTAATGACCACGTCAAGTTGTGCAAAAAAAAAAAAAAACACCCACCTAAGGTCAACAAGGGTACGCCTGAGAGAAATTAAAATGATTCTAAAGGGTTTTTATTTCATTTTCAATGCCAGCTGCAGAACAAAAGCGTGATTCTGTTTTCTACTGTATGTGTGTGTGTATGTGTGTTTCCTATTTCCATATTTGATGACCCAGCTTAGAAGAATATCTAGTGATCAGTCAGCCACTGCACCAGGAGACATCTGCTCGCTACATCTCAGTCGAGTCCCCTCTTGGCACTGTAACGGGGGAGCGCACACATCCAGACTCGACAAATGGGAAAGTGATTACGATGCGCGTGTCAGGTGTTTACACTGTTTTGTGGAGACAAGCGCCATCCATCTGACGGCGCTTAACGCGATCAACGGACCGAATGCCCGGAAGAAAGTCGCAAGTTTTTAGTCGTGTGTGTGTGTGTGTAGTCAACCTGGATTCACTTCCTGTGTGAGAGTTAGAGCTGAGATTCTGCTGTTTTCCATCAAAGCTCTGGAGACTTTTTTCCTCCTCAGCTGTTCTGGCAGAGAAAGAGAGTGAAAGAGAGAGAAAGAGAGAGGGAGAGGATCTGTCTTCTTCTATGTGCTGATTACCTAGCTGTAACCTAACAAAGTGTGAGAGCGAACCGTGCCATGACTGAAGGATGCCAATGGAGTGTGAAAATGCTGTTAGGATGGATTCGTGTCTCTTGTGTCTCCATGTACAGACTGTATACCTGCTGTTCTCTCTGTGCATCTGTATAAGCTGCATGTGAATAATGACCGACTGTAACGGCAGAGGGTTCTTTGAAGTGTTGTAAGAATTGTTTTTTTGCTGTCTACTAGGCTGAAATGATTTCCCTTCAGTCCCCGCCATTAAATGTTGAACGACTTTTTTTCTTTTATTAAAAAGCAGACTCATCTATGTATCCAGGCACATTTCAGTCACTGGTGGTGAAACATTTTAAGTTTGTGCTGCCTGGCTCTGACTCACCAGAGGTAGGCTGCTGTGGTGGGTATAAGCCTGACATTGGGTGCCTATTTTGGGCGGCGTTCTCCTCCCTCTCTGCTTCCCGTTACCATTTGTTACCATTTCCAAAATCTCCCCCCTTTCACTACTGGAAACAACAACCTCTGGGCGAGCAACCTACACACTGACGAAGTGAAGTGTTGATGGAGCTTTCGGCTGACGAACACTTTCGTCTGTTTTTGTGGCATTTTAATGACTTGCACCGCCTGAGATGCTTGTTATATGTATAAAGAAATGCAGCTAAGTCCCGGCGTTTGTCCCCAATAGCAGAACGATAATGGCTGCAGCGCCGACAAATCTCTGTGGAGAAACAGGTGTGGCCATGCGGGACTTGTTACTGTCTTAGCTCTCCTTGGCTGGAGGACTGGAGCAACTCTGCTGCTTCTGTTAAACTCCAGTGTGACACATTTGCTTTAAAACTGTTGAGCTGAACTCAACACAAGCGTTTCTGGGGCACCCCAAAAAACAAAAACGTTACAGCGCCCACCACATCCTATAGTTTCAAATCCTCTCAATCCTCCTCAAAATGCTCCGAAAAGATATTTTTGAATAAAGTATTTGTCTCAGTCTTCAATGTTTTGCAGAGTGAAGTATATTTTCTACAGCAAATATTTTCCAAAATAGATGGAATGGAAGACAAATATGTGATTATGAGGATTTATTTATGCAAATCATGCGATCGTTTTTGTTCCAACTCAAATAATAAAGGCTTTTGAGATTAAGACGAAGAGATGGGACAATAAAATTAGAAGAAACTATATCAGTGTTCAACATCAGTGTTACGATGAATTAGATAACACACCAAGTAGAGCTGCTCTACTTTGTATTGTACATACATTTATGCCCAATCTTTCTTTTTTGCTGCATCAGTTTTCCCTCCTTCACCCTAATCCTTCCTCCCACCACCAGTCAAGCCATCCTCTCCACTGAGCCACCTAATAACAAGGCTGTTCCACACTCAGGCAGGCATTAAGATGCAGACCCCCTTCTCTCCTGCTCTTTCTCAATGGCCTTAATCCTTTTCCTCCTCTCTGCTATGAATGATAGCCTCAGCAACTAGCCCTCTGTCTCTGGCAGGCACAGGCACAGGCACAGGGCGAAACACTAATGGTGAGAAAATGGCCGCAGTCATAAAGACGTGTCTCGGCGAGGAGAGGTCAAGCCATCAGCTGCTCGGTGATAACGGTGGGAGTGAAAAGGTCTCTGTCAGGATCCCAGCAGAGAGAGAGACTGTGGAGGACTGGCTGGTGTCTCTGTTGTACTGGAGGTTTAAATCTATCTGACATAACCCAGTGTTCGCCAGTTGACCCACCAATGTTTGGACTTAATGAATTCATTTGTACCAATTAATATTAATAAAGATGAGATCATCCATCTGCATGTGTAAATTTACCTCAGTTATGTAGATAGACTGTTGATGCAGCTGTTTCCCCTGCATTTAGACACATTTAAGAAGAAAGTAATTACCTGCATGGGAGAGTAGTTTATTAAAACATTATTTTTCTCTCTGCAAAAAATTAATCAATATCACACCAGGAGACCGTTAGCTCAGAAACACCAACATCTCTCCCTCCGTCTTTTAAAAACCATCTCACCTGACTCTTCCCTCATGATGTTTGTTTGCCCCTCCTCCTCCTCCCCTCTCTCTCTGAGCAGCATCAGAGAGTTGTTCTTTATTAGCAACGAGGCCACTTCTCAGTCGGATGATGGAGCCTCATTGAGATGCGTAGCCCCCCGCCCCCCGCCGGAGAGCCAGGTGGAGAAATGAAATTAGAGGACAGAGGAACAAGCTGAGAGGAGACCCACCTCTGTGTTCAATTTACTCCTTAAATGTATTCACAACGCCCTGGTAAACATCCCCCCCCCCCTTCTGTCTCTGTCTTTCACACAAACATGCACATGCACACACATACAGGCGCACACACACACACACACACACATTGCGTTGAGATGGATGGTTTCACTTCGATACTGTCTGTGAACAACACTGCATAATAATCTGAGCCGTCTGAGTTGCCTGTACGTTGCTGACTGGTAAATTGCACATTGTCAGCTTCTGAGAGTTTGTTTCCATTTTCACAGTTTATTACAGTAGTGAGCCAAAGAATCGAACATCCTCCGATAGATGTTAGACAAAATAATGTTATCGAAATTGCTACTGTAAAGGTCGGCGGAAAAAGGCCAACGCTTTACTGATGATACATGTGTTTCTGTTGATGTTTTTAGAGGAAACCTCCAGACTTATCTGTTGGTGCTGCATCATTTGGCTGATAGTTTTTATACCTTTAATTTATTTCACTGACTTTTAATCACTTTTAGATTACACATATTCTTGTTTTTTATGTTATTGTTCTTGTAAGATAGTTGTTTGTTAGCCTTTTGCATGTTTGCAGGAAATCGCTACAGAAATAACGTTGAATTTATGCGAAGTTTCCTCCCTCGTTGTGCTACAGTAACTCACAGTTTTCCATCAGTGGCTTCTGTTCGTGTCTGTTCATATATATTCATTATCAATACCTGCACATTGAGAGAATTAACCTGTGTCTCCTCATCGTGGCCCAACAAATCAAGATATATCTCTAAAGTAATGAAATGTAATTGAAAGATGAACATGAGCCAAGAGAGTAGTAACTTTGATCAGTGCTTACATGCAGTTTTGAACATTTAAACACACACATGGATGCACAAGCACACACAAAGCCCCCTGCCCACACATACACAGGAGGAAAAGTCCTGGTCTTTGCACAGATTAATCGGGGCTCGCCTTCAACACCCCCCAGTGATTGGTAAAACCACTTTAAGACTTTTATGGCCCTCCTATTGCTCCCACAGTTCTCACTGATATAACCACTCTCCCTCTCCCTCTTTCACATTGTGCATGTGTGTTGTGCATTAATGTGTCTACACTGTATTAAAAGGAATATAATGCAATAACTTTTGTATATCAGTTACAGCGATAAACCACCAGCTGCACTCAACCAAAATTAAGTTTGTAATTTGTAAAGACAAAAGACTGAACGGCCAAGAACGAGACCGTGCGTTAACGTTCGCTGTCGATCTAAGAATCTTGCAGTTTAATTAAGGCGCTGGTCCTATATAATAAGTAGACCGCCGCTCTTAAGAAGCTTCCACGAGCTGCATGTATCTCTCTCTCCTCATGTCTGTGTGCTTTCATCTGTACAAGGCAGCAGATGACTTCTTTTCTTTTCGCTGTTTTCTGATCTTGTCATTTGTCTCTCCTCTATTTTTTTTTTTTACGTCGACGTCTGAGCAGTTTCTGGTCATTCATGGTTGCTTTTCACTCCCCCAGAGATTTCCTCCTGTGCACCAGTCTACCTGTACCTGCAGTATTATCAGGTGGTAAACCAGGGCTGTGTTTATATGACATGTCACCACTTATTACTTAGGCTATAGCGGGGTAAGCCGGGATGCATAATTCCACTGTTATTCTGACACTAATTGCATCTTAATAAATGCAGCATTTACCTCAGGAGAAATAACAGTGTGGCTCAGGCGAACCAGTCTGCAAAGGAATAAAAACAGAGAGTTTCCTGCACTAATTGCCCTAAATGATGCTGATTGAAGTGGCACCAAGACGTACTGTAATGCACTAGATGCCACAGGAGTTATGGCACACGTTTCGTCGGATGTGGATCTCTGTTTGAATTTTGATGAGTGTGTGTATGTGTGTGTGTGCAGCAGTGGAGAAAGATTTATCGCAGCATTTCTGATTCAAACTAAGATGTTTGCCTAATGAAAGTTTAATTAAGTGTTTGTCTGTGTGTGTTAGTGTTTGTATGTGAGACATGCAGCGAGAGCAGAGACATTCCCTGTAAATACTCCTCCATTAGGTTTCATGGCTTTTATGTCCACCGCTTTATTTACCTTTCTGCTTTTCTTCTTCCTGTATTGTTTTCATGCTAATTTATCTCCATCTTCTTGTGGTCTGTTTCCATTTTTTTGAATTCCTCTTTGAATCTCCGAAACACTTTGATATGCCCTGTGTTTGAAATATAAATAAACCTGCCATGCCTTTTCGATACGAGTTGTTTTGGAGTAATTACTGGAGTCCTCTGCAGCACAGACCTGTAGGTGACTCATAAAGGATATCACAGAGACAGAGGAGAAATAAACAGGAGAGAGAGGAGCGGAGGGGAACGTCAGGGTGGTGCACATAAATACAGAGACAAGGAAACTGCCAGATGCCATCTCCACTGATGAGTGGAGAAGCTCGGCGAAAATAGACATGTATTTAATTTGGTATATGAGGAAATCTATATAATCAGGGAATTGCCTTTGATCTGTAACGACAAAAAGAGCGTTTCCCCTACACAGCGAACTCATGTCAGGTTTCTCATCTTCTCTCCTATTGTTCTCTGTCGGTGTCAATCAAGGCTTTGTTGGACTTTCTGTCTTTAGATAGTGACTTTTCTGCGGCTGCCAATCAAAGTGCTGTTCCCACCAGATTAGAGGCTGATTCCACGTTTAATTTCGGTTCATTTGTTTCTTCTGCAGTCAGTAAAACAAGGTTCATCATCGGTTTCAGCTGTGCAGCACAAAAGTACAAGTTACTGTGTGTTTTCTTTTTAGCACTTTCGGTGCTAATATTAATGCTAAACTGGCTATGTAGCAATAGCAACTCTTACAAATAGCTTCTTTAACCCTCCTGTTCTCCTGGAAGGATGGACGAAAGGAAAGGAAAGAAGGAAGGAAGGATGCAGGGATAGAAGGAAGGAAGGAAGGGAAAAGGGAAGGAAAGATAGATGGCAGGAGCGAACAGATTGGGTCAATTGGGTAAAAGAGGAAGGAAGAAGTAAGGACAAAGGGATGGAAAAAGGATTGTGGAAAGAAGGAAGGGAAAAGGGAAGGAAAGAAAGATGGAGGGAGGGAACAGATACGTTCAAGGAAGGATGAAGGGAAAAAAGAATTGTGGAAAGAAGGAAGGGAAAAAAGGAAGGAAAGAAAGATGAAGGGTGGGAGGGAACAGATTTGTTCAAGGAAGGAAGAAGGGAAAGAAGGAAGGAAAGAAAGATTGAGGGCGGAGGGAACAGATCAGATCAATTGGATCAAAAGCGGAAGGAAGAAGTAAGGATGAAGGGAAGGCAAGAAGGAAGGGAAAAAGGATTGTGGAAAGAAGGAAGGGAAAAAGGATTGTGGAAAGAAGGAAGGAAAGGAGGATGGAGGAAGGGAAATTGGGTCAATTTGGCCCAGAAGGACAACAGGAGGGTAAAGACCCAATATATATATCAAGACCTCTGGTGTCTCATAAAGAGATGTTACCACTTCTCTAAACCTTTAGTAACCTTCCTCACCCTACATCAGTGGCTGTTGATCTGGTCAGAAGACAAACAAGGTCATCTATACCAGTCAACAAAGACGCAGGTCTCGACTGAACCTCCTGGAGTGACCTTGTATCGTCTCAGGAGAATACAGCTAATTATGTCATCTGTGTTTTTTTTGCAGCCTCACGGTAGCTTAGCACTTCAGAGCTAATTGATGCTAACCCTTCCCCGGCTCGCTGTCGATGGGCTGAGTCACTGACGAGTTGTCAGTGCATTTGAAAAGTAGTTGTGAGGGGAAGGATAAGGCCTCTTGGCACCGGAGCACTTAACATATTACACCAGCAGCTTTTTACTGCACCGGATGACAGATGTGAGCAATAAGGATAAAGGATCTCAAGACAAATATTTTCAGATTTCTGTGGAGAGGCAATGAAACACTTCTTTAATCTGCATCATCGATTACTGCCGGCTCTACATCCTATTTTTTTGTTGTGATAATAAGTTACTGTTTGGGCTGTCAATCGATTAAAATACTAAATCACAATTATTGCATGAATGTCCATGGTTAATCACGATTAAACGCAAACTAAACACACATTTATACATGTTCAAAATGCGCTTTAAAGGGATATTTATCAAGCGGTTGATGTAACTTAATTATACATTATGAAAAATAACAACAAAGATTGTCTAGAAAACCTCACTGCATTTTTGAATACGCTTGAAAAATATGCTTAAATAATAACACGACAAAGCCCAAGTCCATCAGGCACAGATATTGCATATTGACCTGCTCAATTTAACATCACTCATTAGCATGAGTACTGAGAAAAACATCCTTTGCTTTTAAGCTTGAACAACAGACACACTATTCAACACATCCACTGATCAGCTAAATATTCTGTCGTCTCGTTTGCATGATGAGCCCTCACACTTATGAAGCAAATCATGCAGTGTTGAATCCACACTGCATGGGATCAAAACAGTGTAATACAAAATTAAACGACAATAGATACGGTAAGGTGAACAGGAAGAGTGAAGTATAATACAGACCTACTGTAGGATAGTGCTGTAAGGCTGTATAGTGAATATCAAATAAATAGTATAAATGTGGTTCTGTGCAATCTATAGGATCTACACTGCAAAAACTCAAAATCTTTCCAAGAATATTTGTCTTATTTCTTGTCAAAAAGTCTACATTTTAGTCAAAACTAATTAATTTCCACTTAAAATAAGACTCATCACCTCAAAATTAACTTGTTTTTAGATCATTTTCACTTGTTTCAAACTAATTTTCAATTGAAATAAGTAGAAAAATCTGCCAGTGAAAGGAAGTTGTTTGTGCTTGTAATAAGAAAGAAAAACTTGATCCACTATCAGATTTTTCTACTTATTTCAAGTGAAAAATGCTTGGAACAAAAGCAAAAAGTGTCTAAAAACAAGCTACTTTTTTAATGTGATGAGTCTTATTTTTAAGTATAATAAGATTTGTTTTGACTAGAAATGACATTTTGACTAGAAATAAGACAAATATTCTTGGTAAGATTTTGAGTTTTTGCAGTGTAGGTATAAATTTTGTAAATAATGTTTTGTTTTCGCGGGGTATAAAAGGTCACCTACTCATTCGCTGCATATTGACAGTATTTGTAGAAACTCCCGAGTTCATGAGTTTAATGATATGGTGCTGTTGACGTAGCCGCTGATCTGTGACAACAGTTTAAGGGGGGGCTCCAGTCAGACAACGACCTGGAGCATAAATAGTGTCAGAGAGTCGAGCCAAACCTCAGAGTGAAGTCTAAAAATGGATTACCAGCCAGATGAGTTATCCTGCCTTGCTGCATTCTGCGCCGTATAGCAGGCGAGAAAATGATTCATGTAAAGGCGTTCTCCACAATAATGAGCACTTGGCCACGACGCTAACTGACAAAGATTGAGGAAGTCGTGCCCTTTACCTTCCTCCTCCTCCCTCCCTCCTCCTATAGCATCACTAGAGGCGGGCATCTCCGTGCACTGTTTGGTCTCAGAATGACTTTATTAGAGTTGATGCTCCAGCTGATGCATGGAGATGGTGCAGATTATTATACTTTTATCATGAATCACAGAAGCTACAGGCTGGTAATGAAAAGGACGGCTGCACTATAAACCGCAAAAACCTTTTATAGACAAGTGCAGCTGGTAGATATGATGTCTCAGACTCCTCCAGTAAACATTGCACAATGAGGATTTATCTCACCTTTCCAGCACTCTGAGTTTATCTTTATCACTGACTGACTGTGCACATACAGTATTGAACAAAGCTGCTTCTCCTTCACATGCACAGTGCTTGTTACGCTGTTGTTTTCCCATTAATTAATTTAATAGTTTGGATATAATATAATAAATTCTCCATATTAGACAGAATAGACTTAGAGCATGTCATCTGGCAGAAAATACAAGTGATGGGACCAGGTGCCACTTGCTGCTCTTTTTTTTCTCTCAATATTAACCTTTACTTCTGTCGTTGTTTCTGATTTATGCTATATTCTTTCTTCTGTGGAAAGTTGTCACTGAGTTCACCTTTTGTAAAGTTTTGCGACAGAATTAATCCAAACTAAGACAATGAGCTAAAATGAAGACAAATCCTCTGCTTTAGAGGAAATCCATGCCCATTAATGTGCTGTAATGCAATATAGGCCGCTCACTGAATAGCATATTATATATGCGGGAGCGGAGAGAGAGTATTACTTCTGAGCATCTCATTAACCTTTAAAGTGCTGCATGATCCATGCTTTATGTTTTATGGCGACAATAACAATGCGCTGAGGTGACTGCGATTTTAAATGGGCTCCATTGATCAGTGTGATACCGAGGCCCCATTTAAAATGAATGAATCACCCCAATAAATAGTGTATTCATTCTTTCTACATGTGAATGAGACCAATTCAGTTAGTCATGTCGGGGCGTCTTTGCTACTATCATATGAATCATGTAACCTCCGTATTAAATGCCCATGACCTGTTTTTTAATTTTTTCCTCCCTCTGTGCTCATTGTATGTGTGGGCTTTGCAGTTGCACCAGCTGCATACAGCCAGCTTGAATCTGGCCCATATATGTTAATGCCATTACAGAGCAGATTATAATGAAATCATGTTTGAACATGAGCATTGCAGTGAAATAACAGACAAATGGCTTTCGGGGCAAAGGACTGTAAGCTTTATAAATGACTGAGCTTACGCTGAATCATTCTGCGTTTCACTCATCGCTGCCACCGAACTGAATTCACATGTGAATACGTTTTTAAAATATGGGACAAGAATAACACAATGATGCGGTACTTGTGCGTGCGAGCGTGTTGCTGCGTGGCTGGTGGTCTCTGTCTGTCTACAGCCGGCAGTCATGCCCCGTGTCCCTTCAATGGTGCCTAACATTGTTAGCTGACTGTGACAGACTAACAGCGACAAAAAAAAAAAAAAAAAGTAAGAGAGAAATTGGTTGAAGGAATGATGCTAAATCACTAGTGTGACAAATCAATTGTATTCAGAGGGAGAGCAACACTGACTGCACTACAGCACTTAGTAGGAATAACAGCTGGAACTGACTGAGCTCGTCGCCTTGAGGGGGGTGGGGTCTTTGTGTGCATGTGCACTGTGTGTGTGTGTGTATGTATACATTGATTTGACTTTTTGTGTCTCTTTCCTCTCAACAAGACAAAGTCTGAGGCCATGCTAACGGTCCTTTGAAGCAGTTTTTTTTTTCCACAGCTGTGCTTTGAACTAAATGCCAACATGCTCACAATGACAATGTGACACTTAACAAGCTGATGTTTACCATGTATATCAGCTCAGTGCTGTGTGTTAGGCACTCTAACATTTGCTAATTAGCTTAAAAGACAAAGTGCAGCTGAGGCTGTGTAGAGTTATCTAGTATATACAGCCTTGGAGGAATTGACAATTTGTCCTAAAGGCGATTTATGCAAGATTTTTACCTTAATTAAACAGCTTTGTGATGGTTAAATGGCTTTTTACGAGGGAGAATGGAGGCTCTCTGCCTTCCACCTAGCGTCTCACGGCAAAAAAAAACGACCTTGCAAGATCAGCTCCTCTGACCCGGTGTCCCAGATCTTGTCTCGGCGGCACAACGACACATACACACCCTGTAATGTGTTATCTCTTGTCTATGACAGATAAGACTTCACAAATATACATTGTAAAATGTATACACTGTATGATACATAACGTTATCCACCGCTCCATGGATTCCCTTCTCGCTGGCTTCGTTGACAACAAATGAACATGGGAGGGAGGAGGGTTAACAAAACAGTGAAAAAGCGCCAAGACTTGCATAGTTCTCCTTTAATGTTGGTGCAAAGAGAAGAAACGCAAAGGGACCTTCACCCTCAATTTGACAAATTGCATGAAAATTAGGGATGCAAATTATCGAGTAATTCATTAATCGATAGTTGATAGACCTTATCGATCGATGATCGATTAATTGATAAGCGGCGATTTTCCTGAGAACCTAAATTTTAGGGGAAAATTTAAGATCAACATTCCTTATGGACTTACACTAGTATTTGTTAGTTTATTTTAAGAGCACAGCACAATGAAAATGTTTAAGTAGCACGTTATTGGGACATAGAGCTCTCAGGTTGAAGTCCTATCATAATGAGATGAGATGAGAGACACCGCTGCGTTTCCATTACAGATTTTTGCAAAATAAAAGCGATATTTCTGAAACTTCGAAAAAGTGCAATTGCCATTTGCGGGTGTTTCCATTGAAAGGTATTTTGCTAATGAGCCGTAATGCGTCTTGCGTTTCTATGGTGACGGCACAGCGATCTCAGCTGCCGACAGCTGTTGCTGTTATTGTTTTTAACATTGACAAAAACAGCGCTTGATTGCTGAAAGGCAAAGCCCGTGTGGCGCTGCAGCGGCCACAGATAAGGGCGCACTCACACTAGGGCCAGTTGTTCCGTACCGCGCTGAAGCTCTAATGCCCCCTCCTCTGTCCCTCGCTGGCCCGCACTCACACCACCTCCAACCCAAGCCTGCAAGCACGGTTTCCTCCGTTGATACAGAGGGACTATTTGTTTACCAACACGGCGGATGTGCGCTTTAACCTGACTGCAGAAAGAACGGAGCCTTTTAAACACCAGCGGTGATGAGGCGCTGACAACAATATAGGTGGTTGTGTCCACACACCCGTACAGGTTTATGTGACTTAAGGTGACATGTCGGCGCAGGAGGGAGTGGGAGTGTGGATGCGAGCCAGTCTCCTTCAACCATGCACGGAAAAGGGGAATGATAGGAAAGGGTTTTCTAATTTAATGAGAAACAATGCCCAGGTCAGCAATGCATGACAATAAATATGTGGTTCATTTGTCCCCTCAAGTTACATAAACCAACACAGCGTGGACACACGCGCTGTTCTCCGCGGCTCCGCAACGAGCGCTTTTTTTTCTTTTTTTTTTTTAAATGAAGCTCCGGTAGCGACCGGCTAAACTACGGAAGGATACTGTAAACCAGCGCGGATCCGGTGTGTTTATCAAAGCTTGGTCGCCGTGCTGAGGCACCGTGGGTTTGAGCTGCGTTCAGGCTGCATTACAACTCCTCAGGCAGCTCCGTGTCGGCGGCTTTTTGACTCGTTACTCACTGGTTGTGTGTTAGCGATGGTACAGCCTGAGTCCCGTATAGCTACAACAGGTGTTGTCTCTTTTCACCTCCTCTCCCTCTCTCCCTTGAGTGCTGCAGTGCGCTGCGCTGCACACGTTTACACAGAGATCGGCTACATTATGTCGGCTTTGCTTGTTTACATTTCACAGTAAAACTCCCATTGAAAAGGAACGATTAATTGCAAGTAATTTAATTTAATCGATTAAATTCTTATCGACAATTAATCGATAGTCGATTAATTGTTTGCATCCCTAATGAAAATCCATCCAGTAATCGCAATAATAAACACAGTTGCAAAATGCTTTACAACACACAATAATACATATTTGTACCTTTAGTCATTGGGCTTTTTGATTCTTCTGCAAATGGTGATGAGCTGACAGACAAATTAATTTCCCTTTCAGGATTAATAAAGTTATTCGTATTCGTATTCATTTTTGTATTCGTAATATAAAAGAATATAGCAAATTAGACAGGTTTGTCTCATAGGGTTTTACACAGCAGGAGCAACAACATCCTCTGCCCTCAGTGGATTAGTAGGTGTTACATAGATGTTGCTATATTTCTACAGTAACAGTCAAAAACAACTGTCTGACCGGCTAAAACCACCAGGAAGCAATCCATAGTGTTAGTACATGGTGTCGTGCAGGCCGATCAGGATTGTGTGTCAGTGACTCACAATGACAAAGCACTGGAGGGGAGGGTGGGGGGGGGCTTGGTGCTGTGCTGATCTGTGTTGGGCTCCAGGAGAGCAGCACTGGAAGTAATGGAGGTCACACTCACTGCTTTTGTAAAAGATCAAGAATCCCCCCATGAGAGTTGTCACTACACACAGGGAGCAACGAAAAGGAGTGAATGAGAACAAAATAAAGAAAATAACTTGTTGTTGTTGTTTGCAGTTTGTAGTTTGTCGGCAGATAAGGTAGAAAAGTCAGAGCCACGTTTTCTCCAGATAAGACTTGAAGCGCCGGTGCTTGCTAAGTGGAGCACTGTTGCGAGATCGCAGCGACGGTTATTGTTGCCTTAAGGCTGTTTTACTGACAGACATGTTTCCTCCTCCTCCTCCTGCGGTGACAAGTGTCTGTCCTGAAGTGAGCTCGCTGCCAGTGATTCTCATGTATTGTGTATCAGAGAATCTGCAGTCTGCGCTAGCTAATGCCCGTAATGCTGCTGAAAAATGAATATAGTAGCTACAATGGAGGAATAAAACATAACTTTGGGGTCCGACTGAGTGCCCAACAGCAGCAATCAATATATTCATCACATTAACTCCCCAAACTGAGCGTATCGCTCCCTGAAGGCATCAGGTTACCATGTGGTGCAGTGGGGATTTTACACTGTTTTCTATTATGTGAGACCAGTGAAGCTGTGATGTCATTAATATGATGGAAGATTTATTTCTGACTAGTGCTAATGTGTCATGTCTAAAAGCAAACGTCGCCTCAAACCGAGACAGTAGCTATGTTTCCATTCAGACGGTGAAAACACCACTTTGATGAAGATGCAGATGCACCTATAGTATGTATATTCAATGCTACATGACACTGTAGGTGACCTGTGGTATGGGAACAGCAATGCTCCGATCAGTTCTGTTCAGTTCAGTTCACCTGTCTGTCCATCTGTCCACCATCTTTCTTTGTTTACTCCCGCCATGTCTTTGAAAAGTCGGAAGTACGTAGTACAACTGATGTAAAACGTAATCGCAATCGCACATTTTATCCGGCAAACGACTGTTTCCATCAGCACTTATCGCATTAGCCTTTTATCCATCTGGAGAAAATCGGACGAGATTGACTTTTTTGTGAAACTTTTAGTTGATATTCATGTCGTTTAATCAAATTTTACCACTTCCGTAAGGTATTTTTTAATTTGATATAACTTAATGCGCATAAAAAAACATGAGGATGAAAACTCACTAGCTAGGGAGTCCAGAGAATTTCAGAGACCAGATCTGAATCCAGTAGATCACCTCTAGGGTTTGGTAGAGCATGAACTGTGCAGCATGAATGAAGTTATGTAATCATCATGTCAACATGGAGCAGAATCTCATAGAAATGTTCCCAAACATCTTATTGAATCTAATGTACACCACAGAGAGCTGAGGCTGTTTGAGAGTGAATGAAGACTTTATATTGAAAATTATACAAGAAGAGAAGAAAAACATATCAAATAGTTTAAAAAAAATACTAACATGCCCAAAAAGGACTAAGACAAAAAATATGCTTATGTAATCCTACTTCTTCTTTATTACTAAATAAGGAAAAGGAGGCTCTCCCCAGTAGTATGGGGTTCCTAATAAAGTGCTCCAGTGTTTATTATGGTCCTGTAAGCACCTATACATGGAGAATAGATAAACAGATAAGGAACTGTAGTATAGACCCTTGTAGTAAACCAGAGTGTGTCTCCATAGCATAGATTATAATTGCTGATAAATATTCTATATAAATGAATATATGTTTTACAAACGTATTACTTTGTGTTATAAAGGCACCAATGCAGCAGCTGTTGTGTATAAGCGAGTCTTACAGGGCTTGATGTGCTAACGCCTCGGACAGTCTGGAAATAGTAGGTCACTGAACTGTTTGAAGATCAATGACCCGCGTGGTAATCAGCTCCCTCACACTATGCTATAAGCTTCGTGCTTCAGTCAATCCACTTACTTATTCAACATCTCAGGTCATGTCGTGTGACCAAGGTCATCGGTAGAATTCACGCTATATACGCGATAGTACAGTACTGCGAGTAAATACATGCATGCGACTTGGTCCGGCTGAGCCATCTGGACGCTCGCTCACTGAGTGTGTCAAAGATGCTGTAAGAGGAGGTTGACCTTCACAGCGGCAGCACACTTTGCAGTTGTCCGTGGACGTTAGCCGGCCACATGAGCCCATGCATATTTGATGCGAAAACCTTACTCGACCTCTTCGCAAAGAACAACGGACACAGAGAGAGAGAGAAATAAATAAAGAGAGGTTTGTTTTTGTGTCCACAGCTTTTCATACCTGTGTCTTATGTGTGATTTATTCAGGTCTTTGTTGGTCTTCAATGACACAAAAATGGAGGCCCTCGAGTTCCTCATGCTTTAAATAGGCCAAATGCTGACCTGATTGCCTGCACTGCTGTCAGTGGAAATGGGACTGGTGCTGAGGAGAGAGGAGAGGAGAGGAGAGGAGAGGAGAGGAGAGGAGGAGGAAATGTAAATGATGCTCCAGGATGAAGAAGAAGAAGACAAGTAATGGATGAAGGAAAGTAATGAAGTGTTCCACAGATGAAGAATGATAGGGAGATGGAGGTGTGGTACTATGCACTAGCTGACTGTCGAGGTTGTCTTCACTGTGGAAATTACCACATACAGTGACTGCATTCACACATACTGTATGGATGTGCACACACACACACACACACACAGAGAGAGAGGGCAGAAATAGCCTTGGCTATTTTGACGCCACCTCTGTAAAATTGACTTCAGGAGGAAACTGTTCTTCAGTTAATCTGCAGCACTGACAGAGCGACCGGTTTGTTACGCAGGAAATAGAAAGCGATGTGAGAGCATGATGGTGTGTGTGTGTGTGTGTGTGTGTCAGAAGACAGAGAGAAGATAGAGACAGAGATATACTGTGCATACATACTTATGATTGCATATAAACGTGTTGTTGCCTTGATGCACATAGTGGCCTGTGTCTATTCAATGTGGATCATTATTGTAGATGTTTTCCAAAAACCCAGCTTTCTCCTGAGGAAGCTAATGCCAGGCTGCTCTGAGGTCAGCTTCTGTCTCTTTTAATGCTAGTGCTTCATTCCTCCTTTGTTCCCACTGCACTCCCTCTCTCTTCCTCTGCCCCCCACCCTCCCCTTCACCCCACTCCTACTGCAGCTGCCACTGTCCTTGTTTTTTTTTTTTTACCTCTACGATGACCTGGACCATGTCCAGACAACACAAGGAACCATCAGATTTTGTCTGGGTGCCAGCTTTAAGCTCCACGCTCAGCCATCGGCGGCGTGTCAAAGTGTTTTTTTTTTTTTTAAAGACTGAATTTCATCATCAAGACCTAAAAACACTGATGTGTTTTGTGAACAAAGTGCCAATCCTGACATGGATGTGATTAGTGTCAGTTCTCCTTCCAAAATCTGTGCTCAGAGGGAAAGTTTGGAAACGATTCATCTGTCATCTTTGAGTTATTTCAGCTTATCGCTCCAGCATTTGAAACTGGCAACAGAAGCGCTATCATGGTGAGAATATATAAACTGTTAACATAGATGTGACTCATGTCACCAAAACCTGTTTTTTCTTTTTTTGTTTTTCTTCCTCCTGCAGGATTTCATGCACTAGTTTGCATGAACGCCACAGAACAGTCTCAACTGGCGTACACACCGCTACACCTGGGGACATTTATGCTAAATGAAATGCGAGGAAAGAAAAATGCTGTGAGATTATTCTTGACTGAGGCTCGTCTTCCCATTAGTCCCCTTTTTGTCTTGTCTAGATGATCTATCACAGCGGTTCAGTTTGTGCTAATTCAAACTGATTAAAGGAGGAATAATCTCTGGAGGAGACGAGTAACATACTAAAAGCGAAGTCCACCACACAACAAACACAACGGATGAAGAGGAGGAGGAGGAAGCTCTCGACTTCTCAGCGGAACATCTGCAACAGGATTAGCAAATCGCTGTGACAGTCTGACATTTGAACCCTAGGGTAGAGCGAGCTGGTGGAGTTAGGCCGTTGATAGCTGATCGTGATGGGGTCCTGACAGTGCCTGTTGGTATTATTATAAATGTTTGTGCTGCACCAACAGTATCCCTGCAAGAGCTTGTGTCATGTATTTTTATTTTTATTTTATTTTTTTTACGACAAGGGCAGATTTAAGAAGGATTGGCAGTTAATCCTCAGGGGTTGCCCATGTTTGGAGATAATAGCTCACTTCTGTTGCAGGGCTGACACTACAGACAACGAGGTAGAAACCTGCACTGCACAAAAAAAAAGGTAGCAAAGACAAAGCTGATTAATGACTTGTTTGGATTAGAAACATATTCACACTTCCTGGTGAAAAATAAACACAATCACAGTATTTTCAGGAGTTTTTGTTATTATGTATTTACTTCTCTGTCCCTTTTTTTCTTTGTAAAACTCCTCATGTTTAATTTTCACAGTCGAATCCGCTCCGAGCACAGCCACCCCACAGCATCAGATCTGTAAATCTACCGGCCTTTTAAAAAAATACCTGTGAGACTTAAGTGTTGAGTGTTAGTCTCAGTGACAAAAGCATCTCAGCCACAGTGAGCATGGACGTGCAAAGTGCTCTGCGGCAGGTCTGAGTATGACACGTGAAAGTGTGTGTGTGTGTGTGTGTGTGTGATGGCTGTACAGTTGTTGCAGTGTGAGGTTGCACACAGTGCTGTGCTGGATAAATATCCGACAGTTTTGTAGCTTTTCCCGTTCTCTCTCATTCTCATTCTCTCTCTCTCTCTGGAACATCTGAAATGTCAAACATATCAAATTTTCAAAGTTGCTAAAAATAACAAAGGTAGCTTTATTCAGATGCTTTTAGTGTACTCCACAATTCAATCCAAAAATCCATTTGCCTGATAAGCCCGACCTCATTCACCCTCCTTTGTCTACTCATAAGTGCACTAATGCAACATGCCAGCTGTAGCCCTCACTCACACAGAGCGGCAGCATCCAGGCCGGACCAGGACCTTATCTGAGCACAGAGGTCACCCAGAGGTCACGCTGACACTCATCCGGCTCATTAGAAAAAAAAAAAAAAAAAGAAAAAACACGCCTGCTGTGCTGCTGCGAGCCTGTGAGTCAACTTCATTCAGTTCATCAAGTCCTGACCTCATTTGGTGACGTATGGGACGCGGTTGTCGTATATCTAAATCTGCTGTAAAAAAAAAAAAAAAAAAAGAAACACGTGGCTGAGGAACTTTTTGGTGACAAACGTGGCTTTTCATCCCCGAATAACGTCACGCATGCAGATAATGAGGATGTGAGACGAAGGTCACGTTCAGGACGTCATGTGTTTTGTTTAAGATGTTTTTTTTTTCCTCCTCTGCACCTCAGACGACCTTAAACTGAACCACGTAAATCAAGATCTGCAACTGTTTCTGTCCATTTTCCTCCGTCCACACCACCTGTGTTTGCATACACGGCTTTGCAATTTCAATTTTATTTTTAAGCTCCTGCAGGTCAACTTTTTCAAACAGTGCGAGTCTGTGCAGCTAATTTCATGTAATTGTAATTTTCCGCGCCCAAGGCCCAGTTTTGTGCTTTTCATGCTAATTTACTTGTGTTTGCATAGTTTACACCTTCTTCAACAAACCTGGCAAAATATTCATCCAGCGCCTTGAGTCAAAACAACGTTTTGGCAACTTTGTGTGTGTATGAATTTGAGTTTGAGTTTACAATAGTAAAAAAAATCTGTTTTTCATTTCCTACTTTCCTACTTTCTCTTTATTCATTATGGATGTTCTCTGTCCAACACAGTTTAAAAGAATGAGGTTGAGTTGTGCATATAAAAGAACCGGCTTTGGATAAAGTTTGTGGATATGTTAGGCCCCTAATCTCCCATTAACTGTTTAAAATGTGTTTTACTTATATTTTCTGATAACAACATTATAATTACTGCAGTTTTCTGTGCTGTTTAAACCACCTTCATGGTAAACGAATCCTCACCGTACACACAATTGTGCAGGGGTCAATAACCGAGTACAAATCTCACTAATCGCACGTTGTCGTTCTGAATATTAATTAGACTCATTAAGAATTTAATTTGTTGTGAGGGTTTTACAATAATAACTGGATTTTGAGGAGATTTCATCGTCAGTCGCGGTCTCAAGGACGAAGAATAATTCGCCTGTGCTTGTTTATGGAGTGTGTGATTTGTCCGTGTGTTACAGAAAGAAGCTCAGCCTGCTCAGATGTGTTGTGAGTGCTTCAATGTCACTTCGGTTGAAGTGAAAACGGAGGATTTTTGTGACCAAGAGGCAACAACAGCCAAGTCCTCATTCCCAAACTTCTCCCCTCTGTCTCCATCTTCTTCTCTAACCCTCTCCTTGATATTACCCTGCTCTCACCTCCCTCACTCTCCCCTCTTACCTCCTCCTTTCTACCATTTCTGCTCTTAGTGTCCCTCCTCCTCGCTGCCTCTCTCTCTGTTGAGTGCCCTCCTGCTCTTTGCCAATGATGGGGCAGAGGTATGAAGTTTCCTCCGTACATCTTGTCCTCCACAGTTTCTTTCAGCCACACTGCTTTCATCCAGTGTTTATGTGCTCACACATGTTCACTGCGCACACACACACTCACCCAATAAGTAATTCTTGGCATATGAAGCCACCTGCTGTTTGCCAAGGTGCCAAAGATGAGAAGACAATTTTATTTTGCACAGCGAATTCATAACTATAAAATAATAAAGCCCGGTAAGCAGCCATGCAGACGACAGCAGTGGATTTTATGACTTAAAGCTGCACTAATCAATATTTTTATATTAACTTTGGATCAGATTAATGTGTTCATGAGTCAGAGGTCGCTTGTAGTGACAAATAAACTGTTTTCACACAATGCCCATTTATCAAATGACACAAACAAGAGTCCAGATGAATGTTTAAGTTGCCCAATCAGCCTATTGAGGAAACTATATCATTGGGTGGTGTGGTCAGGGGTCAGTTTTTTATATCATTTTCCTATTCAAATTTTATTAAGGGTTAAAGTTTTTCAGAATTAAGGGTGTGCCACTTTCGTCGACATGTGCCCTCCCTCCTTGCCTATATTTGTCTGTTAAAGGGATAGTTCAACATTTTGGCAAATTGGCCCATTGCCATAATCCATATAGTTTTAGGAGTAGGTTTGTTACCTTTAATTGTCGGTGCAAGCTATTTTTAGAACGGCGGAGCAGAGCCGCGAGCTGCTCAGAGCTACATGACAGAGAATAATGGTTTCCCTCATCAAACTCATCAAATACACAATCCAACAACTCCAAAACGCTCTGGTGGACAAGTTGTGACCTGCACATTCACCACGCTTGTTTTACAGTAGAGGTAAATTCATGCAAAACCGCTGATGCACATTCCCGTCGGGGGCAGTTTTTCGTCAAGCAGTCTCTGCATTTGCCTCTAAAACAACTCTGTCTCGTAACGTTCTGTTATTATCTCATAGCGTGGTGAATGTGCAGGTCACAACTTGTCCACCAGAGCGTTTTGGAGTTGTTGGATTGTGTATTTGATGAGTTTGAAATAAAGTTAACAAACCTACTGCTATGACTATGGATTATGGCAATGGGCCAATTTGCCAAAATGTTGAACTATCCCTTTAAAGATGGAGGTTGCCTCTGTGACGCCACTTCTATAGGTTTCTGGATCTCAGAGTGAGCTGGTCCGCCGTCGACATCTCGGCAGCGCCCGACTCCACTTAAATCCCCCTAATCCCAAAATAGGCCAAGAGGACGTCCGGTGTGAACCTGCCAAAAGTGATGCTTTAAAACTCAAACATAGTAGTAGTGGTGGTGGTAGGGATGTAGCCTTAACCTCCAGCCTGTAGTTTCCTGCCTGGAGGGTCCCACATCCTTTCAGCAGGAACTATCCACATCTCAAAGGGCAAACGCTTTGTTCTTTTCTACAAAATCCAAACTGAAACTCAGCAGCTTACTGGTTTTTCTGCACCTGAGGCAGCCACAGCAGGTCGTCTCCCCCAAATACTTGGACTGTTTTTTGTTTTTTTACATCCTATCTCACCTTAGACAAACTATTGTGTTACCACAGATGGTCAGAATACTGTACATTTCACTTCCTATCCAGCAGAATAGTCTTCAGAGTTTAAGTCCTACTTAAATCCAGTGTTGAATAGTCACTGTCGTCCCCTCTGCACAGTACAGCTGTTGGTACAGGATGCAGATGTGTGATACAGAGGCTCGCACAGACACAGATCAAACCTCCGCCTGTGGTTCTCCCGAGTTCAGGATAAAAAGGATGAAGTATTTATGCTCGAGCGTTACACGTCTACATTTACATTTGGAGTCAATGCCCGGGGAAAGTGGGGTGGCCCTAATTTTGACAGGCAGCTGTGAATGTCTCTGCCGGCGGCTGTGTGACTGACGCATTGCAGGCCTGATCGCATCTCACACACAAAACAACCGAGAGCCGGGAAATTTGCTTTGTGAAGAAACCATGTTGTCTTTTTTTTTCCTGTTCCTGCTCCACAATGTTTCAGAAAACTTTATAGTTCATGTTATCGACTTCCTTCCTTCCCACACTGAAGCACAGGAGGATGTTGTGACATTGAATCTGCAACACGAGTTGTGCAGAAGTTGATATTTCCTCTCTGTCTTTATCTTATGGATGCGGCTTTTTTTTTGTTTTTTTTTCTACACTTCACACCGCTGTGTTTTTTGATGTCATGATGTCCAGAGATGGATCAAATTTGCTTTCACGCGAAAAGCAGGTCAACTCCAAAAGCCCGGCGCGGCGTTGAACATCCTGTATCATACCAGCTGTTAACATTGGCCTTTTTTAAAAAGTTTAACCTAGATGAACTCTTCACCAGCCTCAGGGTTTTGGCTGCCTAATGTAACCATATTGACCAGGGGGATTTGCCACAGCATGTGGACACCAGGCATTAACAGCTAAAAAAAAAATCTAAATATGTTTATTTATAGGTCTTTTTTATTTATTAATTTTTAAATCAGCGTTTCGGTCGGATCTGTTCCAACTGGTTCAGGTTGAGCGTCTGTTCCCAACATGGACAAAAACTGAGCACCTTAAAGCAACGGCACATTGAATTATAGGGATATTCAACCCCATGATGATATTAACTGTCCATGGGATCAGAAAAAAGTTATCTTAAAAAAAACATATCAGCAAAATCAGCACTTACAGTACAGTTCTTCTCACTTCATGTATTTTTAATCAACTCTGTGATCTCCAATGCCCAATGCTTAGTAAGGTTGAAATCTACATTTCTACCACTAAAGACAAACTTTATAACAAGATGAAATCTAATAGAAGTAACTGAAGGACAACGTATTGACAAATCTAATACTCATTTGACCCTGTGACTGTGTTTTTTTTTAGTTTATTCGGCTAAATTAACTTCAGCTGGACTCACTGCAGTGACAGTGCAGTGCTGCGTTGTTTGGACAGTGTTTACATGGCTGGAAACTAAGCTGCATTTAAATTGTAAGGGAAAACCGATTTCTACAAACTCAGCACTTCCCATAGATTACGAGTGTTATTTCATCACGCAAATTACACTTATAGACCCACTTAAGCAGAAAAAAGGCATAACACATTGTTTCACGTCTGATTTAATTTAATCAATTTTAGCTTTTTTTTGTTTGCCCAAGGTTAAAGAAAGAAAGAGACCCAGAACAAAGATATAGAGAGAGGCAATATTATAGTAATCTAAAGCAGAGTGATGGGACCATGAATCAGGAGCTGCAGAAAATGAGCTCTGTGGTGATGCTGCTTTCACACCATTGCCTTCTCATTCCTCTCTTTGTAAACCCCCCCTTTCCTCCCCCTTCTTCCTCCTCCCCCCTCCTCTCTCTCTCTCTATAAGCATCACCTCGCTGGATGTTGTCTCCATGGAGATTCTTATGGGTCTCCTTGGCAAGGTCACCTTCGCCAAAGAGAAAGAGAAAGAGAAAGTAAAGTCACCCCAATCAGGGAGGTATCTTCTATCTATCACACAGTATGGAAAATTGTTGAAATTCTTCTTAACACAAAGAAGGAAAAAAAAAAAGGAGTGTGACTAACGAGCAGGAAAATAAGGGGGGAGGAAAATGAAGGGGTTTGGCTGTGGGGGAGAGTGATGTCAAGAGAGATGGAAGAAGATTGTGGAAAACAACAGGAAAGAAGAGCAGGAAAAATAGGGGGGCGGGGGGGTGGAGGGGGAGGGGAGGGGTGCATAAACAAACACACAGCTCCGTCAAGCAGCAGACCTCAGGCTTGTGTTAAGTCTAATGTGGGAGAAACATGTTTAGTGGACACACACACACACACACACACACACACACACACACACATGCACACACACTTCTTTGGATGGAGCTCCAGATCACCTGGAAGCAAATCACCGGATGTAGGCTATGTGAAGAAGACGCCAGCTGGCGGTGGGGATTACATGATTTTTTTTTTTTTTTTACACACAGTCTTAAAGGGATAGTTCAATATTTTGGCAAATTAGCCCATTGCCGTAATCCCTATAGTCATAGCAGTAGGTTCGTTACCTTTAATTGTCGGTGCAAGCTGTTTTTAGAACAGCAGAGCAGAGCGGCGAGCTGCTCAGAGCTACGCTACGGAGGCTCATGGGATTTCTTGGTTTCCCTCATCAAACTCATCAAATACACAATCCAACAACTCCAAAACACTCTGGTGAACAAGTTGTGACCTGCACATTCACCACGCTATGAGATAATAACAGAACGTCACCAGACAGAGTTGTTTTAGAGGTAAATACAGAGACTGCTTGATGAAAAACTGCCCCCGACGGGAACGTGCATCAGCTGTTTTGCATGAATTTATCTCGAAAACAACTCTGTCTCGTAACGTTCTGTTATTATCTCATAGCGTGGTGAATGTGCAGGTCACAACTTGCCCACCAGAGCGTTTTGGAGTTGTTGGATTGTGTATTTGATGAGTTTGATGAGAGAAACCAAGAAATCTCATGAGCCTCCGTAGTGTAGCTCTGAGCAGCTCGCGGCTCTGCTCCGCCGTTCTAAAAATAGCTTGCACCGACAATTGAAGGTAACAAACCTACTGCTATGACTATAGGGATTATGTCAATGGGCCAATTTGCCAAAATGTTGAACTATCCCTTTAACAACACACACACACACACACACACACACACACACACACACACACACACACACACACACACACACTATCATTTCTTCTCATTTCCCTCACTCCTTCTCGCCCACCTCCATCTGCCTTGGCCTCTCCCCGTCCTTGTCGCTGATATAAAGTTCACTGGTTGTGACTGTACCTGGCTGCTGCTGCTGCTGCTGCTGCCCGCGGTCTCTACCTCCCGCTGAGTGTGCTGGAGGTGGCCCTCGCCTGGGGACATCAATATTTCAAGCTCTCTCAGCTCAGGGGAGTATAGGCTACAGGGGTGGTGGTGGTGGTGGTGGTGGTGGGAGGTGCTGATGGAGAGACAGAGCAGGAGGGAGGAGGAGAGAGCAGGTATGATATGGGAGAGTGAATGACAGAGTGAGGGAAGGAGAGGGAGAAACATTGAGAGGGGTGGATGGATATGAGGAGAAAATGATAGCGTGCGTTACAGAGAGAGATGACCAGGAGGTGGAGGAGGGGGGATTGTTGATGGAAGAGGGTTAAAAACATACATTTTCTGCTGCTTTGTTTGTGGATGGATGGATGGATGGATGGATGGATGGATGCTGGATTTTAATCTAACTGTATCAGCGCTGCATGATGAACTGTGGAGTGCGAGGAAGATATGATAATAATTGTGACGATGGTAACGATCTGTGTATTTATGGCTCTGAAAATCCATTTGCTTGAGGAGAACATTAAGCAGTTAATTATCTATTAAAAACGAGGCAGTAACACACTGGGGGCAGAGGAGACTACGGACGCGGGGGGAAAGAGACAGATGAAGCTGGGAACCAGAGAGAAAATTAAATAAAGAAAAAAAGGGATGAGATGAATGAATGGATGGAGTGAGAGGAAGAGGAGGTGCAGAGAGACTCCTACTCTTTGCTTTTTTAAGCTCCTACCCTCTTTTTTTTTTTTTTTTACTCCGTGTGAAAGAGCACCACCACCACCAGCCAACTGTTGCTACGACTACAGCTGTTGCCACAATGGTGGTGGTCATTAGGGGTCGTTACCATGGCGAGGAGGAGCAGGATCCCGGGGGGCAATCGGAGATCAGGGGAAGAGACGCTGCACCTCTCCTCACCTCTCGATCCGTCGATACGCGCCGGGTTGTTTATGGGTGGGATGTCAGAGTGATTGTGGGGAGTTAGCGATCGATAGCCGATAATTTTATTTACATTGATTTTTAAATGAAAGGAGGTTTAACTGAACCTATGAACCCAAACAACATGTGGCCGTGATTATTGAGTCTTAAAGGTCGGCACATAAATCACACACTGAGGCTTTAATGTAAAGGAGTTCACCCCTGATACAGATGTTAATATTCAAACTACACACAACTTACATCATAATAATGGAAATTTAATGTGATTTAATATAGACCATTATTCAGAATAGGTTCACTAGGTCAAAATACAGTGTGTGTGATGTCAAAGCAAGATTAGATACAATCATTTGGACATTATACATAGCCTATATAAAAGGTGAGAATAATAAATAGTTTAAAAGATAAGTTAAGTTAAGGAAAGTTGCAAGCCAAAACAGTCATCCCCTATATAAACAACAATGGCCGTCTTCACATTGTCAGGATTAAATGACATTACAGAAATTGATTATATAAAAATATGAGCAATTTAACACAAAATGAAAGACACCGATTTACAGATCCAAAAAAGTGTAAGAATGAGAGTACGGCCTCTATGCACGGCATAAATGCTAATGTTTAGCAGGTACAATTCAATACAAGCTGAGGATGATGGGAATATATTGGAGATATTAATAACTGCAGTTTATCCTGGTGCCGACATTAACGAGGAAAAAGAAATGGGGGGAAATCACCAAAATAATTAGGACTCAGAGTCACAGTGGGAGCCGTAATTGTTTGCACCAGATTTTATGGCTGTTTTTCTATTTGATTGGTTCATTTTTCAAAATATTGTCGACAAAACAACCTGCTTTTTTGAAGATAAAATTACAAATATTCATGATTTTCTTAATGTTGTAATCTGTAACATATGGGATTGATTAATCTGCATTATTGTTCTGAAATCTTTTTGACTCAATTTTTGAGATGACTAAACATATATACTTTTTTGCCTATTAGTCTCTTAACAGCGTGAACATTTGTCAGCAGTGGTGGACTAGTTAAAGAAGCAAAGTAAGCCAGGGCAGGGTAACTTATAGGGGACACAAAGTGGAGCAGGAAGTAGAGCAAGAAAGTAGCACTCATGAGCAGAGCAAAGCTAAACTAAAGTGAGTCTCTGTCGGTTTTTCCCCCAGGAGTCGGCTTCAGTTACACTCCAACAATGACCAGGGAGGATATTTGACCACGATGATTATGGGCCGTTATACAGCAGAAAAGGACGAGTGACCTCTGACCTCTGGTTCACATCGCTCTGCAGCAAACTGAGTGTTGTTTTCAGAGAGTAGAATTGGTCAAGATAGTTATCTCCTCGGGATATATATATGCACTGCAAAAACTCAAAATCTTACCAAGAATATTTGTCTTTTTTCTCATCAAAATGTCATTTCTAGTCAAAACAAATCTCATTATAATTAAAATAAGACTCATCACATTAAAAAGTAGCTTGTTTTTAGACACTTCTTTCAAGCATATTTTCACTTGAAATAAGAAGAAAAATCTAATAGTAGGGCAAGTTTTTCTTACAAGTACAAAAAACTTGTTTGAAACAAGTGACAATTATCTAAAAACAAGTTAATTTTTCGGTGGTGAGTCATTTTAAATGGAAAAAGATTAGTTTTGACTAGAAATGAGACATTTTGACAAGAAATAAGACAATATTCTTGGAAAGATTTTGAGCTTTTGCAGTGTGATCCTATATAACTGCAGCTTTCTGTGAGTAGCTGTCACTCCTGTAAATAGAGAAGCTGATAAAATATCTGTGGGCCGATATGAGATATCGACCAAGTCCAAGGCACTGCCTTCTGAACCATCCTCTAATTTAATCTCACTCTGACACAAATTCACCCTCAGCTCATTTAAGCTTCTCTCCAAAACACTCTGTTAGGTGACTGTCCTTTTGTATCTCACCTGGTGCCTTCGTCAGCTTCACCTGCCCGTGACCCACCTCTCTGCTCTGACACTCTCACCGACCGGTTACCTCTGAGCACCCCCGTGCTGAGGTTATACTATCCTCCTGTCACTGATAGGAGAGGAGAGAGAAGGACAGCGGGTAAATCCGTCATCTCAGGTGGATTATGTGGGCACTATACTCCCGTGCTGCACTGCCTGGCTCAGACGTTTATAAAGGGCCCTGCTGGGAAATGGAAAAGGACGACAACGAACGGATATTTGATACAGAAGTGTGGCACTTTGTAGAGGAGCGCATGCCGGAGAGAGAGGGAGGGAGAGGGAGAAGCAGGAACATGATGTCATGTTTGTTTATCTGACAATAGACCTCTTTTGCATTGATATCCCAGTGGACTAGTCACTTTGTTTGCTTTACACCCTTTGTGATATGAGTGTGACAAGAGAAGAGCGGGATTAAGGAGGGGGGAGGCTTCTGCGTTGATTTACAAAGCGGCTCGGTCAGCCAGATCAAAACAGGGATTGTGACTCATCAACGGTGAGTTTTAGCAAAAAAAAAAGAAGAAAAAGACACAAGGACAGAGAAAAAGCAGACAGATAAAACAGGTGAGAAGGGTGCGCAGGGTTTATTATGAGGAAGCAATTAGCAAGAGTGGCAAAAACAAACACGTCGGCAGGTTAACGGAAAGACAGTATAGAGATGAATGGGAGATGACACAGACAAGTGTCAATGTTTAGTGTTTCCTCCCTTTTCTCCCTTAATCTGTTTCTTTAACCCCACCCCCAACCCCCGCTCATGCTCATGCTCATATCAAGCGCCTTGAAAAGCTCTACAAGTTATTGTTATTACTATAAGTGGCTGCATGGCCTGCAGTGAGACAGTGAGATCTGGCTCACAGTGGTCACAAAAGTGTGTCACAGGAGAGGCTAGGCTAATGCACCGGGCTAATGTCGCCTCACTCGCTCAGCCCCCGCTGCATCCAGACCTCCCGCTTAGCACTTTCTGTCACTGTTAGCACAAGTCGTGCCCTGAGAAATCAAAACTGCATGAGGCAGAATGAGGAGTTTAGCTCATACAGTAGCTACACGAAGCGAACCAAGACTGCAGTCAAACTCTGCTGTGAGGATCTATGCCAGTTAATCGCTGCTCAGTCAGTTGAATGCTTTCTCTTATTTATTTTATTTGCCTCAGATGACCCTGAATGCACCAGACCTTGTCAGAGAACTGAAATTTACATAAAAGATAAAGCGATGCACACTCTCAAGGATCGATACAGAATTGGCAGAGTTACTCACAGTGAATAATACTGCAAAATGTTGCCTAAGATACAAAGGTGCCCCCGTGTACATTTCCACCCCCCCAAGGCCTCACAATCAAGACAAATGCCTCTTCTACCTTGTAAAACACTGGCAGACGCTTTCAAATCTTATTAAGTTCAGAGTTTAAAGGAAATAAATAAAGGAGGGCTGCGCCACACAAACTAGCGCTCACATTGAAGTTGTTACTCAACATTTTCACACACAAGCTGCACCAGTAACGCTAACTGACAAAGCTCATGTTCGCATACTAATAGCCCACCTATATACATAATAGGACATACCTCTGACCTGATACTTGATTGATTTATTGATTTATCTCACATGACAAAACTTAAACTTATTTGTAATCCACAAAATAAAGCCCAGCAGGTTAGCATAATGAGCTAATACCATCCCCTTAAGTTTAAACTGCATGCATGCCACTCCCTCTGTATGTACGTTACTCATATTTCTTTCAAAGGTCATTTTATTGATGACAAAACATGAATAAGAATGTCACATTTTTTGATTTTCTGAACAACATCGACTCATGCACATCCCACTGCTTAAACAAAAATTTGTGGATAGACAAATTATCGTTGTGGGTTTCTCATAAAATACGACGATATTTTGTAGATTTATTCTCTGATCCCCAAATAGTGTATCTGATCTTCTCTAGATCCATGCAGGATATCATGTCTCTGAGCCAGTGTGAATAGGAAGGAGGAACTGGATCCCTCCACTCAAGTGAAATAGCACATCGAGCTAGTAAAGAAGCAAAAGCCAGAAAGTTGAGTATAGCTTTAGGTAAATCCAAATCTGGAGCAATGCCAAAAAATACCAGTCAAGGGATTGGGCTCAGTTTGGTGATGAAGGTTTCTGATAACGTATGGAAAACTGAAGTTCAAAAGTTACCTAGAGGGACATGTGATGGCGAGGCAGGTGCGCCTTTACAGTATGTAGGGTCGACATCACGTTACTCATATTTAAAGGATTGGGAGTTAGTTTAATGTTTTCTTTGGCCTGTATAAAAAAAAATACATTATGGTTTGTACTTGACAAGCCTATTTCTTCATTGTGGAGCATAGATGTGCTCACCTCACACACACATTTGAGTTTGGCTTCGGGCTGCGCATGTATAACTCTCCAGGCATCATTTGAGCCCGTCTAAAGGTTGTGACTGATGAGAGCCAAGCAGATACTCACTAAAATGTTCACTCCTGTGCAAATACTAGTCATAATGAATTTACTGCAGCGTACAAACACACATATACACACACTCACGCACACATGCACCTCAGCTAACCTCTGGTTAATGAAAGATGAACCCAGCGGCGAAGCCCAAAAAAATGAAGCTGGGAGCGTATGAGCCGAGACGTTTAGCCTGCATCAAATCTCTGAAAAGCACCGGGGAGCTGCAGCTTCTCTAATCAAACAGAGGTCAGGTGAACATTAGTGTAGGTTAGTGATCAGCTCAACATAAACCTCTCATTATCTGTCTCTTAGTGAAATTACTGTATCAAAGCCTCCACAATGCAGCGGTGTGATTTCCTCATTATCTTCTTGTGTAAATCAGAGAGAGTCAAAGTTGAAAGAACAAATCAAGATGCACTGTCACATTATTTAAACTTTCTTTAACACAAATACTACATTAAAAAGTCAAGTAATTTTAATTACCGGTATATGTTGAATTCAGCTTGAACCGCACTGGAAACATTTTCATATGTATCCCCAAAAACAAAAAAAACAAATGAGTCATCTGAGATGCAGATCAGGCTGCATCGTGTAAGTATTCATAGTGAAAGGATTCCTGGGGAGATTTAACCCAAATTAAATGCATGCATGGAAGTATGCAAATAAGTTCAATAAGTGTGTGTGTTTATCATATCTACCACACAAACCTCGAAGGTATGAAACAGATCTAAAGGTGGTGACTAAAATAAAACCTGTGGCCCACAGAGCTTTGAATTAAATACATCTAAACATGCTTACTGTATGACATTATACATAAACAATCACCTCTGTGTATCAAGTCTTTTTTGTATAGTATTCATTTTATGAAATGACGACGCACCCTCAATATTAATACAAATTCTGACATTTGAACATCAAGGTTGGTTTTTATGAGGTCATGTTACATTTGGACTTAGTTTTGAAATGCTAATCACCAGTGGTCACAGTGACATTTCCTCTAGTCCCCCCTGTCTCCCTCTTTCTCTCTCTCTCTCCCTTCTTTTTTCCTTCATAGCTCAGTGTGTATTGTGGCTCAGTTATCACCAACACTCAATCACACTGAAAACAAACTACAGAAAAGACTCAGAGTAGTTTAGTGTAGGAGGTCCGACTGAACCACAGCGGCTCTCTTCAGGAAACGATCACCTCGATAGGCCTGCTCAGTGAAAGCCTGTGCGTCACACCAGGGTGCAATGGATGGGGCCTATAATGTTTAATGACAGAGTGCAAAAGCAGCTCTAAAATTAGGTTCTTGTTTGGTGCTGTATGTGGTACAGTACGTTGGTTCTGAAGCTGCTCTTATAGATAGACGACTGCTGCTGGCTGCTGTACTGTAGCATGGTTTTGTTTCAGCAGCTGTTAATGGAAACATTAGACTCCCATGTATGCCTGGTGTTAAAATGTGTCTCATCCAGATTGTGATGATTTTAATGTGATTAAATTTACACCTGGGGTTTTATATGTGTGTATCCACAATCAGATCCGATTTGCTATGTCCAGCTCATGTTGCATTAGTCCTGTGTCGTCTGTGTGTGACCATGTGGATGTGGACTGACAGTCACACATCATGTGTTCCTCCTCTGGTGCTCTCACTGACGGGATCACAAGCTTTTCCTCAAGTGCAATCTGACCACTCTTGTTTGTGCATGTCCCTTCTATCTGAATGTCATCATATGAAAAGACATACAAGTATAAAGGGCTGGTCTACCTGTTTTCACTGTACACAGCAATCTGTGTCTCTCTGCTGTCAAAGAACAATATCTAAAAGTTATATCATGTAGAAACATATTTCTGCTGATTCATGATAATGATTTCCTGGAGGTTTTGCTGCCGGTAGAAGCATTTCCTCTATCTAATCTATGGTTTATAATTGAAGTGCTTTATCTCTGTAGGTGTGCAAGTTTGCCTATCTCACAAAGCTAATTGATTTTTCCAAATAAATGAAAAAAAGTTGTCCGGACAATAAGCAGACAATCAAACATATGATCAGAGGACTTAAATAGTTTCCATATTCGCAATTGAAAAGTGTGTTGGCCACTCAAATTCCACTGACAACGCTTTTGTAGGCAATAAATATAAAGTGATTTGAGTGAATGAGTTTGCATTGTCAGATCTACAGTTTGTTACAGAATGAATGGTCTTTGAGACTGAGATAAAACTTCTTTCCCAGGGCAGTGAAAGCCCTGACGTGGACTGTGGTACCTACTGGACATGCACCTACACACTGCACTTTACATTTGATATGTTTTTTTATGTTTATTCTTAGGGTTTAGTCTTTCTATGTGTATTTATTAAAATGCTGCTATGAAGACAGCGACTGCTCTCAAAGGAAGCCTCGTTGTATGGAAATGTGCAATGACAATAAAAGCATCTATCTATCTATTTGTGTTACAGGATTTCCTCCTCCCTGAGCCTGTTGTTCCCTGACCTCAGCAGCAAACTCTGCAGTCCCCCCAATAAGGTAAGGTGTTTTACAACCTCTGTTTTCCTTCAAGCCCTCAGGGCAGCGATAATCTGTCTTCATTGAGAGCCTGTGTTAGCATCTTCTGCTCAGCTGAGAGCGATCGGAGAGCCGGCGCTCAGGAGACAGTGGCCTGCTTGATGTTGTTGTTGTTGGATATGTTGAAACATATAACATCTTAACTGCCAGGAGAATTATCTCATAGGCTACAGAGAGACAGCACGCCTTGACCTTGTCTGGATTGAACTACGATGGCTCTTCAGGGCGTTTAGACTGAGCGCTGCTGTCAGATAGAAAACAAGTATGAATCTGTGGGAGGCAGAACTTGTCCTTTTGTACGGGCTAATAAATCTCTGAGGGTTATTGTTGGCTGGGGCCAAACAAAAAAAAATACTGATCAGAATAGAAATGTCAGCGTATTTGATGTTAAACAGTTTGAATGTAACACGAGTACAGTAAGTGTACCAGTGCCGCGCGTGCAGTTGCATCTATGAAAGGGCATGTTTTGTCATGCAGACGCATGCACAGTGTTGCCTGCAGAGCACGGAGCTCTGATGGAACATCGCCGCGGTGCTCGGCATCATGAGTGTCCTCTGTGGGCGTCCCCGAGGTACAACACTGGACTCTTGATTTCACGCTGGATTAATTTCATTCTGAGCACAAATCTCCTCTGTGATACTTTCCATAGGAGAAACACACACACACACAAACGCTGTCCATCCTGTTGTGCAGCAAAACAAGCCTGTTAAGGAAGTCGGCTGTCTGTCTGTCTTTCACATATTTCTATTTAAAGACCCCATGAAATTAAAACTGTCTTTTCCCAGCTTTAATCCACATGTTTTAATTGTTAATTTATCTGTTGATATTTGCCAAATTCACGTCTCGAAAGAAAATCTTAGTATTTTTACATCATAAATTGATGTATGTTCTCCTCAGATGTTTGATGACTCATCCTGCACTTGTGGGCGTTCCTAATTTTGCATCCAATTAAAATTGTTTCTTGAATTTTTACATCCTTCCCTATACTGTAAATATAAATCCTGCCTGTCACAGTTACAACCCCTCAGCTGTGATGAGCTACTTCTGCTGATACTGTGTGAGCTTGTGCTATCTCTGTGGGGATGAACCTGCATCTCTCCCCTGCTAGCACAACTGCCTTCAGCTCTCGGCTCAAACAGTCTGCATGGTCTCAGTCCAAAACAGTTTTCATCGCTTTTTTTTTTTCCTGTGTCACCTTCGCCCATCTCATCACTGAGGTCCACAGGTGTGTGAAGGTGAGGGAGAGAAGTCCCCCTCTCCCTTCCACAGCTGCAGACCAATCCCACAGCTGGTGCTTAAAGCAACACTATGTAGTTTTTCGACCTTAAAATAATGTTTCTAAACTAACCACTTAAGTGGTAGAAAAATGGTTCGTAGGATGAATGGTGCCACCACTGCAGACTGAGCGGGGTTGCGCCAGCTGCAACTGCACTATGTAACTTTCCTGTGCGGGTAGGAACGCCGTGGTCCTGGTACACCGCAGCTCCACTAATCTCCAGAGACCAAGCTCAAGCTCAGTCTCCCTGCTCTTCTCACCCTGTGCTGGGCCACACGGCCGTCCAGCTTCCCCTTTAGAGCTCCAGCTAGCTCGCAATGGCGACAGAAAGGCCCGTACATGCAACGGCAACAAATTCACGTAGGCTACTGTGCTTCTCTGGGAACGACGTAGCAGACAGTTGCTCTTCTCAACCACAGTAGTACCACTAATCCTACAGAGTGGGGCTTCAAAGGAGACATATTATGCCCCTTTCCACAAATTAAAATAGTTCCCAGGTGTCTTAAAGGCATATCTGTGACATGCTTTGGTCAAAATTCCCCAAGGATCAAACATCACAGCTCTTTTCATCCTCTCAAAACAGCCCTGTTCAGAACGGCTGGTTTCAGTGCCTGTCCCTTTAAATGCAAATGAACCACTGCTTGCCCCGCCCTTTCTACCGGTCCCAGGTAGGGGTGGTATTATGCAAATACGAGTCCTAGTTACATCACTGGAAGACAACTGAGGAAACAGCTCGTAAAACCAAGTGGATTTCAACCTAGGGAGCCTGAACATTACAGATTTTTTGTCTCACATTTTGGGGGCCGAAAGGCAAGACAAACCCAAATATATATTAAAAAGCCTTCAAAAAGTGATATTTCCATAATATGTCCCCTTTAATGTACACTCAGTGTGATAGGCTACTGTAGACAGCAATCAATATCAATTTCTGTGACATGTCCCTCCCTATAGTTTTGTGTTTTTACCGGATGCATATAGCGCTTTGAAACAGGCTTGAGAGTTGTTGCACTTCAGAAAGCAAATTAAACTGTATGAGGCAAGAGTCAAATGAAGCATTTGTGTAATTTCTCGTGGAAAGTGCCTGAGGAGGAGAACAAGAACGATTTTTTCGGGGGAACAGCCATAATTGTGAACCTTGTTAAATTTCCAGTGACATTGATAGTAGCTCCTCAGTTTTTGAACAAACCAAAGAGGTACAGATCAATATCCTCTCTGCAGCCGCTGCGTTAGTGATTTTTTGCTCCGCTGGGCTGCTTCGATGTACACGGCTCTATACATAACAGTGACCCATTCGTCAGGGAAACACTGAAAACATCACGGGGTGAAAAGTTTAAAAGCCTAACTTTTTTCACAGCCTGGCATTCGAAAACACATTTATTACATTTTTGGAGCAAATGCTGACCTCTGCAGATATCGATCGGTTCAATACTGGATCAATGCTACCTAAAGAAAACTACACTGCTGGGAGGAGTCGTGCATAGGGCGTGCAGCATCAGAGGGCCGGAGACCCTAATGAAAAAGACAAACGCTTTTTCATCGCGTTTGACTGGAAATCCATTTACTCTCTGGGTGAATACCTCGTGTCTGATGATGTGAGCATTAGACACAGAAAATAAAATAAAATAATAAAACATAAACACACAAATCAGTGATTTCAGCAGGGACCGACATGGTGCTACACTTTAAAAACAATCCTGTCTCATGTTTTACTCTTAATCAAAAGCAACAGCTGCAGAGTTTTCATAAAAGGAAACAAACGATACAAATGATCATATAAAAAACTAAGACACGCTGTCATCTTACCTTTCTACTTGCCTCTGCATCTTAATCCATATTTAAAAGCACAATCTGATTGTTGTTTACATAAAGACTGTATATATAGTCTGTATATTTAAATCAATGAAACTTCAGGTCTCACTTGTAAATGAGATCTTGATCTTAATGCAACTTACTGATTAAGGAAAGTACATCTCCAAATATATACAGTGGGGAAAATAAGTATTTGATCCCCTGCTGATTTTTGCTCTTATTTCACTTGATGAAATGTCAATTAATTTATAACCTTTATGTGTTGATATTATTTTTTTTGTGTTCATATTCTGTCTCTCTCTGTTAAAATAAGTTTACCATAAAAACTATAGACCGTCCACTTCTTTGTGGGGGAGCAAACTTACAAAATAAGCCGGGGATCAATTTCTTATTTTCCCCACTGTTTATATATATATATGTTTGACATTTTGTTGCAGTAATTTCCATGACACATCCATCTTTCATTTACATATGAGGACACTTAGCGCGCCTAGTGCTCTCACGCCATTTGATCCAACGACTCAGTTAATTGATCATTCACATGTTTCAGGCAATACTCTTAATTGATGCATTTTCTTCCCAATTAAAAAAAAAGAAAAAAACACCAACACAGCTCGTCTTACAAGTGATAGTGATAATTAGACGTTAACAAATGGTGTGTATTCTTTCTGAGTTTACATCGTGAACAATGGAGTGCGCAGTGACGACACTCGAATTCACTGTTTAATGTTAAGTGCAGTACATATGCATAAAACATTTCATTTGAAATTCAAATGATTTGTTGTCATAAAAATATAACATGCTAATTACGCGGCCTCTGTCGGCCTCAGATAAAGCGTCGACATTTATCTCCCACTGTTTATGGAAAGCACTTCGGTGTAAGACGGAGCCAAAGCAGCGTCTGTGATTATACAGGAGAAGCTATAGAAGCACAGACGCACATGCAGTGTTTGTGTTGTGTTGGTGAAACCAATGTGAGGTTAGTGTCAACATGCAGTTTATCTCTTGTGTTTTTTGCTTCTTCTTCAGAATAATTTCTTTACCCAGCAGCAGTGACTACAGGGAGCGTCCACACTGCTTTTCTAGTTTTGGTTAATTTCTTCTCAGCTTGAAACGTGTCCATCACTAAAATGCCAGAGAGACCAGCCGTCCCAAGAGCGACGATCCCATCGCCTTCATTCATCCCACAGTCAATTTGCTCTTCTCTCTCCTGAGAGTCACTGTGTTGCACTTTATCTCAAGGTTTTTTTTCCATGTTTTCCTTTTGATATAGCAGATACTGTATACGTATATCTAATAATTCATCTTCAGCGCCAAATGTACTGTAAACAATCCATCTGGACTGTTGATCATTAGAATAACAATTTCCTACCGCTATAGTAAGGCTCTCACTGTGATAGTGATCCATCATTTTGGCTGTAAAACCATATATCATGATATTGTGCCCTTAAGAATGGAGAGATAGGCAGGGACCCCCTACTATATTGTATTATTATACAATTGTGTTTTATATTAAACTGGGCCGAGTGCCATGTATTAACACACCTTGTTACTGTGCACACAGTACTACGCTATTCAAATAAGACACTGGTTCATATATTCATGTTTTTATTTTAAACGTTTAAGTACAGTGAGTACTGGGTGGCCGTCCCACTGCCATTTATAGTAAACAGACCTTGTTTCCTGATACTGATGCCAATATCAACAATGTCTGTCAACTGCATGACAAGCAAACTATTCAAAATTACGTTTTAAAAAAATATTTTTAAAAATTATAATCAACCAAAAATTTTGCGACCTCCTGCAGTACCTCCATGGACACTCTGTTACATCTGCCTTGAGATATCCAAAATATTCACATGTTCATATTCACATCTTTGTATGATGTATTTTCTAAAGTAAGTAGTTCTTACGGCATGCTCCAAACATTTTAAAATGGGTTTTAAAGGTGTTTTACTCCTTCCATCCTTAAATATTTGGCATTTCTTTGGGCCATTTTTCTATCTCTACCTCAGCCTTATTGCAGACTGTTGACCAGCTGGTTTGTGTACAGTGCACAGCTGACTGAAAACAGTCTGCGTGTCCCAACCTGCTGTAAAACCCCCAACTGAGATATTGTTAATGTGCTGTATTCATGTCCAGAGAATAAACCTCCTAAACCCTGAATAATATCAGCATATCCCACGTCTTAATGGGAAAAATGCTAAATTTGGAAAATAGGCCAAATTCAGAATATCCAAACTGTGCTGTTTACATGACCTACATCAAACACTGTCATTTTAGAAATTATAAGTGCGCATGTAAATCTACTGAGTGGTATATAAAGTAAGATTGAATGAGTTCTGCATTAATGACTTCAGTGATTAATCCATCAACAAAATTCTTGTTGATAAACTTTCACTTCACAGACTAATGCGAACAGATTCATCACTTCAGCAGCATTACATCAGTGAGACAAGGCTCTGCTGATAACATGAGGATAAATATTCATGATTAAAAGAAATTATGATTGCTTGCTCATCTCTGAAACATTTCCTCCTCTTGTTCTGATGACACTGTAGCTCATGCAGGTCTCCAGGCTCTGCACGATTTCCCCTCTGTCAATTTGCATAGAGGCGCTGGATTGGCTCTAAATGTAGTCACGGTGACACTACACAGTGCAGGTCCTCGTGCACGGAGCTTTTACAGCACTTGTTTCTGGAATAGTGAATCTACTGTGGCCACACAAGAACAAAAAGTGACACTACTGCAGTCAGCAGAGTGGTAGAAGTGAGTATTACTGTAGATGTAGCAATGCGGCGCTTCATTACTGAGCCTTACGCTGGAACATTGAGTCATTAGAGACTAAAAAGGTTTCGTATGGGTCATTCTCCTGCTTCACCTCCCATAGTTGTACTAGCAGTGACTGGTGCATGCACTCAGTGAGTGTGCTGCAGGGTTACACCGGCCCAAAGATCACTGACCTTGACTCAGTGCAGTGGTTAAAGTACCTAAAAACACACTGACACAATATATTTGTGTACACACCCTGCCTCAGACCAACAGTGTTGTGTTACCATATTAACATACTACAGTATAAAGGCTTATTGCTGTCATTCTGCTGACATGCCATCATCGGTGTGTGTGTACGTGCACTGTGTCCAGTTTGTGTAGGCATTGCATTAACATGGTTTAATCCTCTGCATGGCTTATTGGATACAAATCCTTCCCAAAGCTTTTAAAGCTCCTGCCTTTTCATTTCTCTCTCTCCCTCTCTCTCTATCCGTCCATCAGACTGTGAAGGAGGCTACAGTGCTCTTGGCATCACAACGCCCTCACCTTCATACTTAAACTTAATCTGATGCTTGTTTTATTAGATCATTTTTACCTCTTGGCCAAATTGATATTTTTACCACTCCTTCTTTTTTGACACACCAAACACCAAAAACATCCCACCAGAGTTTCACCCAGTTACCTCCACCAATGATTGTTTGACTGTCTAACTTTGTTTCTATGGCAAAACTTATCAGCGGTAATGAATGATGAATAATCTTCTATCTGGATGTGTTTATTTTAAATCTAGGAAACAACTGCCAATATTAATGTTACCTCACTTTAAGAGCTACATTTTATTTCCCATCTAAACTAAAAATAATTGAATGTTGTGACAAAACTAACTCTGTATTATTGTTGATAATAATACAATCTTCAACAAAATGAAATAACAGCTTTATAAACTGACTTAACCCTCCTGCTGTCCTCCTGGGTCAAGGAAGGAAGGAAGGACAAAGGCAAGGCAAGGCAATTTTATTTGTATAGCCCGATTTTACAAGCAGTTTGTCTCAAAGGGCTTTACATGGCATCAGAACAAGGGAAAGGGAAAGAAGGAAGGAAGGACGAAGGGATAGACGGAAGGAAGGAAGCACAAAGGGAATGATGGGAGGAAAGAAGGAAGAGAAAAAGGAAGGAAAGATAGATGGAGGGAGGGAACAGATTGGGTCAAGGAAGAAGTAAGGACGAAGGAAAGGAAGGGAGGGAGGCAAATAGGATTGTGGAAAGAAGGAAGGGAAAAGGGAAGGAAAGAAAGATGGAGGGAGGGAACAGACCAGGTCAACTGGATCAAAAGAGGAAGGAAAAAGAAGTAAGGACGAAGGGAAGGAAGGAAGGAAGGAAGGAAGGAAGGAAGGAAGGAAGGAAGGAAGGAAGGAAGGAAGGAAGGAAGGACAGAAGCAAGGGAAAAAGGATTGTGGAAAGAAGAAAGGGAGAAAGGAAGGAAAGAAGGAAGGATGGAGGAAGTGAACAGATTGGGTCAATTTGACCCAGAAGGACAACAGGAGGGTTAAAGCCATAATGTGCTGTGCTCACTTGGTCAAACTTTATGTTTTGACTTGAGCACTCTGTAGATTTCTGTGTGGACTGATGTCAGTGATCACTTCAAGGTCTGACATGGTCTTTTAATCACGATGTTCCCAGTTCGAGTCCGGCTGTAGGATGATCTTTGCATGTCTCCTCTCCTCTCTGTGAAGTTTGGTCAAATCATGATACATAAACTGAAAAGTATCTTGGAAAAATTGGAGAAAACTGTCACTGCATTTGTTGGTTGTGGTGGTGCCGACTCACTGAACATCTGAAGTAGTGTGTAGATTAAAAAACACATTTCTGCACAATGAAATGATAAAGGAAACATCACAAATTTTAACATCAAACTAATAATAATACTAAAGTTAGGATTTAATGCAGCTACAATTTTGCTTTTAAGAAAAAACTCAGGTGTCTTGTATAAGATTTAAAAAAAAACTATATAAATCAATCGGCAAAGGAAATAAGGTCAGTGCACTCATGTTGTGTTTGTTCAGGTCAAAGGTCAGAGGGCGTGGTTGGTTGTACCACCTTAGGGGGTGTGGTTAAAAGTGACTGTAGTGATGCAGTCTTCTGATTTTAACAATCTACACCACCCGATTCCTCTTCCTCTTCCGCCGCCGCCGCCGCTCCCTTTATCTTTGCAAACTTCTCAGCAGGAGCTTTAAAGCGATGGAGGAGGTTGAGTGAGGACAGCTGCAGACATGCTGCCTCTGATCATGTCTGTGTTAGAAAGTGCTAACCATCTTGAACCACCAAAGCTCCCACATACACACACACACATCCATCCATGGCTTTGGAACAAAAATAGAAAATACACTTTAACGGTGCAAAGGCCCTATTTTCATCTCGTCTGCAGCATGTTGGCCTGTAGAAAAGAGAAAATGAAATTCTCCTCTGTTCCTCTTTCCTTCCTCCTTATTAGAAAATGTCTGACTCGGTTGTAAAGTGTTTCTTCAGAGAAAATGAATGTCAGGGTAAATGTGCCTATTATTAACATGTGGGTTCTATTTTAATAACCTCACTACCAATTACTGGGAGGTCTTCAATATCACTATCACATGACATAACCTAATTAATGTGACAGAGACAGATGCTTTAATTTCTCATGTATGATCTCATTCCAGATAATATTTGAAGAGAGAAGGTATACTTGAACATTTTCTGTAGTGGAAAGGTAGTTGGGGAGAAGAAAAAAGAAGCCTTATGAAATGTCTAAGAGGTCTGGATGTATGTTATGTAACACAAAAATACACAAGTGAAGCTCCACAGGTGAAGACTGAACTGTTTTCATCATAAAAATGTTGACTCATAGACACTCACACACACACAGTAATTAAGTGAAGAGGAAAGTTTTGAGTTCACACCAGGTGCAAAGAAGAACTTCAAGGTCCTTGATTAAGTTTTTGCATGAAGGTCATTTTTTTTCACCCAAGTAATTTATTTATAAGCTCTGTCCTATCTGCCACAGTTCGTGACTTTTTCATTGATATTCCCACCATATGGCTGCACCACCTCCTTCCTGTTATTTTTAGCACTGCTGAGCGCTGCAGTCGTACAAGACAAGTTATACTTTACTTTGAAGTTTCAGCTCGGAAAAAAGGAGTCGACGTCGCATCGACCTTCTCTTATACAGTATGCATTTCTTCCTAAAAGTTGATGACCGGTCCGGCCGCAGCACAGAGCTGATAGCCGAAGCACTACTCTCTCTGTGTGTGTGCGTTGTCTCACATACATGTGTTGCTGCAGTGGTCTGGACACCTGAGACCCCCCCACACACACACACACATATCCATAATTCAACAGGGAGCTGGATTTTTTTTTGCCACATGTAATGACAGCGAGTTGTAGAGGGAAAAGCACTACGACTTAACATCTTAGAGCCGGTGACAGCAGGAGCCATATCCTGTCATTTTCACTGACTGCTTCCCCTCTGAGCGTCTCTCTCCATGACGTCTCACTCCTGCAAATACTTCCTGCTCTGCACTCACCCTTTCACATCCACACCCCTCCTCGTCCCTCCCTACCCCTCCCCTCCCTCTTTTCTCGTCTTTACTCAGCGCGATAAATACTTGCTCCCCTCTCCTTCGTCTCTTTATATCTAGTGACGGCTCTGTGTTTTGTTTTTTTTCTCCCCCTTGCAATCTGCGAGGCCATCTGGTCCCGTGTCCTCAGCCTCATGTCTGTCTGCAGTATCTTTGCTCTTTGAATCCATTTGACAAGATTAATAGGCTGAACCTCAGACAGATATAAGCTGCTCATTTTGATAGGGATCATTGGGAGGAGATAAGTTCAGCTGGCCATGAGCTGATGAGCGGGATTGTTTTTTTTTTTCTATCGTTGTTATCATTATTATTATTATTATTATTTATGACATCTCACCTGGTCGATCATAAGGACTCAGGGTTCAAACAACCCCCTGTTTTTAATATAAAATATTAACAGACCGAGAAAAATGCCCCAGCTACCCCCTCCTCCCTCACCCAGATGTGACTTAAAAGAATAAAACGTGACCTCTTTTATCTCCGAGTGTCAGCCCGGGTCGCAGACACACTGAAACCACCCAGCTGGCAGGATCAACTTCACTGCCCTGAACTGTAGTCAGATTATCAAGCTGATTGGTTCGAGATCAGCTGTGATGATGTGATGTGATGTTGTATGGACGGGGCAGGACGTGCACAGTCAAAGTACAATAATTAGAATTTATACTGTCCACGTCATCATGGATCTATGGGGTCTGGACTTTATTTTTTCCTACAGGACGTCTTGCACCGTGTGTCAGTGAGGATGGGAAGAGGGGAAGGATTGTGCTGTAGCTGTAGGGTTGGATGTAGGGGGAGAAACTAGAACAAAGCTCCACAAAAACTACACGCCTCAGGTCTTTTTCAGAGAACGCGTATGTCAAACAAAACTAAATCAATCTCACCAAAGGTACTTCCAGGCAAGAGAAAGTAAAAAAAAAAAAACAAACAAAAAACAAGCAGTGGACAGAGGATTTACTGAAGCAAGGCTTAGAGTGAAGAACTTCAAATGTGTCGACTCCAACAAAACAGCTGTTTGTGATGCATGTGCAGCAGTGTGTACTGTTGTTTTTGACAATTATATGTTTGAAATCATAGTGCTGGGAGTGGGACTGATTTGCATAATGAGATGTGATGTCTGATCCTTTTCATCCTCGTGCATGTAAATCAACACAATCTGATCATAAACTTTGTAAAAAAAAAAAAGAAAAGAAAAAAAAGTTGGTTTTACGGCATAGCTGTTGCATCCAATTACCATAGATTGATGTAAATCTAACAGTTGTCATAGTCATACTAATGAGTGATGTATATAATCTGAAACACTACTTGACTTCCTGAGCTAAATTTATAAACTGTGTCGCAACCCGTGTGCATCCTTTGGAGGACGCATTTGAAGACTGATTACATCATAGCGCCAAGACAAGGCCTGTCCCAGTTCGAAGGCTCTCCCCTGTTCCAGGAAGACACACAGCACCTATCCTGCGTGGCCTTCCATATAGTAGATTGTGTGTCAGTGCTGTCAGTTATTAGCCACCTAACATGCAGATTGTTGAGGCGGCTGTAGCCATGATTGCTCCACTTTGCAGCCGGCATGGAGGCGAGGTCGCTGGCCACACATGGATATCAGTAGCTGTTGGAAGTGTAAATGAAGGCTCTCACCTAGCGCCTCTTGGCCGAAAACCAATCTTGCAGGAGCATCGCCTCCGACTCGGTGTCCCAGATCTCGTCTCGCGAGAAGCATGGACTGCTTTACGGCACTATGACACAAACACGCCGGTTAATCTGTAATCTCTTGTTAACGTTATCCACCTCGGAAGACATCGCTCCACGGATTGCCTTCTCACCAGCTTCGTTGAAAACAGGGGGAGCTCCATGACCAAAACAAGCCAGACAAGCCAGACTTGCATAGTTCCCCTTTAAAGGAAAGGCATTCATTTCAACATTATCATTCAGTGGAAGCTTAAAAGAAATTCCCATCTTGTCAAAAATAAAGGGAAGGAGCCTCCACCTTCAGCATCAACCACTGCCCCTAGTGGCAAAGAGGGAGAACTCCTCCTCTCCTCAGCACCAACCTTTCACCACATACAGAGAGTAAGTCTTACAATTAAAACCATGTAGTAGAAAACTGATATAACAGATCCTTTAAAAAACACGAGGGAGGAGTGTTTTGGTTGCAGAAAAAACTAGAGACAGCAAGTGTTTCTCTCACACTGCCGTTTGCAAAGCTTTATGTAACACAGTGGTATTGAATAAGCATCACTCAGTATGATGGTGTTTGACTGGATGATTGCCCTCACTGACCCGAATTTGGCTCTTTTATGTTTTTCGTCCTTGAAAACACGCAGCGATAACAGACCCACACTGATTGGACCTCGGTCGTGATAATGAGCTGCATCTTGATCATTTGAATGTGACCTGAGGTTGATTGAAATTGTTCTCATTTGATCCAACAAACCGCAGCACAGTGTGAATACAGTGCTGTAAAACACGCCTGGTGTGAGCGTGTAATCTGCCACATGTTGTAAAGTCTTTTTCTCTTTCTGGCCACCAACGACTTTCCTGTCGAACCACACTGGTTGTACTCTATAGTTGTCTATAGTTGTGCCGTTTCTTTCTCCTCCGTGTAGCACAGACTTTTTTTTCTCCCTCTGTGCTGTTCATCATCTTGTGACACCTCGGACGTTTCTTCCAACCTGCTGCGAGAGTGCGACCAACAGATTGGCTGCCGCTGCTCTCTGGTTCATCTGTGAGTGACTGTGTCTCATGATGATTCTCTTTATTTTATCCGACATAACACGAAGAAGCTTAAATTATCACCAAAAGTTGTTGTTTTTTTCTTATCATATTCCCAGCTCACTCGTCGCAGCACATGTTCTCCTCTGGGAACGTGAGGATTTGACATTCAAACCTAAGCACAAACACACTCATTAATGACATAACACACACCCTTTGGCAAAGCCTGGCACCCAGGTAAAGTACACACCACGGCAACGTGATGATTCATGCATGATGTTAGCGTTTAACTGCTTTCTTTTTTTTGTGTGTGTGCGTGTGTGTGTGTGTTTACTCGCCCAATTATAGTTTCTACCCCTCCAGACACATTCTGTTCCTTAATTTTCTCCCACACATCTCTTAACCTCTTCTCATCCTCCACTTTGCTGTTTTTTTTTCTTCTCTTCCTCCTTTCCCGGCAAACCAATTTATCCCGCGTGCTAATTAACGAGGCTGGCCTCAATTAAAGCAGTAATCGGACCATATGGAAAAACCAAACTGAGACGTGTCGTGGACCGAGTGTGCCGGTTATCCTCCTGAGTGTTTTTGGGCTTGCCGCCTTCTCCATCTCCGTCTCCTGACATAACACTCTTCTGTTCTATTTCTGGTGTGAGAAACAGACTTTACACTCTTTTCTTTCCACTTTCTATGGACGTGTTCAGCAGTTTACTCCAAAAAAACAACAAGATGCTGTGTCTATTTCCCCTAAAAAAAAATCTAAAAAATATATATGAGAGCAAAGTGATGCAGCATCTAAGTTAACCACCTCCGTCAAACCTTGACAGTTGCTGCACTGAACTCTGCAGCCTCATTCATTCGTTTACTTGTTTATTTATTTATTTATTTATTTTGGACACTTGTTGGCATGGCAACTGTGAAGCAAGCTGACAGACACAGACATGACTTTTTTTTATATATATTTTTTTTGCTAACATGCTATCAAGCAGTTGCCTCCTCTTTGCCACTTTCAGTAACAGAAGCCATCCACTCTATTTTTTCCTTTATGGCGCTCTGATGTGAACACATGAACGTGTAACTTTCCCTTCATGGCACCAACTCTGCAGATCCAGCATCTGTCTCTGCAGGTTGTTAAATATTCATCTTTCTTTACCATCTTAATTTAGTGGTTATATATTGTCGATTCATCACCGAGTGTTTGCTGACAGCAGTGGTGTAATAAATGTGTGAGCTGCAAAACTTAAAAGTGTTTGATTTACACTTCAGGCTCATGTTTATTCAGTATATTGGCTAACTAACTTGTTTTTTTTGTACTGGGTGGAAGATAATCATCGTAAATACCCATAAAGTTGGAATAACTTAGTTTTTTTAGACACATTCCTCTTTTTATTCCTATTTATACACATCAGTAATCCCCCTTGACAAGGTGCAATGATCACATACTGAGTCCTGTTCACCCAGGTGAAACAAATCCATGCTTGTGGTCGCATTGATCCGTGGGAGGCAGGGGTGGCCATACTCAATATTAGTGATTAAGTGACATTGGAAAGAGTAATATTGGACAGTTTTACGCATGAAATCCCCTCGTATATGTGTTTCTGTTAAACTGGCCAAGGTTGAAAAATTAAAACAGAACCCCCAATTTTGTTTAAGTCTGAATACGTTTGCAGAGGTTAGTTGTGGTTTCATTTTTGCAGTTAAATGTTTGGAAGAGATTGAACAATAAGGTTTTAGATACATACACTTTATCTATCATAGTCGTTTCATGAGAAGAGGTTAAAATAAATATATTTTATTCCAACTTTATGGCCAACAGTATATCAAGACAAACTTAAATGTGAAAACAGCCTGTCATATCTGTCCACTTGCACCAAAATGGAGCAATCACAGTGCATTCGTTTTTTTTTTTTTTTATGGAGAATTTAGCACATTTCAAATATAAATTAGGGTGGACCGAGTTCCTGAATTATTTGTGTATCCTTTAATTTTCACTGTAATTCACCATTTAATGTGCTGAGGGACAGATTTCTTAAAAAAAAAAAAAAAAACTCACTTACTAAGGCTTGTTCTCATCATGTTCCCTAGTAATCCAGTGCTTAGTCAGTGTGAGGAAACAGTGTGAGATTATTATACTGCACATTCCACAAGTTCATAAATGCCAACAATGTTGGTATAGAAGACAATGATGATGGAAGAGACTATTGCGGCCTCAAGGCCATGAAGACTTTTCCTTGGTGTTTCCAGTTCATTATTATGTTAATTTGCTTGAGTTTGCCTGCCATGCACGACCTACAGTGATGCATATGGCTGTGTTGAAACAGCAACATTTCTGCGGACAAGGACGTGTAGAAGACGAGGGAGAAATGAATTGATAATAGGATATTCAACAACAGATGTGAATCCATGAATATGATTTTCAGATTCTTTTTTAATGCTGTGCCGCTGTGCGTCTGCAACCTCGCCGTGTTTCTTTACAATGACAGAGCTTTAATGCTCTGCGGAACAGATCCCTGGGAAAGAAAAGTGTAGCAGCAGGATCCTCACCTCCACAGCCCTTCAGGGAGGCAGCTTTTTACAGGCTTTTCTTCTCTTTAACGAGGAGACAGGGACTGTGCAGGTAATGGGCTTTGTTCTGTGTCGGTAATTGAGAGGGGGAGAATATAGTGCACTATATTAATGCTTTTGTCCTGAAGAGCAGGATATAGGGACTTAGCAGTGATTAGCAGTGCGAAGTGGCAGGATCCAGATGTTAGCTGTTGTAGCACTCATTAGCACTCCCAGGAGAAAGCGAGATTAAGATATGGCAGTAAAAGTCAGGTGGGCGGGTGGATGGATGGGTGGATGGGTGGGGGAGGAGGAGAGAGAGAGAGAGAGAGATGGGGGTGTTGTTCTGAAGGTGAGAGAAGGTGAAGGATTCAGGTTTTTTACTGTAACTGGAAAGCTGCCAATATGTATTCACACTCCTGCTTCCCTAAATAACTGAAGTACCACATGTTCACAGTGCCGTGACCAACCAACCAGAGAACTGGTCATACTGGGTTCATTTAGACCTGGGGTGTCAAACTCATTTCAGTTCAGGGGCAACAAACAGCACAATTTGATATCGAGTGGGCCGAATCAGTAAAATAATAGCATAACCTATAAATAAAAAGAACTTTTGAATTTGTCCCTTCGTTTTAGTACATTAGTGAGATGTTTACAGTTAAAGGGACAACACAGAGTTTTGGAAAGCGAAGTGTTTTCACACTACATTTCCCATGAGCCTCCACGCACACAGTGAAATTCTTGGACCGGCACAAGACGGACAAAAGCGAAAACATTTGCCAAGAATGTTTTCATTCATCAAGAATGAAAGTCGGAGGTTCGAAGACGATCAGATACCGTCGTAGTTCCGACTATAAACGGCAATTCGGCGGCGTTATTCCCATGACCCACCGGGCAGCGTCCATGAAACCGAAAGTAGGAAATGCTGGGCGTGCCGACCACTAAATAATAACAAAATAACGATAAAGACAAAACAATATATTTATCGATAATTGACCCATTAACAAGTGGGTAACGTAGATTCATCCACATTAATATGAGACTCTTTTATAACCATAAGCAAACTCCTCGTAGTCCCTTTAATGAACTATTCTTTTACAAAACATATTATATACAACCTGAAATTTTTTGATAAAAATGTGTAGTTTTAACAGTATTATGCCTCTTCTGTCTTCAATGTAATTTTCACACATGGCAAATTCATCCATGAGGGCTGTGCCGGTTTTGGCCCACGCGCCGCACGTTTGACACCCCTGATTTAGACCTTAGACTTTAGACTTTTATTGTCCCTTATCATGGAAATTCTTTTTCACATGACCTCTTCATTCCACCACGAGGACAGAGCAAGCACACAAGCACACAGTGCAGCCCATAGATGAACACATTTATCAACAATCTAGAAGAGAGAGAGAAGAAAGAAAAAGTCCACACTCTGGCCTGGTTATCTAGGCCTTTTGTTCAGGGTTGCTATGACGGCCGGGATGAGGCTTCTGCCAAAGCGAGCCCTTCTGCACCTCAGTGCCCTGTATCTGCGTCCTGGGGGAAGAGGGATGAGGTGGGAGTCTGGTGGTGCTGCTGGGCTCTGTTTTGAAATATCCACACAGTAACTGTGACATTATGTCTTGTTTAAAGGTTGAAAGGGTTTTTTTTGTTGGTTTTTTTTGTTCATTACTATCCTATTATCTCTAAAGTGACAGCGTGGTGGTGGTTGAGTCTGTGGGAGGGAACACAAATAAGAGAGAATACTTCAGAAAAGCTATAAAAAGCTTCAATAAATAAACACTTGCTGCTAAAACTGTGCCGTCACGTCAGGAACCAGAACTCCTGCAGACTTGTTAAGGCGCAACAGAGTTGTGTGTCTGTGTATTATTTAGACAACGTGTTTATTATACTGTATCTTCAGAAGTGTCTTTTGGCATTCCCACCTATATAGTATCAGACAATTCACATCTGTCACAATATCCTTGGTGTCTCGAGGCTCCTGGTCTGAGGATGTGACAACTGCACAAAGCGATCTGTTTAAGACGACACGCACAATTAATCCCCCAGAAGAAATAACAGATTTATGATGAAGCCCTAATGGCTGCCTAATGCTAACTTTAGCATTATCAACCTGTCACTTTAACAATGCTTTATTTATTTTATTTTTTATTTTTTTCACTACGCAGAACTGTCTTTGTGCCACCACACTACACACTTGTGTATTTCCGTGGCTGAGATTTTTTAAGAAGGCTAACACACTCTAAACGGTAAATAGAGGCTGTAAGGAGATTAACGCCACATCATCTGGCTGCAGTTTGAAGCTGCGGCATCATCAACACGTCACTACAGGACGTCAACATGTCAACTTATGTGCAGAGCTTTTATTAAAACACCCCACCGTGTCTCTCTCTCCTCCTCTCTCACACACAGACACACACATCTCATCATGTTGCCAGCATTATACCAAACTAAGGTCATCGGGTCACTTCTCACTTTCCCATGAAGCCTGGCTGCATGCTGATCTCACCGTCCCCCCCCTCCTCTCCTCTCATCCACTATCTGTCTTCTTCTTCCTCTTGTCGTCCACCACTGTGTCTCTCCGTCTCCGTCTCTGTCCTTCCATCTGTGATTCACCCCTGTTGCAGCGTCGACTCGTCGTGTCACATCCTCTTTTTCGCCGAGCTACAGTCACAGTAGTCAGTCACAGACCCATTAGCCATGGCGTGCCTGAGCCTTTCCGGAGCTGTGACGTGTGACTGTTTCTGGCTTAGGATTTTGAAACCACCTGCTGTCTGCTCCATGTCAGGAAGGGGCCAGGGGGGGCTGGATGTTAGTTTGGAGTGGACGGACGGAAATGATAATGACGTAGTAGTGAATGACGACGAGGGCAGGGACGGAGGTTATGTTGACGCGAGTGTGTGGCATTTATGTTTGTTTATCTCCTCCTTTCTCTTCCCCATCTCTCTCTTTCTCTGAGCCACCGTCGGCCATGACCTCCAGAGGTATATTATTGCAAGGGAGCGGAGGAACACATCTGGTGTTTGGATGTGCGTGCGTGCATGTGTGTGTGTGTGTGTGTGCGACTGTTTCTGTGGTTTTGGATTGTGTGTGTGTGTGTAAGTTGAGCATCCCATCTGGCCAGGCAAATAAAAAAATAAATTATTAAATCAAACAGGACTGAAGCCTGAAGCATGCAGTGTCGTCGCGCTTTTCTATGAAGACTCTCACATCTGTCTCTCTTCCTCGCTTTTAAATAACAACCCAAATGTAAACAGCTACATTTGGGGGGGGAAATGGATACTTCACATAATCATGATGAAGGCAGCAGCTCCTCCATACTGTAGGTTTTTGCATGCACTCACACAGCACTTATAGCTCATGACATGCATATCTTATGCTGTTGGATGCACCATATAGGCCCGAGGCAGGTGTCCAACCCTGTGGAAAAGAACAGCAAAAATAGCATTCACACGCATACTTGCATTCAGATTGACTCTAACTCTTGCACAGCCCTCTCATAAAATCACCGCTCTTTTGCTTTTACTCCCGACGTCGTGTTCGATTGGCCTCCCCTGGTGAACGTTGCCAACTGAACCGTGGTTGAAAAATATTGCTCAGAGTGTCTTAAACATTCACGTATAGCTAGGCTGTGGTGGTGTGTTGGAAAATGTCATTGCATGTGTTTTTCTTAGGTGGTGTTGTATAAGAAAAAGCATGACTGTGATGTCATATACATGAATATTCTCATGCAGAGGATTAAAATCACAGTGAAGGGGGAGAGATGTGTGGTCTGTATATGAATATTTAATTCAACAACAGTCTGCTTTGATTAATTTGACACTAATTTGATTTGAGACTTGATTGAGCATCTGTCTAAAGCGTCTCTTTGGACAGCAACAGGCCAGTCATTGCCAGGCTGGTCAAGCTTTGGATTTCTACATTGAAGTGATGTGTTGTTGTTTGGGCAATACGATGCTTATTATACCCTTTACACATTATACAATATGTTAAGGCATTTAACACAGTATTATAGATAGAAATGCACTAGGTCCCCTACCCTAAAGTGTAAGGAACAGACTCAACAGTTTGTCTATCTGCTCTATTATAAGATATAAATGTCCTGCTAACTCACTAACGACCTACACTGGTAATTGAATCCAGTGTTTCCTCCAAGACCAGGGGCGTTAATGTTGCAGGGTTACACATAGGAAGCCCCACTGTGTGGGAAAGTGAGAGATTTGGGAGTTTTTCTTGTGGGAGATATTTTTCTAGCTCCTACCTTGGTGTCAGTTTTGTAAATATGCATGTCCTATTATGGCACTTCAGCTTTTTTTATCACTTGTTATTGGAAGCTACATTTATATGTATTTCATTGTCTATCTAAGTTGCCGACTGATTTGAATGATTTGATTTTATGTTACGCGTCTCAATGTATGACGTCATCTTTTTCTGAGATCTGTTGAAGGTCTGAGGACTGAAACATTATTTTCTTAACCAATCATTTGCCTATCGCAAGTGTAGACAATGTGTGGGAGTATTTTCTGTTTCTCTTGTGTGAGCTTAAAAGTGAAACACATTCTGTTTATATATTTTGTTCATATGAGTATAATAAATGCATTTATTCAGATGTTTGGGACATGCAGCACTGGCCTCAGTGGTTAGTGCTGTTTTAATATGCATAGTTAGGAATGATTTTTGTTTTAAAACACACCAGCGTCAACTGGAAATAATTTTTCAACCACCTTATGATAGCTTATTTCACAAACTCCGCATCTGTTGTTGTTGTTTCATGAGTTAATGCTCCTCAGCTACAAATGAGAAGAGTGGAAATCAAAGATTTGAAATGCACATGAAGAAGGATTTTGACGGGAAGTCTTTGAGTATAGGGAGCTTCAGTTTGGACGCTCCCGTAAATAAAAATGATGAGATCTGAAAAGCCAGTGTTGATGAATGTGAGTCTGTGTTCTGCAGCTTGACCTGATTTGACTTGATCTGCCTCTAGAAGATCATAAGGAGCTGAATAAGCAGGTACGAGCGGCGGCGATGAAGCCTTTAGCTCTCCTCAAACCTGAATTTCCAAGAAAGAAAGACGACACGGTATTTTATTATTATGTAATAGTCTTTTGCTGCAGGAAAGCGAGTGGTTACCTGTCTGAAATCTGTGAGTCATTGGTCTGTTTAGATCAAGCATCACATGGTATTAGCTGAGCTGTCACTGGCTGCTGGGCAGAGGAGAAATCACAGATGTGGATGCTTTAAAAAAGAAAAAAAAAAGAAAAAGAAGAAGCAGCAGCTCATATTGTGGTGTTAATGTGTAAAAACAAAACAAACCTCATACTTTTATTGTATCCACTGATCCACAACTACAGTGATGTATAAATATAACCATGCTAACAAAGAGAAGAGCTGACACGCTCCCAACAACAGACCCAGTGCTATTTTGAGTCCACTGTCAGAGTTATTTAGGGATGATAGCTCACTCAGACTTTGTTTTGAATTGCTGTTAATCTTTGGAGTTCATTCAGCGACACTTATTAACCACAAACATGGGCCTTATCAGCGTGGGTGCCAGGATGAGACAGTTTCCTGCACCCACAGCCCCACCACCACCACCACCACCACCCTCCCCCAGAGACACTCTGTGTACTTGGCAAAGGAGGTGGTGCTATCACATTCTGTGTCACAGCCGCACAGTCGTATTAAATGTGCGAGAAGGACCAGCAGTCTGGGAAATATGAGTCAGACTCAGGTTTAAAAAAAAAAAACTCTGCAAAAGTCATTAAATCAAGGTCGGGCAGGAGGAGCTGCAGAGACTTTCTTATTCTAAAGGTAAAAATAGTTTTAAAAAACCAAAGAAGATGATGTGGAGGCAGACTGATGTGGATGTTTTATAACTGTTTTTCCAAAGACTTGGAAACCCCCTCCCACCACTTTTTTTCTCTTCTTCTTGATACTGTATCATCTATGTAACGCTGTTAGTCTGAGTTATTTCCCCTCCTTTATCCTCCTCCGTTGCTGCCATTCATTCCCCGAGGCCACGGAGTAAGAGAGGGAGTCAAATCGAGCTGACAGGTCAACTGAAGCCGGGCTACTCTGACAAATATGGATACTTCCAGGAAAGTAAAAAAGGCTCTTTTTTCTATTCATTCCCCCCTCTCTAAAGTTCACTGTCCCGAAACTTTTGCAGTGAGTGGACGCTGCTGCACGCTTGTTGTTGTTTTTTTGAGTGATAGTTGTGTTGATTCAGTTAATATCAAAATCCATAAAAGGGAAAGAATCGCTGTGGTAATGAATGTACGTTTGGGGATAGAAGGGCAGAAAGATGAGGTAACATGCACGAGGATTTGATGCCACTGAGGGACTTTTTTTTCTTTTTTTTGACTATATGACATGACTTATGATTAATAGATAGGCCGGTCAGTCCATGTCATGATTGATATCTAGTAACCGCAGCCTCAATGCATCATTCAGTGACCCCCTTTTATGTCCTGTATGGAAGCATCTGTGGTCTTTATGCTTTTCTTTAATTCGCCAGCCATCTGTATGTCACCATCAGTCGAGAGTATGTCACAACATAAAAGCTGTCGCCCTTGAAATTATGCATGTAGCCCCCGTTACTGTGATTCATCGCTGTGCTTGTGGTGATTGACTGTCTCCCGTTGCCTTTAAATTCAAACGATGATTGTCTGCAGGTAGGGGGTGTGCATGATTGAAGTGACTCAACTTGGGAAACTTTTTTAAAGACACTTTGAAGTAGTAGTAAAATAAAAAATAAATGTCAAAAAACTAAACTGTGTTACTGCTAATATAATAAAAAAAAACTATTTCAGTTCATATTTGAAACATGCATTTACAATAAAGGTGGTGGTCGTCCTCCTGCAGCAAACTTTGCCACATGATTTAACACAGCAGGCTGGTTTATTTTCACTTAAGCCGATTTTGATTCTCATTACAGCCGCGCAGTGACTCACAAAAGTGTACTATAGTATAACATATAGCACATATGGAATATTTAAGTTGAGGATTATGTAAGATTGCCCTGTAGCTGTATCTGCTCTTCAGGAAAGGAAAGTTCACTGTGAAGTGGAAACAAATAGATGCAAGAAATGTAAATAACATTATTCTCTGCATTTATTCTTTTAGCCTGCCCTGCAGTTAATATATTACAGTGGGAATAATACATGCATGAGCCAGGTGTGTCTGTGAATCTGCAGGCGGCGTTCGGTCATGTCAGTGGACTAGAAGGAGCTTCCCTCTTCTTAGTAAAGCCGCTGTGGCAAAGACGTAAGCTTCTCAATTGGCTTGGGATTGGTTTGAGTGAGACAGGCTCATGTAATAATGTCAAAGTGGTTAAGCCCCCGGGGCATCTTTAAAGAGCTTTCAGCAGTCACACAGGGAGAAAGACAGGAGAGAGAGAGAGAGAGGAGGATGAGGAGGATGAGGACAAAGATAGAGAGAGAGAGAAACCCCAAGTACAGAGACCTCTTTTTTCCAGCACAGGCAGATGAGGAAGAAGAAGAAGGAGGAGGAGGAGGAGGAAAAAAAGGTGGAGGAAAAAGACATTTCATCAGGCTTAAGTGACGTACAGTAGCAACGAGGAGGAAGCGGGAGAGATAATGCGGATGGTATGGAGAGAAAGAAGAGGAAGTCGGTGATATCACACACCAGCAAACACACAACACAGATGACTAAGCTGTATTTCTGTTGGATTGGCCAATGCCTGAGCACCTCTAAAGCCTCTGGCAGTGACACAGTAATGTTCCCACTCTTCAAAGGAGTCTCTGTGATTTACATTAAAGAGGACTAATAGAGTCTCTGTAGTTATGGTTGACATATTCAATTCTACTTAGCATTTTAAATGTGACGCGTTAAGTTGCGGTAGGCGGTGAGAAAGAGAGCAATCCTGTCGAGTCTGAAGCGTTGCCTGTTTAGTGGAGGAGTGTGTATGTACTTCAAGATGCTTCGCTCTGACACAAAGCCTGGACCACAGCAAAGGCTACAGTGGAGTGGGCTGGCACAGTTTGGTTCGGCTTGAAAAATGGCCCACAGCCAAATATGTATTTATTTTTCCCCTCCCTCTTCCAAAGGTTGTGTAGGTAAAAGTAGAGCCGTGCTCAGGCTGTGTTAACATCTACCACTCTCTCAGGCCTTGTCCACACAGAAACGAAGCTTTGTCTTCGTTCTTCCAGAAGTTTTTCGTGAACACGTTTGCATCGTTTCAAAAAATGTCTGCATGCACACAAAACCACCACATATGCCAGGCCTGTAGGAGGCGTTGGGCAACATTTTGGCAAATTGGCCCATTGCCATAATCCCTGTAGTCATAGCAGTAGGTTCGTTACCTTTATTTGTTGGTGCAAGCTATTTTTAGAACGGCGGAGCAGAGCTGCTAGCTGCTCAGAGCTACGCTACGGAGGCTAATGGGATTTCTTGGTTTCCCTCAAAAAACTCAATACACAGTCCAACAACTCCAAAACACTCTGGTGGACAAGTTGTGACCTGCACATTCACAGAGCTATGAGATAATAACGGTACGTTACTAGACAGAGTTGTTTTAGAGGTAAATTCATGCAAAACCACTGATGAGCTTTCCCATCGGGAGCAGTTTTTCGGTAAGCAATCTCTGCATTTGCTTCGAAAACAACTCTGTCTCGTAACGTTTCGTTATTATCTCATTGCGTGGTGAATATGCAGGTCACAACTTGTCCACCAGAGCGTTTTGGAGTTGTTGGATTGTGTATTTGATGAGTTTGATGAGGGAAACCAAGAAATCCCATTAGCCTCCGTAGCGTAGCTCTGAGCAGCTCGCGGCTCTGTTCCGCCGTTCTAAAAATAGCTTGCACCAACAAAGGTAACGAACCTACTGCTATGACTATAGGGATTATGGCAATGGGCCAATTTGTCAAAATGTTGAAATATCCCTTTAATGATAAGAATGCAATTGTTACAAAAGTTATTTGTCCATGTTTTCACGCATCTTCATCTGCTTCCAAAATAAGCAAAAATTGCTGCTGCATATTTTTTTCATTTTCAGCAATTAGCCACAATATGCCTAACTTCTTTCCAGCATCCGTGTTTCTTCTCCTCTGAGTTAATCTGTAGCGTGAGCGAACAAAACGGCAAAACGATTAAAAAAAAAACTGCAGATACTCCTGGACTGGCCCTCGATGCCTTTTCCCTCAGTGCTAATTACATCTTCCTCACCTGTGAATGTTCAGCCTCAGCCAAGCAGCACATAGCGGGTTATTAATCAGCCACTGAGGTCAGAGAAATTCGCCGACTCATCCCCTTCTTGTCCTCAAACATGAATCAGCTAAAATCGCCTGCAACCGAAGCTTGAGAGAACACATCCGGTGGTGACACATCTGTCAGTGAATCACCTATTCACATCTGACGGATTAATTTCTCGCTCTCTAAGTCGCTCCAGGACGAACCCTCCTGTCTGTCATTAAGTGAGAGTTCCTGCCCCGTGAACGACGGCGAGCAGGTGAAGACACCGGTCGTCGTCCTCCTGAACGCTCCTCTCTCTCTGCAGGTGACACCGGGATTATTCTGTGACTGACTGCCATGGCTGTTTGTCATATTTACACGATCTGACTCAGGATATGAAGTGGAAAATTTAAAGGAGAGCCTCAAGCAGGAGCCGTCCTATTTATTTAAATCACAGCAACAAGAATATGCTTTTTTTTTTTCCTTTTTTTTTGTGCCAGAGAAGGAAATCTGTATGAATAAGAAAACTAACAAGAGTTGCCTCAGAGTAAAGTAGAAAATATGCTAATCTATTGTTTTGATGCCATAGTTTGATCAGTTTTATTCAGGGTTACGGCTCCGCAAATTAAATATCTGTTTAAACATCAGCTGCAGTATGTCTGTGTCAAGATAAGACTTCACACATATATACACACACACACTCAGAGTTTTGTTATTTTTCTGTGTCAGTGTGAGATATGCCTTTATAAGTGGTTCAATTAATGACTGAGTGCTGCATTATTTCCCTGTTTAAGTGGGTTATTCACAGATCTGTTTAATTATTTTCTACCTCATCTGACCATGTAATCTTTCCTGTTTTTCACTCGTGTGAAATACATCAGCCCACCTCATTAATCATTCCACATTTAATTAGGAGTGCACAGTCTAATAGCTGCTGAAACACGAGACCAAAGTGTACGATTCAGTTGATTCATGCATTTAGGATTCAGTACAACATGCAGAGGACTGTCACATGAGCACAGAGCTGAGAGCTGGAGCCAAACTAAATGAGGAGGACTCTCAGAGGGAGTTGAACTGAGCAGCCTCAGTCCATGTCCACATGTAAACACAAATGGCCAAAACTGGATAATTTTCTATGCGTTTGGGCCTGTCATCTACACCTAAATGGCGTTTTTGGGCCTTATAGCTCAACTATGCTACATTTTATCGTAATTAAACAGCTTTGGGGTCATTGTGATGGTTAAATAAATGACTTAGAACTTGTTACGAGGGAGAATGGAGGCTCTCTGCCTTCCACCTAGCATATTTTGGCCGAAAACCAACCTTGCAAGATCAGAGCCTCCGACCCGGTGTCCCAGCACTCGTCACGGCAGCACCGCAACACAAACGCACCCCGTAACCTGTAATCTCTTGTTTATGACAGATAAGACTACACAAATATACAAATCGTAATGTGTATATGATAAATAACGTTATCTACCGCTCTATTGATTGCTTTCTTGCCGGCTTCGTTGAAAACAAATGCACATGGCCAGGAGGAGGCTTAGCAAAACAGCGGAAAGGTGATCGGACTTGCATAGTTTCCCCAAACAGATATTTTCAAAAACTCCTCCTCGGCAGTAGACTTTTCAAAACGTGTTTTTTGCATTTACATGTGGATTAGGAAAACTGAGGGTAGTGACTTGCTGCCGGCTGAGACACGTACAAGCTCCGGGCACCGGGTAGCATGTTGCTGCTGGAGGAGCAGGTCGGCAGAGCTGATTGGTTAATTCTTACCATGACATGTGGTGCGCCTGCTGCATGCATGTCGTTACTCAGAACAAATGGTGAGGTACAACAAAGGTTAAACATTTGTTAACTGTTACAAAGAGTAAACGTTGTTATAAAGCATAATTTATGAGATAAAAAGGTAAAAATACATAAATAAATGAATACAACGATGAACATTTTCTGAGCTCTAAGGGAAAAAGAGATTTGGTTTTTCATTATTTTGCATGTAATGAAGTAGCTACCTTGGTTTTGGTTGAAGTTGAACTTCATCACAGTCTAGTTCTCTCACCCACTGTGGGCAATAATGGACATAATGAAGAAAAAGAAAAATTGCAGCCCTTCATACACCACAGTGTTATATTGTAATGGATGTGTACAGTCCTTAAAGCCTCTAACCTTGGAAATTGCTCCTAAAAATGACTCTCTTCATAGTTCTTATAGCTCAGGTGTTTCACTGTGTGGTCGGTGGAAGTGCTTTGGTCTTTAGATCTCAAAGTCACTTCTGGTGATATTTGCTCCTCTAGACCTTGAATTTCACCTCCACTCTGTCCTCCTTCGTCTCACATGTGTCTTCTGAGGCATTGTTTTTTTGTTTTGTTTTTTTAAAGATGAAGAGCACCTGAGTACAAGAGCACCTTCCTCTGCAGTGTCTTTAAAAGCAGACACAGTTAACTCGAGCTGAGTGTTTCGGGGGGGTAAATATACCGTATGTAGGGCACAGTCTAATATAGTTTTTCACAGCAGCAGCAGCAGTACTGGTTTGGCTTTTGTCAAGAGAGAGCAGCAGAATATAGACCTCCACTTGATAACAGTGAATTATTAAAACAGCTAACAGCATCATATTGGTCCTTGCATCATGTTTTTGTTTGGGACTCCCCTCTCCACACTGGTGCAGAGAGGGAAGTGTGTCAGTAGCGATGACTAGGAACACTAGTGCAGCCGCCGTCACCGCTGCACGTCACTGCTGTGTCTTTTTTTTTTTAGGGTTTCCCCCCCGGGAACGAGTCACAGATGTGGAAATAGAGAAGTGGGACATCTTCTGATTCAACGTCGACCTTCTCATCAACTGCAGAGACAATGTTTAAACTGGAAAATTCAATATAGGCTCATGAAGTGATAAAAGCTAAAGGCTAACGGCTTCGGAGGTTGTGACCGGTGCCACACATCTGTCAAACCATCAACATATTTAATATATAAAACATATTTTTTGTTCTTGTACATTAAAGGGATAGTTCACTCAAAATTGAAATTTCTTTTTCATGTCGACTAAGGGTTGGGAGAAGTTTCAGAGTCCTCCGTGCCTTCTCTGAGTTACAGGGGGGCTCTGCGCAGCACTGCACTGCCATATGACGGTAGCGAACGGGGCTCACTTTTCTTCGTCCAAAAAGACACCAAAAAACATCAAAATACCTCCATAGTGCTTGTCTGTAATGCCCCTCTTGTATTGAAGCCCCAACATGAGAAATTGTTCCGAAAAAAATTAAATAAGTATATGTTTTAAGCTTGTTTCTAGCGGAAGCTCCCAGTGTTGCTCTGCCGGAATCTCGCACAATTTGCGGAGCCGTGAACTGGGCGTCAATGCAAATCGCGCAAGATTTGCACTGACACAGGCAAAGCAGTGAACTGAGACACTGGGAGCTTCCGTTACTAACAAGCTTAAAACATAGACTTATTTAATTTTTTTCGGAACAATTTCTCATGTTGGGGCTTCAATACAAGAGGGAAATTACAGACGAGCACTATGGAGGTATTTGGATGTTTTTTGGTGTGTCTTTTTGGACTTTTTGGAGCTCTGTTTGCTACCGTCATATGGACATGCAGTGCTGCGCCGAGCCCCGCTGTAACTCAGAGAAGGCACGGAGGACTCTGAAACTTCTCCCAGCCCTTAGTCGACATGAGGGTGAGTAGATAATGAGTGAAATCTTAATTTTGAGTGAACTATCCCTTTAAGAAAGTCAGTCACTTACAAGAGCTCTCTTATGTAAATCACTTGCAAAAGAAAGTTAGCAGTGTGTGTGTGTGTGTATGTGTGTGTAACTGTGGTTTATCCTCATGAGGACCCTAAGAACAAAACCTGGTAGAACAGAGAAAAGCATCACACCCTGCTCCACATTTCTTAGCTGAGAAAATCAATCGCAGCCAGTTCTCATTTCCTGAAACTCCACAGATCCGATGTATCATCCGTCAGCTCGTGATAACCTGCGCCGTCTGATTTCAGCGCTCCGACCATAACACCGCCCCAGATTTGATGAGCATGAAATGTCCTGTAATGAAGTGTGATAATTTCTTGACCCGATGAGTCGATTGGCACATGTCGTCCATAAATCTCTATATTTTTGGCGCTGGCTTTGGTTTAAGGGTGTCATGAGGGGGAAAGTGAGCGACTTTAAAGCAGAGCGCTGTCTCTTACACCTTTCTATTGAAGCCATATCACAGACAGCAGCAGAGAACATTGCTTTGTAATCAAAAGGTAAAAGAGTCCTTGATTCTTCGCACACCCACAAGAGGTAGCTTGCAGCATTTCAGAGGTGGGATCCATATTTCTTCTCTGCATTTGAATAACCTCATTGTGAATCCGGGGGTGATGATATCCGGACAAAGCCTGGCGGAGCTTAGGGACTTTTCTCACCATGTGACTTTAGAAGGAGATCATCAGCTTTGCAGCATTGATCATGGAAATCACTGTAATGTTGAATTTAAACAGCCACGGTATTTAACCTCGACAGAGCGGCGGCGCACCAATGTATTGATTTTAGATTCTTTTAGTCAGAGATATGCACAAAAAAATGCTACTGAAAGTTTCACATGTTCATTTGATCTCCTGATATCTGTATTCTCTTGTTGAGGTATTGCAGAGACTAGCGACATATTATAGTCTATAATGGTCTGATGAATGTTTTATTAGGCAACGTTACCCCCTTTCTGCTTCTACAGGCCTAAAGGGAGGAAGGGAATGCATATTTTATATTTCTCTTATTCACTTTATCTATCATGCATACATGGACATATTCTTCACATCATCACAGGATTATGAAAATTTAGTACAACAAATGTTTTACAAGTTTTGTTATGAATAAGTGTACACCACCTTTAGCTTCCTGTCTGGCTCATTTTGAACTGTATAGCCTATGAAAATGATGATACTGATAAAAGTGAGATGATGTCAATGATAATCGTCTTCATCGTCATCATGAGATGATGAGATTACGGTCAAGCTAGTAGCTCTATGTAGCTAGGCCTTACACTACTGTACGTACGTTCACAACAAAAGTGTCTTTAAAGCAGATATCAGCTTCACGGCCGTTTCGGCTAATGCTGCGTTCAAGGCAGGCTTTTGAAACCGTAAGTTACAGCTTCAAGTCACAACTACGACTTGGTAGCGTTCCAGGTAACCCGTAGCTCGTGTTTTTACCATCCTGTTGTCTGTGAAAGTTCCCTATAACGGCCACTCGTAACTTCCGACCCGTGAACTCGTACCAGATCGAACTGGTATGACTTCACAGGAAGGAAAAACACAAAGTACGAGTTTCTTTGAACGCACCATGAGTTAGCAGCCCCCGCCCTTGTCAGGCATCAATTGGTCCTCGTGCTACGTCACCACATTCACGCGCATCCCTTGGCTGCACACACAGCCCTTCATGCCGTTCTCTCTCCTCATTGGATAACACTTGTATCCCACAAGGAAAATTTTCTCCTCGGGTTACAGCAGAGCAGAGTGACGGAGAGACTCGTGTTTAGGCTGAAATACTTCATGTAAGTGATTGCTGACGGAAAATAGGACTATTTAGGACTTATATTAACAAAAACATTCCACTGATATCTGCTTTAACGTCTGCAGACGCTCTCGTTGCCGGCGGCCGAAGGGGCGGGACTTTCAAGCAGCGCTGCAGATGTGTCCTTTCAGGCTCTCTCAATTTATCCCGCTGTGAGAATCCCGGTCTGCAATTGGCTGCTGCTTCAGCGGCGACGCTCCTCGTTACATAAAGTTGAGCTTCTCTCAACTTAAATTTGACGCTCTGGACGCTCGCATTATGACACTCGCCACTGCCGCTGCTCCCGACGCCTTTCGCCCCCTAGCAGCCATTGAAAATGAATGACTTCCGGCTGCCAGGAAGCTCCCAACAGTGTGAAAGTACTATAAGGTAAATGCTGTTATGCTAACATGCTGCTCGCTATGACAATGGAACCATGCTGTTTTTCATTGGGTTTAATATTTAGCATGTTCCAGAGCCAGGCAAAGTTAAAGCAGAAGTAAGCGATCCGGTCATTTTGGGTAACTTCTTGTCAGCCGATGGAGTTAGCAGTCCCCGCCTTCGTCCCTACGTCACCACATTCACGCGCATCCCTTGGCTGCACACACAGCCCTTCATGCCGTTCTCTCTCCTCATTGGATAAAGGTTGTAGGATACAAGGAAGGTTTTCTCCTCGGCTCAGAGCAGAGCAGAGTGACTGACAGACCCGTGTTTCGGACCAAACACCCTATGTAAGTGATTGCTGTCGGAAGATATAACTATTTAAGACTTATATTAACACAAACATTCTTCTTCTGCTGCTTTAACAATGCTGAAATTTAGCTAATTAGAACCTAGCACATATTAGCCTATATGTCGAACCAAGTGAAATTTTGACCTGTTGATGGCACTAGATAAAAAGTTAGTTCTTGGGAACATGAATGATCCAAAGCAGGTGGATCAATCAACATTTCCCTCCATTCATGTTCATGTTTCCACCAAATTGTTGAACATGCACTGAACCTCACAAAGACATTAATTAAAAACATTAGTGATGTAAATTTAATGGCACATTGGTTACCTCTTCACTGAAATGTTCCCTGTGGTGTTTTAGACATCTAAAAGCACTACGCTCTGCTCCGCTCTGCTGCTCTGCTGCTCTGCTCATCTACAGGTGGTGGTAACATACAAACAGATACGCCTCAGTGCACCAGCACAGGCAGGAAAGAGCCAGACTGCAAAGTGGTAAATGTGGATTTAAACAACGTGAGATTTAAAATCAGATGAGATGCAAGATTTAATGTAAACATAACTTTTGCTTGTGTAAATAAAAACAGCACAGGATGCCGTAAGGTCTTGATCACCTGTCTCCTCCTTGCTTCACCTCCAGCCAGACTGTCTCCCTCATGCCATCAAAGGAAGTGAACGCATCGCCCCATTTTGTCGAATGCACCAAAACCCGTGGATCAAAGCCTTTCCAGAGGTTCAGTGACATTTTAAGCCTTCAAATGTCATCAAACATACAGTATGGTAATCGTTATTTGACGCAAGATCTGTCACTGTTTCAAGTGAGACGAAACATCAGTGTCTTCGGTATCGAGGAGCCATCTTCGGAAATTTTCTTTTTGATTGAGTTTATCTTCATTGAACGTCTCACATGGAGCCGGTCCCGGTGAAATAGTGATGAAACACCAGGCATGAGCTGCACAGCCAGGTGTGACATTCACACACCGGAGGCAAAGTGAATCAATTGAAAGGCAAAGCGTCGTGTTCATAGTTACCAGTCATTACACACAGAGACATCAGCACATCTGCTCTGTTTTTTTGTTTTTTTTCATACAGTACGACTCCACTTGCCATGATTACTGCACAACAAAGGCCAATCAAAGCTGTGCAATTATTACATCAGATAAATCTGTTCGGTAAACCCACAAATATGATGCAAATGTTACTGATTTATCTCTAATCACAGTGTCACTCACAACAAACCTGCAGATATCAGTTTTGCTTCACAGTGTTGGAATTCATTTTTTTCGGATTCTTTAAACATTTATCTCTGGTGCAGATGGTAACGGACGAAAAGCCGGTTGTCCTCGGTAACGGCTGGCTGCTGATCATTTGTCCGCCCCACCCCCCCAAGTCAAACAGCTGATAACAAATGAAGTGATTGTGTCAATTTCCCACACGAAGAAATCTGCGTGTATATTCTTGGAGGAACACCTGCGCAGTTGTCCGCACACAATCTTGTTGCTGCTGAGCCGCAGCAGATGTTTGTGCCAGCGCTCGAAGACCGTCCAGATGTCTGCTTCATGCTCGTTTTTTATCAGGAAGGAAAAAACAGAACACAAAGCAGACTGCATGGCATGCATGGGCCATTTAGAGACTATTATTCTGAGGAGAAGCATATTGAGACCATTCGGTGCTTAGCCTAGATTCCTCTCCATGCCCTTCTGTCCCCCTTTCTTCACTTAAAGTGGTTTTACTGAAGCTGCTTATTCTTCTGCATTATCTCTCTCTCTGAGAATAGCGGGTGGAGGGGGATAAATATAATTGGATTGCATTGTTTATTATGCCTCTGCACCGGCGACAACCACGGCCAGAGGCGTTATGCATTCAGGTTGTGTCAATATGGCCGCTCGTCCCATTTTTGTGAACGTCTCAGGAAGCCCTCGAGGGTCATTCTTCAAATTTTGGCACAAACATCCACTGGGACTCCTCAAGGATGCACTGATTGGAAATTGGTGGCCAAAGGTCAAAGGTCAGGGTCACTGTTACCTTGGAGCCACAACTCAAGAATTCACAAGCTAATTATGTTTATATTTCACATATACGTATGTGTAATCCGCATATAAATTACTTTATTAATCCCCAAAGGGAACTTCATTTAAATGATGTAGTAATTACATTTCATATCAAAAAGGTCAACAGTCTGCTTCATTTTTACTTTATAATGTTATGGAAAAACACTTTTGTAGCTGAGAAATACTTGGGGAGATGATGACTATGGTTCCCAGTTGGTCAGAAGCTGAAGACCTTGAAACTATGGCCACATCTGTCTTTGAAACAATGTCTACAATGTTATAATCAGCTTTACTGGCCAAGCATGCAAAAAAAAAAAAAAGATGCAAGAGTCAAACAAATCAGATGTATATAGGCTTATCCCTCTCACAAATCAAAAATTTGCCCCACTGGTAATACATTACTGGAGCAATAACCTCCACTCGTATATATTATGACCCTGGATAAACATAGATGTAAGCTGCTACCTGTTCTCTCTCTTTCCAGGTCAAACCAGCATAAAAAAGTCATTTTTCTGACACCTCTGGTCTGGTGGGATTTCAGATTGTTATAACCTTGAGAGTGTTAAATTATTGGCACGTCAGTTACACGTCAGGTTCCTGCAGCGGCTGTGAAACATACAGTATGCAGCTTTGTAGATATTTTAAGACCGTGACCTTCCTCCATTGGTCTCTCTCTCAGGTTTTCAGTGGCCACTTGAAATCACTGCTATTGAGGGAAAAAGAAAAAGGTAAAAAAAAAAAAAAAAAAACAGTTAGTTTCAGCTCAAATAGCACTAATACGCAGGAGCTGGTGACTTGTTGTAGCCACAGTAGGACCTTAAATAACTTAAATAAAAGCCTGTATAATCACACGTGCTGCACTGCTGCTGTTGTTCCGGCTCAGTAACGACAGGCAGCACTCCGCTGTCAGTCTGAGTGGTCTTTCTTTATCTATGAACATCCCGTGGGCTTTTACAGTAGGCCAGTCTGTTCTTGTCCTACTTTTCCAGTGTGCCTGCCTGTCCTCCCTTCCTTGTTGTCTGTTAAATGTGACGTGCGGGGGCCCTCCCTTTCGCCCCGACCTCTCTCCACGCGGTATCCACGATAGATAGACAGACAGCCGAGCCACTATATAGCCTTGGAGACGGCTTTGGCTTTGGCTCTGCGTCCATCCATCTTGTTTCCGTGCCTCTGTAAAAATCCAATTCCCTCCTCTCAATGCACGCATCCTCGCCGACACTCATCCATCTTTCGCTTCCCATGAATCTGGGCCGTCTGGTCAGGTGCTGCGAGCACATCATTTGTTTCAGTTAGTGTTTTATCCCCCTCAGCCTCCCTGCTCTCTCTTCTACACTCCCTCCTCCTCTTCTTCCTCTTCCTCCTCCTCTTTTCAGATGGCCAGGCTGTTGGCCTGTAGCTCACAAAGGGGCCCGGTGACGCTATGTTCAAGGATAACAATATCACAGTGGCAGGGACGCGATGAGCTTCGACTTTTTCCGCCGTCAGCAGCTGCTCTAAACCAATAAACAGGATGTTAAATGGAGAATCAGCGCCATATAGCCAGGTTGTTGGCAGTACCGTCGGCCATAGTCCAGACAGCGGTAATAGCATCATTGGTAATGCTGCGGGTCTCAATGGGCTGTAATTGAATGTGACTTATTCAGTTACACGTATACGTCCATGTCTCCCAGTGGGGCTCGGAAAGTGTCTCCTGAGTTTCGTCTTGCAATAAAGACAGCAGAGAGTTTAATAACAGTAATGTCAGCGTAATGGCTGCTTCCTGCCAGTGTAATTGAAAATCCGAGGTGTCATATTGCGTCTTTGTTTTTTATGGCTTAGTGATGCATTTGTGTTTCCTCCTCGGGAGATGGCTGAAAATAAAACTAAATCCCTGTGCGTCTCTTTGGTGATGCGTTTTTATTGCATATAAGTCCCATCAAAACAAAATACAAAAAAAAAGGGAGGGAAATAATCACATTACCATTAAGACCCAGCAGTCGCACACACTGACTGGTCTGATGTGGACACTTGTTGACCCCGGGCTCACTTCCCATTACCCACGTTGCCTTTCTGCAACCTTGCTGGGAGGCAGAAATCGCCACATTGTTCTCTGGTAGCTTCGCTGACATGAAATCGTTTTTTGCGTGGTTGCAGAGCTCGGTTGTGATGGAGTGTTGTTTTCTCAGCGAGAGCGTTTACTCGAATCAGTAATCAGTTGTATCTACACCATTTACAAACAAACACCCCCGCACAACAGAGCCTAACATCAAGTCTGAGTTTCTCTACTGGTACTGGCCAAAAAACATGAAGCTGTAGAGCTCAGCACTTGTCACGAAACACTAAATTAACAATAAATACACAACATATAAGATACAGAAACATTTGTGAACAGGTGAATTCACTGTTACAGGTCAAATATCAGATATGCATTCGTGTTTTCCCCTCTAGACATGTAGCTAGCAGATTAAAGGGATAGTTCACCCAAAATTCAAATTTCACTCATTATCTACTCACCCTCATGTCGTCTAAGGGCTGGGAGAATTTTCAGAGTCCTCCGTGCCTTCTCTGAGTTTTTTTTTTGGAACAATTTCTCATGTCGGGGCTTCAATACAAGACGGACATTACAGACGAGCAGTATGGAGGTATTTGGATGTTTTTTGGTGTGTCTTTTTGGACGAAGAAAAGTGAGCCCCATTCACAACCATCATATGGACAAATACTGCTGTGCGGACCCCCCCCCCCCCCCCGTAACTCTGAGAAGGCACGGAGGACTCTGAAAATTCTCCCAGCCCTTTGTCGACATGAGGGTGAGTAGATAATGAGTGCAATTTGAATTTTGGGTGAACTATCCCTTAAAGACACTTCATATCTTACATTTAGACAATGAAGAATGAAAGTAACAGTCAATAAATCAAAGACATTCAACATTTTAACTCTCTATCTGTCGTTAAATTATTATTATTGTTGCACATTTTTACCACTACCACTGATTTTATAACTTATTAGAGCCCAGTTGTTTTAAAGTAGAGTAGTAACAGACTGTTGGTGTGTTATTCTTTCCACTTGTAACAGCAGCTGTAACCTGTTGTTACTGCTAGGGTTACGTAAGCTCAGAACAGGCCCAGAGCTTCTGTATCCACCAGTCAGACATGCGTTAATTACAGCAGCTCTCTGTCTGTCTGTGAGACTGCAGGATACTGCTCTGATTCACAGCTGCAATATTCAAAAAATAATTATGGAAATCCATTGTCATTCATTAAAATTGTCAGCAGCGAATCGAGGCCCGTGACTGTCCAATCATTATCTTAGCAGCAGTCGTAATAATAAGGAAGAGCAGAGTTGGCAAGCCTGGGATTTTTCAACATGCTGAAGCTATAAGAGCAGAAAGAGGAGTGACGGTCGGTGTCCGAGGAGATTAGACGGTTGTTTCTTTGTCAAAATACAAACCAAAAACCCAAGAAAAGGACGTGTAGTTCAGAGTTCAACGTTTAGAAAAATAATCTGTACTCTGTCAACTCCAGCTTTAGTCAGGACTCCCACATTTCCAAGTAGTGTCAATGGTGGCACTGTCATCACAGACAAGAACATAGTACATTACATTACATTTATTTTTATCATCAATCAGACAATGAATTGTTTGTCAGCCAAGCTAGACCCATAGGAATCAAAACAACATCAATACAACAAAATCAATATGAAAAATCAATTAAAGAATGGATCATATCCTCATTAAACGTTTGCAGTTTAAATAAATCCCAGATTAAACAATTCTGGGACACAAAACTACACACACACACACACACACTCATGGATATAAAGATTGACAGTATTTTACCGGCATAAAATGGAAAGAAAGGAGGGCTTTCATTACTGTCCGTTTCATCTCCCTCACCACATTCAATCATAATATCAAGTAGGTAGTAAATAATACGTTTTACCACCTCATGCCTCACACACACACACACACACACACACACACACACACACACACACACAGAGGCAGCTGAGATAAATTGTTACTGACACTTAAAAACAGTCGGAAGAAATGATGTACTTTAGTCCAAGTCCTTCCTCACTGCCCCCTCGAGCCATCTGTCACTCTGGACTCCCAGACTCCTGGTCACCTGTGTTTACATGAATGTGTGTGTGTGTGCGTGCGTGTGCGTGCGTGTGCGTGTGTGTGCGGCGCGTACAGGTATGTGTGTGTGTGTGTGTGTGTGTGTGTAGCTAGTGACAGAAAAAGCACCTTTTCTCTTCATATCTTCCCGACTACTTCATCTTGTGCTGCAGCTCCAGAGAGAAAGACAAGCGAGACAGAGAGGGACAGGTGTTGTCTGCCTCGGGAGACTGCATCTCTGTCTCATGTGTGTGTGTATGTGTGTGTGTGTGTATGTGTGTGTGTGTGTGTGTGTGTGTGAATGCACCCGGGGCAGCAAGCCTGTAATTGTGTGTAGGTGTGTATGTTTTTGTGTGTTTTCATTTAATAGTCGCAGCCATGCACAAACACATATGTACAGTATGCTCAGCGTGTGTGTGTGTGTGTGTGTGTGCGTGTGCGTGTGTGTGTGTGTATTCGCTGAGGGCAGTGCATCCCTGTCTCCTGAGCCAGGTCCTGCAGAGTTAGCGTGCTGCGTTCACAGTCGGTCTGCATTTTACCAGCAGTCTCCATTTACACCGTCTGCCACTCGGCTGTCGTCGACTGAAACATACAGCAAAAGGCTTCTGCTGTTTATAAGAGATACAGGTGTAGGTAGGTGCAGAGTGTTTTATGGTTTACAGTCTTATACTTATAAACACAAATAGGCTTAACAATACTACCACATGGTTGAAACAAACACACACACACTGCTCTGTCTTTTATCATATTCAATAAACAATAAAACAAGTGAAGAGGATATATTGATTGAAAGGAGAGTGTGAGCTTTGGAAAGTCTGAGCTGAGTACACAAGACGAGGGGACTGGTGTTTCAGGACTAATTTATTCTAATTAAGGGATCTGTGCGATTGATTTGGGCAGCTAATTGACTTGTAACTTTTTAATTCTAGCAAATAAAAGGAACCAGCTTCTCTGTCAACAACCAGTTTCCTCCAGAGGCTCCTCCACATCTGAAGTCCTTTCATCCAATAAGGACACAGGCAAAGTTAAAATAAAAGTTTGACAAGTAGCAGCCGACTCATGCCGGCTCTGTACGAGTTTTAAATCACACAGGACCTGTTTTTAATGGGATTAAAAATCAACATTAGAGTTTAATTTATTTATTTTTCAATGCAAAGTCTTGTGATTTGAAGTCAACTGAATGCAATAACAATAACAAACTGAAACTTAAACTTCATAACACAAAAACAGAATGACAGTGAAGCAGACACGAATCAAGATGAACGTACTTGCAAATTACAGGGTGCTGCTATTTTCTTCTCTTTTTAAAAAAAAAAGCGTGGTTGAAGAATATAAAAAGTAATTTCTTGGTTCATCTCTAAGAAGTTTGAGTGTTTAGACCGGCTCAGCTCAAAACATTAATCAGACTCTTCGCTCCGCTGTCAAAAAAAGCTCCTAAGTGGTTCGAAATACAGCAGCTGATTAAAAGTTGCATCGGCGGAAAAAAGAATAAAATATCGAGGGCAAAAATTACATTTAATGAAATCCTGTCTGAAGGAAACCTTTGGTGATCCCATTAAAACATCTGCAGGAAACAGAAGGAAAAAAAGAAACTGTGTTCCCCTAAAATAACAGTTTTAAAACGTTCTTGTCTGAACTTGTTCTTTTGAACTTGTTCAAAGAGAAAACCTGCCTAAAGCAAAACTATAGCACCTTAAAGTGGCCCATTTGTAAAGTTATATGACCAAGAAGAAACTGGTTTAAATACACAGAGGAGAGACGATGGAGTAAACTGGACTGTAATGGCTTGTTATTATGTGTCCTAATGATGTAAATGTTCAAATGTTTAATGCCTGTGTGCATGTTTGAGGAGATCAGAGGACGTCTGTGTTTGTATTTGATTTGTGTGGGCTGATTTTATAATAAAGAGCGAGGCGAGCAGATCTTTGTCCAGTGCTTCAAAGTCAAACCTCCTTAGAGGAGCAAGACCAAAAACTTGGCTTGGACTTTTTCAACTTATTCTTGTGTGTGTGACTGTTCAGCCCTGAGGACGGCCTGAGCTGAGCTGGCTGCCTGTCCACCTCCTTCTCTCTGTACTTCATCCACTCACTCGGAGCAAACATGAAAACAGACGTATAGTCCTCAAACAGCTTCTGATCTGCTGCAGAGCTCAGTCCTCCTCAGTGGTTGTATAAGATTTGGGCTCATTTAAATGTTTGTGTGTTTAAGTGAACAAGCTTCTGAAGAGTTATCAGTGTTTTATTAAGTTTTTACTTAAATTCTCTCAGTTTAGTTTTGTCAGTATGACAGATACAAAGTTTTTGCCCACAGAATTTGATTAAATATGATAATGCACGTCTTGGAAATTAGCAATAAAAGTGAGTGTGTTTAATATATTTAATCCATCTCATTAGTGAGATTTAATATCTTGAGTGAAGAAGTTTGCAACCACTCCCCTCCCCTCTTGCACTTTCCAAACTTGCAGGAGAAACTACGGTGGCCTGCAGGTAACAAAAAAAAAGAAAAAACAAAAGGCACTCTTTGAACCAGTGTTAGGTTTGTCCACTCTGGGCTACTGTAGAAACATGATGAAGACCGGCTTCCTATATGCAGATATGTAATTCTCAGCCAATAACACACAAAATATCAAACAGTATTCAGATACCGACTCCACATCCTTCAGAAAAATTCAGATTACATCTAACCCTCAGTCTGTTAATCACCACATCATGATAATATGATTATACAAAAAAAAGTCTTTGTTTCACGATCAAAGGGATTCAACAGGATTATTTTCAAATATTACATTAATAAATGAATATAATGTTGGCACTTGTTTTGTTGCATTAACACCCCACCCAACCCCCTCCCCCTCTCTTTCTCTTTCACTTTCTGTCTCTCACTCACGCACATGCATGTAAAATCCATTATTGCAGTGACCACATTTAATCCAGTTGCCATATCCGCTGCCAGCTACTGAGTCATTAGCATAATTATAACATGCTGAGAGTTTTTGGAACGAGCGTGTGATTCTTTCCAAAAGCGTTGTCACACTGTCTCACTAGTGGGATTCATCTTCAGTCACACTCAAGTTGCCTCCCATCTGCTCCCTGAATACTACTAATTGTATAAGTGGGCAAAGTTCTCCTCGTCCTCTTGATGAAATGGCCCAACAGCTTTCAGAAGGACCCTCGTATCTTGGCCTCTTTTTCACCAGCGTTTCACTCTTCAGCTCGATATAGTTTTTCTACAGCATCGACGTAACTGTGAGAACAATTCGTACATGTACTGCAGTTAAAGCTTTGGCTTGATATTGCATCTGTAACTCGGTGACCTCCACCACGTTGTGCAGTAATTGGATTTCATGGTTGAGAAAATTATTTTCCCTCTTATCCTTGCACTCCTGCATTACTCCAGAATGAAGGAGGATATTAAAAACATACACTTACACTGCAGTGATGATGACAGTGTTTTTATCTCAGTGATGTGTCATGTCATGTGTGGGTAGAAGAGCAGCAGCCATCACTCTAACAACTTGAGTAAGATTCAGAAAGTATGTGGTGAACAGTCAACTCAACTTCACAAGTGACTTGTGATGTATGTGATGCAGTATTTATATTCACTGTTGAACCTGTGGGCAGAGACACAGTCTAAATGGAGCGACTTTACCTCAGCCCAGCGGTTGGAGCTGGTCTGAAAGCCTGGACTGTGTGGACTGGCACATCTGGATCCACCACTGCAGCTTCAGTAATAATAGTATGCTGTATGTACTAGTGTGAATTTAACCCAACATGTGACGGCTATAGGAATAAATAGAGCTGCCATCGCAATCTGTGCAGCAGTGTTATAAAGGAGACATATATGCCCCCTTTCCACAAATGAAAATACTTCCCAGGTGTCTTAAAGACACATGTGTGACATGCTTTGGTCAAAATACCCCAAGGATCAAACATCACAGCTCTTTTCATGCTAAACAGCCCTTTAAATGCAAATGGTCACATGCAATGACAATAAAGTTATTCTATTCTATTCTATTCTACACTACACACGTTAGCGTACACACTACACCTCATTGGTCTCTCCTGACGTGGAGCCAGGGCTCGCATAGTTGTCTTCTCCTTTCCTGCTGGCGATGATAAAGCCTCCGCATGATGAAGACGTTCATCCGAGTCCCAACTAGGCTCCATATTGGGCATGGCGTTGATGCTGCTGGTAGCAATAACAGTATAATTATCATTGCCCACGATGCCATGAACTTGTTAATTCAATTTGCAAGATTGCTACTTTGCTAAAGATCTAATTTGAGGAGAGCTTTGGTGACATGACTACACCATACGCACACCTGTTTACAAACCAATCAGTGTCAATTGTAGGGAGACGCAGCGTACGTAGGTAATGAGGCCAGGGCGCCATTATGTCATAAAAAGTTCTTTAGTGCACTCGCATTAATGTAGAGTGAAACTAGAATCAACCGGCTCAAATGAAGAAGATGTAGCAAAATCACCAACCTAATGAGTCGGACTTTCAGATGTGAAAATGCTCTAATGATTGGGATTTGATTATCTGACAATTATAGGCTACATAAAAAAAAAGCAATCAGGGATAGATTCAGTTACCATATCAGCTAATATTTTGTTTAAATGTATACGTGACATGTAAAGTAGCTTGTCCTAGTTAAAGATTCAAAATTCAAGATTCTTTATTGTCGTTGTATAAGAACATATAATACAATTTGGCGCAGTCACAGACCAGCTCATCATAATATGTATAAATCTCTAATACGTGACATGACAAATATAAATATGAGTAAATCCTGCACCTCGAAGCAGAACAAAAGTTTCTGCATCACCATATCCCTGTGTTCAAGAGGCATGGACAGACCATAATGACCCTCAAGAGCTCTCACTAAGTGATGAATAATGCATCAGTTCTTCCCAGGACACCACAGGGACTGTTATCGTGTTTAGATCCACTATCTGTTTTGTTTTTTTGTCACATCACCTCTTGCAGGAAAATAGGAAGTTAAAGTCCAAAGTCAGATTTGACCTTTAGTCCTCGTCCTGCTGAATAAATGTTTTAGTGAGATTTTTTTTTTTCAATTAAAAGCTGCACTTTTCCAGCTGTGAGACATCTGCTGTGGTAATCGTCAATCATCAGTGCTCTCGATTTAGCTGCAAAATCTGAAACATCTAATCTAATGTAATTGTTTCTCATTTGAGGCCAATTTCCATCAGGATTTAAAGTCCACGCGCTCCATCACTGAGAGAGATTCTCCACAGTGAACAGACATTTATAATGCATTTCCCCTAAATGAAGAGCCCAATCAGCAGATCCCCCCAGCCTGATACCTCAATCTGCTTCCCAATCTCATTTCTAATTTATCTTACTCTGCCCCAATAAACCCCGGTGCCGCGAAGTGCAATTTGACATTAGTCCTCCGAATCTGCAGTGGGCAATGAAGCAAGAGAAGAAGAAGAAGTGGTTTGGCACCGATCCCAACCCCCCGAAACTCCATAAAGTGCCTTTCATTTGTCTTCTGTTCAAGTTCATCTGTGCTTCATGAATGAGTTTAAGAAACGTGTGTGAGGATCTTTTCCTCGGAGGAAGTGTAATGGCTTCCTGGTGTAGCTTCAGCTGTAAAGTTGAAGGAGAATCAGCTTTACCCATTAGCACCCACTGTCTTATAGTACATCTGCAGTCACTTCACACTTTAAAGTAAAAGAAAACCCCTTTTATTCCATGGTGCAATTAATGTGTTCTGTATTGATAATGGTTACTAACAGGGAGGAGGGAGGGGGGTCTATTACTGTATGTTTTTTGTTCTTGTCATTTAAGTTCTTCTGAAGCCGATAGGAGATGACCTTTAACACTGTTCAGAGGTGTGTGTGCATTTGTGTGTGCATTTGTGTGTCTGTGCAATTTTCCTTGACATTTTATGGCAAAAGGTCACTGCACTTTTGAGTTTTGTGTTTGTTGATTCTGTCCCAAAAAAATCAAAACTAAACTCAGTGGCGGCGAAACTGTTTTTCTTTGTTGTTTTTTTAAGGAATTTTACATCAGTTGTTGTGTGGACGATGTTCAGGTCGAGCTGCTGCGTCCATTGGCCATTCTGGACATTTTGTGCTCGAGGAACATGACATTTTTGTATTTTCGTCCACCTCTAAAGCTGCAGCAGGTTCATGCTGCAGTATCTAGGTATTAACCAACCAACCAACCAACCAGGGGAAGCTTAACGTTTTTAAAACCAGCACAATCCCCTGGTTTCAGTCTCCAGTTCATCCTGCATATATATGAACCAATTACACACAGAGAGTCTGGTCGAGGTGTCTCATGGCTCCTTCTCTAACATGCTAATCAGCTCATACTAAAACACCTTATACCAAGGCTTAAAGGTATACGTTTGGGGTTTTTGACATGGGGTTGTGTGAGGAAGTCATGTATACTCAGTACATCACCTGCAGTAGATTCAGATTTGCATATCGTGATCCATGGCCATGTTACAGTGAACTCTGTAGGTGTGTTTGTGAGTAGGGATGTGGTTGTTCGCTGGTTTAAAAAATATAGCTCCAAGGGACAGTGGTGTTTTCACAGGAAGATACAAATTCTACATGAAATTTATTATTTTGGTGAATATTTGCATCTAAAACCAGTTTTTTGGGGGGAGTTTTGGCCATGTGCACAGCAGCACACAGCTCTGCTTCTCTACCTGTTATCCTCGTCCGCTCTCTTGACCGATCACAATCTGCTGCAGGTGATTTACTGTGTCTGCACAACAACCTCACACAACCTCACCTCAAATAATCCAGAACTGTCCCTTTAAGGGGAAAGAAAGAGGACTAAGGATGTCAACAGTTACATCCTACGGCCTTATGAAGAGTAATAGTAACATCCAAACATTTGAAAACAGGTCAGAAAACTACTACAACCAGACATGGTGGACGGGAACTCGTGTTTCATAATATTTTGAACCTCTCACAGTTGGTGAATATTCAACCCTGTCCTCCTCACACAGACGATGTGACAGCAGAGGTCTTTTATTCAGACACTTAAAATGGTAAATGGTCGACACTTCTATAGCACTTCTCCTCCTCGGCAGACAAATTCCTTTACAGATTGTGTCTCATTAACCTGCTCACAGCTAAAGGGTGATGTTGATGGTGGCTGAGCTGCCTTACAAGGCTCTGGCCTGCACACTGGGTTCAGCCTCTTGAGGTTAAATAAGATGATTTAGTTGCAAACCATTGTTGACTTTCTCCTGCCAGAGGCTTCTTATGGTTCTGTGAATAGTGACTGTTGCCACTCAGAGGCAAAGGCAGAGGTATTATGTGGTTGTCACACCAAAAAAAAAACCTATTTGCAAGTAAGTTTGGGATGCATGGTGAGGTATGAGTTTTACAGGAGGGAGTACCATCGCTTCTTTTCTCATGGTGGCTGTCAGAACTGATGTCATTTACCCATATTTCCCCAGTTTATATCACAAACTTAACCAGAGAGAAAGAAGTGTTTTATAATAGGCTCTGACAAACATTAATTTCCTCCCTGTTCATCAGAAAATACCACATGAGTCATTTGGATCACAAACAAACAATTTTGTTATTAAGAATCGGAGCTAATTTCCGATGCTTCCACCTGATTATACATTTGGGAGCACTTGGGTTTGAGACAGTGATGCAGCAGCAGCAGTGAGCGACTTTTCATATTCCACATAATGAATGCCTTCCAGGAAAGACTGTGCTTTAGTTATTCCCTTACAATATTGTGTCTCTCCGATTATTAGCTTCTCGCTCCATCTTCCAGTAAAGTCTCTGCAGAGCAGCTGAAAACAAAACTAGCTCTGTTCTGGTTTGACTTCATCCTAAAATCATGGATCTGTGCAGAGACGACGTTGTTGTTTTTCTCTACAGAAGAAGATGAAGAAAAAGAAACAGCCCTATGAGACGCTCTGTTTTACCGTGTGAATATTCATCCATGTATGTGTCATCCACTGTACATTCACAGGTTTCTGATGCTGTTTGTTCTTTTGCATTAATTACTGGTGTTGTTTTGCGTGCCACCCGCTCCCTTTGTAAACTCGCTACTATCAAATACTTGAACAACAGATGAATACCAAAAATATCAAAGAGAATATCCAACCGTTTCCACGCTGTGTGAGTTGGACGTGTGTGAGGGAATAAAACAGTAGCAGGAAAACGAAAAAAAAAAACACTCAACACAGCAGCACATGAATATTAACACCAAGGTTGTACCTTTCTACCACACCGTGTATCTGAGTGCTTCTGGGATTGATGAACAAATGTGTTTCCTTTCTGAATTTTTTTAAGGAAAAAGATAGAATCCATAATGCACAACAAGAGAGAGTGCTGGGATGCAGTTTTGATGTGTGACCTCAGAGAGATGGTCGGTCTCACAGAGATGTTAGATGGCACTTGTCAGACCATGAGCCTTTTGTAGTCGCTGCTGAGAAGCTTCAGCTGCTTCTCTGATAACGGAAATGATAAAAAAAATAAAAGAAAAAGAAAATATACAGTGTGTTTGACAGGGTTGTAATGTAAACTTAACACAGACAACAAGAAATAAATGTAATAAAGTCAATGAATACAGCAAATATGCAAAGGCACACCATGCAAGTGCAAACACACAATCTTGTGTCCAAGTGCTGATCAAACTCTCTGTCTGTGTGTTATCAGACGAGACACATGGAGTGTGTGCGACTGTTTGCACAGGCCCGGGGGGTGGGGTGGGGGGTGAAGAGAGCCCCCCGATCCAACATTGTCGTAGCTGCTGTAACACTGCAGGTGTTAGAAAAGCGACTGGAATATGGATGAGTGGGGTAGACTGCCGTGATTGAAATGTGCTAAAGCAAGTCGGTGCCTTTGTACTACGCTCCGAGGTGTGGGAGAGAAGAGGAAGTAAAGAAGAAGAGAGGGAGAAAGTAGGGCAGCGAGAGAGTAAAGTCGACAACAAGGTGGAGCTGCTTTCTGATACTTCTCTGGCCTGAGCCTGCACACAAGTTGCCCTCAAGCCACTGGTTCTCAATCAGATTATTTTAACCCGATTCGCAATGCGCCGTGGCAAAGCCTTATCCTCGGCTCTGTTCGCGCCTGTGTGTGGGTGTGTGTGTGTGTGTCTGTATCAAAGTATGCTCTGGGTTTTGTTGTGGGTTAACAAGGAAAGCATGACACGGTTTTATGGGTTCATAGCAGACACAAACGCTGACAAGTTTTTTTCTTCTCCTCCTATCTCTTTCAGGAAACTTGATCGAGCCTTGCGAGCGATGAGCAGCAGCCAATGTGAGTAATTATTTTCCTCAACACTCACTCAGCTCTGGGTTGTTTTTCAATTAAATGAACAATAAGCACACAAACAATCGTGCATGCAGAGGGCTGTAGCCTTGAACCTGCATGTGACCTTTAACTGCCTCCTCCGCGCTAACCATCAGGGAGCGGGATTCAACGCCGACACCGTTTGTCAGCAGCTAATTGCTATTCCCTGCAAACACACTGATGGGACATCAAAGGTTGACTCACTGCAGGACAAGCCAGTGAAATTCAAATTTTCAAACAACCCCTTGCTTCAGTGTTATGCTACCGAGTTGCCACTTCTCCTTCTTCTTCTTTTTTAAGTTTGTCATCCAGTGCAGAAGGAAGGCTTAAGGCGCCATTAATAATGGATGAGGATGTGAGACTTTGCAGCGAGTTTTCTAGAAGCTTCAGTGCTTGCATTTAAAAAAAAAACTGGCTCTCTGTGCACCTGGAAACTCGGGTCGTCGCTTTCAAGCAGATCTGGAGGCAAAGTGGTCAGACAGAGCCGCTCGCAGCAAAGATAAGACGCTGCAGCCAGGGCCGAAGCCAGGGTTAGAGAAATGGTGCGCTCTAGGGATGTGAGTGTATGTGTGTGTGTGTGTGTGTGTGTGTGTGTGTGTGTGTGTGTGTGTGTGTGTGTGTGTGTGTGTGTGTGTGTGTGTGTGTGTGTGTGTGTGTGTGTGTGTGTGTGTGTGTGTGTGTGTGTGTGTGTGTGTGTGTGTGTGTGTGTGTGTGTGTGTGTGTGTGTGTGTGTGTGGGCAAATACCAAAGCATATTATTTGATCACACCTTATTGTTTTCTCTGTGTCTCCCTGCAGCGCTTAGTCTCGTCATCATCATTAGTGTCTAAGTCATATCTTCAATATGCCTCTTTCTCCTTCTGTTTCACACACTATAAAGAATATGCAGCCTCACATCTTAATAGTGATCTTTAACAATATACTGTAGAAGCCAATATGCAAAGGTCTATATTATCTTTTTTTATTATATTTTTGTCCTAATGCATTATAAATGAGAGTCTGGGTGCAGAGAGAAACTTAATAGATTTCTTAATACTTCCAGTAGTGCTGATAATCAACAACCAGGGCATGAGAAGGTGCGAGTGTGTTTGAGAGAGAGGAGAAGATGTTTCTCTAAGTTATTTATCGTGCAGTCAGAAAGCTGCTTCATCACTTTTGGACCTGACCCACAAGAATCTATTGTATTGTATTTTCTATTGAGCTCAGCTGAACTCAGGCTGACCTGCACATTACTCGCAGGCAGGGAGAGTGCAGGTCAGGAGAGACTGACTGAGCAAGAAAAAAGTGCTACTTTCAACCAACACACACACACATCGCCACAACCGAAACAGCCCTAATGACACTCGTGCACTCTCACGTGAAAATAAAAGAAAGAAAGCCCTGGAAAATCCTCCACAACGACGTGCATTATCTTTTCATGGCTGTATCCTCCCGTGACCAGAGGCATCCCACCATGTAAATTCCTGTTGCTGTCAGTGGAAGTGCTGATGATGCACTCGTGCCCTCTCTCACAAATCACAGCGGACACTGAATAACTAATCTGAATTAAGCATTTACTCATCCATCCAGGAGGAAAAGTTCTCAACTACTGTTTTTTTTCTTTCTTTTCTATCCAATTGGATTTTGCTTTGACTTTTATTTTTATCTATGAAAAAAATGACCCAGGTCCAGACCTCAGTTTGAGCTTTCACAGAATAAATAAAAAAGCTCACAGTTAAATGTTTTATAGTGCATCCACTTTTCAAGTCAATAAATGTTGGTAGTAAAACTTCAACCCAGTGGAGTTAACAAATGCACTGCAAAATATGTTATTTTTACATTTTTATGGGAAACAATATTGCAATATTTTTCCACCCATTACTGACTGGGTGACGCTCTTATTTTGAAAAAGGACAGAGTTTCAGTCCTGGCTGCTATAATTGTGTGTGTTACAGAAGGATTGAATGCTGTTAGACTCACACTAAATATCAGTCAACACAAGTTGTACAAATCCCATCCGCAGCATCGTCGTGAACATGTGGATGTGCCACTAAAGGGATTTTACAAGGCTTCTTCTCCAGTCTGTCATTTAATAGAAATTTGAACCTCTGCACATGCCGCTGCACCGGATTCAGTTTAAGGATTATACCGACAAACATGACCACTTCTCACACACAATGTCAAGCCAGTGTCCTTTACACACACACACTCACACACACACAAGATTCTGTCTTTGTAGTTTCTCTCAAATCTTTACCACCACATGTCTTATAGCCTATCACATATGTGTGCTCTGAGAGATATGCATTTCCATACGATTCTTGACATTCACACACATGCATACACACATGGACACATCTGCAGACCCACACATAGACACACACACATCGCCACTTTTTCTGCAGAAACAGGGGTCCTGCCAGCCGTGTTGCTGTGGTTAGGAGATAACAGGGAAGCTCCAATCACAGGTCTCCTCACAATCCTCCCCATAAGGCCCCAGATGGGAGTCTCCTGAGGGTGGAGGATGAGAGGTTGTAGCTGACATCGCCATCACAATGGGCCATGGAAGAGGTGTTAGAATTGGATCTTGAGGTTGCATTTGACTCCAAGCTTTTGTACAGTAACCAAGGAACAAAAGGTGCGCCGTCGCTTGATCACCAATTAATCATACGAGCGCCACCGAGGCCGATTAATTCACGCTTTGCTTTACTGGGTCAAAGTGAGAGACATGAACGGCATTTGCCAGAGGATAATCAGATCAATGATATAGCTTTACAGGGGGAAAGGCAAAAAAAAAAAAAAAAAGGATACGGCCGCAATATTGAAACACTGTGATCAAAGCCGAGCTCGCTCTGTGAATGAGAATGCAAGGGGAGAGGAGAGCAGGGCTGCAGAGGACAGCTGTGATTGATGCCGTACTCTCTCCGAGCTGTCTGCACACACACGCACACACACACACACAAGGAAACTGTGGCAATTTCCGTGAATCAGAGAGTAGAACGTCTTTTGTCTCCTCACTCCTTCCCTCCTGTCTTGTCTCTCTCAACACACTCGTATTATAGAGTGTTCATCCCGCGCTGTTAAAAAGCCTCCCGTGAGAGCGGACAGTGAAAAGTAGGCATGGAAACACTTCACAGCCTGACTGGGACAGTGCAGAAGTGCTCTTATTACCATCCTACACGCTGAATACAGACTGGGAATCACTTCTGAAGGATGCAGAATTATTTCATCACCATTTGCCGCCTGTAATTTACCACATTCAGAATGAGGCGTGAACCACCCGAATCCTCTGCCTCTTGTGGTTTATTATGACGCCTAAACAAACATACTGTAGATGAATTGTTGCTTTCCCCCCCCCTCAGGGATGAGGTGTACCTCTGAAATCTGTGTATGTTTTTGATGAGTCATGCCAGAGAAAACATTAGTCAAATGGATATGTCCTAACGCACGAGGACAAACTCTCTCCCACTCACACCGTGAATAGAACATGTAAAAAATTAATTAATGTCACTGTGTGTTACTATGTCAAGGTCAACATCCTCTCTGACTCAGAAATCCTATCAGCAAAGATCCACATTACCTGCTTCAGTGCAGCCGAACGAGGTAATGAGTCCCAGTGGTGATATTCAAACCACGGTGGGAGGGAAACCTCTCGGGAGACGGTTGATTAAGGCTACGTCCACACTGATATACTTTGATATTGAAACGGCATTTTAAAATGAAAATAATCTACATCCAGACGAGTATTTTAGCCGCGTGTCATTAATAATTTACATCCACTTTAAGGCGTCTGATAACACACATCACTTGTCCGTCCATAGTCTTTAGCTTCTCTCATGCAGAATAGAGGCAATTATAGCATCATAAAATTCAGAATTTAAATGAACATCAACAGACGAGAAGGTCAGCAACGCTTGTAATTCGTGGTCCGTGCTGCGTTTATGACTGTCAGTTGAGGCTGATGCTGTTAGTTTCACCAGAAAAGGGTCGTGTGATATGAATGTGGCAAACCAGGGAAGGATATGATGTAGGGACTTACCGATTATCTGCATGGCTGATGATATCGGCCAGTATTTGGCATTTTTACGATAGTCGGCATCGGGAGTGTTTTTCACCGATATGTGATCAAATAAATTTATTTTAAAATGTGCTCCTTTGGCTCTGATGTCACCACAATGTCCCGCCCACTGAAGAACCAAGATTTGTGTTGGAGTTTGTGTTATTCTACAAAAACTGTAGGGTCTTTTTATTAGGGCTGGGACGATATGCTTTTCTCCCGATTCGATTCTTCTACGATTTTTTGGATGGCGATTCGATTTAAATTGCGATTCTACGATATTGCCGATTCTCTCGATTTTTAGTCTGCATTTTTAACATTTATCTGCACACAAATACTGTAGGAGCCTATAAATTAACATACTCCATTATAAAGTGAACTTAAACCCTTTTCAAAGCCTTTACTCCCTGTATGTAAAAGAAGCTAACAAATACACATTGCACAATATTTAAAAAATTTCAAAAAAAATTCAAAAAAAATATTTTTTTTCAAAAAAAAAAAAATTGATTTTTGAAAAAAAAATCGATTTAAAAATCGTCAAAAACGATATCACGATATCTATGTTAATCGATTTTTTCTCCCACCCCTACTTTTTATCACAGATTTTCACAGTGTACAAAAAAGAAACAAACAGTATTCAGTCTAATCCCAGTTGCTTTTCTAAATTTTGACACCAAAATTTTCAATTTTACTGCAAATGAATGTCGGTTATAATATCAGTTTCCTTAATTACTAATAAACAGTATCGGCCCTGAAAAAAACACAAAGTTCGACCCCCAATATGATGTCACTCTTTTAGGAATAGAGAGAACGTGTCTCCATTATTGTTTCCAAAAGTCTCAGTCTCTGTCCCTGCAGACCGGAACACAAAAGTTGAGCAGCGTTTCGAGAGGCCTCCATTTTAAGAGTCAAGTGTTAACATAGCAAATGAGATGTGTGTCAAAACTAAGACATACTTCGGTGGAGGTGGCTTAGTGCTGATAATGTAGAAAAAAACACCTTAATCATAACAATACAGCAGACATTTATTGTCCTTGTTTACATCTATTAACACCTGGGTGGTAAATTAAAACGTTGGCAGATAATCCTTTGTTTTCCTGAGTGTGGAGAGAATATATAAGAGCATCTTTGTCTCTGCTTTCAGCATGTGGTGCCCTCTTCAGCTGTCTGCTGTTAAAATTAGTTTTCCCATTATTCCATCTGTTCCTCTGTGTATTGAGTCGGTAACTTCTCAGCCCGTGGGGGAACGTGTCGAATTCACAAGTCCACAGGTTCTTCAACACCAAACTGAGTCATTTCACCTCCAAAGCAAAAATAAACAACAAAACACATGTTTTTTTTTTCATAAAATGGCAGAATGTATTTTGTTGCACTTTTTTGTGCACAGTGAAAGTGAATTGAGAGACAATAGTTGTCCTTTTCCACTACACAGTTACAGCTCAAGTTGGCTCGATTTGACTCGACTCGACTTGAATCAAATCGATTCAACTCAGTTTTGGTCATTTTCCTCGACGTGGGTGGGGTCATCATAGCATGGCTGCTGCAGTCACTCTGTCTAACTCTTTTTTTTAGATCCCCATCGACGGACAACAGGATGGTTTTCCACATGGCAGCCATTTAACTTGCGTGAAAGAATAACAGTTGCAGTACAGAGCAGTGGTCGCTGTTGCTGGTTTTTAAAGATTGCAGAAAAAGGTTTGATTCTTGTGTCGGACGTCAGGCTCACGACTCTTCCAGTGACGACACTCTGGCCAATCAGTGGCTTGGTCACTTGGTCGACGTCATGTTTTAGTAACGGCTCGGCTCGCTTGGAACCTCGCCTGAGGAGTTACCAAAAAAAAGTATCAGTTACCTGGTACTATCCCGGGTGGAAAAGAACTGAGAAAAAACTGAGTAGAGAATTGAGTCGAGTCAAGTCGAGTAGCGCTAGTGGAAAAGGGCTGGAAAAGTAGCTGATCAAGTAAATCTGTGAGCTGCATTTGATCTTGAAGTTCATAATGTCGTCTGAAAACAGAAGAAGACATTTGTTAACAACTGTGGGAACAAACTGTGAGCTGAAAATAGAGACCCAGGTGTAATTTATTTTACCTTATTACACGGCTCTATTGAATCCTGCTCTCTGATTGGTCCAGCGCTGCGTTCTGCGGTCTGTTATTTCTGTATAACGGACCGTCGTCATGTATAACAGACCGTTGCTAGGGACGCCGCTCTGATCAGCGCAGCACAGAAAAGAGAAACTATGCAGGATATTTACCTTGTGTTTCATTTTTACCGTCATTAAACAGCTTCGGACGCTTCGGACTAATAGCGATGTTAGATAAATGACTGGTAACTTGTTACAAGGAGAGTGGAGGCTCCTCCACATCGTGGCTGGAAACCAGACCTGCTGATCAGAGCCTCTGACCCAGTGTCAGCTCTCCTCTCGTCTCGGTGGCACCGCGACTCCGCGACACAAACGCACCCCGTAAACAGTAAAGTTAATCTCTTGTTTATGACAGATACGACTACACACAATACACACAATACACACATCTTAACACGTGTATGGTCATCTATCGATCCACTGATTGATTATCAAAGGCTTCAAATGCACGAACGGGAGGAGGCTCGGCAAAACAGCGGAAGTGACCGGTCTTGCAGATTCGCTAAATGCAATTTTAAATCGATGAAAGTCGTATTTTGATCAACATTATGTTTCAAATTAATTATTTCACTCGTAAACCGTGTAATAAGCGGGATAATGTACAGTTGGTCGGTTGTTATGGAGAAATAAACCCCTTCATGTTGAATGAAACCCCTCCGCTTCGCGTCGGGGTTCCATACAACCTGTCGGGGTTTATTTCTCCATAACAACCTCCGAACTATACATTATCCCTTACATACACAATATCAATCTCAGTGGTGATTTGATAACAGGTTACATTAACTATGGTGCCCACATATACTCACAAAAAGTTAGGGATATTTGGCTTTGGAATGAAATTTCAAAATGCATTATAACCTTTAGGCTACATGTGAACTTAATTTGGCCTTATTATAACATAACACGCTGTTCTCTAACAAGGTGAATAACCACAAAAAATTACAAGAACAAGTGTCTGAACCATGAATCGACCACTAAATGTTCTAGTTCATTGTGCCGTTCACTTTCCGGCTTCATGAGACCAAGACGACACCTAACGATCCATCAACAGTACCAGGACATGTCGAAGCTTCAGACGATGGGATGTTGTCAGAGGGAAGTGTCCACTGAGCTCAGGGTGTCAGAGTGTCATCAGCAGGTTGAACAGAGACACGGAGAGACTGGAAGAGTCACAGAAAGACAGAGAAGGACGTCCTCTGGCCACATGACAACTTATTGACACATGGTGTTGCTGTGTTATACCCACCACTGTTGTTAGCTTTTGATTCAATAACTAGTTTGAGAAGAAATTGCCATTCCATACTTCTACTTCAATATCCTACTTTCATGATATAATATCACTGCAGCGTAAACTTTTTTACAATTTCCATAAATTTCACCCAAAAGCCGAATGAATATCCCTATTTTTTTTTTTTATTATATATTTTTCAGTGAATACTGCAGGTCCAACTCAATAATGAGCTGTGATCACAAACCGAATCCTGCAAAACTAATGTAATGACGCTTCCATCACTCTCAGCTGTACTTTGTGTGAAGTTCTAATTAGCAAATGTGTTGCTACCAAAACTGCTGAAGAACGACCTTTAATGAACTCCCTCGTCTGTTGTTTATCAGAAAAAAAAATGCTCTGCCCACATCGCTCCTCTAAAAAATCCGAGCTCTGGGTTTTATAAAACTGAATATATATATACAGTATTATTATGTACCACATGTCTGCCTGTCCTTCTGGCTTTATGACTGTTGTCAAGACAACAGCTCATCCCCGGGCGGTTGACGGGTTGATGGGTTGACAGACGGCCATTAGGGTTATTATTGTGACGTCACGTGGGGGATTGCAAAGGCATGAAAATACAAGGGGGTTGACCCACTTGGCGTCCAGAAGGGACCTCTGTCCTCTGTCCCCTTGTCACATGACCAACCCCCACACGTTTCAACAGGAAGTGACTTTTCACCCTCGACTCTCACGGCAGGAAATCTCATCGCGCTGCTGCTGCTGCTGCTTCCTCTGTGTGTGTGTGTGTGTGTCAAGGCTTTGTGGATACGTTAGATTGAACTATGGCTATTGTGTGTCAGGCCAAGGGCATTTTGAAGTGGGTGAGGTTTACAGCTTATCCCCGGTGGGATTTATAGCTGTTGTGCCGTGGTTGTTCATAACAGGCTGTGGGTGACTGTTCACAGCTCATACACATGCGACGCTGCCTGCGACTCACGGACACAACATCAGGCTGCACAGCTTCACTCAAAAAAAAAAAAAAAAAACATGAACGACCGGCTGAACACTGGTCTGACGCTGTAATGTAATAATGACACCTCTGAAGTGGATCTTTGCAGTCTGTGTGAGAGCATGTGTTTGAATTGTGTCTTTGCATTCAATCTTCTTAATGTTTGTGCGTGTGTGCAATGCGTTCGTACTGTACAGTATGTGCACATCTCTTTGTCTGTTTGCATTAGTCCCTTGGATTTTGCCCTGAATCTAGAGATGGAGGCCACAGCTGTCGCACACAACCCTCTCCTCCTCCCTCTGTGCTTCCCTGTGTGTGCAGCACCCAGCAGAAGAGACACCCATCCCTCTGTCATTCCCCACTATAGAAAAACGCTCTCAAAGTAGCACGATGTCGCCCATGTCTGCCCACCTCGTCTTCAGCTTAAAATAGGGTTCGGATTGGCTGTTTTTATAATTAATAATACACTAAAATGTTTGGTCCTTTCAAATGTGGCTCTAATTCATGAAGTTAGCCCTCTGCAGATTTTAATATTTACAGCAGGAAAATGCAAAACACCTCATGTGGGCTGCAAAATGAAGCACTGCATTCAAAACCAGCTCCTCATTCATTCACCATATTATTGTTCAACTACTCATTGTTATGATCAATCAAAAGCATTTTTATCTTTGCTGGTCTTGTGTCCGTGTGTGAGCAAAGGATTCTGCTGAGAGAAACTGAGAGAGTCTATAGAAATCTGCAGAAACATAATTACTGTTGTAACTAAATGGTTTATGTTTCAACAACTCCAATTAGGCAGTGAATCAATCAATCTAATGCATCCATAATGGTTGTACTGTAAGGACAATTTGTGCTAAAAAAAAATGCCAATGCCAAAGCTGACTGTGAGGATGCAGCAGCAGCAGCATCAGCAGCCAGAATTAGGCTAAAATCATGTGGGTATCTTTCAAAATAAATGTCTTAGCATGAAATTCCTCTCATTGTGTTGCTCTCTGCTGCAGCTCAGTAAGAAAACACGGTGGAAACAGAAAAAGTAATTTCATGCTCAAAAGACTCCAAGGTAACTGTGGAAGACGCCCATTTGATTTCACTATCTCAGATCTCTTACACTGGATCATTTACAGCCAGTCTGAAGGAGCTGAATGATTCCACAGTCAGTGTGTGTGAGCGGGAGTATGGATAAAACCAGGCTGAACTTATTCTTTAATGCTCTACCTTAACCTCTTCATCCAACGTCATTGTGGAGCTGTTCTGTCGTCTTCACACTTCACAGTTGCAGAATCACAAAGGAACGTCAATAAGAAGGGAGGGAGGGGAGGGTTTGTACTGATAAGTTGCTGCCACGTAGATCTGAGGTTTAGGTCAGAAGAATAAACTACATCCTGTGTGTCATCTCACAGCTTCATGATAAAACCTCAGTAGCTCTTCAGTCGATTCAAATCCACTGTTTTTGGGGCTGATTTGTAATCAAACTTGACTTTGGACTTGAACCAGAGTGCAAACACGTCTGTGTGTTTGTTTATTGTGTGGATCATAGAAATTGATAATGATGCAAAATGTGACGCTGCTTTCAGCTTCACTGTTTGTTTGTATGTTGGTTTTATGTACATTTTCACATGAAACTACTGAGTTGCTCCAGAAATACAGAGATACAGAGAATACCATGGATATCATATCCCTGATGAGTAAACGCTGTCGGGAAAACAGTGTCTGGAAGTTGACAACAGTTTATGTATAAACGTGAGCCACATAAGAGTGTGTTTGTTTGTGACATTTCATTGACTCGCGCCTTTTAACTTCTCCCCTCCAGGCATCTATATCTATCTATATATATAAATATAAATCTGGTTGTTCAGAGCGTTTCTCATCTTCAGAGAGACAAGAAAGACGCTTCAAGTCTTGAAAGTTACAATAATCAGGTCTACATATTCATAAATAATCTGTGCACCGTTCCAAGAAAGAGCGAAAAGAGTTTTACACTTTCTTCAGGTGTAAAACACGAGCAACACCATCAAGATCTCCAGGTGGCACGTTTAGCTTCAGCTTTGGATGGAATCACTGTTTGTTTTTTGTTTTTTAATTTTAGATACAAGGCTTTTCCCATATCCTAAAAACAAAACAAAACACAACAACAACATAACATGCTCCTTTAACGTATACCAACTTCAAAATCAGAACTAGTTTTGAGGACATGGAAAGTTCCACTGGCACAATAAGCAGTGAAGTGGTGCCACTGTCTTTCACTGACTTCCTTTCTGGCTCGCAGTCTTCAGAGATGGGCTAAAATGAGTGGGTCATCTATCACAACAGAGGGGAGAGTGGTAAATTTATAGCTGTGAAAATAGGCCAGAGCACAGCACTGATGGAATAGATAGAGTGTAATTAGGGCAAGGTTAGCCTGCTTCACAGAGACACACACACACTGTGCACACACACACGCACACACAGGCATGCACGGCACGCACATATATACAATATTTATTATTAATTACGTGACACACATGCATAGAAGTGTTTGTGTATATGTGTGTGTGTGTGTGTTCGACACTCACAGGCGTTCAGTGACTGACAAATTATTCAATTACTTCTCACTTGAAGGAGCAAAGACTCATAACTAAAAAAAACAAAGCTAATAAAAAAAATCATTCCAACAGTCATAGGCAATTATTATTTTCGCAGACACACACACACACAAACACACACACATGCCTCACATATTCACACTCATTTACACCCTCACACCTTTTTCTGGGATAAACACATGCATCAAACACTCTGCTATCTGACACACACATCTCCTCCTCCATTATTGTCTGATCATCATCGCTCCTCTGGCTTGTTTTTTTTTCACATATGCAAAAAGGAAATTAACCTCCAGTGTTTGTCCTCCTCCTCCTCCACCTCCTCCACCACACGGCTTTCCTCTCTTCTCCCAAACTCCCAACTTCCACTCCTTCTTTACATTTCTCCTCCTGTCCCGTGTCTCCCCGGTGAACAGTTTACAACACATTTACTCATCTTCACGCCTTCTCGTTCCCTTCAGATTGCTCTCATTTTCACTGCAGTCGAAGCCCACGCCTTTCTCCCCACAGCTTTTCCCTCACTTCCTTCTGTCCCTTCCTCCTCACCAGCAGTCTGCAAGCGTTCGTCTGTCTTGTTTCATGTAACACACACACACACACACACACACACCGCCTTTAGACAGAGCACACACACACATACACACACACACAGAGAGAGAAGTGCCCCCCTGTCTTCCAGGGCATTGCTGTAAGCCTATGGAGCAGATGGGCTCAGGGCTGACTGACTGACTGAGCTGTGCTCTGACAAACCGCCTGTGTTGCTCAGATGAGGGGATGATGATGTCCTTTGAGCAGTTTCTCATCTTTATCTGGCCACTGGCTGAACAATCTGGCCACTCACAGGGTTTTTAACGCAAACAACACAAGAGACGTTTTCATTACAAGAATCAGCCAGTTTTATTATTTCCAACATGGTAACACTCTGATCTGTGAATGAATTTTTTTTTTTTTACTCTGTTTGACTATTTTCATCCCTAAATCAACACACAAGTGGGAAGCTGTTAAGTTAATTAACTCAAGTATTTCAGTTTTTGCCACCGGTGCATTTCTATTCCAGTACATTTGAGGGAAAAGCCTCTGATAGACTCATAAAATACAGTGTGTAATGCTTTTTTTTTTTTTTTTTTGCCAATAACTCTGGTTAGAGCGGCTCCTTGTCACACCATTTCATTTTCTCCACAGAAATTTATTCTAAACTTCTCAAATGGTTTCATAAAAATATAGATTTATGACCAGGTCAAATTGTCCAAAAACGATGAAAATCTGAGTTGTATACCTTTTTTCCTGCCTCATTAATCATCCAGTGAGTCCTTACACTTCTTTTAGGATGGGGCACAACTTCCACTTTGGGAACCACTGGATTAAAATACCAAATTTACCCATAATGCATCGGTATTAAGAATATAATAGTGAAACGAGTGCTTTTACTTTTTAAATTAATGTACAGGTACTTTTATTTAATAAGTAAATGGTCCGGTCACTTCTGGCACCACTGCAAATAAGCATCCAGGCTGAACTGTCCTGTCATTGCCTGATTTATGAACATCATCATTAGACAAAAAAGATACTTTTTAGAGACAAAATAGTTTCAGGCATGACTTTATTATTTTTTTTTTTTGCTTTCAGTCATTATTCAAACTTTATTTGACATCATCCACACGTAGCTTTTCATCACATCTCCAGTTCTCTGTCAGATTCTGTCACTGACAAACGACTCTGCTAATTCTCACTCTGAACAACTCTTCTCATAAAACCTCCTCACTCCATGCATGAAAAACAGCAGAGGAACCACGGATGGGAGCTTGGCAGGGATCACATAATGTGTAATGTGTTGACTGTGATCGCCCTCTTCTGGTCGGTGGCGTGAACTGCCCCGCTGCCCGGCTCTCATCAGAGTGAATGAGTATAAGGTCATGAATCGGACGTGAAGCCAAACGGCCCCTTTCCCCACTGGAGGAGCAGATGGCAGCTCCCCAGTGCACGAGGCGGGGAGATGCTGCCACCAGACGCTCCAAGCGGGGTGTAAAAACACACACAAGCGCAGACAAATTAACGGTGTTGTGTGTGTGTGCAATGTGTATTTGTGAGCACAAGCACTATCAATGAGTGTTGAGATGCATGCACACACATTTACACACATTTTCTGACACTTAGCCATTGAACACAGGCGTCAGGTGCTTTACCTAAATTCTTTACTTTGTCTTATCTGGGGGTTAAAATGTCTCTTGACCTCTGTTACCATTACAATACACTGTGACACTGCAGGTTTTGCATTATGCATAAACATTGGCTGCTGCTGCTGCTGCCAGGCTTCATTCTCACACAGCTCCTTTTTGTCCTGTGTAATATGAACCGTATTAACCTGCAATGACTTCCAGGCATTTTGAGTCACCATGGCGTGCTCACACACCAGGCTATTATTCAGCGTTTTCACTCAGAGGGAAAAGACTGAATCTTGAATTTTTTTCAAGAGGTGCTCTCTGTCTGCTATTGAACTTTTCTATTTTACAGAGTGACCAATAACTTAGATCTGAACCATTTGATAAACTTTTTTTCTCTCTCTTACACCTTTGTCTTATTTGTGTTTTCTCATTTTAAGTATGTACACTGACAGAACATGGACATAAAATGCTAAAAATGCTCTAAACATTTTGACTGGCAGTGTACAGTTTACAATCCTGTCTTCATTAATAACGCCACTATCACTGTCATTTCGAGCCGTACTGGTTGACACATTGCGGAGGGCATGCTAAGCTTAGCTGAGTGGCGTGTCGCGGCGGGATATGAGGCAGTTAGCTAATGTGGTGTAAAAGGATTTAGAGGATTTGACCCTATCAGCGGAGATGGCACTCAGAGAGGCTCTGTTAATGACACTAAATGAGTCTGTGCCTGCAGCATGCTAATAATGGTGCCATGAAAGCCTGGCTTATAATTCATATGCAGATTTTTTTTTTTTTGTAAATAGATGGTTGTTAGAAGTGTGTGAAAGTAAAAGGCAAAGTAACACACAACATGCGTTTCAGCACCTGCTCTGAAACTGTGAATTACAATCAGTGGCCTGGAAATGAAAAGTAATCTTGTCAGTGAGCTTCTTCTCTCACATCAGTTATTACCTGTTGAGCGCTGAACTGTAATTGTCTCACCCGCTTCCTCACTCCAGATTTTTTAGCTCTGTGATTGTGAATGAAATCACAGACAATTTTTTCAGTCAAGATCTGTTTATTCTGCACAAAAGATGTCTATTTGTTCCCTTGAGACAGGATGTGGCTGTTTTGTTTTCTGTTTTTTCTTTTATTTCTTCACTGTTAATTTTTCAAAGTGGTGATCGACCACGGGACACCTCATAGCAAACTTTCCAGTCAGGTGTTGTCGGCCTATAACCGACCTGACTTCCTTAAGATTAAATGTACCGTGCTGAGACTGAGAGTTATTAACTACTTTATTAGTTTTCTTCCCATCTGATGGAAGTCCTCAGGGGCCACTAATAACAAGATATCATTCATCTTCCTTCACTCCAATCAAAACCTAATTTACTGCATGCTGTCACACACAATAGACACTATTCATCAACCGTGGAAGAGCGATTAGACAGAGAAGTGTGGCTTATGACTATATTAAATTAGAACCAGTATACTTAAAGGGCATTTTGTGAATATTATAGACATCATCAGCATCATGGAACCTGATTTTAAGTGTCATTCTGGTGCCGTCATCGTTCTGCTCGTCTCAAATAGCTTCCAAAACTAACAATAGATCAAAGAAACATCTCTGATAGCCAAGGCCAGCAAGAAAAAGTCCAAATTTCTGCCTGGTTTGATCCACAAGCACAAGCAGAAAAAGAATCACTGATTTCAGGGGTTTCAGATAATCTGTATAGTCCCAGAGCAGAAGAGTCATTTCTTAAAGTGCATTCACTTTTTACGACACGAACAAAGATAAGGATGCAGCGTGGAAGATTGCTCGGTTTTGAATGTGACTTTCGACAATGGTATCTGCTTTATAGGGGAATGAAAAAAAGTAATCACATAGATACTAACCATTTTAGATGGCTCTCAAACCGGAACATTGAAAAATGAAAATCGCTCTTTTTGTTTAAGATGTAAGTATCTCCCTTTTTCTAAGGAAGAGAGCAGCAGACCATGGCTGATAGGAGGCCGAGATCAGATGTGTTTCCATTCTGTTTGTTTTCCATGTTTCTTTCACATAAAAAAAAAGCTGTTTTTCGATGTTAACATCCCATAAACGTCTGTGTCTTCTTTGCTTTACTTTTACATAATACTCCTCATCCATTGTCATCTATGCTTTTCCGTGACAAGAAGCACCATCCCTGCAGCCTCGCCAGCCCAGGGCATTGGCACAGCTTGACTATGAGGACAAGGAGGTGTAGTTGCCAGCTCCCGCCGCCCACCACCCGCTGGTCAAATCCTCTTTGCTGGTTTCACTATGACAGTCTGCCCACCATCCTTGGCTTGCCATGCAAAGATAGGACAGGAGCTGAGTGGCCAGTGCCAGGGATACCCACTGGAGGTGGGAATAGGAGAGAGGAGGAAGAGTGGAGGAAGAGAGAGAAAGAGAAACAGATGGAATAATGGGCAGAGACAGAGACAGAGTGCTACAAGCCGAAAAGAAAGGGCTCTCCCAGAAATTTGGCTCTTTTGTATCGCAGCAGCTAACCTGTAGGATGTGCAGAGAGGAAAGCCGAGGCAGCAGGTACTATTAAGATGTCTTTTTTTACTATAAAGATTTCTCATTAGTTGGTTTTGAAAGTTCAAATAATTCAAGGCAGCAACACAAAGTTTAATTGGATGGCGCTGTAATAGAAATGTTTGGGCGATGATTAATTCTTTGACTTCTAATCTCCATTTTCTGAATATGTTTAGACAGAAAAGGAGGAGATGCCTTTTCACTGGCAGCTGTAAAACCCCACATAGCTGTGGAGGTGTCTGGAGTTGCTGATGACTGCCGGCAATTGTTCTCTTTACCCATAATGGATGTCCTGACCCACTGGCTACAGCTTGTCTTTATTCCACAAGTTGTTTTTCTATCCATTTCCAGCGTTTTTAACACAGATGTTCGCTGTGGGAGGCGGTGGAAAGCTGGCTCATTCACTGCACAGTATTTCCCTCTCAGCCCTATACAGCGAGCCTGTTTGTTGTGTGGTTTGGCACATAAGTGGGTGTTTTTGTGTGGCTGTGCTGATGGGTGCTGTTGAGATTGAATATTTGCATCTGTGTGTTTTTATACTGTACATTTACCACATCTTAATCCTGCCTCCTTTTTTTTTGTTGTGTCGTGTCTTTCTCTTCTGTTTGTCTGTCTTCTGCTTCGTAGGAGTCACCCTCGAGGTCATCAGTCTACTCTACTCGGCCTGGAGGTCTTCTAGAGGGTCGGGGCCTCCTCGCCATCATGAAGGGGTTGGGGACCAACCGTAACCGACACCTGTCCGACTCCTGTGATCCTTCCTCGGGCCATCCAGAGGCCCTCTACCCTCAGAAGACCAGCACCCTGCCGCGCAGCCCTTACCTGCTGAGCCCGACGATGGACCACTACGGCACCATGGACCCCCACCTCTACCCTTCAGCCAACCCCGGCTCCTATCCACCAGACTGCATGCTGCCCCTCAACAACCAGCTGTCCAACAGCAGCACCTTCCCCAGGATTCACTACAACTCCTACGACCAGTCTGACTTCTCCCCGCCCGGAGACAGCATCGGGGGAATAAGTACGGGGACCATGGGGACGTCCATGTCCATGGGCATGGGAACGAGCATAGGCATGGCAGGGCTGAGCGGACGAACACCTATGATAACGAGCGGCTCGGCGACTATATCACACCACATGACCAAGAACCAGGCGCCGGCCAGTCTGATGGAGTTTGAGAAGCAGCTACCTGGAGGCCATGACGGATTCAGCACGTTGCAGTACCATCGAACGTCTGCTGTCGCTGCGGCCAAGCAGCGCACGGACAGCCCCGGTCGCATTCGGTACATGCTGCACTCTGTACAGAAGCTGTTTGCAAAGTCCCAGTCGCTGGAAAGCCACAACATGAAAGGAAATGTCAACGGTCGCTCCACCGGCAGCGGTGGAGGCTCCTCTGGCACCGAGGACAGTGGGAAGCAGAACCGTCGAGCCAAAAGCAAAGATCGGGGTACGAAATCTGAAGCGACCGCCAAGAGACGGCCACGCTCCAACATGTCAGGTTACTGGAGCTCGGACGATTTGGACAGCAGCGATCTGAGCAGCTACCACAACACTATGGCCATGATGACTCTGGGGCGTCCAACCGGCCACGAGAGCCAGGGGGGGCAGAGCAGATACATCCACAGCGGCTACAACACCATCAGCTCCTCCAAAAGCAGCAGTGAAATGAAGTTTCAGGCACTTCCTGGGCCTGGAGGAGGAGGAGGAGGAGGAGGAGGAGGGGGAGGAGGGGGAGGAGGTGTCGGACTAGGCGGAACAGTAGATATGGTAATGAATGATAACGATTATATGAAGGGAGGGTCCTGGTCCACGTTAACCATGGGCCATCCAAGACAGGTGATCCAGAAGGGCTCAGCGACTCTGGACAGGTCCATGCTCAAGTCCAAATCCTGCCAACAGGAACTAACCTGCAACTACCTGCAGGTTGGACGCAGGGTGAGTTTTTTATTTGAATTTGAATTTGAATTTATTAATGGATAGCCCCTTGAGATGTAGCATCTCATTTTCAAGGGGGTTCCTAGACAGACATATAGAACACATGACAACAATACACTACATTACATTATAGACATACATAACATAAGACAAATACAGACAAAAACAGACATCTTGCTCACACACTCCCACACACACCACCCCTACCCACATAAGTCTAACATACAGAATAGAGATATTGAATAACAATGTGAACATAAAAAAACATAGTAAGAATAACAAAAATGGAAAAAGAAAGAATAAAAATAAATGAATTAATTAGAAACAAGAGCAATTTGTTTTAAGATAGGAGTATAGTGACATCCTGAAACAATGAAAAGAGGTACAGTAATAGAACGCAAAAAAGGAGGGAGATCATTCCAATCCGATGGGGAGTTATGAAATATTTATATTTACAGACTCATAAATACCTATTCATTTGTGTAGGTTAATACAAGAAACACAGTATTACAGGGTTGACTTTATTGTGTTTGAAGTTGTTTATTTTTCGTAGGATAAGCCCCTCGAGTTGTCACAACTCATTTACACACATAACATAACACATAACATCAAGACATAACACAACTCAGCATGATACAATAAAAGGAAACAAGAGAATACAGTATAATACAATACAGACAATAAAATAAAAAGACAAGACAGACATACAAGAGTCACCTAGACAAATTGCAACCAAAGTTTGTACAAATGTTAGATGGGATATGGTGACAGAGTCAATTAAAGCATGAGCAAGATGTTTCAAGATAGGAGGATAGGACTTGATTAAAACAGTTTAGTGATTGATTATGGGTCTAATACCCACAGGTAAATGGTTCCAGTCATTTGGCCCTTTGAACATAAATGCTTTTCTACCTATTAATTTACTATTGTGAGGGACTGAAAAATAGGGATGAGTAGTTTGCCTGGTTTGATAGTTGGATGGTAGTTTATTATTCAACAGCTGAAGACTAATTTTAGCCACTTCGTCCTGCCTGTAGGGTGATTGGAGTAGCACATTAGGCCGAAGCGGGGGTGCCAATGAAATTCCATGTCGGCGGATGCGCAGCGGTAGCTACGTGAAGGCCATGGGAGACATGGAAGACAGCGACGACTCGGAGGGAAGCCCCAAACCCTCTCCTAAAACTGCTGCTCGCCGCCAGAGCTACCTCAGGGCCACGCAGCAGTCTCTGAGCGACCAGCTACCCCCACGCAAGTAAGCACATGACCTTTCAGCGGCCATCAAAAGAAGATGAATAAATAAATAAACAAACCACCCTTTCCTGAAGTGAAGAGGAAAAGGAAGGAAAGCACCATGCTAAGCTGCACTCAACGCCAGTACGCAGGAAAATATATAAATGCATAGAACATGCACACACACACACAGAGCCAAGCGGTGTCAGACTGACTACCACACCTCAGCTGTGATTTATCTCTCGGTCTCACAAAGTGTCAGTCTAGCTATGAGGTTGTAGACATCATTAGTGAAGGTTACACAAAATGACACAGAGTTTCCTTCGCACTCAGCCAGTAAATCACCACAAATGGGTTTTCTTCTGCAGCACGAGTGACTGGCACTGAGCCTCACTATACAGGCGATCTACATTACTGTACATACCTGAGTCAGCTGTGTCTTTTAAAAAAAATAAAATTAGAAACAGATTCACAGTATTTTATTTGTGTCTAATGTTTAAGAAAGACAAGTCTGGCATGTTTTGCAACAGCTACCCAGATTTCATTACTCAAAGTGTTTGGCACATTTACAGAGAGACATTCATAATGGTCTAAAATGATTGTGGCCTCGAAGTTTCGGCAGCGGTTACATCTGCTTTCTGAGAGTAATAAGTGATAATAATAGTAGTGTACTATTTTTTTTTTTTTTTTTTTTTTTTTTTTTTTTTACAATTCAAGGTCATCCTTCTATTGCTCTCATAAGAAACGGTTCGATCACCATGTGTGTAGGATTTATCAGCACACTTGTAATCAACTTTATATTCACTGAAGTAGTTCAACTGAATTGAACTGATTGACTGAATAAAGGGACAACAAAGCAGCTTTAGTTTTTGTTGTCAGGATTGCTCTCGAGTTTGAAGGTTACAGTGTCGAAAATGCCACAGCTTGATTCCATTCAACCGAAGCAATACTGCAAAAACTCAAAATCTTTCCAAGAATATTTGTCATATTTCTTGTCAAAATAACTAATTTCTTTCCACTCACAAATAAATCTCATCACCTAAAAATGTACTTGTTTTTAGATCATTTCACTTGTTTCAAACAAATCTTCACTTGAAATAAGTAGAAAAATCTGCCAGTGAAAGCAAGTTTTTTGTGATTGTAGTTAGAAAGAAAAACTTCCCACTAACCCACTATCAGATTTTTCTACTTATTTCAAGTAAAAAATATGCTTGAAAGAAGTAAAAAGTGTCAAAAACAAGCTACTTTTTATGTGATTTTACGTACAATGAGATTTGGTTTGACTAGAAATAAGACAAGAAAGACAAGTAAGATTTTGAGTTTTTGCAGTGAAGAGGACAGGATCTGGAGAAAGAAACACACCCACAGACCTACCTGCCTCACACACCTCCACACGAATAAAAGATTTCACATCACTTTAAAGTCTGTGTTTAAGAAATGTGAGGATTTGACTCTTCCCTAAAGCGTGTTTGAATGACTAACCGTACTCCCCCCCCTGCTAATCCCCCCGACCTATCCAACCCCACTCTCTCCACCTCGGTTGGTGTGAGCAGCAGAACCCTGGATTACACCTTGTTGCAGGGGGAGCTGGATGCCCTGTGGTCTCCGCTCCACAGTGTGTCTTCTCTGCACCAGCTGGGCAGGTCAATGAGCAGGTCAGTGATAGGTCTGTAAGCCACGTCTCAGGGGCGCGGTGCAAATACACTTATGTCTGATTGGATGGTATATCATCATCATTGACTTTGCACTGCCCCCCTCAGATGTACGTTAAGTCAGAGGCAATGCCAAATGCCAAACTCATGCTCTGCTGCCAACGACTGCCAATCTCCCTTAAGCTTGTAAATGCCATCTGCCTAGTGCTTTTAGGTGGAAAGAAGCTGAGTCTGACACTATTCAAACGGGGGAATGGGGGGGACATCTTTGTGCATAGACCATGGCATGACAGTTTACTGTCATGTTACAATCACTGTGTGCCAACAAAGAATATGTACCAACACGACTTGAGCGCTGCTGTTCAATTAAACCTACACCTGTTCTTTGGCTTTGGCACCATGATAGATCAGAGAGCTCTGTACATGCGTCGCCTCACATCACTGGCTTTGCATGCTCAGGTGCTACAACAATGGATGGTAACAAGTAGATGAAATTGTAATTCAGGCTGGACTCGGATTCATTACGGCTCATGAAAGTGGAAGTGAAAGGGATGACTTGAATAACAACTTTATCCTCCTTCGATCTCTCTTTCAATTCCAGATTTTGCTGATGTTAGTTTTCTCCCCCCGATCCATGTTTCCCTTCTGCCTCTCCGTCATAACACATGAGCATCAACTGTTTCTCAGAATGCGTCCTCATGCACTCCTGACATTGCTTTTTAATTTTCCTCTTGATGTCTTGTATCTTTAACACGTCTCCTTTATCTTGTCTCTCCTCTCATCTTCCTCCTTCACCAGCTGTCTTCCATCTCTCAGAGAGCTCTCCAATAACCGCAGCCTGGACAACCTTGACTGCATCGAGGGAACGGGTTCGTCTTTGCCACGCTGGGATGATGATGACTTCAGCCAGGCCTGCAGCACCTTGGGCAGACGCAGCTGCCTGGGACAGGTCAGTGCTCCTCTGCAAACTATCAGCAGAGGCCGAGGACTGTTTCTCTCTCCGTCGGTTTGTTTCTCTCTTTCTCTCATTAGCGTAACTCATATTTTCCTAATGAGTTACGAGTACATTTGTACTCATAATGTTCATAATTTACATCACTTAGCTCCGAGCAAACTCCCCTCTTTCAAATAACCAGTCATTTTCAAAGGACCCCTTTGTCTGCCTTGAGCTACAATCATTTCTGATGTATAATTAGCATTTTCCCAGATACAGCCCGACAGAATGACAGTAATAAAATGAGCCTCCGCTGAACAAAGCATCCATATTTTCCAACTGTATCTCATATTAATGTCGTGAACCTAAAAGCCAAATGAGTGACAGTGGTAGCTTTAAGTCTACTTCATCTACTTACATAAGAGCTATTAGCCTCCCACTGACAAGGTCACTGAGATGATGAACAGCTGTAAAAAGTGCCTCTGATCTTTTTCAATGAACTAGTCAAATGAGGCAGTCCGGGCTATTAGTACCGGATTTGCTCCCAATCTCTGACAGGTCACTGCTTTACAACAAATGTGGCCAGCACATGAATGTATCGCTATAATTTGCATGCACAGCTGCAGCATATGGAAACAAATTTAATATTCATTAAAACTTGAACTGGTTGAGGTCAAGTTGTGTGATTTTGAACTTTTTGAAACAAAATTGATTTGAAGAGGGAAAAGTGAAAATCACTCACAGCCAAAAACTTTAACATGTCTCTGAAATGTGCATCGCTGTAGCCGCCAGATGTTCTGCTTTGTTCTGCTTCATTTTCCATTTTTTTGCTGAGTCTCTTGTACTTACCCTCTTATATCCTTCTGTTACCAGTCATTAACCCATCAAAATACCTCACTTCTGTTTTTCTTTCACACATTTTTGACTTGCTGAGGCTGTTTTCTGTCAGCCTACAGAATGTGAAACCCATCATCTGCAAAACTGGCTCTTCCTCTTCAAAGGAAGTCGAGGAAATGCTTCACTCTTCTATGAGCATGTAGTTGCTGTATGAAAAAAAAGGACTCAAAACTTCAGTCAGACATCAGTCAAAGTGATGCCTCTTGCCTTGGCATTTCTTTCATTTTCTGCACCTTCACAGTCCTTATTGGGTAGATCATGGGAGAAATGTCAAAAAATGAAAATGCATTTGACAGATGAAATGACATCTCCTCCAGAGTCCCAGCCTTAGGGGAGTTATAGGAGCAACAGTGGTTTCGCTGGGCTCAGCTCTGCTCTTTCCACTTCTTAGTGTAGTTTTCACACAACTTTTACTATTACTACTTTTTGTTCCATTGTACTGTATCCCATCAAATTTGTCTCACGGGTGAGAAGAGCGTCCTTAAAAATAACTTTCCACACACACGCTGCCATGTCTTTGTCCTGTCCTCTCTGCAGCTACGGGACCTGGAAATGAGTCATCACTATGAGGACCGCAGCTCCGAGTCCACGTACAGAGATTCCCGCTCCCATTCTCAGGACAACCCAGAGCCTCCAGACTTGCCCATGCCAACATGCTTCCGATCCCGCAGCCACAGCTACCTGAGAGCCATCCAAGCTGGGTGTTCCCAAGATGACGACACGGCATCCATGGACTCGGGCTGCTCTCCGCCTCCAATCGACACCAGTGTTCGCACATACAGCACCAGTACTGGTGAGTCACTGGCTGAAAAACAGATGATACATGTGTCAGCTAATGAATTTGTTTGCCTCCTAAAAAGGAAAAATAGAAACGTTCAAACATGATGCATCGTTTTGTGCAGCTGAGATCATCCTGATGCTTTTTTCTATAATATAATCATATTGTTTATGTAGGTTACATTTGTTTTGCTTATTTTTGAATTTGGTTATTAAACCTGGGTCCTTTTTGTGACTTTTTAGACCCATGGGCCAAATTCTTGATTTTATTTGTATTTTCTATTAACATTACTTTGAATACTCTTCGTAGCCTTGATCCTGGGTGGGATGCTAGTCCCCCAACATGCACACACCTGCATTTTTTAGCTCAAATGCAGCCTCTTTTGCCCATGCTAGACGACCTTTCTGCGCAATGGAAGACTTGGAGAGAACAGTTTGGCTCTTACCTGAGAGCCACGGGCTTGGACAAAGCCCCAAAGGAGAAACAACTTGCAATATTTCTACAGCGTTTGGGAAAAGACAGACCACGCTTCCATCCCTCACACACAGGTAACAATTTGCAAAAAAAAACAGCTCCTCTTTATCCTAAAAGAAAAAAGAAAGTCAATCAATTCACCCATTCTTGGACTACAAATGAATGAAATGAGTCTCAACACTACAGCTAAACCAAATGGGAGTGTGTTGGCCAGTGATGTGCACACGGCTGCCCTGTCAGTTGTTGGACAGCCATTCATGCGAGGAACGCTGGCTCATGCTGCTGCTGCTGCTGCTGCTGCTACTGCTCCATGTGGAAGCATCACTGTGGAGCTTTGTTTATCACATTAGTTATTACAGGACGTGACAACAGCAATACAAGTACCCACTGGACAATTATCTTATAATCTCAATGCTGAATTTGCGTTAGCAGGGGAATTGTGGGTGTTTGTGGTGACACATGTTAGGTTAAAAGAAGCTTTGGGCTGTTTTCCAGAGTTCAGTGGATTTACTGGAAGTGCATAATGCTGGGTTATTATTACTGAGCATCCACAACGTGGCGCTCTTCACCACAGTCTTCTAAATACATCTTAGAGAATATGCTGCCTTCACGTTTGTGGAAATTTTCCAGTTTTGAAATATTTGGGTTATGGTAATAGCATAGCTTTGTGGGAAATTAAGATAGATGATGAGAAATGATCGAAGCAGGAAGGCCGAAGCTTTTACGTTTTGTCAAACCAAGAAATCTTCATGTCACTAGACTGCTTTTATGCATTTATTTAGTGCTGCTGTACAGTTTACTGGCGCAGTTCGGTGTTTCAATGGCCCCTACCTGAAATACTTACGATAATGAATAGCTTTTCAAGTCGGATATCATTAGCATTGAGCGATTCTACTCCAGTATCCCTGCGGTTGCAGCCGTCTGTAGGTTAGGTTTAGATTGTCCGAGGCGCTGTTGAACGCACCAGTAGCCGCCACCACGCCTCCCTCGGGCTCAGAGAAACGCTCCAAACAAAAGGCACCGAAACCCGGCGTCTCTTCCCCACACAGCTGTGACAGGGACAGAGGTGAAGCCAGCGTCCGCCCGGCTGCCCTGAAAATATCCAAGTTAGTATATTTTATTTTTTGCCAGTGTCTTGACAGCCCGGTAAGATTTTTTAAACTCATTTATTTTATCTATTTATTTTTGAGTGCACAGCGCGAACTTCAATGTAACTGTGCAGAGTTTGTTTCCCGTTATGTACGTCCGTTTACCGCTTCATCTACTCTTTTGACATATGGTAGCACTAACCTGAGCAGGTGCTGTAGGGGCCATTTACCATTACTTTCAGACGCGTCCAGTTTAGTTGCATCAAATATAGGTTAGTACAGTGGCATGCAAAAGTTTGGGCACCCCTGGTCAAGATTTCTATAAATGTGAACAGTTAAGCAAGTAAAAGATGAGATGATCTCCAAAAGTTACAGATGACACATTCCCTTTACATTTTAAACTATATAATTGTTTGTTTGCTTTTTAAATTTTCATCTTTTAGGCCTACATTTTCAATTTGACAGAAAAGGAAAGGGGCCCAAAGCAAAGGTTTGGGCTCAAGTCTCCTGCTGGTTTCCCATTCTTGAGTGCCACTTTGTTTTACTCTAAAATTAACAAAAAAGAATACACAGTATTGCTTAATATATTGCAAAAAGGTGTTTCATGTTTAACTTTTTGGAGATCAGTTAGTCTTCCACTTGCTTAACTGTTCACATTGACAGAAAATTTGACCAGGGGTGCCCAAACTTCTGCATGCCACTGTCTTCAGCCTCTCTCCCATCCCCTTTGCCTCTGGCTAAAGAACAACGTTATCTGTCAGCACTGAGCTAACACTTCAGTTTGCACATTTGTTGCTCAGTCGTAGCTAAATTGAGAGAAATTGGGGAAATCAGGTTAAGGTGGTTAAGAAAGAACTAAAACACTGTTTGGGAGAGTCACACATTCTCAGGCATCAGTTTGGTGTCTCCAGGTTTTATTGGGAGATTAAATATCCATGGAAGGCCATTTCTGCCAATGTGGAGAAAATGGTTATTCAAAATGAGAAAACACTCTCAACATATTGACTTATATGAATAATTTTGAGATAGTTTCACTTTATTTTGAGTTACCCAGTCATTTTAAACTTAAAATAAGAGAAACTAAGATTATTGTGAGATAGTTTCTCTGTTAAGTCACGCAGTAAGTATTTCGAGTGACTTTGTCATTATTTTGAGTTACTCAGTCTCTTTTTTTTGGTTATTAACTCAATATAATGAAAAACTAAGTCATTATCTTGAGATAGTTTCTAATTATATTGATTTACCAGGATCATTTTTCAGTCATATTGGAGGAAATGGGCTTTGATAAGTATCTGATGCGTCAGTTTCTACTCTTTTTTCCCCCACAAACTGCTCCAGTGATGCTGTTTGAAGTTCTCTTGACGACATTAATTATTGAGCGTTACCCACCCATGTACTCTGTACAAAGTGCTCTGTCATCATCTTTCATGGCTGTGATGCTCCAGCTGTGGAAGTCAGGATGAAAAAAGGGGGAGAGGAGGTGTTAAACTGTATGTGAACAAGTTAAATCTACTTGTTTGAATGACCATTTAGCAGCCTGCAGTTGAATTTGTTGTGTGTATTCATAAAAACTGCTTCTTTTTGGGTGCTGAAATGGAAAATTGGCCTTCACGGCAGATTATTTGAGGGCTGCCCCACTTTTGTGCCACATGTAGGCCTGTCTATTGCAACATGGATTAAACCCCATTTTAAGGTCACATTTAAAAGGCTGTGTGCAGTTTTTGCAACAGTGCTCTTGTTGCACACATTTAATGTGATAATTAATTGAGATAATGGTTCTGGTGACAAGGGAGTGGTAATGTTTCCGGCAAGGTTGTCTTTGTCTTTTGGCTGTTATTGGATTAAACAATACAGATGGGTCAACTGGCAGGCAGCAGACAACTTGGCAAACAATGCAAAACTGTTAAATAGAGCATCACAATCCATCTTTTGTCTTTCGCTGTTTGTGCTTTTTGTCCAGCTCCAACTGGCCACAGCACAGCACCAGTTCAGTAAATGAGCTTAAAAAACTAATATTGTTACCAGTCAAAGAGTTGGACAGGCTTTGTAACGTTAGAGGAGCAGGACAAAAAACTGTCATCTTCATTGTTTTACCTGTCCCGCGGCTGTTTTGACTGTTTGACCACACTAACCACTGCATTTCCCCCCCCCCACCTAAAGCAAGATGGGATGCAGATTAAAACAGGTTTCAGCCGTGATATGATTAATTCTGTAATGTGCTGATTTAATTCAAGTAAAATAAACATTTGACCCAGTTGTACTGTCTGGAATTTGGCTAATCTGATGTTGTACAGAAGATCTTATTATAGATGCAACTGTAACCTGCATTCATATCTTTCCCACGTGTCTTTAGTGTAGTTGTTCTCACTTGGCCACTATATGACATTCCCACCAAAGTAACTGAATTTGCTAACATATAAATTCCAAAATAAACATGTAAATATGTTTTTAAACTGATTTTAGGGATCTAAAAAGATGTGTATGGCCGGTGGTGATGTCATTGTGGGAACTGTGGTTGGTAAATCTCTCCGCTGTCTCCCCACGGTAAACAGCAAAATGCTACTATCTTGGATGAGACCACGGTGTGGGTTCCAGCACATTAAAGCTGACTAGAGTTTCCAATTTCCATGTCTTTTTCTTTCAGTTTGTGAATGTGCAGCCAAGATCTAATCTGGTTGTGTATGCATTATGCATCTAGTGCTGAGACGGGTCGGGACAGTTTGAAAAAGTGGGGAGAAACTTGACGGTTTACCCGGCCGGTGAAGAGAGAGCGGTCGTTGGCTTGTTGGAAGCTGTGTTGTGCTGACGCAGCCTCTTGCAGCTAATTGTTTTCTAGCCTTGAAAATCACATCTTGAACCGGGGCCTTGCAGTGGACAACAACACCACTGTCCAGATGGCATGAAAACAGCAGTGCTCACAGTGCCCACTCCAGATTCCACTTAAGCATTTCTGGCACAAAGCATCTGCTTGTTTCTCTTGTTAAATTGCCTTCTGTACAGCAACTAATGTGCTCTTCTGAACAGCTCCTGTATACAGATTCAGCTTCATTAAAAAGCAGCAGTACTTGGCTTTATCTCCTTTTGAGGTGAGTGTATGAGTTTAGAAAAAAAGGCTTTGTCTGGTACTATTGTTGGTGACTGGTCCATATTAAAGGTTGTGTTTAATGCATGCACAGCTGAGCATGTTTGTATTGCATGAGTTCTGTATCGTAAGCAAACACAGGAAGCCATCTGAATAAGGGCATGTGCCACTCTTGATCCATCTATCTGTGGGAAGTTTTTGCCATTGGCATCGGCTAAATTCTTCGGCTGTAATCTATTTGCCACACCATAAACTTATTTTTTACAGGCTTCATTTTAGGTTTTGGTCGTTATTCAATCACCAGTTTCTCAGCTGAGATCAGCGATGTGACAATAAGTGCCATCAGACAGGTTGAAACCTGTCTGATGGCACTTAGGTTGCAGTCTGTCAGCGCTCTTTGCTGTAGTCTTTTATAGAACAACTGTCTGATGATATTTCAAAAGCTGATAATCATTTTTAACATAACCATGTATCATATGCAGTTTTGTTTTGTTTAGGATTCCTTACATTTGGTGATGTAGTCGCACGATATTTGACATTTTACCAGAATTTCAACATGCTCACAATGAAAAGGCACAGAGATGCATTTGACATCACTCTCAGTATGACAGCGTCCACAGAAACTGATTTCAGATTGTGTTGAATCAATAAAACAATCATGCTGAAAACTGTTTACTTCAGCTCTGTTGGCAAATAGCTGTGGAAATCCTGCATGTTCTAACCAAATTTATGTAAAATATTATCTGCTTCAGCCTCTTTTCGATCCATCTTTTATCGTACGGTAATTTTCAACTTGGAAATTCCCAACATCTGATGTGAAATGAACTAAGCATAATAGCTGTACATCAAAATCGTAGAAACATTTTTATTTGATGATGGCTGTATTTGGAAAGTCATTGGACTCACAAATTATCCTGAATCTGCATCAAACCACAGTGCAGTCCATCCAACATTTGAATACTAGAGACTAGAGATAGAGTTTAGCAGTTTATACCATAGCAATGAATCGACCAAACAGACCATTCCTATGTTTAGAGTTCCTGTGCAGGAACACTGTGCCCAAATTAATGAAAAAAAATACATTATCTTTGTTATTTCTGTGCTGCAGCAACCTCTTGTGATTTATGAACTAATCTATATGGCTGTATTGAGATATTTGTGGTACTCTAAAAATCAGCTGGTAATAATGACCCCAGCCCATTTATTGTGTCCAGCTCTACTACTTTATCTCCGGCCTAATCTCAGAGACAGATGTCAGTTATGATTTGGGCTTGTTTTTTGTGTGGCTAAAGCAGATCCAGTGGTATTAAGACTTAAAGGTCAGTTCTGTTGAAAAATGATGAAAGCATAACGTGACACTTGGAAAACTGGAAACGCATACAAACACACACCTACTGTTTATGCCTGTTCACACCCAGTCGCCGTGAAAATTATGCTGCATACCGGGATAGTGCAGTCAGTGCATCACATAGTTGCACAACAGTGACGGCTCTATGCTGCCCCGCATCTATCTGTGTCATCAGCAGCAGCAACATGGACAGTTTAAAGCTGTCTCAGCACATTCCTCAGACAAGCAGAGTGATCTGTGACTGGTGGATAAAACACGACTACTGTTTTGCAAATGATGGACACTAAACTGCAGGTTTCTTAAAATAAATTTGTTAGATTTGGATTCCTATTTTTTCAAGATGTCAAGTGTGGACATGAGTGATGACAGCTGTGGATATGATGGAGATGCTGCCGGTTGACACATCTATTTACCATCTTGTGGATCTTTTTAGACAAGCAGAGTTTGAGTTTGGTGGTTCCCGTCTGTAAAATGTGGAGCTGAGGCCGTGTTCCTACATCCTACTATCAAAGAATCTCAATTTCTGTGGGAAAATTATGCTAAAGCTTTGGCATGGATCCTCTTACATCTGGAGCAGTGTTTTATTGTCAGCTTATTTACAATTAGGGCTTGACATCCAAAAGGGTGTGTCTGTCTCTGTGTGAGTGTAGGTGTGTCTAATGTCATCTTTGTGATGTTCATGTGCAGGATATAAAGGCACAGCCAAGGTCTACAGATGAGATAGTTTGGGTGTGGTTTTGCTGTCATCTATCATGATTACTACAGATAATATCAGTAGATTTTAGCCTCAGAGGAATGTAACCTTTAGTGCGTTGGAGCTGTTGGCTGATGATGAGTGTCACTGTCATAACTTGTTGGACTTAGGCCAGCGTTTTAACACATCTGACTGAGTTCATGACTCTATCGTGGAAAAAGCAAAGGTGGGGCCTGTGAGAGACCTACTTAGTTAGACACCTGGAGCCTTAAAGCTTGGAACCAGTTGTGGGACAGCGTTACGAGCTGGAACAATTATCTAAGAGGCTGACTGACAACTCGACTCTTAATGTGATCTGACAGGGAGAGAGAGATATGGGTGAGGTCATAGCAGTTTCGTGTGAGGTGAGGTTGCATGCACTTAAGAGATAAAGCTAAGAAGTGGATTACAATGAACAAAAAGCCTTTTGTTTGAGCGTTTCCTCAGCAGCTCACATGTTTGCTGCAAGTTTTTTTTTTTTTTTTTTTTTCAAAATCCTTGATGGCTTGTCGAAATTCCTGACTATAACACTCAGTGAAGAAACACAAAGAAGAAACATTGTTTAATGATGCATGCAGTGTCTCACAAGGTCTTCATACATTATACTGGCATGAACTTTCCTGTTCGTATTCATGACAGTTTGGCTCCTACACTAATACCTTTAAATCTGACCATGATGTGATGTGACTATGCAGCAGGCTTGGGCAAAAGTTTGAGTGCAAAAGCTTTTAGTGTCCAGCCAGCGGCAGAGATTTACAACAAGGTATGGGCCACGTTACCAGAATCAGCACATTGAGCAAATCATTCATATGCAGATTATAGCCTAGGTCTGTTTGGAAGTGACATCCTAAGGCCCAAACCTTCTAATTTCATAAAAGAAGCATTTCATTGAATTAGTACGTGTCATCTGATGGGACTGCATTTACAGCAGTCTCTAGAAATGCTTTCTGCCACATTTACATCTGGTAGAGCTACAGCTGATGTTAATATTAGGGTCTGTAGTTAATAGCTGTGGTTTCAAACTGTTTTAGTAAGTAGAAATGTCAACGGCAGCGAGTCCATAAGCATTAAATCTGTTTTAATAATGGGTCTTTAGGTAAGAAACCCATACTGTAAATATACTTTGCCATTTCCTACTGACACTACCATGCTCTTTATCAGGTTAAGGAAGCAGCTTGTGCTGTCAGAGCTGCTGTTATTTATACACACTGTATTTCCCTGTGTTGCTACTCTCCTCTGGGCTGGAGAGCTTGTGAAATCTACGGATTTCACAAGCTTTCCACTGTTTTACCAGTGTGGTGTCAAATAAAGCATCTGTTTGAGGGATTATATAGCAGCCACAAGGTTCATAATAATACAGTAAAATTCCCTGTTTAGATGATAGGCTTTTACTTCTCCAGCATCACACTTTCATCAGAGATTTTGAATTTTACTGTAGCAACAAAGGCACATTTGACTCTATGATATACATCTCCATGGAGGATTCTGTTATTTTCAATTAGTCTAATTTGCATTTTTATTTGAAGCCCATTAGTTGATCTCCTCGGTGGGTGAATTCTTTTTTCACAGACACCATTTATTTCATCTTTATTTCGTCTTTCACTGATACGCTGAAGTCTGACAGGGAAAGTATCGTTTGACCTCGTCACAGAGCACCTATTTGGTTGATGGATCATCAGATGAGATAAGTGAATGATAAGTGAATGATAAGTGGCTGTACGGGCGGTCTGACTGACAGAAAGCTGTGGATGTTTGACTGAGTCTTTTTCATGCAGTAAAACCAGCTTTTTATGTTGCGTGCTGGACACAATGTTGTGTGGATTTCATGTGCCCTCACATAAATGTTCCCACAGAGGAGCTCGGCTCTTTAACCCTGTATACCGTGTGCCTTCATGGGACTAAAGAGACCTAGCAGTATAAAAGAGTCCAACTTCAATAAAAGCTTTTTGGAGGCTTGTCAAATAGTCATTAGTGTCAGACTCTTTCTTTTGTATTTATTCACTGGAAGAGAATGGAAGTGAACATTATGTAAAGTGCATATGATATAACACTCTTCATACATGGCTAGTCTTTCTTTCCTTTGTCTCTATGGTTGATGTCCCTCTGTTCTGTCCTTTTCTAACTTCTCTGTTTGATATTAGGGAGTGGTGTAGATAAATGTCCTCCCTCAACTTCATTACTATATTTGGGCTGAAGAGTCAGATGGTCGTCTAATTGCCTTACTGATTCTATCACCTGTCTCATGATCGAGACTTTGAAGCGCAGCGTGTGTGTGATTTCATTTAGTCACCTGTGTGGCACAGTATGTTTGTTCAGCGCTCTTCTGATTTGATTTTCTGCTTCTCTGATTCACTGGTGTTCCAGCAGCTCTCATGCAACAAAGTCCTTTTTGTATTTATGCACACACACACGGTATGAAGAGCTCTTCTCAGGAGGACATGCAGAGAAAACCTAAGTCATTTCTTAGAAGGATGCTGATCTTTCTCATCTCTTTTTCCTCTTCTCCCTCCCTTTTACCTGCTTTCCTCCCTAGTCTCTACATGCATAACCACCTGTAAGAAGGCTGCTCCTCCACCAGTGCCACCGCGGACCACCTCCAAGCCCTACATCTCTGTGACGGTGCAGAGCAGCACGGAGTCGGCCCAGGACAACTACCTGGATCAGCACGACCGGCGGTCAGAGGTCAACAGCCAGTCCAGCCACGCTCACAGCAACTCCTCCGACAGCCTCGACAGCACCCGTGCCAACAGCCTGGCCCGGGGAATCCCCCGCCCGCCGCACATCATCCACACTCCCATCGCCACCCCCAGAGAGCCAATCGCCCCCGCCACCGCCAATGCTTCCACCGAGACAAGTGACTCAGCAGTCCAGCATGAATCCCTTAAATCAGGATTAAATAGAGGGAATCTGGTGGCAGAGGAGCCCCTAGTGGCCCCGGTACCCAGGCGGAAACTATCCTCCATTGGCATTCAGGTAGGTGGTGAGACTGTTGTACTACCCAGGGCGAGTACAGCTGAATCTTTCTTATGTTCTTACCACAAATGAAATACACCAGCTAGCACAGTCATTTTAATGCCATATTCAGTTTTTTCTCTTACATACAGTATAGCTCAACCCGTTCATTCAGTTTCATTCCAGAAGAGATCCTCTGGTGTATTGCCATGTCTGAGTGTGTCACTTTAAAGCCCAAAAAAATGTGGGCGCAAGCTAAAGGTCTCATTAGGGCGATCCTCCCTCTGTCATTAGAGCTGGCTATACACTGTAGTATAGAAGGCAGAAAATGCATTTTTGTGTTTCCCCATCGACCATCAACTTTCTTCTTTTCTTCTGCATGCGCTGAAATAGCAGTCCCTTTCTCCATTTTCCAAACCCCTGCAAAAATTAACAGAGCTCAGCCAGGGTTGCATTTTTATTAAAAACCAAGCACAAAATTATATGGATTTCTTCTTGTTTTTCTTCTGATGTTTTTGGTTTCATCACTTGGAAAAATGAAAGTCCTTGCTCAGCTTGCACAGTTGTGTTTGGTTTTGGTGGTTCTGTGTTTCGACCTGGTCACTGATTATGTTTTTTTTCCCCCGCCCCTCCTCCATATCACTGTTTATTTGTTCTAAGGTTGACTGTATTCAGGAAGTTCCACGCGAGGAGACCCCGCCACTGGCCAAATTCCAGTCAATCGGAGTACAGGTGGAGGACGGGTGGCAGTAAGTCCTCTTCCTGTCCTTGTTACAACGTGAGGAATTTATATTATAGCCATACACACTGTTTTGATATTTTTTCCCTTCTCAGGATTCATAAAAATGTGAAATAAATGTGTCATTTTTTGTCTGAAAACCATCTTGTGTGTGTTGTGTCAGTAATGCTGAAGCAGATTTGTGGTATGAGCATTTCTCTACACTTTTTTTTACTGCATATTGTGTCCATGTACCGAGACCCATTTCTTGTTTGTTGCAGTTTAGTTTGCATTCTCTGCTCACAATGTTTTGAATACCAGGAAGTTCTGGGACGCCTCACGCCTTCCTCCTGTATTTTCTCACTTTTGCATGCTGCATTTGGAGCAGCTGCTGCTCTGAGTCCTGATTGATATTTTACCAACATAACCAGAGGTCCTCTGTTTATTTGTACATTTTTTTTCCAGAACATTCTCATTCCTTAGTTTTTATTCATGTTGTATACACATTTGTGCCATATGACAATCCCTCAGCTGTGTCTGTTTGGTTTCAACAGTTACCATAATATGCAGCATCCTGTGTCCTCCCAGTATTTTTGCTGTTCTTATCCTCCCCTGATATTGGTTATGATTCTTCAATTAAGCCTTCATATTATTTCATTATCTGACTGAATCACCACTTCCGAGAATTTCTTGAGTAATAACAGGAAATAGAAAATGTGTTCAATGAAAACAAGAAGCTAAACGCCCAGTGATAGAGAAGTTGATGCCATTCAGAGTGCACTACCATCACACAGGATATACAAAGTCCTGCCTCTAATTGAGCCTGGTTATTTGCTGGACCGTAAAAGTGGGACCAGTCCTATAACCAAGAGTGTCTCTGACTGACCGGCTGATCATGAGTCCATCATTTGGTCCATTCAGTCCACTGAGACCACATCTTGAGCTGTGCCTCAACTCTCAAGACTATGGTGCAGTCTGTTTAACCTGCGCCCTGTGAATACAAAACATGTCAGGTTTGCTTTGCCCTTAAAGAGGACCTATTACGCTCATTTCAGGGGCTTTTAGTGTGATAATGGACCCCAGTGGGGTGCTACTGAAAGTTTCAATCTATAAAAAAAACTACTTATCGCATAAAAGCTGTTTGTGTACCCCTCCATTCTGGCTCTTTCCTGCTTCGCTCTGAAACGCTCGCATTCAGCGCTCTCGCCCACCTACTACCCCAACTCTTCTGAGATTGGTCAACGTATCGAGGGGCTGCTGCATAGTGACATGCCCCCTCTCTTACCACTGGCCACAGGGGCCACAGCCAGGCGAATTAAGTTCCCATTTTGGGACTTCCGCTGAAGTTGTGACTAGGGATGCACATGTTTAACTGTTAACCGATGACAAGAACTTTGACCGATTAATACTATCGGTTAACTTTTTTTTTTAATAGCTCTTTATGTCGTCAGCTCATGGGGACGATACAGACTTCCACATGCCTTCAGTGATATTTCGCAGCAAGAAGTTATACAGGAGGACTGACAATATGAGCCAGTTATGCAGCGCAGTCCCCATGAAGGAAGGTCAGACAACAAATGTAGCCTACATGGACACAGATGTAACAAGGGTGCTGCAAAAAAAAAAAGGATGCCGCTCCAGCCGGTTCTCCTGTAGCTCTCATTCAGCTGACCGAGCTGTCGGAGGAGCCTCTGCTGTTCCTCTCTCTTTAGCCTGGTGTTTGGCTGCACTTTATAGCTATAAAACAGTTTCACATTGGAAGATCTAGCTGCCGTGGATGCTGCACTGCTCAGCTGTTTTATAACGGCAAAAAAAAGTAATCGCAACAGATCACTGGTCGACCTAGCAAGCGTTTTAATCTTATCGCTTAGTGGTTAATAATCGGTTAACGAGCGTCGGTTATTGGTCAGAAAAAAAATTCAAAATGTGCATCCCTAGTTATGACGTTACAAAAAGAGACTTTAGAAAAAACTCTCCAAACTGGAGCGTTTGCAGCGGTTCAGAGCTGCCTGAAACTGCCCCCGGGGATTACTTCAGCACGTGCCTACCTCATGATATGGCACTTCCATATCCTCTAAAGCAATTACCCAACATTTTAAACATATTTAAACATAAGTCTGAAAAGCGGGAAGAGCATAGTAGGTCCCCTTTAAACATTGTGTTCGACAACAGAAACAGAAAAATGTAAATGAGAACAGTTTTATTTGTAATTCTGCTGTATTATAAATACAATACAATAGGATAAAGGGCAAAAAGCAGCTGACATGAGGCAGAATGCAAATAGCCAACAAAGCATTCCAGCCATACACTAGGTTTGACCCAGTCCTGTTTGTTCCTTCACTGACAAGCAGAGGTGACCTGAAGTGACGTGAGTGTTAAGACTAAGCAGTGCTTCTCTGTTCTAGTAATGTGGACATTATTCCTGAATCATTAGTTTCTCTCCCTCCACTGTTGTAAAAGCCTTGGAAAAAAAAACCCTGTTTGTAACTGTGAGCCTTGCTCCCCCATCTCCGTGTCTTTCAGGCTCAGTCGCTCCAGTAGCATGGCCTCAAAACAAGACACAGACTCAGACACACAGGACATCGCTGCCATCTCCCATATCATTACCAAACCCATTGAGAAGAAAGTCATGGTCAATAGCGCCAGCCAGTCCATGAGCTCCCCTCCCGGACACGGCTCTTTAGACAACGGAGACCTGGCTGGCGACACCGCTTCACCCCCACCGCCCAGGCAGATCCTCAACCGCTCCACCACACGAAGTAGCTCTTCCTCGTTCTCAGAAAGTCTGGACCCGGCGCTGGATCCCTCGTCCCTCCCGCCTCCTGACCCCTGGCTGGAGAGCGGGAACGGCAGTAACAGCAGCGTACCCCAGAGCGGCGGAGGAGGAGGAGGAGGAGGGGGGACGCTGTGTCGGAGAGATGGCCACTGGTTCCTGAAGCTGCTGCAGGCGGAAACGGGACGAATGGAAGGCTGGTGCCAGCAGATGGAGCAGGAGACCAAAGACAACCAGCTCTCAGAGGAGGGTAAGTAAGGCTGGCAGTGTTCACGTACTGCATCCCCCAGAACTCTTTGTTAGATCGCTTCCTTTGCAGTGGGAGCAGATCCTCCTGTTTCATCTCAAAGCTCTCCTAAATTAAAGCAACTACAAAGAACTAATAACTAGACATGCAAAAGCCTCTTGTTTCTGCTGATGTCTCTGTACAACCTACAACAGCAAATGAGGCCATCGGTGGGAAGATGAGCTATTTCTTAATAGTGTAACTCTATAGCTTTGGGAGGCAGTGGTCGTGTCGGTCCACCGGATGAAACTATTTACGGCACTCATGAGCCAGATAAGCGCATTTACGACAATACGCGCAACAGTTCATGGGAAATACAGTCTTCATTCCGGCAAACATTACTGCTTTTGTCCACAGGAGTCGACAAAATCAACACAAAATGGAAGTTCTTTGTAGATGCTTTTAAGAGGAACTATACAAGATGTTTAACTTAACTATCCTATATGTTTTACCTTAATTAAACGGTTTTAAATTAATTGCGATTGGTTCAATAATTGACATGTAACTTGTTACGGGGAGAATGGAGGCTCTCTGCCTTCAGCGTAGCGCCTCTTGGCTGAAAAACAACTTTGCAAGATCAGCGCCGCCGCCCCGGTGTCCCAGCTATCGTCTCTGCACACCGCGACACAAATGCACCCCGTAACCTGTAATCTCTTGTTTATGACAGAAAAGGCTACACAAATATACACGTCATAACATAAAGTTACCAATCTATTGATTGATTTCTCGCCGGTTTCGTTCTAAACAAATGCACATGGCCAGGAGGAGGGTTAGCAAAACAGCAGAAAAGCGACCGGACTTGCGTAGTTCCCCTTTAAGATAGGTCACCCAGAAACTGCAGAATGATGCCAAATGCACATCCAAAGCATCGCTGCAGTCAAATGGACTGTGGAGTCCCTCTGAATGAAGCGCCTTGAACCAGAGGGCTGATGCTGTCTGACCTGAACACGTGGTTGAGCGCTGCCTCGTAGGGTTCTGCCTCCGGCCCCACAATCACTCTATCAGACATACACAGCATGGAGGGGATGAGGCGGTAATACCTGGGGTGACCACACACAAGCGGGCCTGTAATCCCCAGAATTACACAAATCTACTCTGGAACTGATTAAACCTCCAGATTAGATTAGTGCTTCAACATCAGCCTGACAAGGCATACAGCAGTGAACACACACAAAATACACACTGTGTACACAAACAAGCAAACAATGAGGCGGCTTTGGATGCTCAGTTTTTTATCAGAAGTGCCGGGTCAATGTAATGAACAAGGCCCCAGTGGAAGTTGATATGTTTTCAAACATGAATTTGTTTGTATTTGTGTGTTTTTTTTGCTGTAGTTGGCTCTAAATCTGATGCAAAGCTGCGCTCCAGAGCTGGGTCTCACCACACTATAATCACATTGCCATAACTTTGCAATCCAGTGATCAGATAGAGTCCCAATTTTGTCAGGGCAGATGTTTGTCCTAGTTCAGCAACAGACGAGCATAGTGTACACTCTGACGGCAGAAGGCCGGAGTATCTATATAAGCTTATATGCTTTTAAAGAGGATAACATTGTCCATGTGCTGTAATCCTCTTCCTGCTATCCTGTGGAGTCAGTGGGACGCTGCTTTGCAAAATACACCTATATGTCTAGACACCTGCACTACGCATCTGGTTCGCATCAAACCACAGAGAAGCCAGAGAACGCTTTTTTTTTGCAGCCATGGCAGCTGTTGTACCTTTTGATAAAAGTGGGTTTTGATATGAACCACAATTTTCCATAACTTAAAGAAGAACAGATTAAGTTTTTGTGTCATTAGGGTTATCGCTACTGACTCACTGAATCGATTCATTTCCGATTCAATTTCCGATTCGATATTGATTCATTTAGAGATATTTCAGGTTTTAATACCAATTTTGCTTGGTCATGAAAGAGATTTTCTCAGAACTAATGCACAGCTCTCTAACCTTTTGCGTTATTAAAAATATTAGTGTTCACATAAAATATTTACCCAAAAGCAGTTATTTAACATGACCCACTCCAGAAATAAACAGTGCAACTCTTCACTACAGTCATGGGTGATAATTCAAGTACTGCAATCAATGTGTACATTTAAGCACTGAATGGACACAACGAAATGTAAACAGTGATCTCGTCCTGTTATTCTCAACTAACAGAGGAAACAGGAAATGGCATACATTGATCTAAGGATTTTATGAATCCATATTGGATATTTCAAATGAAGATCAAAATGAATCAGAAAATCAATTTTCTTTAAACCCAGCCCTATATGTCATCCATACTTGGAATAACAGGTCAATGTTTATTTGTTCTTTCCTCAGTGCTGGGAAAGGTTCGCAGTGCAGTAGGAAGTGCCCAGCTCCTCATGTCCCAGAAGTTCCAGCAGTTCCGGGGACTGTGTGAACAAAACTTGGTGTGTATAATATCTCCTTTTGTTGTGACACTTCCACTCTACAGGTCTGCACAGGTATCAAACGGAAACTTGCATCCACATCTTAAGACCAAGAACCAAACCCCAAATGTAACCTTTTACTCAAAACACAAGAACACAAAAAAAGGCTTTCACACTAATGAGAGCTGACTAATCTGCCATGATACGCAACATATTTAGTCTGCAAAAGAATAAGGCACGGTGGCACACCAGCACAAAATACAGGGAGCTTATAATAAGCCACTAAGTCATTCCTCTCTGGTGACGTGTTTTACTGGAAATGGCATTATACAGGCGGCAGCCAATTACCAGCACATGACACCATAATACTATAGCTCCTCAAATAAACCATCTGCTCTGTAGGTGGATATGATGTCCAACTTAAAAAATACTGGTCAAGTGAACGTGGACATAAACTCTTTTCCAGCTTGACTTCACTTAATGTTTCAAAATCCAGTTCACCACTGAGAAAAAAATATACTGTAGTGTTTTTAAGAAACCCTCAATGTGGGAGGAGAGAATTTTCCAAAGATGTAATATTTGTTGGTAACCACACCCGGCCTGAGCCTGATACTTGTCAAGAACGCCGTCACATGGTTGCATGCATCAGCAGTCATCATTATTTCTGTGCTGTTTAAACAACAGAGGTCGTAGCGTGAAATGTGCAAAAATGATTTTGCTTTATTAGTTAAGGAAATCAACAATGAATGCTTCATATTCATCAATATAAATGTACCGGATTCTGTCTCCCAACTGACTAAGCGCCTTATCAGATTCAGTGAGTAATTTCTCCTTTGCAGTGACTAAACATATTGTATTAATATATTAGACATTTGGCAAATTGGGTTTCTCTCCAGAAAATCTGCTTGGCGTATCTCCAACTGTACATCCACTCAGCTACGGGTGTAATTTGAGGCAGTAATTGCTCCTCTGTTCCCTGATCGTCATCCATCAGTTAGCAGAATAAGACATAACACACATATGGTTTGCCCGAAATGCCAGCACATACATCACAGCAGTGAGTCCAGCTGCTTAAATAGGAACAGAGTGGAGCCTGTGCAAACAAAAGCCCGGAGCAGAACAAACAGTGGCTGTGTCGGAGGATGTCAGGGCAGGATTTACTTTGTATTTATCTGGCAATCTGTGCACGGTTTGCACAGACATCAAACATAGAGACAGCTGTTTGTAAACAAGTGGGTGGTCATGTCTGTTGTTATTTATAATGTCAGTGGTGGATCCTGAATTATTATGTTCTTTTTTTCGTTTATATGTGATGAAGCCTTTATCAGTATTGTAATCAATATTAGTCATTTAGGATGATTAAAGCCTTTATTTCAACAGACACCGATAACAATCAGATGTGTATTATACATTTTTGCAATAACATCAGATCACATTGATTTATACTGTGTCATTTTCAGAATAGATGTTGAGATTGTTTTATTCTAGTACAAAATTCAGCCTGGCAGAATAATTCAACTGTAACATGGCGCCACCTAGTGGTTAATGTGAGAAGTGCAGCATCTGTCTACAATAAATACACCATACAACAGTAACTGGACAAAAAGATACACTTCTGAAAGATGTGACCTTAACTTTGTTCACTATTAATCTGCCTTTTTTTTCCATTGTTGTTGTTGTGATCACTAATTTTACAGATGGTGCATGTGTTTTTAATTATTTAAGGAGGTAAAAGTAAAATAAAAGGGAGTTGAGTTAAAAACAAGTTCTGGGGACAAACTGACGATCCTTTCTCAGCCTCTTTACATGACCTCAGCTCCTGTAGTCACATGAACACAACAGCTGTGAAGAGAAGACGTTGCACCATTTTCAGACCAGTACGACCAAAAACTGGGATGAGCGGTGTTTGGTGGCACAAACCCACAACAACTGGCCTAGATACCCCACCCACTGCCACAACTCTCACTTTATTGACACATCTAGGACACAGTATTTTAAGGATCACCCCAGTTTTGTTTTTTTTTTACTTGTGAAATCATCTCGAATAAAGTTTGGTCATCTTTTTACATATTGGGTGATTTATTTCTTAGATTTATTTAGCACCTGAATCCACATCTGCTGTCGGTGGCCCAGTTTTCGGAGCTTTGATTGTCGTCTCCACCCTGGAAGACTAACTAAGAACATGCAGTGGCCCATAACAAGAAGTGACATAGATGTGTATTTGGGTAATGGACTCTGACTGGTTGATTCACAGCTCTGTAATGTCAGACAAACAAAAAAGAGAGATTGAACTCCCATCAGTGTTTTTCTATTTGAATATAGATGGTAACATTTTCCACTGTCCACTAATTCTTTTTTCTTCTTCTTTCTAATATATTCCATATGATCTCTGTACAACATGTGCTCACTCTGCATCGTTCATACATCGTTCACTCATTTCCATCCATCTCTCTTGGTCAGAATGTGAATGCCAATCCGCGAGCCACAGCCCAGGACCTGGCTGGTTTCTGGGACCTGCTGCAGCTCTCCATCGAGGACATCAGCCTCAAGTTCGACGAGCTCTACCACCTCAAGTCTAGTGACTGGCAGCCCGTACCGTCTGCAGCTGCCCAGTCGCCCCCTGAGCGGAAGGTACTTCCCACCCCTGCTGCCCAGTGCCCTGGCTGGGGTAGGAAAGCCGCCGAAACCGGCCTCTCTCCTCCCACCACCACCACCACCACCACCATCGCTCCCACTCTTTTTTACCTCCCCTTCAACCTCCCACCCACACCCCCCGTCCGCGTCCGTCCCTACGTGGGATGATGAACTCTTAACAGGGCCTCCCTGTCCAACTCAAAGGGGCAAGAGAGGTCCCTTTAGGCATGCATGGAACGACTCATCTCAAAGAGGGCTGCCGTTGGTGTGTCTTTAATAAGTGTCGGGCCCTGCTTTGAGCATGCATGCGTCCCTCACTGATGTGTGTGCTGCAGTGGAGCATGGCTAAGGTGCACTGGCTCATGTGACAGAATGCAGATTTGCTCTATCTCCTGTTCTCTTTGAATGTTTATTCTTGTGTTTATGTGTCTGTGTTGGTTCCTGTCTGTCGCTCTCTGTCTGAATATGTGTGTTTGTCTTTTATAATATATTATTATAATTACAGATTGTACAGATCTAGACACACCAGAGAGACACGACAACACTACAAAGACATAACAGCCACAAAGACAAGACTCACAATAGAAAGAGACACAAGTTACAGTTTTTAGGTGTTTTATGCAACAGGAACACATCCATTTACATGATTTAACAACACCATCACCTAATTGTATTCTCGCATATTTTACAACACACATATTTCTCCCTAAGGATAAACTACAAAGGGCATTATTTATAGTATTAAAAGTCTAGGAATGGTCATTATTATATTAAAGTGACAGGAGGGGGCAAAGCTCTGAGACCCGAAATGATCTCATTGTCTCCCAGATACCGTCCTTTTTTACCTACCTTTGTGTGTGTGAGTGTTTGTGTGTTTGTATTTATGGATCTTTTAATGTTGTAGCTGAAGAGCTCTTGCTTTTTCGTTGCTATGCTATGCAAACGTGTCGACTCGTGTCTTGTGATCCTCTCCCTGTGCTTTAAGTTTGATCCACTGTGCCATCATTTCATGTTACCATCTCATGTCTCTGAAAATTGTCATTCAAATGACTGGTTTTCTCAATGTTTGCTTATTTTTTTTACCTGTTGTCTATAGTCTGTCTGTTTATTTTCCTGTTCTTTAAAAGCTTTAACAAAAACTTATCAGCGTTGGCATAACGTCTTTGTCAAAGTCTTGTCTGCTAAAACCTGCCTTAACAAACAGAACCTGTCCAACAGTTTTCCTTATGACCTTCTCTCATTGTCCTATATCTTGTGTTTTGTCCCTTCTCCTCCCACTGCACCTCGCTCCACTTCCTCTGTCCTCCTCTGTCTGTCATCTGTCATCGCTCCAAAACTTAACAGGACGAGGAGAAGGTGGCACCTCCGGCAGCAGCAACAAAGAAGGCCGGTAAGGGACGACCAACGCTGGGCCGCGAGAAGAGCGCCGACTCTTCATCCACCTCTTCTTCGGCCTCGGCAGAGAAGCAGAGACAGGAGGCTCGCAAGCGTCTGCTGGCTGCTAAGAAGGCCGCCTCGTTTCGCCAGAACTCTGCCACAGAGAGCGCAGACAGCATCGAAATCTACGTCCCCGAGGCCCAGACTCGCCTCTGAGACGGACAGCAAGACCGAGAAGGATGTAGAGCCGGATCAAAGGATAGATAAGTGTCACTGAAATACCTGGAGGAAAAAAAAAGTGGAGGACAACTTTTGCAATGCAAATGAGCTACTCAGAGTATGGATAGAGGTGGTGGTGGGGGGGAGGAGAGATCAAATTCCCAGAGACCGGGGAGGGGATGGGGAGGGAGGGGGTTTAATTTGGGCATTTTTGACACATTCATACAATTATAGGCTGGTCCTGGTGGCATCAAACACTCCATTAACAAATCAGAGAATTAAACATCGAACTTGTGCATAAGAGACTGTGGAGCAGGAGACTCGTCATTTGAGGCTGCCATTGAAAAAGAAAAAAAACCTCAGTTGATGAACTTTGATGACATTTCTTGTTACTACTCTTGATATCATAAAAATTGTTAATGAAGGTATTGTTATTATGACGATTATATCCTAAAGAATCTATATGAAGACTGTTTTAAACGTTCCTCTATCTTGGCTATAAGATCTATTAAGTGGACAGAAGACCGGCGGTGACGCTCTTCTGTCTCCCATTGTCGTCCTCTTCCCAGATCATTGGCCATCTTGTAGCTTTTTCACAACACCGCCTTGTGGCCATCGCACACACTGCGCACACTACATCCACTACACTTCCACTCGACAAACTCACACCTAATGTACGTCTTCCTTGTATTTATTTGTTTACTTTTACTCATCTTTTGTTTTGTATAGAAATCCATTTAGATCAGGTTATTATTATGAATATTTTTGGTATGATGAAATCAGAAGTGAGGTTCGAGGGGTTATTTATATAGTTCCTATCAATTAACTCTTGTGTGTGTTTTTATGTCAAAAGATTTTAAACACTGGTGAGAATCTGTAACGTTTAGTTTCTTAACGGTTTTGAATGAAAGCACATCCCAATGTAAACAACGACCGAGCATGAGGATCTCAGTTTCAGTCGGAACGACCGCGGCCACAGTATTTCTGAACATCATTTTTCTCTGTAGGATAAAAAAAATCCTCTTCAGTTTCTTTTGCTTCTCTCTGTTCCATTAACTTCATGTTTGTTCTTTAACTGCAGATACGTAACTATTTCAGTCTGTCCCGGGCTTCTTTAAGTGCTTTTATTAACCTCACTTAGCATTCAACTACTACGTACATCTCAAATGAATCTAGGGCTTTTACTTCAGTAATGCAGCAGATAACACTGTTACTGTTTGTGGGGACACACATTAGTACATGTCTCACTGTTACTTTTATACTGTTTTTCCAAAAGCATTTCTGTTTTATTTTGCCTCCATCACTCGACAGAATCGATCTTAGTTCTTTGTTACCATCATTGTTTTTCCCGCCATTGAAATCGTCCAAAGTATCTGCACTTTTTTTATTCAAAGAAACAAAAAATATTTAATTAAAAGCATTACATACATTAGTCATTGTGTTTTTCATCATTTATTGAATGCTGCTTGCTTTGTTTTTTTCTTTTTTTGTTTCTTGTTTGTTTCATGGGAGACTTGCGTAAGCCAAAGATGAATTCACTGTTTCAGATTCATCTCATGTATTTAAATGTCATCAGCAGGGAGCTCAATCGTAACTGTGCTTGCTGTGAAAACAGACAGAGTGGACTGTGGCCACAGCACAAATATCACAGATGTTCTCGCAGAGCTGTGACAACACCGAGTTATCGCTTCGGAGCGTTCAAGACCAGTTGCAAGTTTAGAAACATGAAATGTGGCTTCAAAACACAGAGCAGAGTTTGTTGTGTGTATGTGTGTCACTCCTAAAGGTGACATGGCTGCCCCCTCTCCTCCTGACCTCTAGAGGGCAACAGTTGCTAAATCTCAGTTTGAGGTAATGGCACATTGTTTAAAAATGTAGCCTACACATTGAAAAAAAGGTATTTACATTAGAAGTCAACATTCCCATCCTGCCCTGTTTTGCATTAAGAAGACACACGGTTTGCATTTCACATATTTACAGAATCATCTTTGATTTGAAGCCACTTCCCTAAAACCATGTGGTTTAAAATGAGGCCTGTTAGTTTACTTGTACATATTTTATTTAACTCATCTAGAAATCCACATCCAACCACATACATACACGGCTCTAACACATTTTGGTTGCTTCCCTAATAGTAAAGTAATGGTTAACTAATCTAAACTTTACCCCATCCTAATTAATTATGTTAAACTGCTGCGATGTCACTCCATTGCTTTGACTGCTGCACTGCTCCTCTCTCACCCACTGTGACTCAAAAATGCGGCCTGGGGCTTTGAATAGAGCCTGATGACCACCATTCTTTCTCTATCTTGGCAAGAGCTTTCTCTTGATGGCGGGCCTTTGTTTGCCTGTTGTGTTTGCCTGCTGGGGATGACTCTCAGCGAGGAAAACGGCCCAGGGGTGTCAATAGCCAGTTCCCCGGTTGCTGTCAATGCCCCCTTCCATTTGACTGAGGTGGACAGCATCGTTAGCACCTGAAGGCCTTTTGTGTGTGTGTGACTCAGCCGTGGGCTTGATTTGATTCAATTTCTGACTGCCAGGAAAAGCTTGTGTGTATGTGACAAGTTGTTTCCCTAAAAAAAAAACAAGCCAAGGGGAGGCAACACATTTGTCTCTAGTGTGAGTTAACAGGTTAGCTTGGTGTCCATATGTTTCTACATTTTAAATGCACTCACCTTCGTGTTTTTAAGAATAGTTTTAACGCATTGTTCAATATCAAACCATATCATTTTCATTTGTTTTTTTCCCCCCATTGAGTGCAGATTGTTTTTCAGGCCTGTCAGCAACGCACATCAAAACACAAATGTGGCATCTGGAGCAGCGGGAAAGCTGTTGTAGCCTACGACCGAACCATCAGAGAGTGAAAGGGTTGGATGTGTAAAAAAAACAACACATGTCAGACATGTCAGTGGCTTTAAAGAGGCCACTTAAAGAGAGAAAAGAGCTCATTCCATGCATTTTAACAGTACTTCTACCCAATACACACATATCACCTGGACACACCTAGGTCTATTTCCTGGGTAGGGTTATCTGTGATCCAGCTGCACAGTGGGTGGGTGGGTCTGCTGCAAAGCCATTGATTTTTGGGGTGATAATGGTCCAGTATAGGTTTGATGGAGGTGGCCAATGTGTGTGGTATGAAAAGCATTTTTTTTTTTTTTGGTCAAGGTTTAATTTTGCAGCCATAATAAACCGTACTTAAATTGCGTCATGTTGTCATAAATCATAAATGTGTGTGGGGGGGAAAAGCAATAGTCTGTGTTAAACAAGGAAAGAAATGTGTTACTTACTTACATTGTGGCTGTACCATCTATTCTGTAACACCAATGTACCTTCATTTTCTACTCTACAAAGAAAAAAATAGGTTTATAACATGCTATATAAAGTTTAGCTACCCTTCAAGGTTGGATTATGCGTTTGCCACTTTTTCTACATTCCAGGACGGAGATAAATAAAAAAAAAATGTAAAAAGTCACTTGAGACTAAAGAGAAACGGGTTAATCCCAGGAAGAGAGTTTACCTCAGCTGGGACACCAGTGAATCCACTCCCATACAGTCGTCCAAAGGCCTGCTTGCAAAAAAAACCCAACAAAACAACAAAAACAAGCTCATTCGCATCTCTGCTTTGTTCCACTGGGTCGGGCATCATCGAGCGCTGGGGGAAAACACTGGGGTTGAGGTGCAGAACTTATGCTCTTGCCACATGAGATATGATGTAGCAAAAAGTTGTCTGTAAAAAAAAAGAAGAAAATACTAGAACAAATATTTTATGAAGCAAGCACATATTTTAAAAAAGTAGGTTCTGTTCAGTATAATACTCTATAGGCTGCGTGTGTGTGTGTGTGTGTGTCGGGGTCTGTGGGGTTGTTTAGTATAAAAGGGTTTTACCGTCTGAGACAAGAGTTGTGAGTGTGGGAGTGTGTGTTGTTCATAAAATGAGATTTACCTAGATTCATGTCACTATACTCTGGTAACATTTAAAACTATATGTGCAATACTGAGTAAAAAGGGTTCTTTGATATTAAGATGAAACTAATAACCTTGCTTTTGCCCCCTTACCCCCCTCCCTCCCTTCCTCCCTCACTCCGTCCTTCTTCCTGTGCTTCTTTAAAGTTGTCTTCTGTAAATAAGAACAAAAAAACGGACTGAAAAATCTTCATCTTTTACAATCGATGCTCTAGATCTATTTATACTGTTTCAAGGTTGTTCAGATGTATAACAGAGAGACGTAAAGATTCAATAAAATGCACACAGTACTTTCTCAAAAATGTCACTTGTTTACTTTTTTTTTTTGCTGATTTTTCAATGAGATGGTGATTTTTGTGTTTTTTTGTTGCAGCAATGCATTCTGATAAATTATTCACAACCCTTAAATCTGTGTTTAATTTTTGATTTGTTTATATTTTATTTATCTCAACAGGTCCATGGTGATTTTTTTTTTTTTTTTTTTTTTTTTGCAGCAATGCATTCTGGTATATTATTCACGACTTAAAATCAATGTTTGTGGTTTATTTTTGATTTGTTTATATTTTATTTATTATGAATTCACAGGTCGATGAGGATTGATTTAAATTGTGTCATCCTCCTTTTTGAAATCTGAACTCCCGCTCATTTGTCCAAGGGGGAATCTCCCATCTCCCTCAGACTGAGGATTCAAAGCAAAATCCCCCTCCTCTTTTTTTTTCAGAGAGGAACCTCTGAGACACATGTTGTGTTACTATCATTAAAAAAAGACACAGAGTCAAATTTGCAGGATTAGACTGAGTATATGATAATATGAGAGCAGGGATTAGTGTATTTTTGGTGTTTTATCCAATGCACGAGTCAAATGTGGTCACCAGTCGACGCTTTGGACGTTTATGATTTATGTAACAAGAACATTTTGCTCAATGTTACGTAAAGCCTCCGCACAACTGTGTCTGTCTCTTGCACACGGTGACACATTACTGAGCGCCGTGGTTCAAAACATCACCGAGCTGCTTCAAATAAACAAACCCGAGTCAGTGTAACCGCGGGGTTTTAACCGCGTCGAGAAAATAACATTGTTTCAATGACTGCACTATATTTTGAATGAAATGTTCTTCCCGTCAGTCACAACGAGACGGGGGAGCCTGTCTGCTGCCTGGCGGAGCGCGCTGATTGGCCGGCGCCATTCGAGGGGGCGGGGCGGAGCGTTCTGATTGGCCCACAGCCGCAAAGGAGGCGGGCTCATCTCCGCCGAGACTGTCAAGATTGGCAAAGAGCTGGCGCTGGCTGCTGCTGCTGTGTGCAGGTAAAAAAAAAAAAAAAAAAAAAAAAAGGAACAAGCGACACAAAACAGAAAACATTTGTCCTGGCGGAAAGCGGAGCAGAGCGATGGAAACGGACCGTCCGGCCGAGCCTCGACGTGCGGTGAAGCCCCAGCAGCGACGTCTTTGAGTCAGAGACGAGAAAATAAAGCAGGAAAAAGCGCAACACCTTCGGCGTCTTGGAAGAAAGTGCCCGTTGTGTGTGTGTCTCTCTCTCTGTGTGTGTCAACCATCGTTTGGCTCCCGGGCTGCACGCTTTGTACGGAGCAACTTGGACAGCTGCGTGTTTTCAGGCGAGCCCATCAACAAAGAATGAAAGCGTTCAAACGAGGTGAGCAAGGCGCCCACCACCACCGCCGCCGCGTCGTGTGTTTTATTTAATCACTGCCACGCACGTTTATCACCCGCAAAAAAAAAGTGTCCGCCCGAGAGAGAAAGAGGGAGAGAGAGAGCCCTGCTTGGCTCCTCCGCTGTTGGTTTTGCCTGGTATGCGGGGTTTTTTGTTGCGAGCAAATGCAGCGTGTGTTTGTGTTTAAATTTGGAGGGACAGCTAACCCAGCTAGTTATCTGTGGAGGCAGGCATGGTGTCCATCTGGCGGAGCGACATGCGGGAGGCTGTGCGTCCTTTGTGCGCTCCAGATGGCTAATTTAGCCAAAGTGGCTCCTCGGGTTTGAACAGTTTGGACCCAACATTTGTGCAGTTTGGACCTTTTTTTTTAATTTGATAGTGTCGAATCACACATGGCGTGTGAAAACTTGTTTGATGTTCACTGGACTGGTGTTAAAGATTCAAAATGTGGTCAGAGTTTAGAGCACTGTTGAGCTTTTTTTAAAACTTTTTTTCTATATAAATTTTAAAATAAATGTAAAAACCAAACCAACAGGCCACAGATTGAGCGGCTGTGTGCTGCTGTGCAGATTGGGGACATTTTGTAAACACACATAAAGTTGTCCATGTTTGACAGCCCTGTGCCACGCTGCTGTGACATATTGTACCAAAACCAACATCTGCCTTCACATCTGTCTGGGTGGCTTTTAAAAAAATTTTTTATTTCATCTGACTGGATTCGTTCCCCCACAGTGAATGTGGACTGTTGATGCCTTGTGACCGACGTTTAAATGTCAGTACAGTGGAGCCAGAGGATCTGAGAGGGGTGGGGGGGTAGGGGGTGTTGGTGTGGTGGGAGTAGTGCAGCTTTGTTGTGGCCTCCATCATGTCTCTCCCACAGACTGTTATTAGAAGTTAGAATAACTGGAGCCTCTGTCACACTCAACTGTGGCTAATTAATGGGAGGCACTCATGTGTTGCATCCACACTGAGCAAAATTAAACTGAAAGTCAGAAACTGTTGAGATTTTTTTTTTTACTTCACTGTTGCTGTGACTGAGCTCAGTCTGCAAAATCACAACAGGATTTTGAAAAGTGCAGCAGTAACATAGGAAAATGTACAGAAATTTAAGTTTAAGTGGATGTTTTGTGTTTTTAATTTCTGATAGCTGGGCCTCACTCAGTCTGACATGGGTAAGTTAAGTCACCAGTGGAATTTAGCTCATTTACAGGAACTAAAGGGAGGGAAATGCATTGAGTTAGAATTAGCATTTGTATGTTTTTAGACCCCCCACCACCACCTCCACTTTTCTAACTTGGTCCGGTACATCCCTCGTTTGTAGAGGAATGCAGATTTGAAAAGATTCGTAAAAACTGCTGCAGCGGTCTTGAGCTGCGACTGACTGACTGACTGACTGGCGTGAGGTGAAAACGGCCCTCCTTTGCATGGTCAATAGATTCCTGGGCCGGTGGCTACTGTGATGTTGATATGCACACAATCTCCTTTGTGAAGACAGGCGCTGCCCTGGGGGTCAGGTTTCACCCCAGCCCCAGAGAGAAAGACATTTACTGCATTCTGTGGCCCACCCCTGGGATCAGGCATGCTCCATTTTGAAGGGGGGCGATTCCCTCCAGTGGCCGAGCATGGGTAGCAAAAAAAAAAAAAAAAAAAAAAGAGAGAGAGAGAGAAAGAAACACACAACAAAGTTCAAACCACTGAGCCATTGTTTAAACATGTTCAGCCCAGGAAGTCGGGAGTCCATCTCACTCCACGCTGGGTTGGAAGTGCAGGTTAAAAGTAACTGACAACTAGATTTATTGCACTTGTTCGCAAGTGTTAGACATTTGTTATTGTTTATTTGACCAGTCTGAGCTCTTTCACACACACACACACACACACACATAGCTTCTCCCACTGTGGAAAAATGTGACTATTATATATGTGAGTGGATCACAGCAAACATCTGCCTGTTAGAAGAAGCCGGCCAGGTGAGCAAACAGCCGTCCATAAACAGTTATCATCTTCTCCCATCTCCACGCCTCATATGTGGCAAAATGTTTGCACACATAGAGATCCAACATGGAGGATTTTGAGCCACCTCCTGTACAACGAGCAGCTGATGACTAGCAGATGTGATTTAAAATGTGTTTTGGTAAATGACAGACAGAGCCAACGTGACTGAAAACCTTCTTCTTCTTCCTCCTCTTTCCTCCTTCCTCCTCTTTCAGCTCTGGAGGAAGAGCATCGCCCGGAGCAGGAGCACTCCTCGGCTGTGTCGGACAGCGATGACGGCTCCCCGCTCGACCTGTCGGGAAGAGGGCTGTTTGGGAAGCGCCGTCGCCGCGGCAACCTGCCCAAGGAGGCGGTGCAGATTCTGCGGAGCTGGCTGTACGAGCACCGCTTCAACGCCTACCCGTCGGAGCAGGAGAAGCTCAGTCTGTCGGGGCAGACCAACCTCTCCGTGCTGCAGGTGAGGAGTGACATTTCATTCATTTTATTATTTTTTTTATTTTTTTATCTATGTATTGGTTTTTCTTTTGTTTTTCCCAGGCATTCGGTACTTACCACAGGAAATGACATTTGCGGTCCTCACTGTTTCTGCATTTTGGAGAATTGTTTTTTTTTAAGTAGGAATGTATCTGCATGATTTGGATTTTCTATGGTGGAAAAAACACACAAATACAAGTTTTTTCTTTTGCAACTCTGATTGAATTTTAGTTTTTCTCACTTACTTTTTAATCAACAAGTGAAAGCAAAGCAACGATCAGATGGTTTCACCGTGCCGTGCTGCTGTAGGACACTTCCAGCCTTCTCTTTTCACTTTGTTGCATCAGTGGTAGACGTTTCCTCTTTCCCACTTCGCACACAGACCCACACAAACAGGCGGGCTGCGTTAGATAAGACGTTACAGATCAGCATGAGGCAGCAGCAGAGTTTCTTGTTATGCAGTCAGTTCACTGGCATGCCTTTGGCTGCCTCCTCCTCTGTGGCTCAGCATATTTGAGCTCAGACCTTCATCATTGCCAGCTTTTCTAAGAGCTCTCATCTCCGTCTGTCTCGCACTCGCTTCCGCGTGTGGGAGGCAGCGCCGCTAGAGGGGGTGAGTAAGGCTTCGTCTGCAGATGGAGATGACGACGATGATGAAGAAGAAGGTGTAGGTGGTTCCTGAAATCACAGAGCTCAGATCGAGTTGTTTTTTAGTCTTTGAAATGTGTTGCAAAGGTTTAGTTTTGGATCCAGCTAAATGAGAAATTTGAAGTTCTCAGGTCACAAACGAATCCTTCATCAGTAATCTCAACAGTGCGTCCTTAGTTTTCTGACTTTTTCTTTCCATTACTACCTTTTCTCTGTTGTAAGTTGTCCCTGTCAGCTCTGCTCACGCTCCAATTGCCCACTCTGTCCACAGATATGCAACTGGTTCATCAACGCACGCCGCCGCCTCCTCCCCGACCTGCTACGCAAGGACGGCAAAGACCCGACCAAGTTCACCATCTCCCGCAAGGTCGGCGGCAAAGGCGAAGGCCACTCGTCTAACGGAGGCGGAGCCAGCTCTCCGGAAAGAAGTTCCTCCTCCTCCTCCTCCTCCGGCTCGTCTCAGCAGCGCCCGTCTGTCATCCGCTCCGCGCCCACGTTGGACCTCAGTCTCCTCGGGAGCACGGCGACGGCCATCCTGACCGGAGCGGGCTACCCGGACAGAGAGCGGTCGGTCCAGGCGCTGATGAGGCTGGACACGCAGAGCCTGCTGAGGGAAGCGGAGGAGCAAGGGGCCAACACGGCGTGTCTCACCGGCACAACGATGGCGGCCAGTCCCACCGGCGGCCTCTTCAACACGCCTCCCCCGACTCCCCCCGAGCTGTTCCCCACCCAGGACTTCAGCGACCTGAGGCTGCTGGTGGACGCGGCTCTGCAGCGGGCGGCGGAGCAGGAGAACCTGAAGAGGCTCCAGGAGAACCAGAGCAAACCGGCAGCAGCAGAGGCCGTAAAGACGGAACCGGTGGAGGAGCAGTGCAGCGACATGGGCCCCACTCCGCCGCCAGAAGACAGCCAGCAGGTCATGGACGCCTCCCGGGTGCAGAGCCTGATGGAGAAGGCCATGGCTGCTCCGACGACAGTGAAGGCTGCGGCGCCTCAGTCCTCCTCCTCAGCAGCTTCCGTACTTCCCATGCTGGTCTCGGCTCCCAGGCTGTCTCCTCTCCCGATGAACAAAGTCATCTGGAGCCCCCTGGAGAAGGACGCAGCGGTCCGATCCTCCAGCCCCGGCCAGCCTCAGCTGCTCCCGGCCCACCTGCCAACCTTAGTGCCACTGTCGGCTTCGGTCTTCGGACAGCCGGCTCCTCAGAAACCAGCCACCACCGCCGCTGCTGCTCCTCCTCCTCTTCCTCCTCTTCTTCCTTCTTCATCATCAGCTCCGGTCTCGATCCTGGCTCCAGCGAGTCCGCTCTCAGTGCCACCACCAGTCCTTGTTCCAGCTACAACCTCTGCCGCCACCTCGAGTCTGAGCCTGGCTTCACCCGCAACTGTAGCGCTTCTTCCAGCCGCCGCCGCCGCCTCCTCCTCCTCCATCACCTCTCTCACCCCCCCGATAGGAGTCCCGCTTTACCTGCCGTTCCACAAAGCCCCTTTAATCCCCGTCTCGGTTCCATGTTCATCACCTGTTTCCACGTCGGTGTTGTCTCCGGCTCCCGGCTCCTCTCTCCCCGTCTCTGCCCAAGCGTCGCTTCCTGTCCTGGCTTCAGCTCCGACATCCACGTCTACTCCAACCATCACACCTCTAACAGGCATCACCTCCCACCTCGCTCCTCTTCTTCCTCCTCCTCCTCAGCAGCCTTCCTCCACCAGCAGCATTAGTAGTAGTAGTAGCTCCCAGAGGAATTCAGCAGTAGTGCCAAGTGTGTGGAGCATGGTGCACGCCGACACCAGGCAACCCAGCTCTCTTCAAGTGGTGAAGACCCCCATTACCACAGTGTGGGGTCCACAGCACAGCCTGCACACAGTGAGTGAAACTGTGAACTAAGGAGCTGGAACTGGGGCGACTATTTTGTTTTTTTGTTTTTTTATAAATATATCTGTGGAGGAGAGAGACCAGACGTTCCTTTTTTTTAGGCTGGACAACACTGTAAATAGGAGAATGTATCTTCATCACCAGTCCTTCTTTGACATTCAAGCCCGTGCCTGGCAATGAATTAGATGTGCAAGTGAAGTAACAACGTGCTATTTCCAGCAACTTTTATCGTTTCATAATAATTACGCTTTTCCTCGATGGACGCTGTTGAGAAAAACTGTGGCGCCGTTCCTCAGAGAGAGAGCAATTCTTCTTCTTCGTCTTCTTCTTCTTCAGTGCAGAGTAAAAATGTATCGTTAAAAAGTTTTTTCTGATGCCGTTTTTCAACACTTTCCCAATACAGTTCAAGAACGAGGAAGGGAAAGAGATAAAAAAAAAAAGAAAGAAAAATTATCCCGTAATTGTACAAAATTTCAGTTGGTGTAAAAATGTCGAGCACCAGCAGCTTCAGTAGCAGTTCTGGACTCTGTTGAATGTACAAAAGGCACTGACATCAATAGCTAGGCTGCCTGTCATGTCATCCATTCCCATTAGTTATCCAGACAGTGTTTTTTTCTTCTTTTTTCCTGCGTACAGCAACAACATCATAGTCTTTATAGTTGTGCAATTCAGATGTTTTTTTTTAAAGATGTTGTCTGTTCTTTATTCCACTACACCCCCCTTCTTTTCTTTTTTTTTTTTGTTTTACTTGTGGTGCCGATGAGCGGAGGAGAGATTGATTGTACTGCAGCGAGCCCGACTGACTCACCTTGATGTGTCGTCTCCATCGCTCTCTCTCCCTCTCACTCCCCCGTCTCACTATCTTCCCGTCTTTTTATAGCTCTGAGGATTCACTGGCCCTCGTGAATCGTCATGTCAACCACTCAGCTCCCGCGCTCAAACACCACGTCCTTCTTTTGTCTTCTAAAACAAAGCGATCAGTATTTCTCTCTGTGTTTCCTGTCTGAAACGTTATTTCTGTTACTTCTGTGTCTTTTGACCTTGCTGTGGTTGTGTGTGTGTGTGTGCGATCTGCAGGGATTGTTGTTGTTGTTGTTGCTGTTGAGTGTAGGACGAAGGGGAGAAAGAAGGTCACTGGATCTGTTGCAGAAATCAATTTCAGTGGCGAGGTGATCTGATGACATCATGCTGAAATGAAACGTTACACCTGCAGAGAGCCGAGACACTTTCATCTTTTGTGGTGCAAAACACTTTAAACATTGGATTCCTTCTTTTTTCTTTTTATTTGGAGGATCGATAGATAAATTATGTTGATTTCCCTGTCGATTTGGGTCAATGCATTTCAAACCTGAATGTCTTAATAGCGTTGGAGCAAATGTAGCAGATGTAATTTGCTTCTTTTTTTTTCTTTTTTTTTTCCAGGAACAGCATCAAAATGTTGTTCTGTTGTTTTTCTTTCTCTCTCCTCATCAGTACTTTCCACCTTGTGTTTAGAAATGGGTTCTGTAGAATTTGTATGTCATTCATAAAGCTGTAGTTTCTATGAAACTGTCTTAGCATAAAAAACCACAATATATGGCCGGACGCCAGCTGGATATCTATTAACACAGTAGCATTTGAGCGGAGGAGGAGTTGGGTTCCCATGTGTATAATACTGTAGCACAATGATCATGTTTACCAGTGTCGTTGAGCCTTTCTGCTCGGTTCAGTCTGTTACATTTCGCGCGTGCACAGGCCTGACTTGTAATGTGAGGTCAAAACACTGCTGGTGCACTGACCCCAGCATCCGTAGGAAGTCTCTCTGTTTTCTTCTTCATAGCAGAAATCGAAGCGCTGACTCTTTTTTCTTTTTTTTTGTGCATCGTCTCACTGCCGGTTATTCTCTGTACATGTCAGTGGAGGGTTTTTTTTTTTGTTACTGGTACTTTTTCTAGACTGATGTGCATTTATACCTCAATTTTCACAGGTCATGTCAGGTTTGGGTCATATGAGTTAATATGTTATTAATACTTGGTAATGATATTAATTATTAAAGTAATATTTGTGTCATTCGTACTACATCATGCCACTGTGACAACACCTAATCAGTTGTGATACTGGAAAATGGCTGGCTGAACATTTAGGCAGGCAGGTTTTATGTAGTGAGGTTTGTATTGGGTTTTATAGACGGGAAGTGACGCTCCAATCAGAGACGACAACATGTTGATGTATGTAAATATTTTCAAGCTCATGTTTTCTTTTCCTTTTTTTTTTTTTTTGTATGTATTGGCATGAACTTTATCTCGAACTGTGTAGTTTCTTCACAGCCAAATGCATTCAGAACTGTTTTTTCCAAGTTCATGTTGTGAATCATGACTGACCGTTGGCAGTATGACTGGCTGCTGTGCCTTAAACCTACGACTGAGGGATGATGTCCCTTTTTTTTATATAAAAACTTCTCAATAGTCGTGCAATATATGCCTTAAACTTTAAATGTGTGTTTTGTATAAGCATTTCAAAGAATAAAAGTTCAGTTTTTCATAAATGCCACTTCTCTTCAGTCTCTTTCATACATACAGTGGCGAGAAAAAGTATGTGAACCCTTTTGGAATTTCCTGGTTTTCAGTCCACAAAACATTTTCCCAGTAGAGTTGTGCAGTGTCATGGTGCTCTTTGGTCTCACATTTGTATAGGCAACTTATCTAACTGTGGACTGAGAATACCTCAAGTCTTTGAGACAATTCTTGACTGTAGGTCTTCAGAGATCTTTCCTGTGGGGCGTGGTTCACATGAGTAGATGCTTCTTGTGAACAGCAAGCTCAAAATGTTTTAATGGTTTTTATAGGTTTTGCACCTTGGCCCCAATCTTGTTTCTTTGTTTAGACTTCAGCTTTGCTAACTGTGGCTTTTTTTTTTTTTTTTTAAACCGGAGGGTTCACTTATCTATAATTGTGACTTGGATGTTGATCAGATCACATTTTATGACCAATTAATGCAGAAAACTAGGGAATTCCAAAGGGTTCACCTACTTTTTCTTGCAAATGTAGAAGCAACGGTTGTGTTGTAATAATCAGACTACATCATCAAAAAGGCCTTCAACACATTTTCTCTGTTTACATTAAATGTAAACTGAGAAAATGTGCACTGAGTTTGTGTTGTGCACACCGGCTCGCTGTCATGGCTGACCGAACTGCTTTGCTAAAGCATTCATTGTTAATGTTTTATGTAGTACCTCTACTTTGTCGACCATGTCTCTGGATTTTCAGGATTTGAATCTCATGACAGTCGCTGTGTCGTTTTGGCCACTGTCAGTAAAACAACATCTGCTTGGTTTTTCAGTTGAGCTTTGAGCGCAAAACTTTAAATGAACATTGTTTTTGGTTGTGAAAAAAATCCTAAATTTGAAACAAGTTTTCAGGGGTGTAAAATTAACCATAAATTATCTGTTATTATCTGATAGAGAAAAGTACCTGAATAGATCAGAAAACCTTTAATTTTTAACAATTTAAAACTTAGTTTTGCTAAAATAGGTTATTTACTTACTGACGTCAGTGCAGGTTTTAGTCCATTTAACACAAATTGTGCACACATTACTGTGAAACATTGAGTTTTTATTGTTCTCTTAAACAAAGAAAATGTCAAACAGACCTGAAGTTCAGTTCATGTCAGTGAAATATAAAAATAAACTTACAGTAATGAAAATTTAATCGTTTTAGTTAGCATTGTGAGATGCAGCTGAAAGGAAATATGTTTTTAAAAAATGCATTTAAGCCGTGGTTTTGCAGGTGTGCAGTCCAGGTATGAAACTTCAACTTTTGGTGATTTAAACCAATTAAATCGACTAACTCGGACTGTGTTTGACAGACAGTGTTTGAGTGGTGCAGCACAGACATGATACAGTGACACATTTGCACGTTTTTGCGGTCAACGGCACGAATAAACTTACTTTATTATTTGCCTGAGCATTTTGAAAGACTGAATTCCTTCAACGACACAATCATACCCGATCCTTCAACAAATACACACAACCAGCTGATTGGGAGGAGGACGACATGAGTTTAGACTTAAAAAAAAACAAAAAACTCTATTTAACCATTTCATCAAGAAGCGCTCCCCACTTTTGATTGTCAAAAAATAATAAACAAAAACATAAGAATCAACTTCTTTATCCATTTTCCAACATACAGGGACACGACTGACAGAGAGGGAGGGAGGCTTGTTGCAGTGCTTGTGCAGGTGTGTTAATAGGCGAATAGGCAGGAGGAGGAGGTAAACATGGCTGGTACTGTATATAGCACTGAATCTGGCAACCCCCCCGCACACACACATAAACACACACACATACATTTTGATGTTAATGCATCTCAACAGTCCAACCAGGTTCCCTACAAAGATCCAAGAGATGCAGTTGCTTTGTTTCCTCGTCCGTTTGACCTTCACTGATGAACATTTGAAGCCCAAAGATTCTACCACTGATAAACACATAGATCTAAATAAACACATTTTACTCTCCATTTATAAAATACATTGTTATACAGTATTAAAATATGCATTCCTATTCAATTTCTTTCAAATCTACAAGCTCCACAAAGGTAGGAAACTATTATGGGGGCCGATGTGTGGTGGGTCGTGTGTGTGCGGAGGCCCGAGCCCCGAGTCGTTTTCCTTCCTTCCCTCTACTCGTCATCCTTTTCTTTGGCGCCGTGTTTGAGGATGCGGGTGAACTCTGCGTAGTTGAAGTTGCCCTTCTTGTCGATGGGCGCCTCACGGAACAGCTCGTCCACCTCCTCGTCCGTGAAGCGGTCACCCATGGTGGTCAGCAGCTCTCTCAGGTGATCCTCGTGGATCACACCTGCACACAAAGGAACACAAAGGAGCTCAATGAAAGATATAGGGATGTCACGATTATATCTTTTCTTGGTACGATTACCAATCACGGTATTACAATTATCACGATTATTTTTACATTAATTAATTTCAGTATTGCAACAAGGTTTTACTACAACTACTTCATACATATACATATAATCTCTTTTTGGAAAGTGACGGTATTTAGGAACCTTTACGATTAATTAATTATGGTGCTTAATACCGCGATTAATTGTGAAAACAAGTAATCGTGACATCCCTATAGTGTGATGCGATGTGATGTGTTTTGTTCTGTTTTGTTTGTGTTTAACCAGATCTCACCAGATCCCTCCTCATCAAAGCAGGCGAAGGCGTTGCGGATGACGTCCTCGGGGTCCGTTCCGTTGAGCCTCTCTCCGAACATGGTGAGGAACATGGTGAAGTTGATCGGCCCAGGTGCTTCGCTCATCATCCCCTCCAGGTATTCATCAGAGGGGTTCTTACCTGTGGGAGAAACCACACTGTTGCATGTATCTGCATTTTTCTTTGGGCTCTGTGGCCTTTTATCACTGTGATTGCTGAGTTGAGTCGACTGTCAACTCAAATGCATCTATTGTTAGACTTTTCACTAAACATCATGTGTTATATTGGTGGTTTTGAACCTCTGATCTACACTTGCAGCCTTGAAAACTAAGCAATAAGGACAAAGCTGTTTACCCAGAGAGGCCAGCATGTCATGCAGATCCTCCTTATCGATGAAGCCGTCCCTGTTCTGGTCGATCATGTTGAACGCCTCTTTGAATTCCTGGATCTGAGACTGGTCGAACATGGCGAACACGTTGGACGTGGCCCTCTGGGGGCGCTTCTTGGTGGTCTTTCCCTTGGCGCGTTTGCTCGACATGGTGGCGGCTGGATCTGGGCCTGTGCACATTCAGAAAGCATGATTCATCATGGGTTAGATTAGATTGTGGCAGTGCTGCACTGCAGAGGGTAACATACATGGCATGGGGTTTGTTCCTTAGTAACACTGTTTGACACAAGGAGTGATTTCAGCATTAAATTGAAAAAGAGGAATTTAAAACTGGAGCACAACATTTACGTCTCTCTCTTTTTATGCCCCTCTTCTACTCATTCTGTCTTTCATTTGCCCCGAGCGGGAGAATCGTTTTTCTCTTTCTTCCCCCTCTCCTGAGAATCACATCCTCTCTGAATGTCAGGTGTAGTGATGGATGTGAAAACGACGCGTCTCCACAGTGCGCACACTGCAGCCGACTTCAGATCCTCCCAGAATTAGACCTGTCACTCACATTCAGGACTGCAGTGATTCAATGTGTGTGTGCATGTGTGTGCGTGTGCATGTGTGTGACTCTTTGATTGTGTTACACCCAGTGGGCAATAGCAGGCGAAGGACAGGTTGGACAGGCAGGAGGGAGCAGGTAAATGTGGCTGGTGAGTCACATAGAAGAATGATGACATCATGCACTGATGGGAGCGCTGTACGTGGCACCAGATGAACTGTAACTCCACCGCTCTGACATTTATCAGGTGTTTTTTGGAAAGTTTTGTGCACTTTTTTCGTTTTGTCACTATAATTAGATCTCAGGGGAGTTCAGTGTTTTCAGTTCATAAAAAAAAAAGTACTATCTTTAGTCTTTCACACCGGGGAGGTGAGATGATTCTGAAATGTTAACTATATCTTGACTTCCTGTCAAATATTAACATTTAATAACTAAACTTAAATAAATGCAGCATTTGTCCAGATTAAAACATTCAATATTTGAAATAAAGGCTGATTAATTAAAAACCATCATGATCTGCATGTAATCTCTTATTATAGCTGCTTCAGGTACATTAGAAAATTAAGACTTTTAAAAGGAATATCAATATGTAGACATATATTTTCTTAATTCCTCATCACTTTAATCTGTAAATAACAATTTTTAATGTATGTATAGTTACCATTGATAACACAATTAAATGTATAATAGACAATATACAGGATATTTTCCCATTTAACAGGCTGTAACAAATTTACTAGGTTTCGTTCTTTCCAACCTGTTCGTCTCTAAACACATCAGAGCAGTGGCTACACTGAAGTGTCCTCCAATAATTTTTATAAATAGCTCTTTGCTGCCCTATATTCACCAAACCAGTGCCTCGGTGGGACTTGTCTCCGTGACACGGTCTGTCATCATAACTAACCGTATAGCCCTACATTTCTTGAGTCTGTGTGTCCCCTGTATGATTCACAGAGGCCTCACAGAGAAGCTGAGTTTATCTAACTAGAAGATCTATTATCTGTGTGTGCAGTATAAACTTTCTCTCTCCCTGGGAACTCAAAAACAAATGAGGCAGCATTTTAATTTTTATGGTCAATGCAAAGCAGAGCAACCAGCCAGGGCTCTGTCCAGAGTTTATAATGTTAATGAATAATCAAAGTGTCCTGAGCTTAAACCCAAACATGGATCTGTACGTCGGAGTGAAGGGAGTTCATGTACCATGTCTTAATTACTTGTGTGTCAAATGAAGCATGTCAGTAACTACCTTGTAATACCAACCAACCACACACAATTTGTCAGCAGTGGTTTCTGTCCTTCCTTTCTCACAGCACAGACACATGTTGGATCAGTCTTTACTTTAATTTCACTACTGTTTTGGCTTCGGCTGTTTTTTTTTTGCCAGAAAGAAAAATGAAGAAATCTGGAAGGTGTGTGCCGTTGGCTGGCTCTCTGCCTTTCCATTCTCCATCTAACAGTCACTGAGGAAGCTGGAAACAAAAACAGCACAGAGCTCCGACTCAAGTTTTTTTTTTTTTTTCGGGAACAGAGGAATTCCTCAATCTGATTAAGGCCTCTGACTCTCACAACGCAACACAACAACACACCACGTTTTCATCATGCAGAGATTTATCCCGCGATTGTTCTGGTGTAAGAGGATGTATCCGGACTTCAGTGCAGTGGCCTCAGTCAGTGTAAACAGTCCAATTTGAGACACAGGAATTTAGTTATCTGGTTTGCCTCCAGCGATACAGTGGGGGTATTGTCTCCTGAGAGAACAGAATCAATACGTTTGATTCCTTGAGGGATTATTTGACTAGAGTGATTAGTTCACAATCTATATCTTCTAGGATTCCCAGCCCTGATGAATCTGCAGCTAAACTCTCCCGCTTTGTGCACAAGGTGAATCAACGGTGATTCATAGAACGAGGCAGACGACAACTATTTCTGATCTGAGCAACACAAGCGTCCAGCTGACGTGCCTCGGCTTGGCCTGTTACTGACAATGGTATTTGTTCTTTTGGTCACCACAGTGTCCCCTTCTTATCCCTCTTTGGACGACAAAGCTCCTCTGTTCCCCACACACACACACACGCACCCAATCCCACACACATTTTGGTACTGTCATCCCTCATCCTTCAGGTCACGCAGGTCACCACTACTGAGGTGAGGACTTAAAAGGCCAACGGTTCAGGAATTTCAGACACAAACAGAGAGTGAACCCGAGTGGACGTTAAGCTCTCATCGCCTATAAAAAGACATGATGATGATGTGTGTGTGTGTGTGTGTGTGTGTGTGTGTGTGTGTGTGTGTGTTTAAGAGAATGTGAGTGAGCCAGATCTAAATGGGTCGGCTGCATTCATAAATTCCTCTGTCTAATGTGCCATAGTGATGAGATGGAAGTAAACACACACAAGCATACAGAGCATGTCTACTTGTACATATTATATAAAACGTATGCTCAGGTATCGTCTACTGGGGCTCTGTTTAACAGATGAAACGGCTCCATTGTAGCTTATCTGGTACCGTTAATCAGAGATCCACTTCACAAGCCCTCTGTAACTCTATCCTCTCTTTCACTGACAGCTGAGCATTGTACCACTGAACTCAGAGACCTCATACTTCCAGTCCTCTAAAAAGACATCAAAACAGAAGCTTTTATTTTTGGTTTTGTTTTGTTCTAAATGTCTTACACGCTCTCTTTCTTACCTTGGCTTCAGGTAGAAGTACACAGGGAGTCCTTTAAACTCCTTCTCGTCTGGGTTGCGATACAGGAGAGGAAGGGAAGCAGGCAGTCCTACTGAAAAGTTTGTTTAAAGAATGAGACTCCCGGTGGTTCCCTCCCCCTTCTGACCTAGCCAATGGAGAGGCCGCCCTGTCCCGTACAAAGACATCCCAGGCCAGGCCATTTCTCCATACAAGGCAAAAGAATGCACAAGCTGCGGCTTGCTACTGCCACAGACGCTGCTCGGGATGTTTGGGAAAAAGGCAGAAATGACAGGAACTACGATAAGGCTGCCTTATTTAGAGAAAAGGGCCTAAACATTTTGGAGGAGGCTGTGTATGGTGGAGTGTGGAAACATGGGGGAGAGAGTTGTGAGCAGACGCAGAGCAGTTCACAAGAGGCAGTGTTTCTGTTTGTAAGATATGGGTTTCCTTAAATAGGCAGTGTGTGTGTCTGGCCATCACTGAGGCCTGGATGTGGAGGGAACACCTTCGTTTGTGTTATGGAAGAGGCAACATCTGTTTTGTGGTCGCTGACACTTTTCCACATCATGATTTATTTAAAAAAAAAAAAAAAAAAGCTCCACAGTGGATAAGTGGCTACCAGGCTTTAAAAAAACATTTTCCGTTTTGGCAGCTTACTTTGACAAAGTGTTTTTTTCTTTTACTTCGAGTATTGTGGGAAATATCTAGACAATTTTTCTACCAGGTTATATATTACTAAATATATTCATATGCAACATTGTCATCTCCTTAACTGGACAGTGTGTAATGCATGCTGAAGTTGGAGTCGTTTAATCTTAAATTGTATGTTTACTGTTGTTTGTAGTCCTATGTCCATTATAAGGGTGTGGTAGCTACAGTGAATATACAACATTAGTGTTGCTGTGGGTATGATGTTAAAGCTCTCAAATGAAATCTTCCAGCATTTTTACATCACATCTCAACGTGTTTGTGTTTCCATCTGTTATTCTTTATATTGTGTAGGAATGTCCAAAATATATATTACATACAACAGTGGATCATATATTTGAGAAATGCGGCATAGTGATATTTTAGTGGGCTCATATTCTGAGTGATGAAAGGAGAGTCTTTCTTAAATTGTAAATTAGTTATGAAAAGATTAGATGCAGAATATGAATGGAGGCATTCAGGCATCAAGAGGAGGCATCTCTGTGCAGGTGCAGTGATGCCCTCCACTGGGCCTAACTAGTTATCATTTCTGAAACAGCAAAAACCCTTCAATGCATAATGATGAGTTCAAAAATAACATTAGTGAGCTATGAAATTGTTCGTCAGGCTGTATACACATGAAGCTTTGAGGCACATATATGGTCATGCAGTTCATCATGTGCTCAGACAGAAAAAAAAAAGTCTCACACTGGTTGGCAGCAATAGTCAAATATGTCACTGTCCATTAGGATTTAATGTTGCTTAATTCCACCAGGAAAAGTTGGATGTAGGCTACAAAAGTAAATAAAGATTTTAATGTCCCTGTGTCATTTAATCTCTGTTAAAAAAAAAAAAGTAAATGTACCCAATTGTGAAGCACTTCTAAGAAATTTAATGTATCGTTTTATGTGCAGCCTGGATGACTCGGGGAACAGCATTATTGGGGCTTTGACTAGCCCTGATAGGAGCTGCTATAGGTAGCCTATTCATCCAGGCTTAGAAAACACTGGTGGGATAGCTGCTTATGAATTATGTGGAGAGTTGATTCTCTATCTGTGTGTCTGTCTTTTTCTCTCTCTCCTTCTTAAATCTTTTTATCATGTTTGTTGCTGTTGATATGGACCGCTTGTTGTGTCTGCAATAAAGATTAATAATAATAATAATAATATGAGATCAACTATGTAATTCTAAAGTTGCTTGAGTTCAAATGAGGTTTTGCATTTGTTTTGTTGCTTTTATGAGATGTGCATTTTACAGATTTTGATTTTGGTTTTTAGTTTTAGTATTTTTATTTTTATTTTAGTCTTTCCTCAGAAACAGTAGCAACCAATAACCAAAATCTATCAGTAAACTACAGATTTTATTATATTTGTTTATTCTATTTTATTTTAAATTATTATTTTTATTTTATACCACGGTGACAAATCAAAAACTCGAAGACTTAATGCAATTTCCACGTTTTGTTTACAAATTAAATTGACAGGCGGGTCCATTGTTCTCTTCCTGCCTTCTCATTGGCTGTTGCGGTGACTGACGTACGCGTCGCGCATGCGCAGTGGACTAGGAAGCGTCCGTCAGGCTTCTTGGTTGTTTTCGCTCAGTCTGAGGAGCTGAGCTCGACAGGTAAGAGACTTTCTGGCTATACTTTCTCTCCACTACTAAACACAGCAAACACAGCAACAACGAGACGTGTTTAACAAACCTGAGCGTTTTAAATAGCCACAGTCAACACGGTTAAGTGGATTTAAACCATTATTTGTTCGTCGCTGTAACTTAAATCGTCGTGCAGATTGTTTCCACAGTGGATTTCCTTGTATAACAAATCAGTTTCTCAATGATGTTATCAATAATGAGTGTAAAAGGCGTCAAAAATAAGAATATGTGTATATTTTAGTGGTTTTAAAAGCGACAGAATAGATGTGTTGTTCGCTAGTTTAAGTGAAAAGTGACGATAGCTTCAGCTGCAACTAACTCAGGATTGTGACATAAGTGAACAGTCGGTGTAAAAAAAAAAAAACCGTCGCGGAAGTTGATAGAGTTTGTAGTTCATTTCTTATTTGAATAGATAAATATCAACAAGTAAGATCAGTACAAGAGTATAACCGAGTCATTCGGTCAGTTTTTGATTACTCATGTAAGATTACTCTGTATCAAACCCTCCTCGTGCCTGCAGCCTGAGGGAGTGACTTTCCCACTTAGTGATGGTGACACATACTGTGTCATCATGCAATCTGAGGTAATCGACCGTTTCTTTACAACAGTGTTCAATAGGAGACAACACTAGACACATTGACAGACAGAAGGCATTGCATTACAGTGAAGTAACCTCTGTGTGTCCATGTCTCCTTGGAGGGCAAAGGTCAACCCTCCTCACACACTTGGCTGGTCCTGAATATGTGGAAACTGATGTAGCCTACACACTGTGCACGTTTGGCTTAACATGTGACTGATTGAAAGACTGCAGGGTGTCTAAATTGATTACTTATTAAGAAAGCAGTGAAAGTCTTGATTAGTTATTTAGGTTATTTATTTAATCAAAGAAATGTAAAAATGTTGCTTCTAATCCTCTGTTATTCCAGTTTTTGACAGTGGGGTGAACAAAACCAGACATGTGAAAATGCTACATGAAACTCTCACAACTTGTGATTTCTTTTCTATGATAGACTATGATATATAATGAAAACCTCTGCCAGTTGCAGCCCTTGTGTAGACGATAGTTTGATTTCTCCAGTGAGAATTGTACATAAAGGTTGTTAATCAGTGTTATTCGTATTATACTATTATATTATTATTACTTAGTTAAATTGAGGACACTAAGCATTTAGGGATTGCATCAAGCAAATTAAAAAAAAGCTTTTAGCTTCGTAAAACTGAATATTTTTCCATTTTGGATGATTGGTTGGACAAAACCTTGTCACATTTTTACATTTAATTGATTGATTAATCCAAAAAAACAAACAAATTTGCCAGTTGCAGCTCTTGTGTGGACAATATCAGTTTTTACTTCCCTAGTAAGAAGTGAATTTAAAAGGTAGAGAAGCTGGGGTTTATTATTGTCACTATATAGCCTAATAACTGTACAGGGAACTCTGCTGCCATAAATCAGTCATCGACCTCTCTCCTCCCTCGCTCCATCTTTCCCTCCTGTCCTCCCTTCCCTGCCCTACATTTTCACGGCCATTGTTTTCTCTGAGCTTCTGCTTTTTAAATACAGCTGACCTGGTAGTTCCACTGAAGCATCGCTCCAAATCATAAACGGTTATAAACGCCTGAACGGTCACAGAAAGTGGTCGTATACATCTGACCGGCCTTTAGCTATATACACTATTATTTTACATTTGTTTTGTTCGGAGCAGTTACGTAATAGACCAGATGGTTGTTTAAAAAACAAACAAAAACAAAACAGCTATAGGCTGATTAGCTCAACATCTATCTTTGTTTTCCCATGGAGTCCTACCTTTCTGTCGTGTCCTCTTCCATAGGCAGCCCAGGCAGTAATATCCATCAAATTATTTTCCTCCTCTTCCTCTTCCTCCTTCTCCTAAGTTAGGTCAACCAATGAAGGATTTTCCAGCGTTGGCGACGGAGCGTGAGAGCTGGAGAGTCCCTTCATCTCTGATGGCCCAGAGAGCTGTGGTCAAGCCCAGAAAGAGTGTGGACGATCAGTTTGTGTGTGTGCGTTTTCATGGCCCAACGTGTTTGAATAGCCCTGTCCGAGCCTTTCAGAAACTGCTGGTCTGGCTGTCATGTGCAGCGCAAGTGGGGAAGTATGAATTCAGTGTGACAGGGAGGCTGTTGCATACATGTATAGCGTGAGATAGAGGAAGCATTAGTGTGTGGCTGAATATACTAGGGCTCTCTCATAGATTGCTATATTTCAAATCCTAGCTCAGGGACAGAGCGGACGAGAGCGCTGTCATCTCTGATAACCACTCATCTCAGGATAAATCGACTGTACGAACTTTTGGAGCTGCCTCTCGTTTTCTTTCACCAGAGCTAACAAAATAGCTTTCACAGCCATGGGCAGATGTGGGGGGGTAGGGTAGGGTAGGGTAGAATAGGATAGGATAGGCTATGTAGAGCCTTGAGAGGCAGCCAGTCAGGCATTATGTTGATTAGAGAATAGAAGTTCCTGTGGTGGACATGATGGAGGTAAAGTTTCTCGAGACTTGCTCCTGAGTTCCTGTGGCGGGAGAAGCCGTTGTAGTGTTGGCGTATGGCAGAGGGAAGGTCCAGGGAGCACAGCCTGGTTGGGAAGGGACATCTGCATCCTTCTCTGTGGGTAAGACATGAGACTGGTGATGTAATGGGTTTCATTCATTGTTTAGTTCAGGTGTTAGATGGTTCCTCACTGGTTTTGTAGATGTTGTATTAGATTTAAGGCATAAAATCCAAAAACTGTAGGTTTCTGCTTTGTTTTATGCAGAATCTGGGTTTATGCGTATTTCTGTAAAGTTACAAGTCAACATACTTGTTTCTAAATGACAATCTGTCCATCTCAATGCAGGTAGAAACTTGTACACAATGGGGTTTTGTGTGCGGCCTTTGGCAAAATTTCTTGACTTCTTGTCTTGCTAAAGCCACTTGTTGCAAGACTTCAGTTGTTGTTCCACACAAACTTCTAGGTAACTCGTTGTCACTTGAGCCTCATCTTCCTCCCCAGCTGCCGACCTTTCGCCCATTATTCAAGCCTGGAGGTCAGATTTCGAAAGGTTGATATTGTTTAGTCAACACATTAGAAGTAACCTAGTTCTGTGGAGAGTTCACGTTAAGTCTGAAGTTCCTCTGGTTTCTGAATGTGCTACGTCAAGCATTTGTACTGACTTGATGTTGTATTTGCTCGGTTTTCTTTCTTGAATATGATTTTGATTTGTTTATTAGACAACCACTGTAACGAGACGCTCAAAATCTTAAATAGGAGTTTGTGTTTTTAATTATAAATCAATGGCATTATTATTGAATATTGCTGACACTGTGGAAAGGAGTCGAAGGATCAAACTGCAGACTTGGAAGAAACACTGACTGCAGACACTTTTTCCTTTCTCTGTGTCACACCGCTGGGCCTCACTGCTCTCGCTTCTTGTTTTTTTTATTTGTTTGTTCCCAGTCCCAAACCATGAATATTGTGGGCCAGTTAGCGGAGACGGTGTTTGTGACTGTGAAGGAGCTTTACCGTGGCCTGAACCCCGCCACTCTCACCGGAGGGATCGATGTCATTGTGGTTCGACAGCCTGATGGATCGTTCCAGTGTTCTCCCTTCCACGTCCGCTTTGGCAAACTCGGCGTGCTGCGCTCCAAGGAGAAAATCGTGAGTCCTTCGATTCTTTCAGCTCCTCTTGTTGCTTCTTGGACGGTTTGTTTCGCTCTGAGACACATAATGTTCACTCACTGTTGTGCTTGTAGGTGGACATTGAGATAAATGGCGAATCGGTTGACCTGCACATGAAGCTGGGGGACAATGGAGAAGCTTTTTTTGTGGAAGAAAATGAAAACATGGAGGTAACTTGATCAGAATTAATGATAAATTATCATTATTTATTTGACATTTCCTTCGTAACTCCTTTTTCTGTTCACCCCGCTCAGTCCCAGGTACCGGCCTATCTCTGCACCTCCCCAATTACTATCGAGGTTACCGAGGACATAGACGAGGCGCTTGAGGGATCCTCCTCTGTCGCCGGGTCTGGAGCTCGCAGGAAGAAACGCCGCCGCAAACGTATCCGCTCCGATAATCACCTGAGAGACGACAACTCTTCGTCAGACGAGCGAGAAAAAGAGAAGGAGTGTGAGAGAGGAGAAAACGGTCAGACAGGACAGGAGAGTCCCGCTGAACATGAGCTTCTCTCTCCGTTACACGTCAGGTCAGTGAATTTGCTTTTTAATTATGCTCGATTCTTTATATTTACTTCTGCTTAAGAGCTGGGTAAAGAAACACTCTCTAAGAAAATTGTAGAAAAGCAGCAGTGATTTGTTCTTGTATTCAATGACTCCTCCAACTGGCTCTAGCTAAATCCTAAATCATACCATATGTCTTCTTGTCTTATCTTCTTCACATCCACTTCACTTTCAGAAACCACTGACACATCCAGGCTAAACTCACTGGTAACACTTTATAATAAGTACACACTATTAAAGCAGAAGTAAGCAGAATTTTTGTGTTAATATAAGTCTTAAATAGTTATATCTTCCGACAGCAATCACTTATATAGAGTGTTTGGTCTGAAACACGGGTCTGTCAGTCACTCTGCTCTGCTGTAAGCCGAGGAGAAAACTTTCCTTGTATCCTACAACCTTTATCCAATGAGGAGAGAGAACGGCATAAAGGGCTGTGTGTGCAGCCAAGGGATGCGCGTAAATGTGGTGACGTAGGGACGAAGACCAATAGATCCATGACGAGGGCGGGGGCTGCTAACTCCATCGGCTGACAAGAAGACTGTTCACTGTTTTTCCGACCTGTGAAGTCGTACCAGTTCGATCTGGTGCGAGTTCACGGGTCGGAAGTTACGAGTGGCCGTTATAGTGCACTTTCACAGGCAACAGGTCGGAAAAACACGAGTTACGGGTTGCCTGGAACGCTACAAAGTCGTAAGTCGTGACTTGAAGCCGTAACTTACGGATTCAAAAGCCTGCCTGGAACACATCATTAGCCAAAACGACCGGATCGCTTACTTCTGCTTTAAGCATGAGGAAAAGCTTTAAATACTTAATTCATCATTTATAACACATGAATAGTCATTAGTATGTAGTTTATAAATACAGTTAGTGCTTATCAACGATGAGTAAAACATTTTTAACAGTGTTTATAAATGAAGAATTCAGTATTTATTAATGCTTAGCTAATTAATAGTGTGTACTTATTATAAAGTGTTACCAACTCACCAGTTAAACGGTTCAAACTCTTTCTTTCCTCTGCTGTATTTGTCACTTATTCTCTATGTTGTTAGTAAAGACATGATCCCACAGATGCATGTGGCAACGATGCGTTCAAAGCACCGTGCTTTAAATAGATTTTTATTGTTGCTGATGTTGTAATATTTTAATAAATATGTCGTAGCAAATTCAGCATTTCACTCTGTGAGGGACAGCCCCCTGCCAGAACAAAACAATCAGCATAAAGCAGCTTCAAACTGTGATGATGTTGATTCTCGGTGGCATCGTCAACACTGCAGCTAAAACAAAAACCTTCTTCTCATTTGTGTTGAAGTAAATCGGTGTACTACTCGCTGTCTGAGGAGCCAAACGAGGAGTCGGCGAGTCCCCAGACCAGAGACTCTCATCCACACTCCGACGGAGAGCACTCACCCTCAGAAAGGTGAGAGAAGGTTTTTATTTATTTCTCTCTGAGCTGTTTTATTCGCACGCAGTTGGATGAACTCACACTGTGTCTCTCTCCCTTTCTCAGCAGTGTCTTTTACAGTCGGCCGTCTTCTCCTAAGAGCGACTCTGAGCTGATGGTTAAACCCCAGGAGTCCTCCGGGCCTCAGATGCAGTGGCACTGGGGAGGTTTTCCCACGGTATGGCAAACACACACACACACACACACACAGACACTCACACACTTCACTTGCTGCTGTAGCTGTGAGCTTGTCAGGCTGACACACTCTCTGCTCCTCCTTCACAGCTGTGTCAATCAGAGAGGACACCGGTGGAGTCACAGCACATCTCTCACTCAGGGAGTTCTCATTTCCGCACCATCGAGAGACAGGACTCCTTTGATATGGGCTTGGAACCCGTGATCAGCTGTGGCAGAGTGGGTAGCGTCACAGTGGTCAGACCACAGCCAAGGACTCACTCCTTAGACCTCGGAGGCCACGCCGTCCAAACCACTCCTTTATCCCACGAGAGGAACTCTCACATTGCCCATTCGACCCCCAGCGACCTCTTCAAGTCGTGTGAAACATCACTGAGGGCGGACGTGGACTTGACACAAACACCAGAGTCCACATCAGGGGAGAACGAGAACAAAGTCTCATCTTCTTGTTCTACTAGTCTAATTAACGGCACTGATAGCAAAGAAAGCAGAGCCGGCGTTGAGGAAGTTAGCACTTTGACTGATACAGTTAGTACAATCAAATCAGATGACACAGTTGCAGGTAGCACAGAATCATCATCAGATCAACAGCAGCAGGGAGGGTTGTCCGATCCGGGTGAACAGGGCTCGACCGGCAGTGCCCCCGTCAGCGAGGGCGATAGTGGGATAGACCCCTGTGCCGAAGGAGGGGAAGAAGATGGCGCATCAAAAGCTGAAGTCGGAGACTCTTCTGATGCAGCTGCCAAAGGAGAGCAACAGGGCAAGAAGAAAGGTGGCTGTTCTTTCTTTTAAAGGGATAGTTTAACATTTTGGCATATTGGCCCATTGCCATAATCGCTACAGTCATAGCAGTAGTAGGTTCGTTACCTTTATTTGTTGGTGTAAGCTATTTTTAGAACGGCGGAGCAGAGCCATGAGCTACTCAGAGCTACGCTACGGAGGCTCATGGGATTTCTTGGTTTCCCTCATCAAACTCATCAAATACACAATCCGTAACGTTCTGTTATTATCTCATAGTGTGGTGAATGTGCAGGTCACAACTTGTCCACCAGAACGTTTTGGAGTTGTTGGATTGTGTATTTGATGAGTTTGCTGAGGGAAACCAAGAAATCCCATGAGCCTCTGTAGTGTAGCTCTGAGCAGCTCCCGGCTCTGCTCCGCCGTTCTAAAAATAGCTTGCACCGACAATTAAAGGTAACAAACCTACTACTGCTATGACTAAAGGGATTATTATGGCAATGGGACAATTTGCCAAAATGTTGAACTATCCCTTTAATAACATTTTTCCAAACTCATTTTATGTCACCGTTCAACAATTGTTTTAATGTGTCTTTCTGCCGTAGGAAAACGAAATCACCATCTTGGACCAACGGATATTTACTTGGATGATCTGACCTCACTGGACCCAGAGGTGGCTGCCCTCTACTTCCCCAAAAGGTCAGACGACATTTACTATGAACAACTTATTCGTCTTTATTAAAACCATAAAATCATAAATCCATAAAAATTGTGTGGCTTTTGAAAAATTACAAATTAATCGAAAGGCATATACTGTATTTAGTAATGGTACGACTTGCCAGAATGTGTCCATAGTGATTGATTTCCATTGAAACTGCCCAGTAGCGCAGTAATCTCTATTAAATATTTCTTTATAATGGAGAATAACTGGAGTAAAATGACTTGGTGGTCCTGCAGTGAGACGGACGGAGCATCGCAGCAAGCAGCAGAGCAGGGCTCGGGCTCGGGGAGTCAGTCGCCTCAGTCCGTGGGCAGCGGAGCCATGGACAGCGGCACAGAGTACCTGTCTGATTCCACCTCCTACAGCATGGACGTCAGCATGTCCCTCTGTGGACAGGAGGGGGACACCAGCCAAATCACCAAAGGTAAACTTGGTTTTCTGTGTTTGCATGTAGATGAGGGAGTGGAGGAAGAGTTTTAGCTTGAAGTTAAATCAGTTCTGCATATTGTTTTTTTTTTGTTTAAACTCCAGAGAAGTTTATGGAGCACATTGTGACCTACCAGGATTTTGTCAGCAACCCCGGGATCATTGAGGATCCGAGTCTAGTCATCCGCATCAATTCCAAGTAAGATAAAAATAAATATTTGTGTTTTTTGTTTTTCTTTAGATAATAACTCAACGACTTTTTCTCCATGACTGCTCATCAACTGTCTTTCATGCTTCACAGCTATTATAACTGGGCAGTTGCTGCTCCCATGGTGCTGTCAATGACAACTTTCCAGAAAAACCTGCCCAAGGTATTTAACTGTTTATAAACCTGAGCACAATAATTACTAATCAGACTTCCTTAAAGGGATAGTTCAACAAGACAGAGTTGTTTTCGAGGTAAATTCAGAGACTGCTTGCTGAAAAACTGTCCCGACAGGAACAAGCATCAGCTGTTTTTCATGGATTTACCTCTAAAACAACTCTGTCTCGTAACGTTCTGTTATTATCTCATAGCGTGGTGAATGTGCAGGTCACAACTTGTCTACGAGAGCGTTTTGGAGTTTTTGGATTGTGTATTTGATGAGTTTGATGAGGGAAACCAAGAAATCCCATTAGCCTCCATAGCGTAGCTCTGAGCAGCTCATGGCTCTGCTCCGCCGTTCTAAAAATAGCTTGCACCGACAATTAAAGGTAACGAACCTACTGCTATGACTATAGGGATTATGGCAATGGGCCAATTTGCTAAAATGTTGAACTATCCCTAGGTATAAGACAGATAAGGTCATCGTTAGGTGGTGACTGATGACAGGATTAATATATAATCATTAGTTTCTTTCTGTGTGTGTGTCATATAGAGTACGATAGAGCGTCTGGTGAAGGACAAGATGCCCAAGAAGTCTGGAGGCTGGTGGTTCTCCTGGAGGAGAAGAGACATGGATAATAACCAGGTAGGTATTTTAGTAGGAATTTCTAGTAATGGTTATTAATTAACTGTGATGGTGCACCAGCGTGGATAATTACACACAATAATCCCTCCATTGAGTTTAACAGTGTTTTTCAGGAGGGGCCTTGTTAGTTGGCGCCGTTCTTGAGGCTGGTACAGATGGAAGCGATTAAGGGATTAGATCAGAAGCAACTGGACTCTGCATGGTCTTAAAAAATGTTGATGATAATGTAACTTCTTGTTTTTCAGCAGAAACAGTCGAAGGAGGAGCAAGAGGAGCCACTGGCCGACGTTTCCTCCGCAGTAACGTAAGTCACCGATCTGAAACAAGTTAATAAACCTTATAAAATGCCTCTTTTGTTTCAGTTGAACTACTTTCAGCTGGTGCTGCTGATCTCCAGCTGTGTCACTGCTTTCTGCTGGTTCAGTGTGATGAAGTACATTCAGTCTGGCTGCTAGAAACACTCAGACTGCCAGTGTATTTTTTTTTCATCTGTATTTTGTTTGTTTGGTCGTTATGATGCCCGTAAATGGGGTACTGCATGTACAAATGACAAAAATAAGGAATTAAATATAACCACTAGTGGGAACAAAAGAAAAAATGTGCATCTGGGAATTAGTGGTGATGTCACAGGCCATGCCAACTTTTATTAGCTTCGCCAAAATGTAGAGTTTTGTTTTTACTTTAACAACATTTACTGATTTTTTCTTTTACTAAGGATCCTCTGTTGACAAAGTAAAAGTAAAGAAAAATACTTATTTCAATGGATTCTTCATGCAGCTACACAGCTACCTCATATGGACGCTAAAGCACTAAAAATAATGAACTTCAGGGAAATGATTATAATATTGCTACTATTTTTTGTTTGTTTTTAATGAAAAGACATATTTTCTCTTTCAATTTGAACGTCATTATCACAGTGTAGTTTAGCATTTGGCCTCTAGGGTACGCCAAAGCTTCATCTATCAGTACATTACCCAATAAACACTGTCTGTATTCTTAGAAAACACTTAAAAACAGCTGTTCACACATTGTAATGATGATACATTTTGATTAACCATGTCAACATTTGACAAAGTTAAAGCCTTAGTTACCTGATGGTCAGTAAATGATGCTTACAGATATATTTTTTTTTACAAATGTACAAATCACTAAAGAGCAACAGTTGTCTGTGTTTCTGAGTTATTAATAAATCAGACTCTTAAAAAGGAGATATAAATAAGTGTGAATCATGTATGTTGTCTCACCAGAGCCACACTGGACGACATCGAGAGTGATGAGGCAGCCGGTCTTGGACGAAAAGCCATCCTCCCCTCCAGCCAATCGACAGAAACCCTCAACGCCACTCAGTGTATCAGCCAGATGTACCGCAAATCGCTGCGGCTGACCACGGAACAGATTGTAAAATATGCTCTCCTGATCACTACAAAACAACATTTGCTCTGCTAACAAATGTATTTAGAGGTTAACACCTCCCTGTCCCTCTCTTAGGGGCGCTTGAACCTGCGTGACGGAGCCAACAAGGTGGTGTTCAGTGTCACCACGCAATACCAGGGCACCTGTCGCTGTGAGGCCGCCATCTACCTGTGGAACTGGGACGACCGAGTCATCATATCAGACATAGACGGCACCATTACCAAGTAAAAACAACAACTGCATTTCTTTGCCATCTGTGCACTGTGTTTAGTCCAATACACAACAATTCATGCAAAAACAGGCACTGTAAGACATTGTTTTATGTTTTTGTTCCGTCTCTTGCAGGTCGGATGCTCTGGGTCATATTCTACCTCAGTTTGGAAAAGACTGGACACACAAAGGCATCGCCAAACTCTACCACAAAATCCACCAGTATGTGAAATTGCGTCTTTGAAAAAAACAAAAAACAACATGATAGTGTTTAATTTGCCTTCTCTAGTATTCTTCCTTCTCTACCATTTTATTTGGCTGAACTCTCCCTCTCATTACTCACAGCATAACAAACAGATCTGATCTCAGCTCTCCTGCTGCTGATTTCATTCTGATGTCATCCTAGCTGCAGCTGACTGTCTAATCTGCGCTGCCACATGTTTCCCCGTTTGCGCTTTTAGAGCGAGTCCAGCTGTTCAGTTAATTGGAAAAAGATTGAATTCCAATTGAAGTGCTAATATTTTGTCACACGGATCTGGAGGAACAGGATACGCCGCATATATGTTATTGAACGAGTAATGCTGCAGGTCAGCGCAAATACAAGCAAACTGGAAAAAACACATTTGCATTTCATTGAACTAAAATGCAAATGTGGTTATTGCTCTCCCTGCAGAAATGGATACAAGTTCCTGTATTGTTCAGCGCGGGCCATAGGGATGGCCGCCATCACTAAGGACTACCTGCAGTGGGTCAATGACAGAGGCACCGTGCTTCCTAAAGGTCCTGTCCTGTTGGCTCCCAGCAGCCTCTTCTCAGCACTACACAGGTAACAAACACCTACGACTCATCTGCTTTACAGCCAGTGTTCAACTAGCATGATGTGTGCATGCTCTGGGATGTTCAGTTTCATGCACATAATTGATTATGATTAGAGGTTGAATATGGAGAATGTTTATTAAAAGCCATATTTTTTCAAAAATGATAAATTCACGGGGCGTTTAAAGGCGTGCAGAATACAAGTATTGCTTTTCCATAAAAAATTATATTTACCGTAGTCTGAATTAATTAATTTGAGAAATTTTGACGGGTTCGACAATGACTTCCTGTTTACATCGTACCAGCCAGTAGCCGCCACTTCTCTGTTGTTTTGCTCGTCACCCTCCTCCTGGTCGTGTGCATTTGTTTACAATGAAGCCTTTTATAATCAATCAGTGGATCGATGGATTGTCATATACAGGTTACCATGTGTGTATTTGTGTAGTCTCATCTGTCATAAACAAGAGATTATGGTTTACGGGGCGTGTTAGTGTCGCAGACTTGTGGTGCCACCGAGATGAGAGCTGTGACACCGGGCCAGAGGCTCTGATCGCAGGTTTGGTTTTCAGCCACAATGTGGAAGGCAGAGAGCCTCCACTCTCCTCGTCTATCTAACATCACAATTAGTCCAAAGCTGTTTAATGAAGGTAAAAATGAAACATGAGGTAAATATCCTGCATAGTTCTTCTCCTCTGTGCTCCTCTGATCAGTGCGGCATCCCTAGCAGCGGTCTGGCAACCAACTGCTGGAATATTTTTTCTGTTGTTGCAAGTCCTATCTTGATCAATAGATGGTGGTATTCTGCTCATTCTCCATATTTAACCTTTAACAGAGTGTAGATTTCTCACCCATCAAATATCTCATTAATAGTCACTGATGCTTCTCAGCTACTGCGCTTAATTAAGACAATAACTGTTCATCCTAACCTGTGCAGAGAGGTGATTGAGAAGAAGCCGGAGGTGTTTAAAATCGCCTGTCTCAGTGACATCAGGGACCTGTTCAACCCACAGCGACAGCCGTTCTACGCAGCCTTCGGCAACAGGACTAATGTAAGCAAGGCTGCAGCAGCAAGTCTATTTTAAGTCAAGGTTTTTTTCCTGGTACTAAGTTGCACGGTTTGGTGTGTTGTGGTCTTAGTCTGTAGAAAAATAAAATAATGAATGAAAGTAAAGAGGTACATATTTGTGTTTTCATCAGGTATGAGAGATGTTTGTTGATATAAAAGTAACACTGGCTAATGGTTTATGATGTTAAGTGCTGTCATAGCCAAACAATCCTTACAGTGTACATAGATACTGCAGAGGTTGTATCCAACGTGCTCTGCAATATGTAACTGAGTTGCTCTTGGCTTTTCCAGGATGCTTATGCCTATAAGCAGGTGGGAGTGCCTGACACCAGGATATTTACTGTCAACCCAAAAGGCGAGCTAATCCAGGAGAAAACTAGAGGCAACAAGTCTTCGTAAGTTTGAGGAGAAAGATGGAATATATTCACATTTTCACATTTTTATTTACAAGTTCAGCTGATTTTAAGTGTGTGTGTGTGTGTTTGTGTTTTTCAGATACAACCACCTCAGTGAACTGGTGGAACATTTCTTCCCAGAGCTCTGTGCCGAGGGCGGTGCCTCCTCAGCTTTCCAATGTCCAGAATACAGCAGCTTCTCCTACTGGAAGGCACCTCTGCCAGAGCTGGACCTGGATGCACTACTGTAGACACACATACACACATACACACACACACGTCCTAAGGCAGGGAGGGACAGAGAATAACGTCATATACTTGTTCTCTTTCTCTTTCTTTCATTTCCCAGAAGGTATCTCAGATGTTTCTTTTTCCCAGCATGCCTGATTATTGCCTTTGATAGACCTGCCCACTGTAGAGCACTGTGTTATGAGCCCGCTGGATAAACTGGAACATAAAGAGGCACGTGTCCCTTTATTTTCAAAGACAGAGCCACGTTAAATCATAATATGCATGGACTCTGCATAAGTGCATAAACCATTATGCATTCATCTCAGTGTCCTTACACTGACTACACCCGACAGATTACAGTGAACATGGGAACAAATGGACTGAGAAGACATAAAACTGTGTCTGTTTTTTTAATTACTGTGCTCACCAGTCATTCCAAAGTATGAATTTCAGCAGTGTATTAGTACGATAGCGCTTAACACTGTTGCACATTTCAGCTCAAAGCATGGACCAAATTAAATTTATTTGTACAGAAATAGTGACATTAAGCTGTATTAGAAAAATATTAAGTGATGCCTAATCTCCTGCAAATGCCAAAACTGTGTAACTACCATTGCCTGCTTTCTGTGACATGACATGGAAATCTTTCAGTGCGCTGCTGCTGCTGCTTAGTTGCCATGATGTGACCAACTGAAACCGCTACAAGGCAAACCTATTATCCTTCATAATAGGAGATTATTGACAGCAGAGAATGTCTTTGGATTTGAGTTTGACCCTAATAAGTGTGAGACAGCTGGAGTTTGCCCTGATCTGTGTAGAGCGCCGAGTGTTTTTTAAAATAAGATTAGTCTGAAGACTGAAAACTCTGGACGGTACGCAAGAATGTTAGATGTTATAACTGAGTCAAAGCAGTTATAAAGTATAATATAATTTTTTTTCCTAGTACATTGGGCCCTGCAATTACAAGTGAATATGAGCGTAAGATGATCATTGTGGAATTACACAAAAGCACATTTAACATTGTCTTCCTTTGAGGTACTGCATCACCAAGTGTAGAAATGTTTGTACACTACAGGAATGAAGAGCTGGGTCAGACTGACTGTGACTTTTACTCCAGATGCGTAAACAATTGGTGATTTAGCCCGACGCTGTGCCTTTATCCTTCAATGACACTGTTATATTTATTATTTTTGCATATATATTTCATCATCCAACTGTGTGGAGATGGATTTACTCTTTAAACTAAACGTACTGTATAGAAATATAAATGATATTAAAACATCAAAGCTGTTTCTCTGTCCTTTATTTTTAAAGTAATTTGTGTGCTGTTGATATTTTTTTTTTTTTTTTTTACAGTGCACACGTTTATTTTCCCATTGCTCACAGTATTATGTATATTATAACGTTAAAATATTATAAATATAACCAGTAAAATACAATGGTGATATAGCAGCTCTGATAGTATGATTTTTAGCTACTATATTAAATATAGTGGGCAGTGTTTTATAGACACTTAGATGAAGCCGCAGCCTGAAACATGACAACATTTCTGAGAGACTGGTTTGTTTATGAAGGGAGAGGCGTTGACTAATCTGATCGCTCGTCCCTGCGTCAGTGCATATTTATTGGCTTCCACCTGAACAGGAAGAGTCCACACAAGAGTACAAGGTAAGTGTCAGAGACTTCTCGCACGTCTTATTCTGTGTTTTTAATGAAAAAACTAAACAGCTCAACTTATTTTGTCATGTGTAAACAATTATGCTTCTGCGTCTTTGCGCGCGGGGGAAGGAAATGATGCGCACTCGCTAATGCATGATAATGTAACACTGATTATTATCAAAAAGGCAAAGTCATAATAACTGAAATCAAATCTACTGTATACCCAGAAGCAGAGTCTGGTTCATTACACTGGAAGCTGGCGCGTGCAGCTCCTGTTCCCTGGAAATCGAAACTTAAGTAAACAGACGCACCAACATTTGGCGACGCAGGAATATGTTTGACCTTGTTTTGGTTTCTCCGCCTCTCCTATCCTCCAGAAACATTTTTGCTTCTACTAAAGTTCCTCATCCAAAACAGGCAACATTTCATGTAAAAGTAGCCTGCCCTGTACATTTACACGAGGCATACTGTATTTTGTTTGATACACGTGCAGTATTTCCTGTATAGTAGCGTTAGTAACTTCCTGGTGTTTCCTGAGGCAACGAGGGAATTACATTGTCTCACTCCGTACTGCATAATAAAGATTTTAAAACAACATTAAGCCAATTTTGTTGTGAAATTAACAGAAAATTATGACACTAAATAATAAAATAATAAATATAGTAAATTCCAAAATGTTATAATACTTGTATATTATTTATATTTAAGTTTGACTCTGAATTGTGTGTGTTTTCCAGCACCTGCCACCATGTCACTGAGTGGGACTGAAGGAATCGGTCATGCAGAAGCTCTGGTTCTGGAGCTGACCTGTCCGATCTGCTTGCAGATCTACTCCGAGCCAGTTTCTCCTCCTTGTGGTCATACGTACTGCTTCGCCTGCCTTCAGACCATGGGCGAAGGCCTTGACCAACACAGTTGCCCTGAGTGCCAGGCAGTCTATCAGGGGCCCACAGACCTTGTGAAGAGCCTCAAACTGTGCAGCCTACTGGAGACATATAAAGCCACAGCCGGGAAAATCAGCCCCACTGCAGACCCCTCTGGTGTCGGCCATGTAGCAGTCAAGAGTCATGATGGCTCTGTTACAGAAAAATCAAACACAAAATGCCACCAGGACTTAGGAACATACCAAAGCAGTGGCAAAAGCAAACTGGAAATGGATGAACCTAAATTCAGACTGGCATCTCAAGTCACAGAGTTGAACCTGAAGTTGGAGATGGCAGAGGGAGTTCTGAAGAAAGAGAAGGAGCAGGAGTCAGAGGTGGCCACTGCTAATGCACAGCTGAGGGAGAAAGCAACCACACTGTTAGAGCAGATAAAGGATTTGGCACAGAGCTACAGTGAGCAGGTGAGGCAGATGATTGAGGAAGAGTTAGGTCCAGGCGAGGCCGCTGTGGTCAGCCGAGTCAGTCGAGCCTCGGAGCTGACGAAGCAGCTGAGGCAGGCCATGCTGAGAGCCGAGTCCCTGTTGACTGAGGAAGATGAGACTGCGTTCAGCAACGAGCTCCAGAGTCTACAGCCGGACATTGAGGAGCTGATGGCAAAACCAGTGGGAGAAGAAGAGGAGAACCACGTTGAAACAAAAATCTGCCCCGCACGAGTCTGTCCCAAGCTGGAGATCATGAACGCAGAGATGAGGGAAAGACTCGGAGAAGCTCAGCGCTGCCTTCGGAACACACTCAACCCCTCGGAGGTGACCTTTGACCCAGAAACAGCCCATCCCAACCTCATTCTCTCAGAGGACTTGAAAACAGTGACTTTCAGTGCTAAGAAACAGCCCTATCCGGCCTCTCCTCGGAGATTCACCAGCTTCTTCCAGGTCCTCAGCAACCAGAGCTTCTCCGAGGGTGACCACAGCTGGGAGGTGGAGATGGAGGGCTCTCCGTGGATCATCGGTGTGTGTTATAGTAGGAAGCTGGAACGTAGCGGGCTGCCGTCTGCGTTGGAAAGCAGCCGGAGCTCCTGGTGTCTGATGTGGCACAACAACCTGCTGACAGCCTTCGAGCAGAGTCACAATGTGCCGCTGAAGAGGACCACAGTGTCACGGAGGCTGGAGATCAAACTGAGCTTCAAGACCCACAGGCTGAGCTTCTACAACATCAGCCCCGTCAGCGGGAAGACTCACGTGTACACGTTCAAAGCCAACCTGACCGAACCAGTGCACCTGGCATACAGGATGATGTCAGGGGACCCAAAGGCACGCTTCATTATTTATTCATAATCTAATAACAAAGTTGAGATAGGCTCTAATTTCCTCCTACCTTGACACAATTCCAGTGTGCATTGAACATAATACTCAAATACAGTGGTCAGCATAATATCCACATGTCATTACTTTGTCTTGGTGTAAAGCTTCAAACAAACCAAAGAGCACAATATTGAAAAATGTTATGTTTAGAATGTTTTTCTGCCTCCATCAAACAAATAAAGATACTCACAAAATTCCATGTATTGCAAGCTTCATAAAATGTTGACGTCTAGTTGACAATGAATGTACATTGGACTGTCATAATGTGTATTTTAAATAAATCTTAAAAACTGGTGCATTAGCCCTTAACTTCTTCCCTGTCAAGTTTTTTCTATCTATCTATCTATCTATCTATCTATCTATCTATCTATCTATCTATCTATCTATCTATCTATCTATCTATCTATCTATCTATCTATCTATCTATCTATCTATCTATCATTTTTACATACAGCATGAGAAAACAGCAACACTAACATACGTCACGGTTACGTCATGATCTCGTGTCATCTCGCGAGAGTTGCTCCGCTTGTTTGGCGAGTGTCAGCTGACCGTATGGGGGAAATTTCTTAACGAAACTATCTAGTTCAGTACAGCCATGTCCCGTATTAGTGATCGATTTGTTGATCGATTACAGTGTGTATAACAGCGTGTATCGCAGGTGCTGGACTTATATTGTTTCTAAAAAACAATTTACAACGAGTTGCACCTTCGGAACCGAGTCTTCTGAATCGGTAAGATATCATTTTTTTGTGGATAATTTGTAGCTCGGGTCAGCGTCGTTGCACTTGCACTAGATCACGTTTGTTTTGATGCTAAACCTGAGCATAGTCGGCTTGCCTCCAGTTTTATCAGCAGGACATGTTTATCGTCAGCACTGCCACCATCACCGCGTTTGTTTTGAGTGGAAATAGACGAAGAGTATCATTTTTAATTCACATTTATATTATCTTCTCCCGACGAGCGCTAGCAGGTTTGAAGTACGTTAGCAGCGTTAGCTAACGCCTGTAATTCCCCTTTACGGACTAAACTGGAAGTGTTTCGTTAAACCTTATGAAATAATGTTTTTTAAAGATAAGTTATGATTATTTTATTGAAAACCATTTTGCCACTGTAGTATTATAGTAATATATTATGTCTTGGCAGCTTTCTAATTGTTGAGGAGGCGTTAAGTAAATGCTAATAGGATTAGGATAGTTTTAACGATGGTAAACTTTAACTTCACACCACACATGGCTCGTATCGCAGCCGCTCTCGTTACATAATGTTTGTCTTAAAGTGGAGAAAGCTGAGGGCAGACAGCGGCCCTGGCCTGGCCCCAACAATTATTAAACAACTCCATATGTTTTCTCTCCTTTTTAAATTCCTGGTTGGGGCAGCAGCACAGGTGTTTTGTTGTGCTTTGTTATATCACGACTGAGTTAAAGTTACACTAGAATTGCTCCCTTTCTCCAGTCCACCATTCATAAACGAAACTTCCGTGTAAATTAGAAACTCCATACTAGTGTTGTCTCAAGACCATCTAAGATAAGACCAAGACCAAAGCAATGCGAGACCATTTTCAAGACCATTATTGTATTCAGTAACAGTGCTCATAATAATCATGTGGGTTGATATTTACATTATTCCTTGGCTGAAAAGAAAATATAACTTCATATAAAGGCTATACCATATTTAATGGAAACAAAGTTTGGTTTGAACACAATAACACAGCAGAAGCACACAAGCTGCTAAAGTCTTTCCCAGTTTTTCATGGTGGATAGATGGTTATACTTATTGTATACTCTTTTGTAGAACACATTTTAATTACCGTATCTTAAAGTTATTGAATTTCATAAAGCAAAGTGAGCGAGTGACAGAGAGAGACATTTGTGGTTAGAAAAAGAAGAAGATGTCACTGTGGCAGCTGTGGTCTTGAGAAAAAATCCTGCTTGACTGGGACCGAGACAAGTAAAAATGTAAGACCAAGACCTTGAAAATATGGTCTCAAGTCCGGTCTCCAGCACACTACTCCATACCGTACTTCTTTTAAATGAGAAGTAAGATGTCTGCCTTGGGTCAATAAAGAACCAGTTTAATTAATAACAGACTTAATCAGGTTCTTGTTTTTTTTTTCCTCAGGCTCTGACACCATGCTAGCCACAGTGACTGCTGTGGTTAGGTTTACTCAGTACAATGGCAGTATTTCACCATCACCTCTGGAGAACACATCAGCATTCCCAACCTGGAAACCTGACTCTGGAGCCAACATCACCAGGCCTCACAAATGTCTGCAAGTTCTGTATGACGACATTGGAGAGTCCAGGTAATCAGCAGGATACTGCAGAGGAAACCGTTTCAGTTCATGCAGAAATGCGAAGTGGAAATAACTGTGCAATGCAAAATGTATTTTCATGTCTCAGAAAGTTCTGCATTGTTGCCCTAACTGTCATTTCTCTGTCTTAGGGTCCGGTTCTGGGACATTTTACTACTAGTTCCTAATGTGGCCTTCTTTGTATTCCTGATGTGGAAGCTGCCCTCGGCCAGGGCAAAGATCCGACTCACCTCCAGCCCCATCTTCGTCACCTTTTACTTGCTGGTACGACACACGTTACAGAGACCACAACATACAGTACTGTAGCTTGACATCATGCTGCACACTCAGTAGATATGGTAGCACTTGTGTTTATCTTGATCAGAATAAAAACTTGAGCATCTGCACATTTTACTGTGTCAGTGATCCGCATAAAATCAGTTTGGACGATGCACCTGTTAAAGCCTTTAGCTCTCACTTTCTTTTCTCAAACGCCAAAGACAAGTGACCTTGTTGAATGTCTTGCTGATAAGGTTGTTTCTTGTTTACTGTTCTGCCTTATAATCTGTTCCCGCTCAGTGGCAGGTGCTTACTCTTTGTTTCCAAAATTTACTGCATCTCCTCTCTATTTGTGTTATCGTTCCAGTGATGGTAATCTGACAAGAAAAACTCTAGCTCTGCAGTGCCTCACCAGGCAATAAAGAAACTCTGTTCATTATGTGTCACTCGTGTTAACTAATTCTGCACTTGTATTTCTTAGGTTTTTGTTGTTGCAGCAGTTGGAATCACCCGGGCAATAGTGTCCATGACTGTCAGTGCATCCAGTGCTGCCACCATCATAGACAAAGTAAGAAAGTGCTTCAATAATGCTTTTTTTTGGGTTGTTCATCTGTTGATTCAAATGTGAACAACACTTTGTATTTTCACTGTTTATTTATAAATGCATCTATTTTTAAACCGTGGAGGAACTGTGTATACTTTTCTCTTTCTGTCACTGGAAACATCAGCTGTGCTCATCACAAGATGTTCATGTCTACTGTAAACAACAGAGAAAAGTGCACAGCTTTTCATTTGGAGGAACAGATAATTTAGGGGAAAATTGGTTTTCACTGTGGCATACCAGTTTGAATGGTCTAGGAATGTATTTCCTGGAGTTTAATGGTATAAAATCTTTAATATTCATGTAGTTTTTGATATGATTGCATCTTTGCAGAATAAATATTTCACTCATACTAAAGTAGCAGTCACCACATTTTGTCACAGGGCAAATCTCTTTACCCAGAGGGCGTGTTAGAGACTGCAGCATGACTTTGCAAAGCTTTCATGTCTTAAAGTGAAAGCCTGGCTGACATTCCTCACATACCAGACAGATCCCTATGGAGTTCACAGAGATGCTCCTACTGTTCCCATGGTACACTCACTGTCATGGTTGTAATGTAGAAAAGACAGAAATTGATTGCATAACACTGTGGAGTCTGTGTCACATGACTTGTAAAGTTGTGTATATGTTTTGTTTCAGTATGTGTAAGCAACACATCTGGTCACAGTAGAACCTCATGATGTTTTTTGTCTCTTTAGGTGCTGTGGGAGATCACCCGTTTCTTCTTGTTGGCTATCGAGCTCAGCGTTATCATCCTGGGACTGGCTTTCGGTTAGTTTGCGGTGCTGGTTTCAGTTCTCGTTTATAAAACAATCCATGTAGTGTGTTTTCCCGTTTTTACATCACATGCCTGTTACAGTATGTTCAGCACGTTACCCACTGTATATTTATATAACTGCAGTCTGTGCTGTTTTTGTTTTTTTCAGTCATATCTCTTTCCTTATTTTACAGGTCACCTTGAGAGCAAGTCCAGTATCAAGCGTGTGCTGGCTATCACTGCTGTGCTGGCTCTGGGCTACTCCATCACACAGGTAATGGCAGATGACGGGAGTTACACTTTTATTAGATATGAGATGACAACATTGCACTGCAGAACATTTCTGGGAAGTTGACATTATGCAGTTTATTCGATTAAAACGGATAATAAATTGTTTTAGGGCACACTAGAGATCCTTTATCCAGACAGTCACCTCTCTGCGGAGGACTTCAACATCTACGGCCATGGAGGACGACACTTCTGGTTGGCCAGTTCCTGCTTCTTCTTCCTGGTCAGTAACCTGTAGCTCTGCAGCAATAGCAATAAGAGCAAAAGGATAAAACTCTTAAGATCAGGGATGCAAACAGCGCGCCGAAAAGCGAAACTCGCTTTTTTCATGACCAATTAGGTGACTTGTGTGAATCGTTCAGATCCGAAGAGTTTTTGTTTTTGAGTTGGGGGGGGTCTCAGCGTCTCAGCTGGGGTCAGTAAAATGTTTTTCTAACAGGCTGACAGTGACAATCACGTGAAACTGAGGCTAACTCATTCATGGTCTCTGATTATACTGGTAACAGCCTTCCTATTCACCTCCAATGTAGACGCGACGTGGGCGCTCGTTACCCAAAGCGGCGCGTATCCGCGTGCAGTCGGTGCGACGGCGCCGCCGTTTCCCCCCCCGTGCATGTCCGTTGCTGTGTCAGGCAGGTGTCTCCCACGGAGCTCTGCTCCGTTTCAGAGGTGAAGGAGAGACGTCGCCTCCGCGATGTAGGATGTGTTCAATTAAAGTGAAACTAACACATTATATAGACCTATATGTCCATACACTGAATGAAACATCCATCCATCCATCCATCCATTGTCCGCCGCTTATCCGGAATCGGGTCGCGGGGGCAGCAGTCGGAGCAGGGATCCCCAGACTTCCCTCTCCCCGGAAACTTCCTCCAGCTCTTCCGGGGGGACCCCAAGGCGTTCCCAGGCCAGCCGAGTGACATCCCATGTCTTTTATTTATTCAGTTTATTTTAATAGTAATAATTATGACTAACATCAGTGAAGACCTAAAATTCAGTATCTCCAGTATCTTAGTCTTAAAAAGTCTAAAATTTGAAAATCTAAATTTTAGGCCTTAAAATGTCTTAAATTTGTTGAAATATTGTGTTCAAGTCTTAAATAATTTTAGACAGGTCTTAAATTTTCTTATGCCCACCATGGGTGAGCATTTCACTCGCATTTGCCCCTAAAAAAAAAAAAAAAAAAAATACATTTGTGAACCAGGAAAATCACAAAAAGAAAGAGCACAACCTGCGATTGGTCAAAAACTACAAATCCCACAATTATCTGGCCTCAACAATAACAGTAGGAGTGTAAGTAAGGGAGAGTGGAGCTGTAGGTGAAAAGAGGAAACAACGCCACGTCTGGTCCTGTTCTATGTTGTTCGTTCACACCGTCACCGTTTATTCGTTACGTCCGCGGTGTAAAAGGCCGTGACGCAAAGACGCGATTAGGCGCGAGACGCGGTATACGCGACTTTTTTTTTTTTGCGACGCAATACACGCGATTCTTTTTGGGCGACGGGACCTTCGCGTCTTCGTCCTTTTCATCGAGGAACGCTTTTTTTTCGCTCGAGTTGTGACGCGCGACCAAACGCGAGATACGCGATTTATCGCTCCTTTTGACACGTGTCAAAAAAAAAAATTCACGAGCCCGCCAACAACTTTTTTTTCTTTTTTCAAAGGAGGTTCAACTGGACTTAGTTAGTTGTCTAGGAAGACGTTTCACTTCTCATCCAAGAGGCTTCATCAGTTCATGTAGCATCTGACCAGGCTGAGACTGGTCCAACTAACTGGTGTGGAGACTCAGTATAAGTCCAGTTGCTTTCGATTTAACCTCCTTTGAAATACTATGACCTGGACAAATGAGAATATGCACAGGCCTACAACAACATTTCTGCTCTCACCAACCATGGTTGAGGTCACAACGCTGCTGTAGCTGCTCTGGAAGTCCGAGACACGTCTGAGGCCAATAACGAGAACGTGACGCACAGTATACTGTTATGAGACACATTATGAATCCCAACTGTCTTTTTTTTTCACTCAATACTTGGTTGGGGTTGAACTACTGGAAATTGACTTTTCTGTGATATTGTTAATGGTGATCATTTTGACCCCTATTTTGCAGGTGTACTCTTTGATTGTGATTTTGCCTAAAACTCCACTGAGGGAGAGGATATCTCTGCCATGTAAGTTACAGATTCGAGTGCAATTAAGAACAGAAATTAGATTTGATGAGTTAAAAGATGAGTATTATACTGTATGTCATGTAACTGATCAATGGAAACTTTGCACTTCTGCTAACGTCTTTCTTATCACTGCATGATGCCATATAAATGACAGCACCTGCTCTCTGTAGTTCATTAATGTTTGTTTTACTTACCCTGTTTAGCGAAGCGGAGTTTCTATGTGTACGCTGCGATCCTGTCTTTGCTGAACCTTGTCCAGGGGCTGGGCAGCGCTCTGCTCTGTGCTGGAGTCATAGAGGGACTCTGGTCAGTATTATGATGTCTCATGAACCCTGTGTGCGGTTTATTTAATCAATCAATTGTTACCACATAACTATGGCTATTTCTGTGTTAAATTTTTAAAGAGAAATATGAGTGGAGTGACGTTTTTGGATTAAGAGCAGTTCTGGTTTTTAAACATTAACGTTTATGTTGGACACGCTGTTGTGGAATTGGTCTGTTATTGTGGTAGAGATTAGGTGATTAGGTTTAGGTGAGAGTATAAGGACATTTTTACAGCAGCAACCAGTTGATTGGGCTCTTGTGTTGTGTTGTGTTGATTTCTGAGGGGACTAATTAATTTTGCACTGTCTTCATTTTGTTTTCTGTGATCCAGCTGTGTGGATGTCACCACCTTCCTGTATTTCTCCGCATTTGCACCGCTCATCTACGTCACATTCCTCAAAGGCTTCTTTGGGTTTGTATAGAAAGAATATCACAAAATATACAGAATACCTTATATATGCACTTATAATACACTTGAGCTACTTTCTTCATTTTATTTTATTTCTTTCTTCTCTTCCACAGTTCAGAGCCCAAGATCCTGTTCTCCTACAAGTCACAGGTGGATGAGCCGGATGAGAGTGATGTCCACCTTCCCCCCACTGTTGCTACGACACTTGGACGCAAGGAGCTGACTGACCAGGGCCTGTTTTACTCCTCCACCCAGATTGATGGCTCTGGCCCCAGCAGCTCTCGCATGGTGGGAGCATACCTGGATGATGTGGCCTCTGGACCCTATGGATCCAGCAGCATCAACAGCATTGAAGCCGAACGCTGGCGGCCTGTGAATGCGTGAAAACGTGACGAGGAGAGATGGTTATCCAGCTGGGCTTCAGTGTTGTGCATGTGTAGTGTGTCAGGCAGGATGGTGGTGACCAGGTAGCAGGACTTCAAGGAAGGGTAATCTTGGTCTTTCTTTCAAGGCCACGATAAACAAACAAACAGGCGGACACCTAAGGAGAGACTTTTGCTGGCCGATTATCTGGAAAGACTGTGAATTTAGCGACTGCTTTTTGTAACACTGTTGCCAGAGTGCACTGCTGCTGTAGCTCCACGTCAGGAGTCCTGTCCCTCATTCTGGCCTCGGCAGGCAGACTCCATATTGAATTCTGTTTTGCGGGCTCTTCAGTGTGGGGGGCTTTTACCGACTCGTCTCAGCACATTTTTCTGTCATTCCAGCATCAACTGCTCAACCCTCAGTGATGAAGTTTTAGCCCCATTTTAAAAAACCCAAGTCTTAAAAAAATCGATCTAATATTCTTCTGATGACAACCCAACATCTGTCTGTACAGTACATTCCCACTACAGCCTTTGGGTAACAGCATCAGCAGCTCTACTGACTTTATCTGCTGCCTTGTACTAGATTTCTGACTCCACTGTCGCTGTGCCTCTTTATACAAGGCAAGGACTTGTGCTGTTTCATTTTCATAGGTGTACTTTTGTCTTCTGAGATAGGTGCTGTCTGTCCCGTCAATAAGTGAATGGTGTAAGCGTGATGTCTGTCACTGCAATATAATAAGGAAACCAGTAACCCCTAAATACAGGCACTGCATTAACCCTACAGATAAAAAACCACCTGTAAGACTCTTTGCTACCGGCCGAGACACGCGATCAGTTCTTGAACAATTCAAACAGCATCTCAGGCATAAGTGCTCCTCTTTTCATTTCTTTCTTTCCTCTTCTATTTATTTCCTGCATTTGCTTTGATTTTCTTCTTGTACTTTGATTTTCTTTTTGTACTGCGCATTAGCCATTCCTGCTCTTGAAAGCACATTTGTTGGCTTCAGAGTCATTGAGCAAATGCACCATTTGTGTGACCTGAACAACAAATGAGCAGAAATCTTCTTTGTTTATTCCAATTCAGACTTACGCTCATTTCATATCAGCACATCTAGCTCAGCTCTGCTTGCTATAAAAGGGTCGCTGCTGAAAAGTTGGGTTTTGAGTGTTTTGCTGCTAATCTGTTTCCTGTGTTGAGAGTTTTCATAAATGTTATTACAAGTGGCAAAATCTGACCAAAAAATATTGCTCACTTATATAGTATCAAATGTCGGCATTGATACAGCCACATTATAAAGATAATGACTTTGATTCCGTCTGTGCAAGACACGCTCTGGAAGTTATGTAAGTGGAATGAAATTTTGAGACAATATCATGCTGCAGAGAGAGAGAAAAAAAAATCCATTTTGATTTATTTCAGACTTGAGTTGTTTGCTTTTGCTTAACTCATAAAATCATACTTGCCATGCATAGTATTACTCCAATAGCATATTTGATTCTTTTGAACCATCTCACATTTACTTATGCCTACCAAGGAGATAAAATGGATGCAGGTTGTCCCCTAAAAATACTATATGTTTCATAGGAATGGATTACTCTGTTTAAGAAAGCAGTATTCATCAATAGTGCAGACCTATATGCAGAAAATATAGGCTTACATTTATTTTTTCACCATTGTAAAGTAACAAAACAGTAAAGAATTGAGTTGTTTCCCAGGAAGTACAGTATTTGTCCAAATCTCAAAAATAATTTATATACATAGTTGAGTGCTGGTGAACTCTGCTGTATCACTTGGAGTTAGAATAGTGATTGGGAAATCAGCTTGATGTTTGATAACACGAGTTCACAAGGTGCATTGTGATGCAACTGAAGTGCGCTCTTTGCATACACAAAATGTGTTTTGGCGAAATCATTTTTTGCAAATGATGTGTAAATTGCCTTTTTCTTTTTTATTTAAGTGCATTGATTGTATAATATCCAGCCTGTATTAATGCAATGTGGTGAGCATTCCATGAACTACAGAATAAACCATGGACTTTGATTTGGTTGTTTTAAGGGTGAGATGTTGAATATTTGGGATATATAGTGTGTTGAAGTTTTGGGATAGGACTCCACTGTGTGGTTTCTTGTGGAAACTACACTCTTGGGTTTTCTTTTCTTAATTTTAAAGGTATATTTCCCCTTGTGTGTTTATGACACAACTGTTTTAGCCTAAACACCACCAAACAGAAATCATATTATCTGTCCCAATCCCTCCTTATGTCGTATTTGTCACTAAAAAGCTAGTTGCTCGTGAAAACTACAACTCCCATCTACCCCTTGGCCACACAGCTGCACGGCCGTTACTCATTGGCTCCGAATTAATCCATCCAGCCAATGAGATTCGAGGATACTGCAGAGCCAGAGTGACCTTTATTGGAGTATTTTGACCAACAGTCGCTGTGGCGGCGACTCTGTGCTGTTCTCTCATGACTCTGAGCCGCTGTCACAACGACTGACAGGGCTACTGCAGTTATTTATTCACCCCCCAACCCCTTCTCTAAAGCAGGTGGGAACTGACAGCCGGTGAAAATGGGAGGAAATGGAAGCACGGCCAGAAAAGTGTCATTCGGACTGGACGAAGACGAGAAGGTCACAGTAATTGAAGGAGTGAAGGTAGATATAACGTAACGTAACGTAACTTATCACGCACTAGCCAGAGGGTTTCAATTTGTTTTCAGTTGCAACCGTTTGAGCTAATGAACGATTAGCTTGTTTTTGCGGTGGTGGTTTATCTATCGGGCAAAGCAAGGTGCGCTGGCCGGTTGACAGGTCCCATGTCCTGGGATGAACCCGGTCATGGGACCCCCCCCTCTATCTGTCTGTCCCTCTCTATTCCCAGTGACCGTTACGGCCATGTAAAGGTTAGTAGGCTACTCTTAAAGCGGCTTCACTAACGACGTGTTGATAGTAAAAAATGGCCAATAAAGCAGCACATATACTCAGACATGATGCAGTGACGTTGTAATATATATATTAGCGAAATATTTCCACAACGTGACTTGTATTTTTTAGCTAGTTAGGTGTCCTGTGTCAACTAGGAGTTGTGTTACTGTAGCTGAGGGCACAAAAGACAGCAGTTTCATTTTCATTACCAACACAATTCACTTGTTTCCCACCTGTGAACCTGCACAGTGTCACTGGAGAGTGGGAGAGTAAATTGAATATTGTGTTTATAATGTGAATACACATGCCTATTTAGTAAGGTCAGAGAGGTCAGGCACAGCTGTACAGAAACAAACACATCTGGACCTAAGTAAGTGACTTGCTCAAAGGCACATCTGTAGGCACTAGGCAGGACGGTAGATTCAGTCACTTTATAATCTGCTTCTTACTCAGGGTGTGCAAGTAATATAATGGTTTAAATGGAAACTATTCGATGTTTGCCAATATCATAAAGTTTCGATTGAGGGACCATTGATTGATATGAGATGATATCTGCTGATTTAACACAATAACCTCAGTTCATATCAGATCACAAAAAGCTACTAAAATAAAATTTGGCATTTTTATTTCTGAGCTCAACCAGACATATAAATGGTAAAAACAATCAATTTGTTTCATGAAAACAGGCCTCCTATTCACTATAAAGTACCATATTGTCATTTATTGAGCTTTATAATGTCCACATTCAATAAAAGAAAACTGAAAGATCATTAAATCATTAAAATTTATTTACATTAAAGCAGGGACTCTGTGGAAAACTGACTCCTATTTATAGTCTCAAACAAAATAATTTTAGAATTTAGGAATTAGGAAAACTAATTTATCTGTAAATTAAATATGAAATTGCATCATCCTCAGAACTGCCAGGGGAATTAAAGGCGCATCTTTGATGTTATGTATCAATGTCTGATCATACTTTAAATTTGGATTCATAGTGTTGTTGACTTGTTCATCACTGATATAGATAGATGAATGGTTACAACACTTCTCCTTACCATGCAACACATCCTGCCCTGATGTTTATGTGCTTGTGTTTATTCCCACGCTCCAGCTCTCAGAGGATGTGCTCCGCCGGATGAGGGACGCTCAGAAGTCTGACAGCTCAAAGTCACCATCATCTTTGCAGGACAGTCACAAACCACCACCACCACGTACGTCCCAGTTACAGACCCGTCCTTGTCACTGAGCTCCCATTGGTTGGCCCATTCTGTTGAAACTTTGTTATAGAGGTGCCACTTCAGCTGTAATCATTTTGGTGGCTGCAGCTTGTGGTGCTGCCGTTGTTTTGTTCAGCCCACTGATTTCGGATGGGCAAAATAATAGGAACACTTGCTTATTCTATACCTGACTACATGCTCCAAAATGATCATTCACTTGAATTAATGCTTCTTTACACAGTTTCAACAAAAACTGTACTTTGAAACTTTCATGAATGTATTTACTATTTAATTAATCACCAATGGCTAGGTTTAGCTATAGGCATACTGCCAACTGAGTGATTGTCCACTTACACTAACTGATGTGACTGTACAGTAGGATAAAGGTAAATTTTCCAGCTGTGAGACTTAATTTAGATTGTTCATTATAGAAACAATTGACATTGACTGAGTCACATTTGCACTTTCATCTCAATATTTACACAAGATCTTAGAGTCTGAGAATACAGCTACCTTACTGGGTTGCTCAAATATGTCATTTGGTAATTAAAGTTTGTAAATAATAAAGCTACATTTAGCTGTTTCTGATGGATAATAGTTTAAAAGGCGAACCTATTTTTAGTCAACTTAACACAGATATTTTTTTAAGTCTGATGTCATGCCCATAGAGATTATAATTGGCCAGAACTTAACCCCTTATGTACCGGTTTGTTCCATCTGAGCTAGAACATGATGCATCTTCTTATTGCTTATAACTAACATTAAACCCATTTGAATTTCAGGTCCAAAACCAACGGGACCCTCCAGTAAAGAAATACAGGAAGAACTGCGCAAAGAGTAGGTGTTCACTATCAAGGTTAACCACCTGCCATGAAATTTGCAGGGTTAGGGTTGGGTTAACAATAACAATAAGGGTTAACCCTAACCCTCATGGCTTTAATTATTCATTTATGAGTCAATTAACAATTTATTGTGTATTGTATATTTACCATATGATAATTGTGCATTAATAATGACCAACTTGGAATTTAATAATTAAATAATCACTTAATAACTCCAAAATCATTCCTTGTAAATAAAAGATCGTGCACTGAATCTGATCCTAATGTATACACTCATATATTTAGGGTTGAGCCCTCTGTGTTGACAGAGTCAGCCTCTATCACAGGAGGTGACAGATGTATAACATAGCAGACACATGATACTAACGTGTAATGTTTACAGGGAACACACACTTGCTGAGTGACCTGTAAACACTTGCCTGTCCTGATTTACACTCTCTATATAACGGGCATGCTGCTATGCTGCTGGAATGCTCATATACCATACTGAGTGTCTGTAGATTAACATGTTGGCAGGTCTACTCTGCTCTCACCGTAACGCTGTTTCCTGGAAACTAGTTAGACATAATATACAGCGTATTATACAGCATATTTTATCCTGATTGGTATTTCTTGTGGCAAATACCAGTAATATAATGTGTTCCCAGTGACGTGGGTGTTTGTCATTAACAAATTAGAGAAATAGCCTCATAGCCAAGATGACAGTGGTGTAAACATATATGAACCATATGCCAGTTTAGATAGGAAATATCTTAGTTGATACTGAGTAGAAGAAGCATATAAAACAACCTATAAATACTACTGCTATTTTATATACATTATATCTGTAAAGCTGGCAATGCTGATATGTTATATGTTCAGTCCTTCTGACTTAAAACTACACTAGTTTGTTCATGATAAACCCTAACCTTTTAGATTTTTTTTTTTGCAATACTTGAATTTCACAAAATGATTAATGAATACCACATTACTGAAGCAACGTTTTTTGTTTTAATCCTAAAAATATAGATATTGGTTGTTGCTTCAAACCCTACCAAACAGATGTTAACATGATACACAAAGTGGCTTAGATGAAAACAGTTCATCAATCAATCAATCAATCAATCAATCAATCAATCAATCAATCAATCAATCAATCAATCAATCAATCAATCAATCAATCAATCAATCAATCAATCAATCAATCAATCAATCAATCAATCAATCAATCAATCAAGAACTTTGTTTGTCCCCTAGGGGCAATTAAAAGCAGCACTACTACTGCTTCTTCTTCTCTGCTTTAGCTTTGAGCGGCAGCAGGCCCTGGTGCAGGAGCAGTTGGCCAGATTAGCCCAGAGGGAGAAAGAGACTGTTGGGACTGCAGGCCTGGAGGAGCTGGCGCCCGCGCTCATCATTGAGAGAGGGAAGGTCCATGAAGAACAAGAAAAGGCTAAGTTGCTGGTGAGTAAAATATTTTGAGCCTTCGATAAGGGTCAAACCTTTGTTTTACACTTGTAGGCCTATTGAGCTAGACTTTACTGTGCTCAATATCTCACAAAACTATTGATTCAATGTTGTGATTTTCACTTTACAACTATGCTCTACACTCAATGAATCAGTTGGATAACATACAGTACATGTCATGGTGGAGATAAACAGTATGTGTATTTTGTTTTATGTATATTTATGTGCATTTTATTTAGTTAGAAAATCATTGGTAATACTTATAAACTGGGATGTAAATATGATCATCTGTTTTATGAACTTTGATTTAAGGGACATGAGCAATACATTTTGCACTTATTACAATAAAAGCCACAGGTGTTTCATGTGTTTCTAAACTCTGATGAACTCGTAGCTTGTATGTGAACTGAATATATTGATTGTTGTCTCCATGTAGAAATGGTGACAGCTCTGCTTTCTCATTTCAAATGTGCTTGCACAATATCGTCAGATCCAGAATTCAAACTGATAACATGTCAGTGTGTGGGAGAGAAAGGAGGTGATAATCAGAGAGTTGTTTTGGACTTTGATGGAAAATGAAGGCGTCACTGTTTCACTAAGTTTGACACAAGAGTGGGACACATTCCTGTGTGTGTTTTTGCGTGACATGAAAAGCTAGTGAAGTGTATCAGTGTGTGTGTGTGTAGAAGTAGGATGACAAGACAAAGATGACAAAAAAGTATTCTATCTGTGGTTGTACAGTGTAGAAAATAATTGTTGACCAGACTCTGTCATTGATGACGGGTAAGTTTGACAGGTTTGAGCTTCTTTTATCTTTAGATTAAAGGAAGCTTGGTGTAAAGGTGCAAAGCAGAATTTTTATCTGTTCTTTTAAGTGAAGTAAAGGGTGGTGTTTTTGCTTGCATTCAGGTGATGATAGATTTGAAGTACATGTATGAGTGTGTGTGAGAACTCTAGAGAGCATAACAACTCTAAATCTTACCATCGTCTCTCTCTTCCACATTTTCCTCTTTCTCACCTGTCTGTCTTGACACCTTCATTGTTCCACAGCTTGACTTGACTACTGTCTAAAATGTCACACATGCTTCACAAACCTAACCAAAAGGAAGCTGAAACCTGACAGAATATTCTTCCATGATTAAATGGAAAGATAGGCTTTGTTTCTGTATTATTTGCTTCAACTTTAAAGTAGATTGAAAGGACCAGTGAGTCTGATTCAAGAGTCCCACCATCAAATCTGTGTGCTTAGCAGGTGGTCTTTCCTCTTTCCTCGTATTTTCCATCAACCTTGCTTCCACCGGCAACAACACAGCTGGAGACTTCCAAAAAAAAAAAAAAAAAAAATCTCACCACCTCCATCTCTTTTCCCATTCCACCATAAAACGCTCAACTTTGAGTAGTTTGGGAGCTGCCTTATTTCCCAGAGGAGAAGACAAATACACACACACAGGTATACATTCACACGTGCACACAAACTGATGTGACACTATCACAATACACAAATATATATAGCTAAGCAAACCCCCAGCCTATTCCCCCACATGCACCCTTGGCTCCTCAGCGTGTGTTAGTGTGAGGTGACGAGGAGTTGAGGGAGTTGGGGAGGCAACACCTGTCAAGAGAGCTGAGCTGCTCCCCGCACTGCCTCAGGCTGCCTGTCACAAACACTCACATTAGCCATTTACTCCTGTCTCTGCTCTTACCTCCACCACCGGGACTACTTGTGTGTATGTATATAACTGTGTCTATATGTATATGTGCATGTGCATACCTGTCAATTAAACCAACGCTGTGTCCACTTACATCTTGGCTGAACAATATGAAAAAAAGTTCAATTTTTATTTTTTGGCAGATATTGCACCTGGTTTATGAGTCACAGGTTCCAGTTGAATTTTTTTTTTGCATTTCATTTTCACTTAGAAATGTAATGTTGTTTCGGGCCTTATACCAAAATGGCATGTTCCCTTTTTGTCTGGAGAATATCATTTATATGGCAGGGCGTCTTTAATACTACACTGCCTCATTTATTATCAAAAAACAAACAAAGAACACCCCAAAATATATTGATTAATTGTTGAGTCCAGTTTCCATCAGTCAAGACAATCTTCTCCTAGCATATATTTTATTTTTAATAGCGCTTTAGTGCTAGAGTTGCAGAAATCCGAATCTGGTCATGACAGAGTAGCACTCATAGTTGCCGCACCCATGTCACCTTCAGCCAAATGTCAACTGTTGGACCTGTGTGTGGGATTTAGTGGCATCTTGTGGTGAAGTTGCAGATTGCAATCAATTGATAATCCCCTAATTTCACCCTTACTTTTCCTACTGGTCACCTAAAGACATAAGAGGACCAATCTAAAGCCAGTGTTTGGATGTCCGTTCTTGGCTACTGAAGAAACATGACGGTACCAAAGGGTGACCACTCCCTATGTAGATATAAGTGGCTCATTCTAAACTAAGAGAAACACAATGTTTCCTAAATTACACACTGATGAAAATGTAATTATGAATATTATATATCATTTCTGCCAATAGTATGCTCTGAATTCTGCACATTAATCCTCTAAAGGTTCCCTCCAGACATCATCAGATATTATTCAAAGTTTAATTGCTGGACTGTCTCACTGGAGGTTTCATCTTATCATAACACATCAATGTAAGTTGTAGATTTAGTCTGATTTATCTTTAGGTGGGCCCAGAGAAATCCTCCTCCATCAGCAGATGGATGTGAAACAGCTGTCTAGTGTCAAATTTGAGCAGTTAAGGTCAAACATTCAAGTGAAATAACAATAAGCAAAACACTTCTTTTTTTTAACGGAGGGGGACTTTAAGTTTGTACAGCTGTGTATCTATATTAAACCCAGTCCAGGAAATGTGGCAACCTGTGTGCTCTACAATATTGTAGTTTCTGTACCTTGTTTATTCTTTTTTTTTGCTAACTATTGCTTCTGCACTTTAGTTCCTTCCCCCTGTCCTCCTGCCCTGTCAACTTCTCTCCCTCTCTGCCAAGGTACGCTTACAATTTAGTTTTTTCCAGCCTGTCATCCTACCTTGTTGGGAGACTATATTTAGGTCCTAACAGTTACACATTGAGTGAAGACACGGAGGAGATGACATGTTACATTAACACCTAGTCTCTCCTCCTATCCTTTCTCTCATTAGCACCTCCTGTGTTTGTTTTTCTTCCCCCGACTCATCTCTACCTCAGTGGTGACATTCATGCTGCAAATAAAATGCTATTAGTATGCACAGGCATTCAGTTCTGAGCAACTTTCACACACACACACACACACACACACACACACACACACACACACACACACACACACACACACACACACACACACACACACACACACACACACACACACAGCACAATGAGAGAGACAAAAACAAGCATCTGCTTTAAACTATTCAATTCCAGAAGCTTCCTGGATGGGGGTGAGAAGAGTCGACTTTACTGCCTGTGTGGAGGTCGTGGGTCATTGTTTGTAACCTGCCAGTTTGTTTACTTGTATAGTTTTGTAGATTAAAAGCTCCCTTTTATCTGCTGACTCCAAAAAAAAGGTTATCCACAACAACAGCATGAGAGTGCAGTTTTAATTTTAGATCTGTTTAGCTGAAAGGATAGGTCTGCTGTATGCATTAATGTATATACATTTAAATGACAAAAACAACAGAATCCTTAAATTGAAAACATTAAAAACATGCTTGTGCATATAAACATGTCATAAAGTAAAAACACAAGTTGCTTGTTTCCCATTTGCATATTTGCGCTGAGGCAAGGACTTTAAGCATCGTTACAAACCCAACAATTGCTATTGAGAGTTTGTACTGCATTTTTATGAAATATGCATGTTGTAGTGTTACATGTATATTTGGATACTCCATCCAGAAGTTTAGAAACCCTACAGGCAATTTTCACATCAATTTCAGTGCAGAAAATAGGTCACTCTTTATGCACCATGCTGCTTTGCTCTTTGACACACAAACTTATCACTAATGTTACAAGCTTTTAACATATTAATCAAGCCGATACTTTCCTGCAATCCGTGTTTTCACCCTGATTAAAATATCACAATGCAAATTAAGCCAAAAGATTTTGTTGTAAAGAAAGCAGAGTTTTGTAAAAAGAATTCGACATCTTTAATGAACCAGAAATAATGAAGTCTGCTGTGTTAATCTTATCAGTTATATGAGATTGAATGTGTGATGAGAGGTGTTGTGCCCATTTGGTCACTCCTGATGTCCCTGGTTTCTCACACCTCCTCTTTTCTTTAACACCCCAGCCTGATTGTTGTGTAAGCAGCAAATCAGACAGTCCAGTTATGTTGTGTATCCTGATAAATGACAGTGTCAGGCTGTGCATCTTTTTTAAAAAACAAAGTCAGATATCTCATAGGTTGGTTGGGTTATTGGTTGGTATATCTAGTATTTGGCTAAACAGTGTTGGTGAAGCAATACCATAAATGACCACTAGATGGCATTGTTGAAGCATGTTTGGTTTACCTGGGAATTAAAAAGCAGGATGGATGTGTGGATCTGCACAGCAACATGTGCTCCTGGGCAACATGTTCTCCCAGCATTTATTCCTTCTCCTCTGTCTCTCATCTTTTTATCTTTCTCTTTTCAACCCTGCAGTCCCTGCCCTTCCTCTGTGTGTGTGTGTGTGTGTATGTGTGTGTGCGTGTGTGCGAGAGTGAGTGATGATTCAGAGCGAAGCATTTGACACTGTCCAAAAGAAAGATGATGAAAACCAGGGTGAAAAGCCCAGCATTCATTTAAGTCAGACCTGAAATGACAAACACTCGACCACAGCGGATGTTGCCACACATGTTAACAGTACTGCCCTGACGCTGTGTAGAAACACTAGCACCAAGCACTTGAGGGTAGAGATGTTGTGTTTTGCACTGAATATGCAGCCATTCAGTTGCAAGATGTTCTCACTAACCAGCAGGCCCCCCTGCTGTCTACGTCTGATAGACATTTTGTCAACGATCGCTGAACATTATTCTCTGCTCAGGATTTTTCTACTGTTGTTTTTGCACATTCCCTTACATATATTGATTTTTCCCCCCACTATTATGTTTTTTTAATCGAACATTTCCTTATCTCCTGGTCACACAGTGTTACGTAGATATTTCATCTGAGGTGTGTTTGAAGACTTCATCACACATCAAATCTGTGTGATTTGAAAGCAAATATTACCTCAACATCTCATCCCCCCCCACACTCAACTAACCTGTGGTTACAGCACTCTGTCAATTCAGATCACTTCAGCTGCTCTGAGAGTTTGCTTTCCAGCAGCAGATGGGCATGTTGGTTCAGTTCTCCTCAGTCAATCCTGTAATAATCTCTAGGAGGTTTTTTTTTTCACTTGACCCAAGATGACAGTGTTCATCTAAAATAAGAGCCATGGATCTGCTGTTTCGAAGCAGATCATTGCACATAATTGTTGGGAAGAATACAAGGAAAGGATCATCCTGTAACATTATGTATTCATTCAGTGTTAATTGGCATAGTTGGCACCAGGTGCACACAAGGATATAGATTGAAAAGAAAACCACAGCAGAAGCACCATATATATCAGCCTGGCATTTAAAATGTTCACGTGTACATGAATTTAACACATATTTTTCCTTTGTCTGTACTCGTATTTTTTTTTCTTCATCCACCTGTTAGGGAGGGCTGAGTCTATGATAGTGGGCAAGCAAGCACATGGAAGCCAGAGAGCTTGGAGAAAGAGAAAGATGGTCAGGGATGGGCTGTGGGAGAGAGGAGACTTGGAGCGTGGTGTGGTGTGGTAATAGATTCAGATGTCTGACTCGGACTGCCAGCGAGCTAGATAGTCAACTCTGCTTGTTAGCCAAAGACAGAGGGTGGGAGAGGAGGACAATGGGTTTTAAAAATCCAGAGGAGAAGCAGAGAGCAGAAAGATGGGGAAGAAAAATGAATTGGTACAGTCGGATGAGTGGGTGAACTGCATGGCCACGGCATTTGAGTCTGCTCGTGTGACATAAGTGTGAAGGTGCACATATGGACGGACACACACAGATGGAAACGCTCACTTTCTCTCTCAAAGACACTGACAATGTTTAAAAAAAAAAAGAAAAAAGAAAGAAACGGCAGCTCAGACGCACATTCACACACGGCTAAACCACTTGTTATCAGCTGGTGTAATCACAGACTTGACATCTTTTCTGCATGTTAAAGCAGCTTAGCCCTTTGTGCACGCTCGCACTCACTCACACACACACATACACGTACAGTACTCCCCCATCTTCTCAAGCGATGGTAATTGCTGACGAGCAGAGCGTTCACCGGCTGAGGAGATTTTGATCGGTGCAGAGCTGTGTCTGTGTGTGTGTCTGTGTGTGTGTGTTGGGGGGGGGCACAAATCCTGTTGGTTCAAAGGACAAGTGTGTAGGAGTGGAATACCTCTCCCATCAGAGAGCAGATGTGATGTAATGAGACAGCTGGACAAGACTTATTATCCAGAGGAAAAGTAATGTTTCCCTGATGCTCATTCTCATAGAGGAGAATAATGATTTATGCCGACTGCCGAGACAATCAAAGTGTGGGGTCAAAGATTTGCGATCTTGTGAGATTTCTCATTTTCGCAGCAAATTGTGAGTCTGTTTAAGTTGCATTCATCGCTGTCAAATACAAGCAGTAGACAAACAGTGGGCGTCGATGTTTCTACTCGCTGTATGTAATATTGTATCGGTTCATCCTAAGGAAACGATGCATTCACTAATGAGCCCTGGATTCTTCCTGAATATTGTTTTATTGGAAGGTCGATGGTGAGATTTCAAGCAAAAACCAAACTGTGCGTTCAGTTCGGACCAGTTGATTAAAGACAAACCAGGTGGAACTGCACAGGTGGTCAAAGTGAGACGGCTTTTCTTGACACGCTCCTTCCTGTTGGTGGGTTTAAATAGCTAGATATATATTCAGAAGAATCCACTGTGACCAAACTGTTCCTGTCTGTAGTTGATAAGATTTCTCCAGGGCACTGAGAGCGTTTTGAAACTGATGAGTGGAGAAGTTTGGTCCCTGGACTTAAAAAGTAAAAACTTTGCAGAACGTCACTATTTTCGGCTTAATTGGAAGAAATTGGAGCAAATGAGTGGAAAAGGCAGAAAATGCCTGTGGTGTTTGTTGCTCCCCTCTCCCCCTATCTCCCTCCCTCTCTCTCTCTCTAGCTACTACCTTTTTATTCATTCATCTCACCCTTTATTCTCTTCTCAACAAAACCTGTTCCTCCCGTTCAAATGACATGACACCTCTCTTTCTCCATCCTTCTCCAACCTCCTCTCTCCATCCTCCCCTTAGTGTCTGTCTTCTTCTCTGTCTGTGGTGGGAACAGCCTGATGATGAAGTGTTAATTCATTTAACCTCCCCCAGCTATGTGAGGAGAACACACATTTAATGAGCAAACAGCTAGACTAACCAATTCATGCCTCTGGTGTTTTTACTGTACTGTGTGCGAATACTTAAGTG